>NC_092742.1:112148520-112753121 GCF_047496795.1 Chiloscyllium punctatum
GTGAGGGTGTAGATTAAGCCAGATATGCTTGTACAAGCAGTAGTTAGAAGCATCTGTTTCCCACTTCTGCAAAAACAAAAACAGACCCCAATTAGAAGGACATAAAGCTCAATATGGATGAGGAATGGGAGGGAATGTTACAAGGGAAACAGATGGCAGTGAGGGAGGATATACCTAACAATGGGCCGCAGCAGGATGTGGTGAAATAGCCAAGTAAAACTTCTACTTTGTTATGTACAAGGCCGGATACGGCAAGAGATAAACAACAATAATGGGCACCGGGTTGGGAGGAGTGAATCCTATATAAGATATGGACTTGCTAAACTCTGGGTGCCTTACTGCAGGCACCGCGCTTGCAAGTGTATAATAAACAATACTGATTGCTTCAGATCTTGTCTCAGACTGAAATTATTGAAGTGAGTGAGCTTTGTTTCTCAAAACTGGGGGTTCATCCGGGATATTCTTCCATCACCAGGGGAGTGGCTGGCCCTGGACACTGGGAAGATGCGTCCCGTTCCCGATTGAGGAGCGGTCTTGTGTCCCGGTTTGGTCCGCTCCCTTGGACGACTGGTACGAATCCCACAAGAGAGACATCTGAATGAGACAGTGAAAGGAGGTCGATAGAAAATACAGCAAAAAGGGGCCAGGCAACTCTGTGCACAGACCAAGGGAAGAAACCTGACTTTTAAGTATTGTCTTGGTGTCCGAGAAAAGGGGTATTTAATCGCTGAGGGACTGGCGAGGGCCCTGAGAAATGGGGGGTAGGCAGAGTAAGTCAAACTGCGATGAAGTAAAGGAAGAAAAAGTCCCTGGTAACATTCCTCCAGAAAGTCCGTTGGGGAGGATGTTGAGGAAATGGCCAAGTAACACTTGTACAAGGGAAAAAGATAAAAAGAAAATGATGAAATATTGTTGTTTATTATGGACCAAAGACCCAATCCTTCGTCTGGCTGTCTTCTGGCCAAAGTACGGTTTGGACGAGAATTGGGTCTGTCAGTATTTAGATTTGTATGTGAATAAAAAACAACCGTTTCGTCAAGAAGAGGCAGACTATGTGTCCTGTTGGAAGGGCAGTTTGGGAATGATGGTAGTAAAGACAAAGGATTCCCCCTCTGCCCCACCCAGTCCCTGGGATCCTCTTGGCTGTTTGACCCCCGCCCCCCCACTCCTCCGAAACCATAACATCAGATTGGGTGGAAATGGGGGAGGAGGAGAGACAGACAGGGACAGAGAACGGATGACCCACAAGAGGAGGAAGAAGGGGCAGTGGACGGGGATGTTGTTGTTCCTGATCCTCAATCCTCAACGAAAGAAAGGGAAGAGAAAGTAGACGTAGAGGAGGCCTCCAGAGGATCTAAATCAAAGCCTAGGGGAGGAAAACAAAAACAAAAAAAGGGGGAAGAATGTAAAGAGTTATCCCCTTCGGGAGGTACCAGTAGGGGACAAAGAGATTGGGTTTGTAAGTGCCACCCTCACCAGCGGGGAGGTCAGAACATTTAAAAAGGAGATGGAGGTCCTGGTTGAGGATCCGGTAGGGTTGTCTGAATAAATTGATCAATTCTTGGGGCCCAGTCTGTATACATGGACAGAGTTAATGTCTATTTTGAATATACGATTTACTGGAGAAGAAAGGGGACTTATTCGAGGAGCATCCATTAAAATATGGGACAGGGAACATCCCACTGGGGACAGGGAGAGACGAAGTTTTCCCTCAGAGACCCCCAGTGGGACAATTAAAACCCGGATCATAGAGAAGAAATAAGGGAATTGAAAGACCTGATTCTAAAAGGAATAAGAGAGGCAGTTCCAAAGTCGCAGAATTTGACTAAAGCCTTTGAAGTTAGACAGGAGAAAGATGAGACTCCCACAGCTTTCCTGCCAAGATTATGAGACTCAATGTGGAGATATTCTGGAATGAACCCTGAGGACCCAGTGGCACAGGGTCTTTTGAAAGTACATTTTGTGACAAAGGCATGGCCAGACATACAGAGAAAGATACAGAAGATAGAAGGGTGGAGTGAAAAACCATGAGATGAATTGTTAAGAGAGGCACAGAAAGTGTTTGTAAAGAGGGAGGATGTGAGACAAAAACAGAAAGTGAAAATGATGGGAGCTACGGTTGATGAGGTAGTTAAGAAAAGAATGGAACCAATAGTGAGCAACGAGAACGGTGGGTGGCAGCATGTAGGACAGAGAGGGAGAGGGAGAGGGAGAGGACAAGGGGGAGAGGGAGAGGGAGAGGACAATGGGGAAAGGGAGAGGGAGAGGACAAGGGGGAGAGGGAGAGGGAGAGGACAAGGGGGAGCGTTTGATAGAGGGTTCGGGTGACAGGGACAGAGATGGAAGTCTCCACAGGCAGGATGCTATTATTGTGGAAAGATAGGGCACTTTAAGCGGTAGTTTCCTGATCTACAAAGGGAAGAAAGGGAAATTCCGCTTATGAATTTTGATGAATAATAGGGGTGTCAGGGGTTCCTGCCGTCGGGGACCCACCAGGAACCCTTGATAAACCTGAAGGTGGGACCCTATAGGGAAGAGGTAGTCTTCCTCATAGATACGGGGGCAGCACGGTCATCGCTGAATTTTAAACCAAAGAAAGTAGGAATGTCAACACGGTCAATTACTGTTTCCGGGGTAAAAGGGGAAGGATTGACTCTTCCAGTATTTGAACCTATGATGATAGAAGGTCCTAAGGATAGGGTCACAGGGGAACTGTTGTATATCCCTGATATAGGAAGTAACTTACTAGGGAGAGACTTAATTATCCTCTTAGGACTGGAGATTGGAATTCAGGAAAAAGAATTAGTTGTACAAATGGCAATGTTGACAGAGGATGTGGAGAGAGAGATAGACCCTATTGTATGGGCTAGGGAAGGGAATCGTGGAAAACTACAGATCCCTCCCCTAGAAATAAGTTTAAAAAGGAAAGGGGACATTGTCTGTGAGCAACATTATCCCATTTCCATAGAAGGTAAACGAGGACTGCAGCCAGTAATTGAAGAATTGATTAGAGATGGACTTTTGGAGCCATGTATGTCTCCTTATAATACCCCAATCCTACCAGTGCGGAAATCCGATGGAACTTATCGATTGGGGCAGGATTTGAGAACATTAAATCGAATAGTACAGATCAGGCACCCAGTGGTGCCAAACCCCTATACCTTATTAAGTGAGATCCCTCATGACCACAAATGGTTTAGTGTGATAGATTTAAAGGATGCCTTTTGGGCCTGTCCCTTGGCAGAGGAAAGTAGGAATTTGTTTGCCTTTGAGTGGGAAGACCCTAAGACAGGACGAAAACAGCAATACCGATGGACTGTGCTTCCCCAGGGGTTTACGGAATCCACGAATTTATTTGGACAGATGTTAGAACAAGTATTGGAGAAATTTAGCAGCCCCAAGGGGACTACCCTGTTGCAGTATGTAGACGACCTCTTAGTAACAGGAAAAAGAAGAGAAAGAGTAGTAGAAGCCACTAACAAATTATTGAATTTCCTGGGTCAGCAGGGACTGCGAGTATCTAAAAACAAACTACAATATGTGGAGGGAGAAGTGAAATACTTGGGACATTTAGTTAGTGAGGGAAAGCAAAAGATAAGCCCGGAACGGATAGAGGGAATAGTGGGAATGCCACTGCCCAGCACTAAAAGGGAGTTACGCAAATTTTTAGGTCTAACGGGTTATTGCAGATTGTGGATTGATTCCTATGCACTGAAGACTAAGAAATTATATCTCAAACTCTTTGAGGGGGAATCAAAATGTCTAAGTTGGGATGATGAGGAAAAAGAACTAGTTGAGAAACTCAAAAGAGATCTGATCCATGCCCCCGTGTTAGCCTTACCTTCTCTAGATAAACCTTTCCACCTCTTTGTTACCGTGGATAAGGGAGCGGCTTTGGGAGTATTGACCCAGAGGTGGGGAGGAATGAGACAACCAGTAGCATATCTTTCGAAGCTACTGGATCCAGTATCCCGGGGGTGGCCTGAGTGTGTGCAGGCTGTGGCTGCCACTGCACTGTTGGTGGAGGAAAGCAGAAAGCTTACATTTGGGGGAGCCCTAATAGTAAGTACCCCACACCAAGTGAGAACGATCCTAAACCAAAAAGCTGGGCGATGGTTGACAGACTCGCGGATTCTGAAATATGAGGCAATATTAATAGAAAAGGATGATCTAGTGTTGGTCACTGACAATTGTTTAAATCCAGCTGCCTTTCTTTGGAAAGGGGAAGGAGACTCTCCTCAGAATCCAGGGCACGACTGCCTTGACATTATAGAATACCAAACTAAGGTCCGCATGGACCTCAGAGATGTTCCATTTCATGCAGGGGTTAGACTTTTTATAGACGGATCATCCCGGGTGACTGAAGGGAAAAGACATAATGGGTATGCAGTCGTAGACGGGACAAACAGTAGTGTGGTGGAGGCAGGACGGTTGCCAAATGGGTGGTCAGCTCAGACTTGTGAACTCTATGCATTGGAAAGAGCCCTTAGGGCATTAGAGAATAAAGAGGGAACAGTATACACTGACTCTAAATATGCATTTGGTGTTGTGCACACTTTCGGCAAGATATGGCAGGAACGAGGGCTGATCAACAGCCGAGGGAAAGAATTACTACATGAGGAGTTGATTAAACGGGTCTTGGAGTCCCTATTACTCCCCCGAGAAATAGCAGTAGTGCATGTAAATGGTCATCAGAAAGGAAATGAACCTGAAGTTAGGGGAAATAGATTAGTCGATGAAGTGGCTAAGGAAGCAGCCCTGAACCCACAAGAAGTGGTGATCCATTCCCTAATACCTACTGTCCCAGGTCCTAGGGAAGCTCCAATATTTACTGAAAGCGAGGAAAAAGAATTGAGAGATTTCGGGGCTGTAAAAACAGCAGACGGGCATTGGAGGTTACCTGATGGAAGGGAAATGTTAAACAAAATGATGATGTGAGAGATTATGGCTGTCCTACACCAAGGCAGCCATTGGGGAGTACAAGCAATGTATGATTTAGTTCTTAGGGAACATGGATGTAAAGGAATGTAAACAATTGCTAAACAAATATGTGAGGGATGTATCATATGCAAAAAGGTAAATAAAAAAGTCTTGAGAAAACAGACCCCAGGAGGAAGAGACCCAGGATTGAGACCTTTCCAGAGTATACAAGTAGATTATACTGAACTCCCCAGGGTAGGCAGACTAAAATAAATGTTGGTCATAGTAGATCATTTATCTGGTTGGGTTGAGGCATACCCCCGAGCTACCGCCACTGCAAGTGGAGTGTCTAAAACAATATTGGAGCACATAATTCCCCGATATGGGCTCGTGAACCATATTGATTCCGATCAAGGAACTCACTTTACTTCTAAAGTGTTACAGGGGGTAATGAAAGGGTTGGGAATTTCCTGGGAGTTCCATCCTCCATGGCACCCGCCATCATCAGGAAAGGTTGAGAGAATGAACTCCCCAAACACTCAAACGACAGCTCGCTAAATTGATAATAGAAACCAGACTCCCTTGGAGTAAATGTTTACCTATAACTCTCTAGTGAGTACGAACAGCCCCAAGGAAAGATTTGGGACTATCCCCCTATGAAATCTTATTTGGATTACCTTACCTGGGAACGAATGGGGAATTGCCACTTCCCGAAACTAAAGACTTGTTCTTAAATAAGTATATACTGGGCTTGTCCTCCTCTTTGTCTTTCCTCAGGGAACAGGGTTTATTGGCACAGACTCCACCCCTTGAATTCACCGTACATCCCATCCGGCCGGGAGATTGGGTCATAGTAAAATCATGGACAGAGACTAAATTGCAGCCGGACTGGGAAGGGCCGAACCAGGCTCTTTTGACGACCGAAACGGCAATAAGGATGGTGGGGAAAGGGTGGACTCACTACACTCGGATCAAAGGGCCAGTGGAATCTCCATTTGAGGAAGAAGTCTGGAAAGCCGAATCAACGCAAAATCCGCTGAAACTCAGACTAAAGAGACTTTGAGTAACTGATTATACAGTGGCGACGCGAGCGCGGGATTATTTCTGTAAGATTGTATATTAAGTCTTTTTGTGCTTCAGCATGGTGTTTAGAATACTGGGAATGCTGCTAGAGATATGATGCTAGCCCTTTTAGTATTGGCATTTCATCAAATATCATTTTCATATGTATTATTAACGGTTCCTGAATCTGATAACCCACAAGTAATAGACGCTGATGTATGTAGCTTAGTAAATTGTGGGGACGTAGATAATCAGTGACAGTATCGCAGCTCTGAGATACATCTTAAGTCCTATGGGGATGGCCTTGGGGACGGTACTGGGTATAATGGTCTCGTCACAGTACACCGGGCCCCCTTCCGACCAGCTCGCGATTGCCCTGATAAAAAGTGTAACCCAATATACCTAATGATAAGGAAAACCACATGGCACGAAACAATCCTGGGTGGGGCCACCTATGAGATACAATTAAATGAAACATTTGGGATAGAAATGAAAGCAAATGGGAAGGCTTTCTTGGGCTGTTGTTTCCGAATTAGTGTAGGACAGGGAAAACGGGTAGAACTACTGGGTCATAAGATACAATCTTTCACCCCTCCCGATGATCCTAAAGTAGTAAAATTTATAGAGGTAAAGGACTTGAAACAGACCATTGAAATAGATACTGGGTACGGGGATGCAAATGCCTGGGTTGAATGGGTAAAGTATACTGTAAAAAGTCTGAACAAAAGCAATTGCTATGCATGTGCCTCCGGTCGGCCAGTGGCCCAGGTGGTTCCCTTTCCGCTCGGGTGGAAGCGAGACAGGAAAGGCATGAAATGTATGATAGCCCTGTACCAGGATGAGACTGCATGGAATGATAGGAATTGTACCTCCCTATCTCTGATGTTCCCTCCCTTGGAGAAGAAAGATGTAAAAGTTCCCCCCCTGTTTTCTGCCGCAGTTGGAAATCACACCTCGTGTGTGCGTAGACGAGGTACAAGTCAGTCGAAAGATTTGCGGGAGCTGAAACTATGTACAGAGATTAAGAATGTCACCGAAACGGAGAAGGGAGGGAACTACTCAGCATTAAAGGTTCCCCGAGCGGATCTGTGGTGGGACTGTGGAGGCAAAATATTGAGACCCACCCTACCTCCGGATTGGAGAGGGATACCCTGGCATTTGAGAAGGAAAACAAAGGAGAGAAAAAGGGAAGGGGTAAGAGATTACTGTTAGACACTTCTTTCGATGACAGGATTTATCTTGATTCGGTAGGAGTCCCTAGGGGAGTACCATATGAATTTAAGGCTCGTCACCAGATTGCAGCAGGCTTTGAGTCAGCTCTCTTTTGGTGGGTAACAATTAATAAAAATGTAGATTGGATAAATTACATTTTCTATAATCAACAGCGATTTATAAATTATACAAGAGATGCGGTTAAAGGAATATCAGAACAGCTTGATGCGACAAGTAGGATGGCATGAGAAAATAGAATAGCCCTTGATATGATTTTAGCAGAAAAAGGGTGTGTGTGTGTGATGTTAGGAGGAAGCTGTTGTACCTTTATTCCTAATAACACTGCGCCTGATGGTTCAATTACTCGGGCCTTAAGGGGATTGACTACCTTAGCAGAGGAACTGGCTGAGAATTCAGGAGTAGATACATCTCTCACAGGATGGCTGGAATCATGGTTTGGGAAATGGAAGGGGGTGGTGGTTTCCATCCTTACTTCCCTGATAGTAGTAGTCGGGGTATTAGTAGCCATTGGCTGCTGTATCATACCCTGTATACGAGGACTTACCCAAAGGTTGATTGAAACAGCCTTAATGAAACAGATGCCCCTAAAAGGGAATCAGGCTGAAGGACTTTATCGACTAAATAATGAGGGGATGAGTGAGACCAAGATGGATGAAATCTCCGGGATGATGCTTGCGAATTTCGGGAGCGATGCTTAAAAACAAAATATTTGCAGAAGATAACAAATGGTAACTAAAAGAAAGAGGGGAATTGTGGGATCTAGGTGGATTAGTGTTACTTCTGCAATTCCATTTTACAAAGGAGGTGAACTCACACCAGTGGGTAATTGTTTTAGCAAGAGCTGAGTCAACAAGAATGGAAACGATGTAGAGGAAATGTAGAATTGTTTTTGTATTAGCTAAAATTGTATGTCAGAATGAAATGTGCCAATGAACAATAGTAGGCACGGTGGGCAAATAGATAAGATGTTGTGAGAGGATGAAGTTAAGCTAGATACGCCTGTACAAACAGTAGGTATAAACATCTGCTTCCCACTTTTACGAAAACACAGGAACAAACCCCAATTAAAAGGGTCATAGGGATCAGAAAGGCACAGATGAAGGGGGTAGATAATGATGAAGAAAGGATATGCCTAACAATGACCTATAACAGGGTATGGTCAAACAGCCTTGTGAGACCAGAAATAAGCATTTTATCACAGACAAGGCCGGATAAGGCAAGAGGCAAACAGGGGTAATGGGGGCCGGTCTTAGGGAAGTGGATGATGTAAGCAGGGGAGGGGTCAGTGTAAAACAATGGACATTAAATCATATAAATATTGTGTATGAATTGAACCTGGTGTGTATGTCCTCTGCCTTTTTAGACACTGGACATCACACCCACTTGCAAGTGTAAAATAAATGACACTATTGATTCAGATCTTGTCTCGGACTGAAATTATTGAAGTGTGTGAGCTTTGTCTCTCACATGCAGTCATTGTTTTTACCTTGTTTTAACCTATGGTTCCTGCCTACCAGCATGTTGTGCTGACTCGACTCTATCTTCCTACATTATAGGAGACAAACAGGGGGAGGGAAGAACACAGCAAGCCAGGCAGCATCATGAGGTATGAAAGTAAAAATTTAAGGTAAAACAGTTCTTCAGGACTGGGAGTAGGAGGTAGTGGGAGCTGCAGATGAAGAGGAAAGGGAGTGGTTGGGATCGGGAGAGCAGCGGGATGGTGAGGTACGGCTACGTGGACACAGGTGATGGATGCAACCTGGTTGGGCGATGGGAGGGAAGAATCCAGTTGGGAGCTGGATGGCGGAGTCGTTAGGTGGAATGGAAGGGAGGATTATGGGAAGAAAATGGAGTAAGGAGATGGGTAGTAAGGTTACTTCAAACTGGAGAACTCAATGTTACATCTTCCAGGTGGTAGGCTTGCCAGGCAGATGAGCAGTTGTTCCTCCAATTTGCGGTCTGCCTCACCAAGGCAACAGAGGAGGCCAGGGGTGATTATGTCGGAAAGGGAGTGGGAAGGGGAATTCAAATGGGCAGTGACTGGGAGGTCAGGTTGGCCCCTGCAGGCCCGGCTGTGATGCTCGGTGAAATGTGCACTTAGTTTATGTTCGGTCTCCCCAATGTAGAAAAGACCACATTGGGAGCATCTGATGCAGTAAACTCGGTTGGAAGAGAGGCAGGTGAACCTCTGTCTAACCAGCAAGTACTGATTGAAGCCCTATAAGGAGGTGGAGGAGATGGTGTGCCAGCAGGTGATGCATCTTTTGCGGTTGCAGGAGAATGTACCTGGGTGTTATGGGGGGGATTGGTGGGGAGTGTTGCACGATAACGAAGGGGACAGTCTTGTGGGAGATGTGCCAGGTGATGGGATCCAAACCTAGTTTACTGCATCTGATGCACCCGATGTGGTCTCACTGCATCAGGAAGACCAAATGTAAATGAAGTGAATGATTTGAGAGTGTTGCAGTCAGGCTTCTAAGGGCTGACCTGACCTCCCAATCACTTCGTATTTCAATTCTCTACCCCCCCCTCCCCCGCCAATCCCTTTCTGACATGGCCATCCTTGGCCTCCTCCATTGCCACAACGAACCAAACCAAAAACTGGAGGAACAAGACCTCATATGTCACTTGTGCAACCTACACCCCGGGGACTCAACATTGAATTCTCCAATTTCAAATAACCTTCCTTCTAATCCTATGATCACCTCCCCAGGCCTTCCCCTCCTTGCCTTCCTCTGATCAACACTTGATCCAGCTACCAACTGGATTCAGTCCCCCCATCACCAACCGGCTGATACCCTTTATCTGTGTTCACTTATGCCCATCTCGCCACTCTGCCTCCTCCTCCTTCACCCGCCCCTTTATCTATAGATCCCTTTACTCCTAACCCCAGTCCTGATGAAGAGTTATATCCTAGGCGTTGACTTCTCAACTTCTTGACGCTGCCTTGATTATTCTGTTCTTCCAGTCTCCTGCGTGTCTATTTTGGATTCAAAGCTGCTGTATTTTTTTAATTGTCTTCTTGTGGAATAGGCAGGAGAGAGGAAATGTGGTCCACATGTTTTTATCCAATAGTTTTGAAGGGCTGAATGGCTTTCTTATATTACTGTGAAACCAGCTAGAGTTGCAGTAAGGGTTCCTTCTTTTTAACCGTGGAGATGTTTAGTGCCCAGCAGTACTTTTGATTAATGTTACCTATACATTAACAGCACAAGCTTGAATGTTGTCCAGATTTGATACTTCAGTACCTTAGGAGGTTACTCATTGTTCTGAACATTATATAATCTTCACAGAACATCCCCACCTCTGATCGTATGACAGAGGGAAAGACATTGATCAAGCATCTGACGATGTTTGTGACGAAGAAGCTATCCTGCGATTGCCCACAGAGATATCCAGGGACTGAGAGGATTGATGTCCACCAGCCCCATTGTGTTCTGAATGATCCAACCAGTGGGGAGTTTACAACTGATTCCCATCAAGTTCAATTTTGTTCAGTCTCCTTGACACCTTGCTCAGTCAATTACTGCCATGATATCAGGGCCAATCACACTGATGGTGTGTTCATATCTTTTGTTCATATCAATTGGCCAAGATATATGTGTGGGGAGCGTTTCCTTCTCTCAGATGGTAGTGAGGGTTGGGACCAGACAGTTAGGGGAGGCTACATCACTGAAATGTTTGGGGGGTGCGAGTGGGTGTCAATGGATTTTGACACATCTGAGAGTCGAGGGCTGCAAAGAATTGGGCATTAAAGAGGAATTGCGTCCAAAATCTTGTATACTTTGATATTGATTGTCCCTAAGATATCACGGCTAACTTCCTCAAGTTCCCAGTATTCATGCATTTCTCCACGGTAACCGTAGAGTAGAAATATTCATTGAGGACTTCACCCATCTCTTATCGTTTCACACGGACTTGTCCACTTTGATCTTTGAGGGGTTTTATTTTCTCTGGAGCTATTGCTTTTTCTTTTAATTTATTTAAAGTACGTTTTTGGATTCATCCTAATCTTCTCGGCCAAGCCTCCATATTGCCCCCTTTTCACCCGACTGATATCCTTCTTTCATAGATTCCTGTATCTCTTATATACATCCAGGGGTTCCTTTGATCCAAGCCGCTTGTACCTGAATCTGTGGAATGGTTTTGTCCCTCTCCATAACTCTTTGAAGATTAATATAACTGTGGTTACTGTCCCAAAGTGCTCCCCCACTATTAACTCAGTCACCTGTCCTGCCCTATTTCCTAAGAAAATTTTGAATTTTGCCCCTTCCCGAGTAGGACACTCTATATACTGCTTGAGGAAACTTTCCTGACGCATTTACAGATTTTATCTCATCAAATCCCTTAACGCTCAGGCAGTTCCTGTCCATGTTAGAAAAAGAAATCACCAATTAGGATAACCCTATTGCTCCTGCAGGTCTCCCTTCTCTCCCTGCATATTTGTTACTCTCATTCCTGTTGACTATTTGGGGGCAGATAATACAACCCCAATGACGTCACCAACCCCCTCCTATTTCTTACCTCCACCCACAAAGCCTCACTGGGTGATCCATCAGTTATTTTATCTCTGATTACTGCTGTTGTACTCCCCTTAATCAGAAGTGCAACTCCCCTCCCCTCCTTCCACCATCTCTGTCTTGTTTAAAGCACATGTACCCTGGCACATTAAGCTGTCAGTCCTATCCATCACTTAGCCATGTTTGTGTAATAGCTATAATATACCAGTCCCACCTATTTATCCATGCCCTGAGTTCACTGGCCTTACCTGGAGCCTTTTTGCATTGAAATAGATGCAATTTAATCCAAAAGGCTGTACTTTCTCTTTGTCGTTTTCCAGTTTAATCTTACTGATTTCGGATTACTGTATCTCCTTTCAGCCTCGCACTTGCTTCCCTGCTCCTGAGCATACCACCTCCTGCCAATCTATTTTAAACAATCCCTTGTAACAACAGCAAAACTGGCCGCCAACATATTGGTGCCCCCTTCAGTGCAAGTCTCAGACGGTAATCTCCCTGTCAGGAGGTTACCACTGTCAAGGTTGTTTTTAAAAAAATGTTTCTCGTAGCGCTCTGCAATCACGCTGCCGGGCCTCGTCCCTATTTCTACGGGTATCATTTGTGCCAACGTGCATAATGATTTCTGGCTGATCAACCTCCCCCTTGAGAATGTTCTGCAGCCACTTGGAGACATCCTGGACCCTAGCACCTGGGAGGTAACCCACCATCCTGGATTCCCGTTTGTGGCCACATAATCTCCGATCTGTCCCTCTTTAACAATCGACCCTCCTATCTCGAACCTCCTGTTTACCTTTACCCTTTCCCGCTGTGCCCCATAGCCAGTGGTAGTACCACAAACCTGGCTACTGCTGCTTTCCCCTGAGCGGTCATCGCCCCCAACAATCCGAAATGGTCTACTTGTTTTCGAGAAGAATGGCCACAGGGGATTCCTGCACTCCCTGCCTAGAGTCACCCATCTATTCTCGTCACAAATTCTGTTATCTGTATTTGTCAGTGAGAGAAACTATTGTCTTCAGTTCAATTGCAGTCTCCTTTCATTACCCATGAATTGCAGACCACTCCCTCACAAATATCTGCGAACAAGACTGTGCACAACCTCGAGATCCCTTTTTGCACTGAACTGATTTATGTATCGTGTTATCTCTGTTACCAAGCCTGTCCACTACCAGCTCCTAATGTCCCCCATCTTCATCTCTGTGTCAGTGCTGTTGCTGAACAAACCATTGGCTGCACGTTGGTAAAATTCAGACTTAATGTTTCAAGCTCTCTGCTGACCACTTTTCCAATTACAAATATTTCAGTCACAGAATTGTTCTTGTCTCGAACATTACTTCATGATTAGGACATTGTATGAATGTAGGAATGTCGCTGGATGCATTTCAGAAGCAAAGCCTATTTAACGAAAGATATTGTTTCAAGTGATTTGTTTCACGTCCGACCACAGCTGATGACAGAACTTCAATACAAAATGATAAGAATTGGAATAAAAGTGATTTTCACGAAAACAACCACAAAACCAACACTTTGTCTGAAAACCTTCCTGTTTTACTGATCACCCTCGATAAAAAAATCTAATGTTATTACCCGGTGTGGGTTAAGTGAGACTTCGGCCCTGTGACAATGTGCTTGACTTTATATTGGCTTGTGGAATGGCCTCACAATCAGGGCAATTATGATGGTCACCAAATGCTGCCCTTGGCAGAGATTCCAACATCCCACGAAATAACAAAAATGAAGGTGAAACCAAATAAAGGAAGATACTGAAAATCTGAAATTATAGAAAGAAATGCAAAGAAATGAACAGAAAGTGATGGGAAACTTTCCTGAACAGAAAGCAGCTGGAAAAGAAGGTGATTGATACCATTGACAGGGAAGTCTGCTTTGAAGGGGCGAAGGAATCAATAGAGAAAGAGATATAGAAGAAAAAAGAGCAAACAAAGAGAATGATGATCAGCTGGGCTGGAAATAAAATGTGAGATTCACCTCATTTATTTCTCGCTTATCCCATCTTCCTGAATATCATACCCTTGTAAATACAGGTATACCCCCCGCTTTTCAAAAGTTCGCTTTTCGCCACTTCCCTTTCCGAATGACCTCCATCAGACCCTTGTTTTGCTAACCAAAAGAAATCCGAAGAGGATTTTCACTTTTACGAAGAAAGGCAATTTTTTTCCCATACAAATTAGTGCTACTGCTCTTTACACCATATCGTAGGAACACTTTACTTACAGATAGCGAGGGAAACCTGTATTAATCTAAGATCATGTTTAAAGCGATTTGGCACCCCTGTCTTCCCTGAGTGTGGTCATCTTCTTATATTCATTAATGGGATATGGGTATCTCTGACTGCCAGCATTAGTCCACTTTCCCAGTTGCTCTTGAGAAGACCGTGAGCCACTGCAGTCCACGTGTTTGATCTGATTTGATTTGATTTAATTTAATCAAATGTACAATGGAAAGGTTCTTTTGCAAAGAGTGCAGGCAGATGATAGTAAATAAGAAAGCAGAGATCATAGGGTACTTAGAGTGAGGCATACAAGGTTACAGCTTCACAGGAAGTGGGCAAAGCAAGATCGATCTTAGCAAGATTAATATTATATGAAAAGTTAGAGATGTTAATTCGTCAGTCTAATACTGGGAGGGAAGGAAGTGTTCCTGAGCATATTGGTCCATGTTTTCAAGCCTCTGTGTCTCCTCCCTGTTGTAAGAGGTTGTAGGAGATCATTACTGTTTTGGAAGAGATCTTTGATGTTGCCAGCCTTTCTGCGACAATGACAAGTATAAATGGATGGAAGGCTATCTTCTGTGATGGTCTGGGCTGTTCACACAACCGTCTGTAGTTTCGTATGGTCCTGGGCAGAGTAGTTACCATGTAAGTCCATTATGCACCCGAATATAATGCTTTGAGTTGCCAGTATCGAGAGCACTGGGAGACGGGCTGTTCCAAAATAGTTAGATGTAACAATTGGCTGTTAAATGGATACCCACATTCTGGTTGCTGTTTTGACAACAATTTAAATTTAACCAATAAATTTAAATTCTGTCCACGATACCAAATCCTAGTTGAGTTAATTGTATCGCCAACACCGAACCAATGAGCCATCACCTGCTTCAAACGAATAGAGAAGCCATCACTGTCACAACGAAGGAGAAAGAGGCAGAAACAAAGGGAAGGAGAGAGAGAGAGAACGCAGGGAGGGATATAGATGGACAGTCAGTGAAAGAGAGAATGGAAACAAAACAAGGAAATAAGCAGTCACATGGGCAGGGAGCAGGGAAGTGAGATACAAAGCACATAGGGAGCTGGGGGTGGGGAATTGGAGGTGCTGGGGGTGAGGACCAGAGAGATCTGGGAGTGAACACTGGTGGGAGCTGGGAAGAGGAAGGTGAGGGTTTATTTTGACCTGTACCAAGATGTCCAGACAGATCATAGTAAGCAATGATGTACAGAACAATCGCTGTAAAACATGTCTGGGAGGCATACAGGTTACGCTGCACAGGGTGTTCGCTAGGCGAGATCAACATGTACAAGATCAGCATCATCTGAGATTAAAGAATCCATTCATCAGTCTAATAACAGCCGGGAAGAAGCTGTTACTGAACCTGCTGATCTGAGTTTTCAAGCTTATATACCTTTTCGCCTGATGGAAGAGGTTGTGGGAGATCTTCACAGGCATGTGATGGGTCTTTGGTAATGTTAGATCTAAGAAAATTCGAGTACAGGAAAAGGCTATTCGGCGGTCCAAGCCTGCGCTGATCCAGATCCTCTATCTAATTCCGTCGCCTATTTTCTAAGGGTCTGTGTCCCTTTGCTCCTGCCCATTCTTGTATCTTTCCAGAAACAGCTTAAATGGAGCACCACTGGTCACAGTTCTCCATTTTCAGAAACTCCCTTCCCCTTCTATGCTCTGTCCCCTATTGCCCAGCCAGTTCTTTATCCTTGTAGCCAGCACACCCTGGACACCATGTGACTTCACTTTCTCCATAACACGACCATGGGAAAACTTATCAAACGCCTTCCTGAATTCCATGTCCATGACATCTACTGCCCCTCCCTCATCAATCAACTTTGTCACTTCCTCAAAGAGTTCGATTAAGTTGGTAAGACATGACCTTCCCAGCATTAACCATATTGCCTCTCATTAATAAGACCATTTTCATTCAAATGAGAATAAATCCTATTCCTCAGTATCTTCTCTAGCAACTTCCCTATCCCTGATGACAAGCTCACTGGTCTATAATTAACTGGATTATTCATGCCACCCTTTTAAAACAAGGGGATTAAAATCTTTCCAGTCCTGAAGAAGGGCTTATGTCCGAAACATCGATTCTCCATCTCATTTGATGCTGCCTTACCTGCTACACTTTTCCAGCAAAGCATTTTTAAGCTACAGGACCTCAGTTGTGTTCAAGGATTCTACAAAGATATCTGTTAATGCCCCAGCTATTTCCTCTCTCCCTTTCCTCAGTAATCTTGGCTAGATGTTAGCAGCCTTTCTATGGCAACGAGCCTTGTAAATAGAGTCAATGGTTGGGAGATTGGAGCCCGTCATAGTCTGGGCTGTGAACACAATCTTCTGTAGTTTCCTATGGTCCTGGGCAGAGTGTTGCAGTACCAGGCCACTACGCACCCGGACAGTACGTTCACAATAGTGCATCTGTAGAAGTAGTACATGCTAAACATCCTGAGCCAAGTGAGGAAGGAGAGACGTTGTTGAGCCTTCTTGACTGTCACACCTATGTGAGAAATCCAGGGTAGGTTGTCAGTTATCACCACTCCGAGGAACCTGATGCTCTGCGCTTCCTCAACCATTGTTGTAGATGATGGCGTGTTCCTCTCCATTCTTTCTGAAGTCAATGATCAGTTCCTTACTATTGCCGAATTTGAGAGTTATTATCATTACACCATGCCACCAAGTCCTCGATCTCCTTTCCGTATTCTGACTCATCGTTGTTTGATATCCCTCCTGATTTGGTGATGTCATTGGCGAACTTGTAGCTGGCGTTGTTTAGAATGTGGCAACACAGCTGCATGTGTACAGGGAGTACAGTAGGGGGCTGAGGGCACAGCCGTGGGATTACAGGAAGTACAGTAGGGGGCTGAGGGACACAGCCATGGGTGCATAGAGAGTACAGTAGGGGGCTGAGGACACAGCCATGGGTGTACAGGGAGTACAGTAGGGGGATGAGGACACAGCCATGGGTGTACAGGGAGTACAGTAGGGGGCTGAGGGCACAGCCGTGGGAGTACAGGCAGTACAGTAGGGGCTGAGGACACAGCCATGGGTGTACAGGGAGTACAGTAGGGGGCTGAGCCCACAGCCGTGTGTGTACAGGGAGTACAGTTAGGGGCTGAGGACGCAGCCATGGGAGTACAGGGAGTACAGTAGGGGGCTGAGGGCACAGGCGTGGGAGACAGGGAGTACAGTAGGGGGCTGAGGGCACAGCCGTGGGTGTACAGGAAGTACAGTAGGGGGCTGAGGGCACAGCCATGGGTGTACCAAGAGTACAGTAGAGATCTGTGGGCACAGGGAGTACAGTAGCGGGACTGAGCTCACAGCCGTGGGAATACAGGGAGTACAGTTGGGGGCTTAGGACACAGCCGTGAGTGTACAGGGAGTATAGTATGAGGCTGAGGACACAGCCATGGGAGTACTGTAGAGGGCTGAGGGCACAGCGGTGGGTGTACAGGGAGTACAGTAGGGGGCTGAGGACACAGCCGTGTGTGTACAGGGAGTACAGTTGGGGGATGAGGGCACAGCCGTAGGTGTACAGGGAGTACAGTAGACGGCTGAGGGCACAGCCGTGGATGCACAGGGAGTACCGTAGGGGACTGAGGACACAGCCGTGGGTGTATAGGGAGTACAGTAGAGGGATGAGGGCACAGCCGTGGATGCACAGGGAGTACAGTAGGGGACTGAGGACACAGCCGTGGGTGTATAGGGAGTACCGTAGGGGGCTGAGGACACAGCCGTGGGTGTATAGGGAGTACAGTAGGGGGCTGAGGACACAACCATGGGTGTATGGGGAATACAGTAGGGGGCTGAGGACACAGCCGTGGGTGTATAGGGAGTACAGTAGAGGGTTGAGGGCACAGCTGTGGATGCACAGGGAGTGCAGTAGGGGACTGAAGACACAGCCATGGATGCACAGGGTGTACAATAGGGGGCTGAGGACACAGACGTGGGTGTACAGGGAGTACAGTAGGGGGTTGAGGGCACAGCCATGAGAGTACAGGGAGTACAGTAGGGGGCTGAAGGCACAGCCGTGGGTGTATAGGGAGTACAGTAGGGGGCTGAAGTCACAGCCATGGGATTACAGGGAGTACAGTAGGGATTTGAGGACACAGCTGTGGGAGTACAAGGAGTACAGTAGCGGGCTGAGTGCATAGACATGGGTGCACAGGGCATACAGTTGAGGCTGAAGGCAAGGCTGTGGTATACAGGGAGTAGAATGAGGGCTGAGGGACACAGCCATGGGTGAACAGGATGTGCAGTAGGGGGCTGAGCTCACGGCCGTGGGTGTACAGGGACTACAGTACGGGGCTGAGAGCACAGCCGTGCATGTACAGGGAGTACAGTTGGGGGCTGAGGACGCAGCCATGGGAGTACAGGGAGTACAGTAGGCTGAGGACATAGCCACGGGATTACAGGGAGTACAGTATGGGGCTGAGGGCACACAGCCATGTGTGTACAGGGAGTACAGTAGAGGGCTGAGGGCACAGCCATGGGATTAGAGGGAGTACAGTAGGGGACTGATGACACAGACGTGGGTGTACAGGGAGTACAGTAGGGGATTGAGGGCACAGCCGTGGGTGTACAAGGAGAATAGTAGGGAGCTGACTGCACAGATGTGGGTGTACAGGGCGTACAGTTGGGGATGAAGGCAAAGCTGTGGTATGCAGGGAGTAGAGTGGGGGCTGAGGACACAGCCGTGGGTGTACATGGAGTGCAGTAGGGGGCTGAGGACACTGCTGTGGGTGCACGGGGAGTACAATAGGGGGTAGAGAACTCCAGGAGTTCCAGTGTTGTGTTTTATTGTGGAGAATGTGCAGATATCTAGCTTCACAGATTGTCACCTGTGTGTCAGAAACCGGGGATCTTGTTACAGAGGGTGGAGCCGTGATCAAGGTCACGGAGTTTTAAGATCAGCCTGGAGGGGATAATGATGTTGAAGGTAGAGCTGTAGTCAATGACCAGGAGTCTGGTGTAGGCATCCTTGTTGTCCAGATGTTCCATGGATGAAGGCAGGGCAGGTATATGGCATCCGTTGTGGACCCGTTACATCAGTCGGCAACAATGAATCAGAATCTGAGAACATTAGACTGGAATGTTATAAGAACGGACAGGAGTTTAAACAGTGATGTTTGGTTTCTTTCTACATATTATGATTGAAGGTCATTATCGTGGCGGATCAAATAAGCACTTTACATTATTCAATATTTTTATTAACCAATCCTGGCTTTTGTTAGCGTACCTGTTAAGTCTCACTGTTCAGTCAATAATTCTATAAATCATGTTTGACAGTAATACTGTTCTTTCATTCATTCTACCGTCCTTGCCACTGTTATTGTTTCTGCTAAGACTCTGAATCCAGATATTCACTTGACAAACCACTACTAAATTGTTAAATCACTCTCTCCCTCCTTGCTTCTGGCAGTGTTACTCATGGGTTGCTATGTTGACTTGCTCAGTTACAGCTGTGAACCATGATTCCTTGTATCACTGCACTTGCTATCTAAATATTGAAAGCATTGAGGTCACTATCTTCTGTTCCGGTTACAAACTGCATTTCCTTCCTCTGACTCCATCTCGTCCCCGGCATATATCTGAAGCTGAAATAGACAAATGACAACAATTCCCAGTAATTGCAAAACACTGGGATAGTCTGCTCAGATCCCCATGCTGGGCAGAGAGTCCAGTTTACTGAGTAATACACTGGGATAGTCTGCACAGCTCTCCATGCTGGCCAGATGGTCCAGTGAACTGAGCAAAACACTGGGATAGTCTTCACAGCTCTCCATGCTGGGCAGATAGCCCTAAATACTGAGCAACATACTAGCATAAGCTGCGCTGCTCTCCATGCTGGGTAGTCTACTTGTCGCAGTGTATAGTTTCTGCGTTTGTTCTGTGAGGCAAATTCAGAATTTAGTGGAACCAATCTTTTCTGCTGATCTGGCAATGCCATTATTTAATGTTCTCATTCTTGTGACTTGAGCCGCCAAGGTCTCACTGCTCCAGATAGACCCACTCCCTTGTTTCTTTTTTCTCATATTTCAGCAACATGCTCTGTTTCTGTATAAATTGCCCATTTCTAACTTTAATGTGAATATCTCTGTCCATTTCTATCTATCTCTGGCCTTGGGTTTTGGTTGTGTATCAAATACTGGAATTATCATGTTCAGAAATAATGTGATGGTGTGTGTCAGGCGATTGTTCACTTCCCGCTGTGTCCCATGTGTTACTCCATGGACAGGGGAGTGTGTGATGGGCTGTTGTTCAATTCTTGGTGTGCCCCTTGAGGTGCTTCATGAAGAGGTGTGCGTGTGTTTGTGCAGGGCAGTTGTTCACTTCCCGGTGTGTCCCACGTCGTCCTCCATGTTGGAGAGCGGTATGTGTATTGGACTGTTGCTGGTGCATCCCATGTGCTGGTCCATGGACAGGGGGTTGTGTTTCGGGTTGTTATTCACTTCCCGGTGTGTCCCAAGTGGTGCGCCATGTTGGACAGGGAGTTTCAGCATCTTTGACTCATGCCTTTTAAACTTGGTCTGTGCCTATCCACCGAACACCTGTGTTTGTCCATCACAGCTGATCGCTTGGTCAGAAACACGAGGAGGGCCCTGCAGTATAATTATAAAGGAGTAGATATCTCACTTTTAGTGGAGTGAAGTCTGATTGTCCCCTGTTATTGAAAAGTTAGTGGAGTGGAGCGGCTGGGGATGGTTTGCTGGAGGTTGTGCTGTGAGCAACCTCATCCATTCAGGGAGCCCAGAAGATTTGGTGACCCAACTCTGGATGGAGAATGGGGACTGCAGTCACAGCATCAGTGTCTGTAACATGAGCAACAAATGGAGCAGAGGCTGCAGAGCGTGGACGCTCTGAATCCACGGACTGGGTGTGTGTGGGGAAAGGGATCTGCCAAATCTGTCTGTGTCTTAATGTGAGCACAGGCTCTCACTCTCATCCTTAAACATACACTCTCGCACGTGCACACTCTCTCTCTCTCTCACACACACACACACACACACACACACATACACACACACACACACACACACACACTCCGCATCTCTCGCACAGACAGACCTATCAATCTGGGAGGCTAATTTGCATTTGCAGATTTATATTTGTGGATAGATTTTATTTTGTTCAAAACAACATTCAATTTGTACGCAGTCAATCATTGTGGCATTTTATTGTATCCCCTGAGGTGCTTCATGAAGAGGTGTGTGTTTGTGGGTGCAGGGCAGTTGTTCACTTCCCAGTGTGTTCCACGTCGTGCTCCATGTTGGACAGCGGTGTGTGTATTGGACTGTTGCTGGTGCATCCCATGTGGTGCTCCATGGACAGGGGGTTGTGTTTCGGGTTGTTGTTCACTTCCCGGTGTGCCCCAAGTGATGCTCCACGTTGGACAGGGAGTTTCAGCATCTTTGACTTATACCTTTAAAACTTGGTCTGTGCCTGTCCACTGAACACTTGTGTTTGTCCCTCTCAGCTGATCGTGTGGTCAGAAACACGAGGAGGACCCTGAAGTATAATTTCCTGCTTTGGAAATAAAACCGTTATGACTCAGGGTAAAATACGTCGACTCTACACAAGACCTTCCATGATTTGTGCATGGAAGGTCACATCTTAGCAAACATCATAGAATTCTTTGAGGAATGACAAAGTTGATAGTGGTGAAAGGGCTGTAGATGTCATATACATGGACTTCAGTAAGGCGTTTAATGACATAGACTGATGGAGAAAACGACGTCGCAGGGTTCCATGGTGTACTAACTAGGTGGATTAGAGAACTGGCTGGGCAACAGAAGACAGAGAGTAGTAATGGAAGGGAGTTTCTCAAAATGGACAACTGTTCTGTGTGGTGTTTCACAGGGATCCGTGCTGGGACCAATGTTTGTTGTGATGTACTTACATGATCTGAAGGAAGGTATAGGTGGTCTGATTAGCAAGTTTGCAGATGACACAAAGATTGGTAGAGTAGCAGAAAGTTGAGGGGACTGTCAGAGAACACAGCTGAATGTAGATAGATTGGAGAGTTGGGTGGAGAAAGGGCAGATGTGAGGTGATGGAATTTGGAAGATCCAATTCGAGAGGGAATTATACAGTAACTGGAAAAAGCCCTAAGGAAAATTGATATACAGAGAGATCTGGGTGTTCAGGTTCATTGTTTGCTGAAAGTGGCATGTCGATAGAATGATCAAGAAGGCATACAGCATACTTTCCTTCCTGCATTCCAACAATTTATGAAGTGGAGAACCACAGACCAGTTAACTCGTCACCCACAGGCGGGAATCGGTTGGAATCTATTGCGTACAAGAGTAGGCAGGCCATATTACAGTTGTATAGGACTTTGGTTCGGCCACATTCAGAATACTGCAGACAGTTCTGGTTGCCACATTACTGAAAGGATCTGGATGCTTTGGAAAGAGGGAAGAGGATTTTCACCAGAATGTTACCAAGGATGGAGAGAACAATCTATAAAGAGAGATTTGATAGATTAGGATTATTTTCATTCGAAAGACGGAGGTTGAGCGAGGACTTGATTGAGGCTTACAAAATCATGAGAGATGTAAACAGGGTGGGTAGCAAGAAGCTTATTCCGAGAGTGGGGGAGTCAGTTACTAGGGGTCAAGAATTCACGATGAAAGGGGAACAGCTTACTGGGGATATGCTGCAAAAGTTCTTTGCACAGAGGGTTTTTGGTGCTGGGATGCGTTGCCAGCGGAGGTGGTAGAGGCGGGGACGAAAGCGTCATTTAATACGTATCAAGACAAATACGTGAATGGGCAGGGAGCAGAGAGATACAGAACCTTAGAAAATAGGCAACAGATAAAGATAGAGGCTCTAGATTGACAGTCTTAGCGGTCTGACGGGCCTGTTCCTGTGCTGTGATTTTCTTTGTTATTTGTAAATACTAGCGAAAAGCGTCTGTTCATCCTTGAAAGGAAAATGAAACCAAGATCAAATGTGGCACTGCGAATGTGTGGATATGAGAATTTATTGTAGAGAACATAAAAATGACAAGGAGACAAAACAGTGACATTGCGTCTGTCTTCAAAGTGGAAGATCCAGAAAATCTCCGAGAAATACCAAGTCGCCATGGGACCTTTGTAACTAAAGAGTAAAATCATCATATACAGTTATGAGGTAGTATTTGGAAACAGAACTGGGATGAGGATTGATCAGTCTGACAGACCGGATATAATTCAAACTGAAATTTCAGAGAAAACACCAATACACATGTTGATTCCAAAAGGGGCCACTGTATTTCTCTGTATTCACTTCGGAAGGTTCTAAATGCATTCTAATGATTTACGAAGGGAAGAAGTGGGAGAGTAGAGGACTACAGGCCAGTTGGTTGTCATGCACAGTAGGTAATCTGTTGCAACCTATTGTAAGGAAGATCTTATTGGACACTTATTGGACAAGTAATAGCAAATGTCAAGAGAGTTGTTCTGCATTTATGAAAGGGAAGTTATAATTTGCAATTTTTCTCTAGAAGATATCTCTTGTAGATGTAAAGAGTAGTGAATCAGTGAATATGGTACAGTCAGATATTCAGGAGGAGGTTTAATCAGCACACACAGTAAGTTATCAGAAAACATTAAAGCAAAGTGCATTGGGAGGAACATATGCAAACAGGGGAAGGTAAGCATTAGAGAAACTATTGGAGAACATAAGTGGCTGTAGAAGGTTATTTGTATCGTCAATTGTCACAGATGAGGTACCAGAAGATCGGAGGCTTGCGAACTTGGTGCGATTATTGACAACACTTAAGAAGGATGGTAAGGAAAATCTAGTGAGCCAAACTTCAGTGGAGGGCAAGCTGTTGATAAGGATTATGAGGCACAAGGTTTGCATGAATTTTGAAAAGCAAGGACTGATAAGTGATAGGCCACATGGATCGAAGCATGGAAAGTCGTGTCTCACTAAATTAACTGAGTATATTTGAAGAAGTGACTAAGAGGATTCATTGAGGCAGATGTGTATATTGTTGGTATGGACTTCAGTAAGGCAGTTTCCAACTTCCTGCATGGTAGATTGGTTGACAAGTTTAGTTCATATGGAATACAGGGAGAACTAGCCATATGTATACAGAATTAGCCCGAAGGCAGGAGACAGAGGGTGGTGGTGAAGGATTGTTTTTCGAAAAGGAGGGTTGTGACCATTGGTGTGCTGCAACGGTTGGTGCTGGCTCCACTGGTTTTAACTATTCACAGAAATCATTCGGATGTGATCATTGCAACAATAGTTGCTACGTTTACAGATGGAACCCAAAATGATGGTGGAGTGGACAGCAAAGGAGGTTTACCTCAGAGTATAATGGAATCTTGATCAGATGGGCAGATGGGCTGACAATTGGCAGGTGGTTTTTAATCTAGATAAATGGGAGGTGCTGCAGTTTGGAAATGCAAATCAGGGCAGGACATGTACACTTCATGCTAACGTCCTGGGGAGTGTTGCTGAACAAAGACACCTTGGAATGCAGGTTCATAATTTCTTGAAAGTAGAGTCACAGTTAGGTAGTATAGTGAAGAAGGCATTTGGAATGCTTGCCTTTATTGGCCAGTGCTTTGACTATATGAATTGGGTGGTCATGTTGCTGCTGTACAGCACATTACTTTGGCTATTTTTGGTGTACTGCATTCAATTCTCGTCTCCTTCCTTTTGGAAATATATTGTGAAACATGAAGGGAGTCAGTAAAGATTTACAAGGATTTTGCCAGGATTGGAGCGATAGGGAGAGTGCGAGTAGATTGCGTTCTCACAAACTTTGATGATTGGGTTATTTTATTCTTGTAGCGTGAGGGGCATATATAGTGTGCATAGCCAAGGGCTTTTTTCCCCAAAACTAGAGGCCATGGATTTCCGATGAGAGGGAAAAGTTTTAAAAATGACTTAAGGATCAACTTTTTCCCACAGAGGATGTTGCATGTGTGGAATGCGCTGCCAGAGGAGGTGGTGGAGGCTTTTGCAATTATAACGTCTAAATGATATTGGGATGGGTACATTAAGAGGAAGGGCTTACATCGACATTGGCCAAATGCAATTAGTTTAATTTGGGATATCCCATCAGCATGGGCGAGTTAGACTGAAGCTTCTTATTCTGTGCTGTACATCTCCGAGACTCTGACTCTATCTGACCTTGCACCAATATTGTATTAATTCATCATTCCCGGACATGCTAACCTATGTTGCGAGATATGATCGAAATGTCTTCATTTCAGCATTCTGAAACCTGCAAACACATCCTTCCATAACACTGACTCAGAGTCTCTCTCCCTCTGTCTATTTCCCAAATCCCTCCTATTTGTTGGTGTTTAAACTGCTTCCCCACCATCTAGTTTTAATTGTCCAGTTTCAATGTAAATAACTGTCCTATATCTTTTCTTGTCCTTGAATGTTGCTCAATCAAGAGCATCAGCTTCCAACACTAAGAAGCTTAGAAAATGTTCAAAAAAGCATTGCTTGCGTTTTCTTTGACTTCCCAGTGTCCTGCCCTGTGCTCCATGTTGGATAAAGGGGTTTTAACAGTTTCGAGGCCCAACTTTGTAACTTGCTCTGTTCCTATTCATTGAATGCCTGTGTTAATCACTCTCTGCTGCTCATGTGCTCAGTAACATGAGGAATCCTCACAACTGTTAGTGATTCAGACCAGGCTTCTCATTTGCCTTTGACTAACATTTGACTTAACTCTAGTTTTTGTACGTTCGTGGAAATGCTGGGGATGGTTTCCTGGATGCTGTGTTTTAAGCTGCTGTGGAAATTCAGGAAGACCAGAGGCTGTGGTGATCCAAAACTGGATGAAACATGGTGACTGTAGTTACAGCATCTGGATTTGCAACATGACCAACAAATAGAGCAGAGGCTGCAGACAGGGGAATCTCTGTAAAATGAAATGAGGGAATTACAATCAGATCAGCCATGGTTTTGAAGAATGTTGGAGCAGGATTGAATGACTCGCTCATGCAACTTATTCAGATGTTTCTTTTAGTTCAACTCCTCTTCTCTCCCAGTGTCCCAGACTGGTGGGTAGTGAGTCACCTCCTCCTGTTTATGGGGAACATAAATCTGGGCCTCACTAGCCTCCAGATTTCCCTGTATCCCAGTATCGAGCAGTTGAGTGACTGCCTCCTGTTTCTCCCTGTTCCTGAGCAGCAGTTTCAATACTCTGAATGATGTCACAATGTTAAGAAAGGACTTGATAACAGGGAATTTCAATCTTGGAGCAGCATTAAACAAAGGTATCTAGAAACGTCTCCACCAAACATTTTGTGCAGCTAGTCTGTTATTTTATTCCTGTCTCCTTTTATAAACAGGGTGAAACAGATACAACAGTGCAGTTTTCTGACAATACTCCCTTATATAGGGAAGACAGATTTTAAAAATTGAAAGATTTATGATCTATACCTCAGCAACTCTCATTCATTCCATCCAAACCTAGTAAATGTTCCCTTTTATTGTGTTATGTAAAATGATGTAAGGAACTGGTTAACTGAACCTATTTGTTTGGTGACTGTGACTAATGTCAGTCTCCATGGATTCTAATTATCCCAGTGGAGAGTTTCCATCTTTTAATGATAAAAGGGTTTCGATTCAATATGTTATCCCATGGTATGGGCGGGAGCATCACCGATAGCACTAACAGGGATCGGCTGCTCCAGAGAGAGGGAGAGATCAGAAACTGAGAACATTAGACTGGACAGTTCCAACAGTGGATCAGAATCTGAGAATGTTATACTGGAATGTTACAACAATGGATCAGAATCTGAGAACAATAGATTGGAATGTTCCAACAATGGATCAGAATCTGAGAACAAAAGATTGGAAAATTCCAACAATGGACAGGGGTTTATCCTATTATGTTTGGATGTTTTCTACATACTCTTGGTGGCCGTTATCATTCCGGATCAAATATGTACTTCACATTATTCAATGTTTTTATTATCCTATCCTGGCTATTGTTGGTGTCCCTGGTAAGTTTCACTGTCGATTTATCATTTGCATTAACCATGTGCGACTGTATTACTGTTCTTTTCATTTACTCTGTAAGTATTCACGCTCCAAACCACATCAAACAACAGTGAACTTGTGCATTCTTTCTCTCCTTCTTTAGTTCTGGTACTGGGCCTTGTTGGTTGACCTATGCACTTTCTGGTATGAACTAGGATTCATTGCATCATTGGCCTTGCCATTTAAATATTGAAAGCTTGGAGGTCACTGTCTTCTGTCCTGGATGCAAATTCCATTTCCTTCCTCTGACTCCATCTCATCCCTGGCCAATAACTGAGGCTGAAACAGACGAGTCACAACTACGGTGATCCCTTTGGCCACAAGCTGATTACTGACACCATATCCTGACCATTCCTAATTTTAACTATTGAAAACTGCAGAATATACTTCACTGGTTCATCCCATCTGCTGTTTGAACCTTCAGCTATGAAACACAGTCTTAATAAAGCCAATAATCTGCTGTTGCTTAACCAAATCTGAGTCGGTATTCCATGGCTTGTATCTAAATGCAACCAAAATCCCATCATTCCTGTACGGATTGCTTTATATTGTTGTTGGGTCTGGCAATGCCTTTACTTTAATATTCTCAAGCACGTCGTCACCACTGTCTATGACACGGTCCTCAGTCTCCTTCGGTTAATGACACAAAACCCTGTCAGGTATTCACATTTAAACTGATTTCCTCTATGTCTATTCTCTCTCAAATAATAATTTTCATATCTACTGCCACCAACACACACAGACACACACACACACACACACACACACACACACACACACACACACACACACACACACACACACACACTCCCTTATTTCATATTTCAGCAGTGGAGGTACATGGCCATACACTTGTGGGAGTCTATTTACAGTCACGTACTGCATGGGTTACACATCTTCCCGTGCAAGACATTTCTGTAGTCCAAGTATAGTAGCAATATACTGGCAAAGGTTTGCAATGGTCCCCATGTCCAGGTAGTCTAGTTTATAGAGTAGTCGACGAGCATGGTGTGCATAGCTCCCCATTCTGGCTCGTCCCTTGCCCCAGTTTATGGTGTCTTGGATGGAACTGTGAGGCAGATTCACAATTTGACGTAACTAACCATTTCAACTGATCTGGCAATAATTTTATTGAACGCTCTCATTCTTGTGATTGGACCCACCATTGTCTCACTTCTCCAGTTACTCCCACTCCCCTGTCTCTGTATCCATATTTTCACAACATGTTATCAGTTAATTAATTGTTTGTTTTTCTGTACCTTTCCCTGGTGTTGTTTTTTTCACTCCCGAGTGTATCGAGTGCTGGCATTGTGAAGCTCAGAAACAATGTAATGGTATGTGGCGGGCTGTTGCTCCAAGTTGGAAAGGGGGTTCCAGCAGCTTTGAGACACGTCCTTGAAACTTGGTCTGTGCCTGACCTCTGAAGGCCTGTGTTTGTCACTCTCAGTTGATTGTGCCGTCCATAACATGAGGAAACCCCTCGAGTATTATTGTCAAGGAACAGGAACTGAGGAGCATCTGACTGCCTCCTGTCATGGAAAGGTTAGTGGAGGTGATGGAGATGGTTTACTGGAGGTTGTGCTGTGAGTTGCCTCAGACATTCAGGGAGACCTGAGGATTTGGTGAACCAACTCTGGATGGAGCATGGGGACTGTAGTTAAAGAATCTGGGTCTGCAACATGAACTACAAATGGAGCAGAGGCTGCAGAGACGGGGAGCTCTGAAACCACAGAGTGAGTGTGTGTGGGGAAAGGGATCTGCCAAACCTGCCTGTGTTTTAACGAGGCGACACACATCCTTTCCCTCTCCCCTTAAAAAACACCCATCCAAATTCACCCTCTACTCCCCGCACACAAACACATGCCCCCTCTCTCACATGTACACACACTCTCCCCCCTCACACACATGCATACCCTCTCTCACCCTCCCAAAGACACACATACTCCCCCTCACTCTTTCACAAACACACACTGTCTCTCCCTCCCACAGACACTCCACCTTGTTTTCAATCACACACACGCACATGCGCGCAAAGACACACACACAAACACATCTAATCTGTCAGATGAATTTTCTTTTGCCGGTTTGTATTTCCAGATGCATTATATTTTTTCAAAAAAAAATACAATTTGGAGACAGTCAATCAATACGATATTTTATTGACTCCTACTTTGGAAGTAAACCTAGTCTGATTCCAGGTGAAGACACATACAGACTCCAAACAAGACCAAATGCCTAAAATACGTTGTCTTACTGGAGGGGTCACCTCCTTTACATCGATAATACCTGAAGGTATCTCCAGTCAGGACTTGAAAGAACTCTGGATTTGCATCTTCATCAATCAAAACCTGCTTCTCCATTCTAACCCATGAAAGATTTAGCAGCCTCTTCGATGTGATCAATTCATGTGCATGTGTTGTACAGCCCCTTCATCTTTTCCTTCTAAATTTTGTGCCTAAGGTCTTTTCTCTCTAACACCTGACGAAGGAGCAGGACAATGAAATCTTGTGTTTTCAAATTAACCCGTCAGACTATAACCTGGTGCCATATGATTATTGACCTTACTCAACCCAGTCCAAAGCTAGCACCTCCATATCATGGTTTTTTGATTGTTTAGCCAATTTTCTCTCCAAGCAAATAAATTGTTCTAACTCATGTGCTCTTCTCTTGCATATTAATCTTTCGACAAGCATTGCCTTCTTGAAGTTCAGATATAATACATCTTTCAGATCCCCGTTATTCAACTCGTTTGTCACACTTTTTAATTTAAAAAAAGTTAGGAAAATCATTCAAGCATGATTTATCCTGAATACAATCATGTCGACTTTGATGGGTTGTGGTTTGACTTTCAAAGTCTCCTGTTGTTAATTCCTTAATAACAGATTCGAACAATTTGTCTTCACTCGTTTGCTCATACCTTTCCATTCCCGATTGAAGTTGGTTATTCTAAGTTCTTCCCTTTCCATAACCTCGACAGTCCGTTTCAATTCCTGTGAAATAGGTACGAGGCTGAGAAAGATCGGCTCCAATTGCTGTGTAAGGGGCATGGGTGGCTGATTGGATTCATTCTGTTCCTGCTTTACACACAAGATGGGCTGAATGTCCTCCTGGTGTTCCTACACTGTAGCTTCGATGTCTTGCATGTCCTGCGCCTGTTCCTGACCAAGCTGCTTAAGATATCATTGTCCTCATCCTGTTGCACAATGACAAGTTTGGAGACTTATGGAATCTCCCTGCTGTTATGCCACATTTCGAATGTTGAATTGAGCAGGCAGGTTGCGTGGTCCACAGTAGGTAGCTCAGTGGTTAGCACTGTTGCCTCCCAGCACCAGAGATCTGGGTTCAGTTTCAGTCTCGGGTCACTGTTTGTGTGGATTATGCACATTCTCCCTGTGCCTGCAAGGGGTGCCTGTCGGGTACTGCAGTTTCCTCCCAAAGTCCCAAGATGTGCCAGTTAGGTGCATTAGGCATGGAAAATGTTAGGTTGCAGAGATTAGGTTGGGAAATGGGTTGGGGAGTGGGGTTTGTATGGTATGGCCTTCAGAGGATCAGCGTTTAGTCGATGGGTCAAATGGTCTGCTTCCACGCTATAGGGATTCTATGATTAACATCTTCATTGCAGAATTCAGTTGAGGGAATAATATCTGAGTTAATACCAATACCCTTTCTTAGTGAGGAGATTAAATCTGTGCACATTACTCCTGAAGTGATCTCACTAAGACCATGTAGAGCAGCAGCCACACTTGACCAGCCTGCTGTAAGGTTCCTACTCAGGTTAGAGCAGGCTCAGCTGTCATGGGAATACACCATTTTGTTGAAAATGAATGGTGTGCTGACCTTCATTTCAGGACGTTTTGAGTACAGGAATAAGGGTGTCTTACTGCAGCTATACAGGGCCTTGGTGAGACCCCATCTTGAACACTGTGCAGTATTGCGTGCAATTTTGGTCTCCTTACCTAATAAAGGACAAACCTGACATTGAGGGAGAGCAGTGAAGGATGACCAGACAGATCTCTGGGATGACAGGCTTGTTGTGGGAACAGGGTTTGAGGCGACTGTGCCTGTATTCCATGAGGATTAGGAAAATGGGTGAACTATATAAAACTCTGACATGGCGAGACAGATTGGAAGCAGGGATGATAATTCCCCTGGGTGGGATATCCAAAACACGGGCTCACAGTGTTGGGTACAGCCAGGCCAAAGTGCGTTGAGATGAGACTAAATGCCTGCACTCAGAGACTCGTGAACTTGGGGAATTATTTCCCTGATCAGGTTATGAAAGCTAAGGTACTGAATATAAATAAAGATTTCAAGACACAGAAGGGATGAGGACAGTGCAGGAGTTTGGTTGTGGAGGTATAGAATCAGCAATAAATACAGGCAGATATCCAATAATATGGCAACTGTATTCCCGTGGAACACCGTGTTTTAGAAAACGGTGCAATATCAATAATGGGGCCAATGGGAAAAAGAGACTTCGGTGCGGACCCCCAAAATTACCAGTAAAAATCAAAACAAAAATAATAGTCAGCCTAATACAAACAATAGCACAGGCTACATAAATATTTAAACTGTGTATTGTGAGGAGTTAGTGCAGCAAATGTCACCCTTTAACACTACAGACACTGACTACAGCACTGTACCTTTCACCAAGATCTTCACCAGAAAGCGCGCGAGCTGACTGACCACGTGATGCCGAAACAGCATTCCAGTTCTCTCCTAGGTATTCCCCTCCCAGTTTGAAATTAATTTCCTTCTAAATGTAGGCTACAAATCCCACATTCAGGCTGAATTTCAAGGCTTGCAGAGCGGATTACATTCCTGCTTTATCTGAACACACTGAGGGTGCATTTGGCAGACAGAGGGATCCTGAGGCTGGGATTTGCTGTTCAGCTGGTGCCAGAGACGGTCTCCCATAACAGTGAACGGGAGCTCGCTTTATAAAGAAAGGGGCACAATTCACTAATTGTGTTGCAGCGAAATTGCGTTTAATAAGCACACCTTATTGGATAGCTGCCTGTATATTGAATGGAGGATCAAAATTTATGCACCAAAGGGAATACAGTAGTTCCTATTTTATATGTTCTGATGTTTAAACATACTAAAGGATATGAACACTGTGTGGGGAAAACTGAATTGAGGAGATTTTCACCATGAACTAGAATGGAGGGTGCTCAGTGTGTTGAATGACCTACTCCATTCCCGATGTTTCTGTGCAGTCTGTGGGAAAGCTCTGTAAATGCTGTCACCAACTCCTAGATGTTAGGAAGGAGGTCTCTGCAGGGTCAATAAGATAGTGTTTCCCGTTCCAATACTGAGGCTGGTGCTGGGTGTTGTTTTATTCTTTAAGACCTCAGAGCAGTTGATACAGTAGAGTGTGTTGCTTGGCCGTTTCCGAGACCATTGAAGAGTTTTTCATATATCTGTGTGTCTGGAGTCACTTTTAGGCCAGACCAGGAAAGCACCCGAGATTCAATTCCTGAAAGTACATTGGGGAAGGAAATTGGCATTTACAATCGACATTGGCTTCAAGGTCACTGTTAATGACTCCAGGTTTTACATCTCGATATTTTATTATTTATAATGTCCACCAGCTTCCAGAACATTAGCGTGGTCTGGATTAGTAATCCAGTGATATTTCTACAACAGCACCATCTCCACATGGGGAGCTATCTGAAACCACACTGAGCAGGTTATTTCTGTGCTACTTTACAGATCTGTCAAAAAGAACTCCCACCAATGTGGCTATTGCAATGGGATTCAGGGCTTGGTAAATGGTCAGACTGTAGTTATTCCCTTGTTATGGGACTGGACATAGCTGAGTAAATTTCCACATTGCTAGGGAGATGTCAGAGTTGGATCTGGAATGAAACAGCTTCCCCAGGGACACGGCTTGTTGTGCAGCATAAGTCTTCAGTCCTATTGCAGGAATGGTGTCAGGACCCATTGCCTTTGTCGTATCTACTGTGTTCAGTTGTTTCTTCATGTCACATGCAGTGAATCAGATTGACTAAAAACTGGCATCGGGTGATTCTACGGGCAGCATGGCGAGGGTGAGGTGCATCATCAACTCAACACTTCTGGCTGAGGACGGTGCAGATAATACAACCATGTCTTTTACACTGATGTACAGGGCTGTCCCATTATTTAGGTTTGTGATATTTATGGAGTCCTCTCCTCCAGGGAGTTGTTTAATAGTCCATCGACATTTATGTCTGGATGTGGCAGCACTGCAGAAGTTCGATCTGATCTGTTAGTCTTGGGATCATTTCGCCCTCTGTATCAGATGTTAGTCCTGCTGTTTCGAATGTAACCAGTCAAGTGCGATAGCTTTAATGGATTGTCATCAGGTTTAGGTACACATGGTTCCGACCCTATCATGTTCACCCGCACTCATCGCTGAACCATAGATCAGCTTGATGTTAATGGTAGGCTGAGGGATTATCCTGTGGAAAATGTTACAGATTGTAGTTGAATACAATTCTGCTGCAGCTGTGATTCTACCACATCACATGAATGCCCACTTTGAGCTCCAATATGTTCAATTCAATTCTACTGACTATCCCCCTGTTTATACCAAGACCCATTCACCCATCAGCCCTGTACTCAGTGTCTTAACCTGGTGTCTGATGTGGTAACACTTCAATTTTCCTATTCTCATTGTGCTGAGGGTCTCTTTCTGGTGTCACACCACCAATTTGTTACTTTACTCAAACCCCTTAACATATGCATCTGAATCTTTTCCATTCCCCCCAATGCCATCTTCTGTGTTTGATGTGAATGTGTTCCCCTCTGTTTCTCTCCCTGACCAAGATTAAGAGCTCTGCAGTGTCAGTGATGCCAGATTTATGTAGTTTCAGATCAAGGAATTTGTGCACCTTGCATTATCGGTTACATCCAAGTGTATTCTGTGTGAGACAGAGCGTTTGAGCAGCTTTAACACACGTCTATGGAACTTGTTCAAAAACAGAAATTGCTGATGAAACTCAGCAGGTCTGGCAGCATCTCGTGGAATGAAAGCAGAGTTAATCTTTCAGGACCAGTGACCATTCTACAAAGCTCCCATTTTCTCCAGCAATTTATGCATTTTCATTTTCAGTATCCATAGTTATTTGTTTAATTGTAAACTTGTTCTGAGCCTATTCATTTCTAGAGAAACTCAACAGGTCTGGCATCATCTACAGAGACAGAGAAACAGAGTTACTGTTTCAAGTCCAGTATGACACTTCTTCAGAAATGAAAAAGTATTGGAAAATGAGCTTTATAATACCTTGACAGATGTGGGGAGTGGGTTGACAGGTAAAAGAGGGTGTGGCAAAAGATAAACATGCTTTTAGTAGTGGTGAACGAGAAGACCATGTGAAATAGCTTTAAATTAAGATGTGAATAGGGAAAAGGGTTTCTCTCTATTGAGTGAAAGATAAAGAAGATGCAACCACAGAAGGTCATAGAGAGGCCAGGAGGGAGATTGTACGGAAATTGGAGAACAGTTATAATGGGGTCAGACTGTGAAATTATGAAATTGTACATTAACTTCTAAAGGCTGTAACGTACGAAAGTGTAAAGTGCGTTGTTACTCGACCTTGGAATGTGCTGCCTTGGAACATTGCAGCAGCCCAGGGCTGAAATGTTAGCATGAGAGCAAGGTAAGTTACTGAAATGGGAAGCAATGAGAAGGCCAGGGTTATTTCTACAGACAGAGTGGGTGTGTTCCTCAAAGCAATCTCTATTTGGTCTCGCCAATATAAAGACACTGCAGTATGAGCAGCAATGACGGGAGATCAGATTGAAAGGTTACAAGTGAAATGCTGCTTCACCTGGAAGCTATGTTTGGGGCCTTGGATAGTGAGGAGGGAAGAGATGAATGGACAAGTGTTGCAGCTTCTGTAATTGCATGGGATGGTGTCATGGGGGAGTGGGGAAACGTTCGAGGTGATGGACAGTGACACAGAGGGAACGGTCGCTGTGAAATACTGACCGAGGACGGGAGGGGAAGATGTGTTTGATGATGCTGTCCTGCTGGAGATGGTGGAAATGGCGTAGGATGAATATGTGAATGTGGATCCTCATGCAGGAGGAAGTGTGGACAAGGAGGAACTATCATTGTTCTGGGGTGGAGGGGACGGATTGACGGCAACACTGTGGGGGATGGGACAGTCATAGCTGAAGGCCCTATCCACCAGAATTCGGGGATTTCTGGTTTGATGGAAGAGGAGGTCACGTTAGACACAGTTCACAGGAATGTGGCATCGTCAAACAGAAACAACAGATGGAGAAACTTGGAGAATGGAGTCAGCCTCCACTGATCTTGTGCTCAGACACAGGCAGAAGTTCCTTCTGAATGATTGAAAAGAACCAGGCATCTAATTTGAGGATTTCTGCCTCACATCTGGTCTGAAGCGGAATGTGAAAATAGACCCAGAGGAAGGTCAGTGAGTATACATGAGCAGACTTTCAAGCAGATATCCCAAACCGATCAGTAATTATTGTTTCTGTTGAAAAAGATGAACTCGATAAGCAGCGACGCACCCATGGTTGACAAAGGCTCTCAAGGATACTATTGATAAGCATTAGTGGAGGGCCAGATGTAGGATGTTTATTTCAGGGAACTGAAGCAGATGCTTGGCATGAATTTCAGCTGTGCTTCCTGAATTCCCCACAGAAACTGCTGCCATTGCTGCTCCATCGTCTTCCCTGCTCGTGTCCCCTTCCTGATTCTCGGTTCTTCCTCTCAAATTACAGAGTACATTATCTTACATTATGGTCCCTCCCCACTTCACCTGAAACTCTTTGTTCAAGTCTACCTACTCTGCAATAGCATCAAGCTGCGTTTAAAACTGCCACTTTGCTCTGGTCTCAGTGTGACTCGAACTCTCCATTCATGCTGTTTTACACCCTCCCACTCACATCTCACTCCGGAAAGTTTCCTTCTTTGAGTAAACCTTATTGAAAAGACCTCTCCCCTTTTACACTGAATTTACACTGTGATCCAAATTTCAAAAGTTATACTCAGCCTTCATCTCACTCTGCTAAAGGCAACTGCACGCTGACCGTGTGGTACAAAAATTCCCCTTCTTATATGGTACAGGCCAGTGATGCTCTTTCACTGTAGAGATAATAACCCCATTTGTACAAAGCAATTCAGGTGTTTGACCTCTTATTGGTACTCGTAACAGTTTCCTGCTGCCTTAGTATTATAACATGGAGAAAAATAAATCACAGTATGAAGCTTGGGCTGAATGTTATTTACCTGTCATTTGAATACTGTTTCAAATTTGCAGTGCTTTATCTTGAAATGCTTGTTCGTAAAGTTATTGTCAGATAGAATGTAGGAGGTTGAGGGGTGACATTGTAGAGGTTTATAAAATCATGAAAGGTATGAATAGAGTGACCAGCCAAGGTCTTTCCCACGGGATGGGGGAGTTCAACCATAGAAGGCAGAGGTTTAAGGTGAAAGAGGGGAGATTTGAAATGGACGAAGGATCAATGTTTTCACACAGAGGGTGACGTGTGTATGTGGAATGAGCTGTTAGAGGAAGAGTGGGAGATGCAAGTACAGCTACAACATTTAAAACTCATTAGGACAAACATAGGAATGGGAAAAGTTTAGAGGCATATGGACAAAATGCAATCAGATGGGACTAGTTTAGTTTGGAAAACCTGGTCAGCATGGACAAGTTGGACCAAAGGGTCTGTTTGTGCGCTATATGACTGTATCAATCTAGAAAGCGAGGAAAAGGGGAGAAAAGAAAAGATATAGTCAATTGGCAAGAAATACAAAAGCAAGCAGCACGATATTTTCCGAGCATATAAAAAAAGTTCAAGATGAGTGTGTGATCTTAGGTGAAATTAATTAGGAAAGTATACTGAGGATAATTGGAGGGTGTGACTGAAGAATTGGCTACAGGGAGCAGACAGATAATTTACACCCGTGTTTTACATCTTTCCTCACAGGGGAAGGCACAGTAAGTATTTCAATGATGTAAACAAAATGGTAATAGGAGGGAAGTTCTTGAACCATCTCTAACCAAAGGAACAAGGATTTTCTAACAGATAAGAGTAAGAGTAGACAGGCCAGCAGTAATTCATAGCTGGTTTTAAAAGAAGTGGTCACAGTCTTGTGGTCATGGCGCCCTCTCTATCAGATGTTAGTTCTGCTGTTTGTTAATGTAAGCAGTAAGTGCAGTAGCTTGAATAGGTTGTCATCAGGTTTACGTACACACGGTTCTGACCGTGGCATGTTCAACCACACATCATCACTGAACCGGAGATCAGCTTCATGGTAATGGTAGACTGAGAGATTATATTGTGGTTGAATATAATTCTGCTGCTGCTGCTACAACAGCTGCTATGATTTACAGCATCACATGAATGCCCAGTTTGAGATGCAATATCTGCAATACAATTCTGCTGCTCGTCCTCATTCGCATGGGGACACGGTCGTCCTCATCCCCTGTCCACAGTGCCCTATCCCAGTTTCTCATGTGGGAACACTTCCTTTTTAAAAAATTCTCATCCTGTTTGGGTATCTTCATGATGCCATGCCTCCAATTGTCGCATTCCTCAAAAGCATTTAACGTTTTCACCTGAATATTTTCCCCTCCAGTAATGCCATCTTCTCTTTAAAGCAAATGTGTTTCCCGCTGTTTCTCTCCATGACCATGATTAAGAGCTCTGTCGTGTCAGTGACGACAGCCTTATTTAGTTTCAGAACAAGTGAATTTGTATACGTGCATTATCATTCACTTCCCGGTGTATGGCTCTCCATGTTGGCCAGGGCGTGTGAGCAGCTTTGACACACATGTTTGAAACTTATTCAAAAACAGAAAGTGCTGAAGACACTAACCAGTCTGACAGCATCTGTGGAGTGAAAGCAGAGTTAATCTTTCGGGTTCTGTGACTGTTCTCAAAGCACCCAGTAAGTCCAACAATTTTCGTTTTTGTTTCAGATTTCCTGTATCCAATGATCTTTGCTATATTGAAAATGTATTCTGTAACTTTTCATTTTTGAAGGAACTTAGGGGTCTGGCAACATCTCAGAGACATAGAAACAATGTTAATGTTTCAAGTCCAGTGTAAATCTTCTTCAGACGTGTAAGGGATTGGAAAGTGAGCGCTTTAGTATCTTGGCAGAGGTGGGAAAGAGTGTTTGGAGGCCCAGTGTGAAAGACAAATGGGCTTGAAATTGTTGTGAAAGAGACACAGGTATATAATGGGTGTAAATTAATGTGTAAATATTAGAAATTGATTTTCTCTGTTGAATGGAACATAAACACGACACGAACTTAGGGAGCCCAGGAGGGAGAGTGTACGGAAAATGGAGAACAGCCATAGTGGGTTCAGGCTGTGAATTTATGGAATTCAATATGACAGACTGTAACGTACCAAAGTGTAAAGTGAGGTGTTACTCGAGCGTGGGTTGTGCTTCATTGGAACATTGCAGCAGTCTGCATTTTCTTAGAATCACGACAGTGTGAAAACAGGCCCTTCTGCACAACAGATCTATTCTGACCCTCCAAAGAGTATGCGAACCAATCCTATTCTCTACCCTAATACTATACGGAGACCATTGACTATTGCACCTAACATCAACAACCCTGAACACAATCGGCAATTCAGCATGGCCAGTTCACCTAACCTGCACAACTTTGAACTGTGGCAGGAAACTAGAACACCCAGAGGAAATCGAACCCAGTTCCCTGATGCTGTGAGGCACCAGTGCAAACCACTGAGACACCGTGCCATCCAGGACCGAAATATTATAAGACCACAACTCTATACGAGCAGAAATGAAGCCATTTGGACCATCAAGTCTGCTCCGGCATTCGATCACGAATGATAGATTTTCAACCCCATTTCCCTGCTTCCTGCCAGTTATCTTTGATCCCCTTGTCAATCAAGAACTTATCTGAGTCTGTTTTAATTATACTAAATAGAACGTAGAACAGGACAACACAGAACAGGCCCTTTGGGCCACGATGTTGTCCTGAGATTTAGACAATAGACTATAGACAATAGATGCAGGAGTAGGCCATTCTGCCCTTCGAGCCTGCACCGCCATTCAATATGATCATGGCTGATCATTCCTAATCAGTATCCTGTTCCAGCCTTATCTCCATACCCCTTGACTCCACTATCTTTAAGAGCTCTATCCAATTCTTTCTTAAAAGAATCCAGAGACTGGGCCTCCACTGCCCTCTGGGGCAGAGCATTCCACACAGCCACCACTCTCTGGGTGAAGTAGTTTCTCCTCATTTATTTAATCTTAATATAAAATATAGTAATTTAACCTATGAACCCCTCAACTCACTGCTATTCACGTGCAGGTTCATCAGTCGCTTAAATGTCCCCAATGACTTTACTTCCACCAACAGAGCTGGCAATGCATTCCATGCTTTCACAACTCTCTGCATAAAGAACCTACCTCTGACGTCTCCCTTTTACCTTCCTCCTAAATCTTCAAAATATGAATTATCGTACTAGTCAATCCTACCCTGGGGAAAAGTCTCTGGGTATTGACTCTCTCTATTCCTCTCATTATTTTGTACACCTCGATCAGATCTCCTCTCTCCTCTTTGTCTCCAGAAAGGTCCAAGCTTGTTCAACCTTTCTTCATGAAGCAAGCCCTTCAGTCCAGGCAGCATCCTGGTAAACTTTCTTTGCACCCTCTCTAAAGCTCCTGTATCTTTCCTATAGTAGGGGGTCCACAACTGGACACAATATTCCGAGTGTGGTCTCACCAGGGACTTGTAGAGCTGCAGAAAAAAAAAACTTTGTGGCTCTTAAGCTCAATCCCCCTGTTAATGAAAGCCAAAACAGCATATGCTTTCTTGATACCCTATCCACTTGCGTGGCATCTTTGAGGGATCTATGCACTTGCACACGCAGATCCCTCTGTTCCTCCACACTGCCAAGAATCCTGTATTTAATGCTATATTCAGGATTCGAATTTGACCTTCCAAAATGAATCACTTCGCATTTACCCAGGTTGAACTCCATCTGCCATTTCTCAGCCCAGCTCTGCATCCTGTCTATGTCACGCTGCAGCCTACAGTAGCCCTCTATACTATCGATGACGCCTCCAATCTTTGTGTCATAAGCAAATTTACGAACCCACCCCATAACCTCCTCATCCAAGTCATTTATAAAAATTAAAAAGAGCAGAGGCCAAAGGACATAGCCCTGTGGGATCCCTCTCAACACTGTCCTCCAAGCAGAATATTTTCCATCTACAACCACTGTCTGCCTTCTGATAGCCAGCCAATTCTGAATCCAGATAACCAAATCTCCCTGTATCCCATACTTCCTGACTTTATGACTGAGCCTTCCATGGGGAACCCTATCAAATGCCTTGCTGAAGTTCACATGCACCACGTCCACTGCTCGACCGTCGTCGACCTGTCTTGACACCTCCTCAAAGAAATCAATCAGATTTGTGAGGCATGACCTGCCCCTCACAAAGCCATCTTTAATCACACAATGCTTTGCCAAATAGTCATAAATCCTATCCCTCAGAATTTTTTCCAAACTTTGCTGACCGCAAACATAAGATTGACTTGTCAGGGATTTCCCTATTACCCTTCCTGAAATAAGTAACAACATTCGCCTCCTTCCAATCCTCCGGTACAACTCCTGTGGAGACTGAGGAATCAAATATCCTCACCAGCAGCTTAGCAAACGCCTTTCTCGCTTGCCGGAGCTGTCTAGGATAAATCTGGCCCTGGGGACGTATCTATCTTAATGTTTTCCAAAATTTCTACCACATCAATTTCATCAATCTTGATCTGGACCAGCTCCTCTAAGTTTTCATTTGCAGGAAGTTCCCTTTCCCTGGTGAAAATCGAAGCAAAAAACTCATTTAGGACTTCCCCAATCTGCTCAGACTCCACGCATAAGTTCCCTACTCTATCCCTGATTGGCCCCACCTTCTCCCTAATTATTCCCTTATTCCTCACGTATGAGAAAAAAGCTTTCGGATTCTCCCTAATCCTTCTTGTCAAGCCTTTTTAATGCCCCATCATGGCTCGCCTCGGTCCATTTATGAGCTCCTGTCTAGTAAGCCTGTAATCCTCTAAAGCTGTGTTAGATTCTTGCTTCCTCCATCTTCTGTAAGCTGCCTGCTTCCTTTTGACGAGAAGTTCCTCTGTTCTCGTCATCCAAGGTTCCTTAATCTTACCCTTCTTACCTGTCTCAGAGGAACAAATTTGTGTATCACTCGCAACAACTGCTCCTTAAGCAGTCTCCACATGCCTGCTGTGCCCTTTCTGTGGAACAATTGCTCCCAGTCTGTACTTCCCAACTCCTGTCTGATAGCATCATAATTTCCTTTTCCCTAATTAAATATCTTCCTTCGGAAACTGCTCCTTTCACTCTCGCAGACTATGCTACATGTGAGGCAGTTGTGATCACTTTCAACAAAGTGCTCTCCCACCATTAGTTCTGACACCTGTCCTGGCTCGTTGCCGAACACCAAATCCAAAATGGCCTCTCCCCTTGTTGGTCTGTCTCCATACTGAGCAAGGAAACTATCTTGAACATACCTGACAAAAACGGCTTCATCCACACCATCTGCACTTAGGAGGTTCCAGTCGATATTGGAAAAGTTGAAATCACTCATAACATTAACCCTGCTACGTTTGCACTTTTCTGGAGTCTGCCCGTCTATGAGATCTTCAATCTCTCTACTGCTATTAGATGGCCTGTCGAAAACTCCCAAATCCGGTGACTGTTCCCTTGCTGTTCCTAACTTCCACTCATACTGACTCAGTAGACAAACCTTCCTCAACAACCTTCATTTCTGTAGCTGTGACGCCCACTCTGATTAGCAATGTGACATCCTCTCCTCATTTTCCACCCACCCCGTTCTTTTTTAGATAAGATAAGATTACTTACAGAGTGGAACCAGGCCCTTCGGCCCAACAAGTCCACAGAACCCTCCACAGAACAACCCACCCAGAACCATTCCCCTACATTTACCCCTTCATTTAACATTACGGGCAATTAAGCATGTGCCAGTTCACCTAATCTGCACATTTTTGGATTATGGAGGGAAACCGGAGCACACCCACGGGGAAAATGTGCAAACTCCACACAGACAGTTCCCTGAGTTGGGAATTGAACCCTGGTGTCTGGCGCTATGAGGCAGCAGTACTAATCATTGAGACTCTGTGCTGCCCCGAAACATATTTAAACGTTTTAAACCCTGGAACATCAAGCAACCATCCCTGCCCCTGTGAAACCTACGTCTCCGCATGGCCACGATATTGTAGCCTCAAGTACTGATCCATAATCTAAGTTTGTCACTCTTAGTTCAGACATTCCTTGCATTAAAGCAGATGCACTTTAACTGATCCCTTTGTTTCATGGCGTGAGAAACCTTCCTGATAGATTCAATATATCCTCTCACTGTCCCGTCTGCAACTAAACCCCTCTCAGACATGTGGTCTTGTTCCTAACCCCCTCCCAAACGCGTTTTAAACACGCCAGAATCACACGAGCAAATCTCCCAAACAGGCCACTTGTGCCCCTCCAGTTCAGGTGCAATGCGTCCTTCATGTACAGGTCCCACCTTACCCAGAAGGTATCCCGATGGTCTAGGTATCTGAAGCCCTCCCTCCTGCACCAGCCCCGCAGCCAATTGTAAATCTGCATTCGCTGACTGTTCCTCATCTCACTAGCTCGTGGCACCGGTAGCAAACCTGAGATCACTACTCTACTCGTCCTGCTCTTCAGCTTCCAAACTAACTCTCTGTAGTCACTTTTCAGATCCTCAGTCCCTTTCCTGGCTATATCGTTGGTGCCAAATGATCTGGTTTCCACAGCCTTCTGTGGTAAGGAATTTCACAATTTCACCACGCTCTGGCTAAAGACGTTTCACCTTATCCCTGTTCTAATGGGTTTTCCCTTTTCTCTACGCCGGTGTCCTCCTGCCAGTGCCAACGTCCTCCCAATTTTGTCTGTATCCAGGTCATTCAGTATTCTGTAAATTTCAATCTGATTTCCCCCCCCCACCCATCCTTCTAATCTCCATCGAGTATAAACCCAGAGTTCTCCAATGTTCCTAATGTGTTAAGTTTTTCATTTCTGGTGAACCTTCTCTTGACACACACCAAGGCGACTACATCCTTCCTGAGGTACGAGGCACAAAATACTGGAAATGTGGTCTGACCAGAGCCTTAGAAAGCCTCAGAATCCCTACCATTATATCCTACTCCTCTCAAGATGAATGACAACATCGTATATGCCTTCTTAACTATTGACTGAACCTGCAGGTTTATATAAGGCAAATCCTGCTCTTGGAATCCCAAGTCCCTTTGTTCCTCAGATTTCTGATTTTTCTTCCCATTTGGTAAATGGTCCATGCTTGTATTCTTCATACCAAAGTGCATGACCTCACACTGCCCCAAATTGCATTCCATCTGCTACTCCTTTTCCCACTCTCCGAAACTGTCGAAATCATTCTGCAGGCTCCCTGCCTCCTCAATATTACATGCATCTCCACCTATCTTGGCTTCATCTGCAAACGTAGCCAGAATGTCTTCTGTCCCGCCACTCAGATCATTAACCTATAAAGTGAAATGTTGTGACTCTTGTGGAACACTGCAAGTCACCGGCTGCCATCCTGAGAGGGACAATTTTATCCTCAATCTGCATCCTGTAAGAGAGGCAATCTTTTATCCATGCTAGTACCTATCCTCTGAGAACCATGGGTCCTTATCTTACTCTGCAGCCTCCTGTGGGGTACCATGTCAGAGGCCTTCTGGAAGTTCAGATAGGTAACTCTCAATTGTCCAAACCGTTGCTACCTCCTCAAAGAATTCTCATTATCTTGAGAGCAATGTAGGTTCTTGAAATGGGGAGCAATCAGAATGACAATGTCATTCCTACAGACAGAGTGGAGATGTTCATCAAATCAGTTTCTGTTTAGCTCAGTAATGCAAAGGAGACTGCATTGTCAGCAGCAATGATAGGAGATTGGATTGAAAGCGTATAAGTGAAATGCTGCTTCACCTGGATTGTGTTTAGAGCCTTGGACAGTGAAGCGGGAAGAGATGAATGGGCAAAAGTTGCAGCTTTACTTGGGAAGGTTCCATGGGGGTGTGGGGAACTGTTCGAGGTAATGGAGCTTGCCACAGAAGGAATGGTCCCTCTGAATTTCTGACGGTGGACTGGAGGGGAAGATGTGTTTACTGGTGCTGTCCTGCTGGAGGTGGTAGAAGTGGCGGAAGATGATTCTGTGAATGCAGATTCTAGTGCAGAAGGAAGTGTGGACAAGGGGAGATCTATCATTGTTCTGGGTAGGAAGGGACGGAGTGAGGGCAGAAGTGAGGGAGATGGGCCAGACACAGCTGAAAACTCAGTCCATCAGATTTAGGGGATTTCTCGTTTGAGAGAAAAGAATGACATGTCGGAATCTTCCCACTGGAATGTGGCATCATCGAACAGAAATGACAGAGCCAGGGAAACTGGGAGAATGGAGTCACCTTTAGCTGATCATGTGTTCAGCCCGAATGATTGAAAATAGCCAGGCATTTCAAATGCAGATATATGTCATATATCTGGTCAAATACGGAGTGTGAAAATAGACACAGATGAAGGTCAGCAGATATGTGTGTGGCGGGAGTGTGGTGTGGGAACATTGAAGCAGGTACTGATTAATAACTCTCAGTAATGTTTGGCTCTAGTGAAAAAGAAGATGATATGAAGATGTGAAGATGAACCATCCATGATGCACAAATGCTGTGAAGTATGCTAATCAATCACAAACTAAAGAATTCAGATTGTTATTCGTTGGCCACATTTGGGTAGTTAACTTTTGGAACAAGAAGCAGATTGTATAAAACAAGATACAAAGAAAAAACATTTCAAAACTGGCAAGAATATTAAAAGAAACTAACCGCAAGAGTTTTCCTATATCGAATAAAAAACTTTCATGATGTGTGTGTGACCCTTGGAAGGAAGGCAGGAAAGAATATGTGGGACACCTGTAGGATGTGACTGGGGAACTGATTTCAGGGAACATGCAGAGAAGTTAAAACATTATTTTACATTGTTCCTCGCAGGGGAAGGCACGAAGAGTTTCAATATTATAAACAAAATTGTAGTCAGATGAAAGTTTTGCATTGTCTCTCACTAAATGAACAATGCTGCTCTCAAACAGAAAAGACCAAAGGTAAACAGCTCATCAGCAATTCTTAGCTTGTTTTGATAGAAATGGTTACAGAGTGACTGGTGGCACTGTGTGAAATATTCCATAACTCCTGGGATTACAGGAGTGTTCCAGTGAAACTGGCGAAACTCCAAAGTGGCGTCTGTCTTCAAGAAGAGAGTGAGTCTTCAAGTGTTTAGGTGCTCCCTTTGTTTGATTAGTGGAGTATATTTGAGAGGATTAATGGCCTCATGATGCACTTTCATCCTGAGTGATTTAAAAAAAAGTAAAACTCTGCTCCTTCCTCTGATGCGTTACATACTGGGGGATGAACATTTTGCTGAAATTGAATTATTTTGAGAATTATTTGGAACATTGTACGAATGACATCAACCGGAGAATTCTAGAAACTGCACTCATAAGAACATTTTATAACCATGTGGGGGTATTGCGTAGGTGAGAGAGAGAGAGAGAGAGAGAGAGAGAGAGAGAGAGAGAGAGAGAGAAAGAGAGAAGGTGCTTTATTGCAGTAGTAAGAGTGATGGAGCCTTATTCTGGGGAAGGCACTAACAGATATACAATGTGTGTGAGAGAGTAGAGAGAATACGTTGACACTTATCCTGACAGAACGGGGAAGGTTATTGATGCTTTTTCTGTATTGCTGGACTTTTCTTCGGACGCAGATACTGCACTGAGCTGGGTGGTGTGCTCAGACCATGGTCTGGGAAGAGAATGATCCCCCTCTGTACCAGACCATTCACCATGACCTCCGTGCCTCTGTCGTCAAGCTGTGGTGTAATTTCCCTTTATCTGCCATGCTTGGGTAAACTGTGCAGGGCAGCTCCAAACTGAGAAAACTCAACCGTGTGCCCATTGGCCTTTTAATGATGGCAGCAGTACCAGTGATCACTGAATATCCAGGGGCATCCGGGCGATGGTGAGCACCTCCAGCCATAATGGGTGGGAAAATCGTGCTGGCGTTGAATGAGAGGGACACCATGGGGTAGGGTGGGTAGTTAATGAGGTGAGTTCGATAAGATAACATCAGGAAACTAGCTCTGCCTCGTGCAGAGATTCCTTCTGTCACATTCAATGAAAATGGCACTGAGACAACTTATTGTACGATTCAGCCCAGTGAGTCGAAAACTCTGCTGATCCTACTCGCAGTTACAACGCTGCAGGACAAATGCTTATCGAAAATTCTATATTGCAAGACGCTATCGAAATATTCTCATTTCACAATTTTTAAACCGACCATCAGATCATTCTCTGAAATACTCTCTCAATCTCCCCCTGTCTTTTAACCAAGTACCTCCGAGTTGTTGGTATTTAAACTGATTCCCCCGCCATCTCTCTCTGGCAGTGAGTTTCACATCCACAGCACTCCTGTGTCATGCCACACTGGAGATATGGAGCTGTAAATGGAGAGGTGCTGCACATCTGTCACTTCCAGCATGAGCTGCAAGGTTCCCCACGCTGGGCAGTGATCTAACACAGTGTTACACAGCAATGCAGCGATTGGTGCACACAGCTGCGTATGCTGGGAAGGTACCTGCTCCAGATTAAAAGATAAATTCACTGCTATTTACTGTACATCTCCCCATGCTGCACAGATATCCAGTCCGTGTGTATAGAACAATGTCTTTCTGTGTTCTGCACAGCACCCTGTGTTGAACAGATCATTTTGTCCAAATTTATAGATCAGTGCACTGTTGGACATATAAGTAGTGAACCTGTGAGCTCTAAACAGTGTTCGATTCTGGACGGATTGCTGAGCAGTGCACTAGCCTGGTCTCCGCAGTGTTTCATGCTGAGCAGTGACCTCATCTGGGCTTATGCGTGTCTGGGATGGATCTGAGAGGTGGATTGAGTATCTGATTTAATTCCTGAAATGATTATCACTTCTCCGGCTCAGCCCATTCCGCTGGTAAATGTGAGGTGTTATGTTTGAGATAGAATTTACTTGGTCAAAATATTTGACATTAAGCAAAACACTATTTATTCGAAGACTGTCGATAAAAGACAACAAAATGAAGACGAACTTGCAATAACTTAATTCTGTTCGAAAACTTAGAAGAATAATAGTTTATTGAACTACTAGACAGTAATGGCTCCAATATGGTATCAACCGATAAACACAACAATGTCAAAAAACAAATGCAAGAAACAGATTGTCTGACGTGTAGTTCTCCACTCCAGGAGGAAAGAACATCAAAAGGCAGTTCTGAGAGAAATCTCAGAGAGTGTGTGTAGCACCCGGGAGAGATTTACTGCCTTTCAACTCTGCTGAGACCCCATCAATAACTGGTGAAAGGTAAAACTAAGAATCCTGGTTCTGTAAGCGTTTGACCATCACTCCACAAGACAAGGTCGCGGCTGCAAGAACACAAGGAACGGACTGTACCTACATCGTCTATGGCTCTGTAGGTGTCTCTCAAAAATGCTGAAAACCACCTAAGCCGTTTAATGCTGGACAGACAGAAGTCAAAGTTAAACTTAAAGGAATGAAACAAAAAGATGCAGCGGGCCTGGTGATCAGACACAGATGGCCTCGGGAGCCCAGCAATTCCTATATTGCCAAAACACAGCAGAATCATCTAGCTTGTGAAGAGAAAGAATTATGTCTCTCCCCCACCTCGATGTTTACAACTAGAGATGTGCCATGAGCCCAATAATCTGCGATATCAAAATCCCAGCCACCCCAAGTATTATTGTGATATATCAAAGTTGCCCTGAAATGGGGTTGAGTGGAGCTGCTTGTTCAGTGACTGTGATTAATATCAGTCTTCCCGGACCTAACTGGGTCACTGGAGGATTTCCCTCTTCCATAATTCGGGACTTCTTTCAACTTGTTTTGCCATAGTATTCGGGGCAGAGTCAAACTCAACAAGATTGGGATCAGCAGCTACAGAGAAAGAGCGAGAGATCAGAACCTGAGAACATTAGAATGGTCCAACAATGGATTTTAATTTGAGAACATTAGACTGGAATGTTCCAACAATGAATCAGAATCTGAGAACGTTAGACTGGAATGTTACAACAATGGACAGGAGTTTATCCTGGGCTCTTCACTGGGTTTCTCAGGATTGGCCGCGGTTAGAGTTGCGGATACTAGCCGTACTGATAATTATTCAAGTTGGGTACTATCCCATCCTCGCTATTACTGGTGTGCCTGGTAAGTCTATCTCTATCAATTCTATGTGTGATGCTGAATGTTATTGCTATTCTGGTTGATTATATTTAACAAAAACATAAACGTTCAGTCACTTCCTTCTCATGCATTTCCAAAATACTTACTCATAAACATCTGAGAAGGTAAAAGACTGTTCAGAACCTTGAGTCTCCATTTACCGTGAAGTGTTTTGTATCTCCATATTCTCTCTGTCATCAAACCTGCCGACACCCACCTATATAATATCCCCAATCTCCAGCCCTGCCTGAGTTCTGTTGCTGACTTTTCCATCACCTACCCCTTCGTTAACGACAGATTTTATGGCTCCAGTTCTCTTCTGACCTCTCTTCCAGTTACAAATAGTTTGACCACAAACATGTTCTTGTCTCTACAGTTACTTCACAACAGGGACTCTTCAACAGAGTAATAATGTCACTGACTGTGTAATTCAGAGGCACGGGTTATGACTCGAAAATCATTGTCTGAAATTCTATCAAAGCCGATGACTAAATTTAAATTCCAATATCAAAAATTGGAATGAAGTCTATTTTCACTCATGGCAAGCATAAACCACTGTCTGAACTAAGTGTCACCTCAGATCCACAACAATATGGTTGCCTCCATATTGTCTTGACAAATGGCCGTGTGGTCAAGGGCAGTTAGGATGGACAAAAATGCTGCCCTTGCCAGTGATGCTGGCATCCCGCGAAACAACAACATTAAAGGTGAAATAACCAAGGAAATGAGGATGCTGGCGATCTGAAATAAAATTCTCCACCGTCTGAAAGAATGTTGGAGAATCTCAGCAGGTATGGCAGTCTGTCGGAAAAAAAAACAAATAACGTTTCAAGGTTAGTGAACCTATCAAAACTGAGAAATAATATTATTATATCAGGGATGGATGGTAGGGTGAGCGGGAGGTTTGTGTTGAGTGGATGATGTCCAGCAAGAGAGAGAAAGTGAGAGTGAATGAGAGACAGATGGAGAGAGAGAGAGAAAGGAAACGCAAGCAAAAGGATTGCTGATGATGGACTGCAACGAAAACAGAATGGGAAGTTATTCTACCATTTCCACTTTTCACATATTCATGAGTATCATATTTATTATGGGATGTCCTTGCTTACCGTGAGTTATGTTCCCTCTATATCTCTTATAGTCGCTGAGATGTAGAGAAACTGCTTCTTTGGAGAGAGGAACTATTACTGTGAGACTGTGTGGATATGTAAGAGCTTTCTCAGCCAGGAAGAGAAACTGAGGAGCTGAAAAATGTATTGCTGGAAAAGCACAGCAGGTCAGGCAGCATCCAGAGATCAGGAGAATCGACGTTTCGGGCATGTGCCCTTCTTCTGGAATGAGGAAAGAGTGCCAAGCAGGCTAAGATACAAGGTAGGGAGGAGATACTTGGGGGAGGGGCGTTGGAAATGCGAGAGGTGGAAAGAGGTTAAAGTGAGGCTGACAGGTCGGAGAGGTGGTGGGGGCGGTGAGGTCAGGAAGAAGATTGCAGGTTAGGAAGGCGGTGCTGATTTCGAGGGTTGGGATTGAGACAAGGTGGGGGGGAGGGCATATGAGGAAGCTGGAGAAATCTGAATTCATCCCTTGTGATTGGAGGGTTCCCAGGCAGAAGATGAGGCACTCTTTTGCTCATGCCCGAAACGTCGATTCTCCTGATCTTTGGATGCTGCCTGACCTGCTGTGCCTTTCCAGCAACACATTTCTCAGCTCTGATCTCCAGTATCTGCAGTCCTCACTGTCTCCTAGAGAAACTGAGGAGACCGAGGCATTTTCAATACTGAATGGATGCATTGTAGGTGTGGGGAATTCACTTGCTGCTGCCATCTGGAAAGTCAGTGGAGTCTCTGGGGATGGTGTTCTCAGGATAGTGATGTCAGCTACTGGGTTCATTCAGGGAGCCCCGGTGGTCTGGGGACCCCACTCTGAATACTGCATTTACAGTGTGTCTGGGTCCATGATAAACAACTGAAGCTGAGACTACAAAGAAGGGAAGCTGTATAAACAGGGAGGAGTGAGGCACTATATTTTCCTCTCTGGGATTTCCAGGAAGATTTGTCTAAGCTGCATCCATTCAGGTGTAAAGTGTAAAACTAGCTTGTCTCAAAATTGAGTTGGTCACTGAGCTGTATCCCCTCCTTCAGTATAACCTGTGTTCTCACACCAGTAGCAGGACTGCGCTGACACTCACGATGAATTAAACTGGATTGATTCTGGAAATTTTCAGGCAGCAGTGGGTAATAAATCCACCATCTCTGAAGTGCAGTTCTCCAATGTATTCACGAGTTGACTGAAACCATCTGCCTGCTGAGAGGAATGCATTGGTTCCACCTCCGCAGGGGAAGGTACAGAAACTACTTTCCACAAATATTAGGGAAAAGAGGGACTGGTAAAAATTGGAAACTGAAGGAAATCAGAATTAATGAAGTGTATGTTATTGAAAATCTAACTGAATTGAAGTTTCATAAGTTGCTGCATCTGATGAGTTACATCTCAGAGTGACTGAGACGAGAACAAAGCTAGTGAAATAATTACTGATTATTCTTCAAAGCTAGTTAGATTCTGGAAATGATCCTGCAGACTGGACAGCAGCTATTGTCAACCTAAATATTTAAAACAGGATTGAGAGGGAAAACAGAAAACTATATAATTTGATGTCAGCTTTGAGAAAAAAATATTGGAACCTCTTAGAAGGAACGTGACGAATAGAGACTTGGAGAATAATAAAATGATTTGGTACATTCGCCCTAGATTCAGGAAAGGGAAATGATCTTTGATAAACCTGTTTGTGGAGATTGTCCATGGTGACATCGAAAGTTGAGAACCAATCGGATTGGAGTATTTGTATTTTTAGAAGACGCTTGACATGTTTGAATACAGGTGAGTGGGGAATGTTAGAGTCCATGGGTAGGTAGGGGTGGAATATATACCACATGGATTAAAATTTGAGTAACGGAGATACGAGAAGAATACTGTTTTTCTCTGGACTGAAGGATTGATGGGTGGCAGCAGGATCAGTGTTTGAGCAATAGCTGTTCAAAAGGTATAACAATTATTCAGATGTGAACAACAAATATCATCATGTACATTTATATTTATTAAATGGTAGAGAGGTTGGCGAGTGCTTTTGTTGAAAAGGACCTGGATGTCCTTGGTCATAAGACAGAATTCATACAGGGGCAGGAAGTAAATAATATGTGGCTCTTCAGGCAAAATGATTGAAGTACAAAAGTTAGAATATCTTTCCCACTGATCGTGTTTTGTTGAGATAGTGTTTGGTGCTTTGTGTAAAGGTTTGGTCTGCTTTATAATCAATGATCTCTTTGTCACCGAGACAATGCAACGGCGTTTGAGCAGACTAAACACTAGCATGATTTTACCATGAGGAGGGAGTCCAGTTACGATGTGCTTAATCTGTAGCGCTGTGAGAGAATAAGAAGTTAAAGCTTGATGGGTATGGACAGAAAAACATTATGTCCCAAACAGCTGAATGGGGTGTCAATGTCATACTTTTCATTGGATGTTTGATTCACGACAGTTTATGTGCATCTGCAGAACCCTCACGTCGATTGACAGCGAGCTGCAGGCTCTGAATGAACTCTGAGCACTTTAAAGCACAGTTACTGTGTGACACTGCATTGAGTGTCACTTTGTACAGAATCCTGTCAGCAGCCAAAATACCATCATTCTGAAACAGTTAGTTATTCCCCACCGGTTTCTGACGTCCACGGAGATCATGGGTCTGCGTTCTTGGAGATGGAAGGTAACTTGGAGAATGGCTAAAAAATGTTGGCTTCATTCGGACTGCCAGAAACCCATGTTTAAGTAACACATATGTACCATGAGTAATTAAGCCATGTGGATCAATTTGGAGCAGTCTGTCGGTGCAGCCCCTACTCCATTTGTTGGTGATGTTGGAGCATCTCTGCCATTTATCTGTTCCTGTGTTAGTGGCTTGACAAGCTGAATAGCCTCTGCCTGTTCCTTTGTAAGTGACTCCGGGTGTGAAATGGTTCTTTCTGATCCCATGTACGTGACATGTGGGAGGGAGCAGACTCTCACCTTCCTGTGCAACAGGCAGGAGGGACTGAATGGGCTCTCCTTGTTTTGCCCAGTAGTTTTGATGGGATGAATGGCTTCCCCATATTCTCGTGAAACCAGATTGAGCTGCTGAATGAACTTGTCCTTTTACTGTGGAAATGTACTGTGCTGTTACATAAATGTCACCCAGACTTTAACAACACGGTCTTGAAAGTTGTCCGAGTCTTGCTATACATGGTCACAGATTGTTTCAAGAGCTGAAGAGGGACAAACTGTCCTAAAAACTTTGTAGACTTCAGTGAATGCCCCTCTTCTGCTGGCACGGTGAATCAGTAGCTAACACTGCTGCCTCACAACACCAGGGTCCCAGGTTCGATTCGAGCCTTGGGCAACTGTCTGCGTGGAGTTTGCACATTCCCCACTTGTCTGCACGAGTTTCCTTCGGATGCTTCGGTTTCCTCTGACAGTCCGAATATGTGCACGCAGGGTGAATTGGCCATACTAAATTGTCCATCATGTTAGGTGCATTAGTCAGACAGAAATGTGTTTGGGTGGGTTACTCTTTGGAGGGTCGGTGTGGACTGGTTGGGCCGAAGTGCCTGTTTCCACATTGTAGGGAATCTAATCTGCTCCGTTTGGACTCAATGGGCTGAATAGCCTCCTTCCACACTGTAGGGATTCTATGATGACAAACTGGAGATGCCTGAGCTGAGGAAGCTACGCTGAGTATCTCCTGCAGATGTGCCCCACGGCTGAGATGATTGATGCCCACCAATGATAACCACGTTCCCTTGTGCCGTGAATGACTCCAAGCAGTGTAGAGGTCATAATTAATTCTCATTAAGTGTGATTTTGTTCAGGCTTCTTGATGTCATCCTCAGTCAAATACTGCCTTGAGTTCAAGATCAGTCTCTCTTACCTGAGCCCCTGCGTTACCTCTTTTGTTCATATCAATAGGTCATGGTGCAGAGGCAGAGAAGGGTCGTGAATGTCAGGAATTCTCTTACACAGAGAGTTAGGGGAGCTAGATTACTGAAAGGGACCAGTGGTGTCCCGCTGGGATCAGTTCAGTGACCTCTGCTCTCTGTTATTTTCAAAATGGCTTGGATATGGGTGTTGAAGAATTGGCTAGTAAGTTTGCCGATGACACAAAGGTGGTTGGAGTGGTACAGAATGTGGAGGGTTATTGTAGGTTGCAATGGGACATCGAAAGGATGCAGAGCTGGGTCTTGAAGTGGCACATGGAGTTCAAACTGAAGTAATTCACTTTGCAAGCTGGAATGTGAACGCAGAATACATGGTTAAAGGCAGAATTCTTGGCAGTGTGGAGAAACAGAGGGATCCTGGCGTCCGTGTCCACAGATCCCTCAAAGCTGCCACCCAAGTTGATCAGGTTGTTAAGAAGGCGTATGGTATGTTGGCTTTCAGTTGCAGGGGGATTGAGTTTAAGAGCTGCGAGGTTATGCTGCAGCTCGATAGAGCCCTGCTCAGACCGCACAGGGAATATTGTGTTCAGTTCTGGTCTCCTCATTATAGGAAGGATAATGAAGCTTTTGAGAGTGTAAAGAGGAGATTTACCAGGTTGCTGCCTGGACTAGAAGTCTTACGAAGAAACCGTGAGGGAGCGAGAGCTTTTCTCATTGGAGGAAAAATAGATGAGAGGTGACTTGATAGAGGTGTAATAGATGATGAGAGGCAGAAAGAGAGTGAATAGCCAGAGACATTTTCCCATGGCAGAAATGTCTATTACTAGGGAGCGTAATTTTAAGGTAATTGGAGGAAGTTTTAGGGGAGATATCAGAGGTAGACTATTTACACAGAGAGTGGTGGGTGTGTTGAATGCACTACAATCAGTGGTAGTAGAGTCAAATATGTGAGGGAAACTTAAGAGACTCTTGGATAGGCACATGGAACAAAGTGAATGGAAGCATGTAGGTTAGCGTAGGACAAACAACATAACGTTGAGAGCTGAAGGTCCTAACTGCATGCATTCATGTAGAAACTTGAGCTCAACATCTGCATGAATTCACGTAAAACTCCATTATCTCACTTTTTAGCTTAGAATCAATCTAAACATCATGGCATAGTCAGAGAACACAGGGGGCCAACACCTTCAACATTTTGTCTTGCTATCACCATTGGTCATAGCTCACCTGAGAATGCAACTTTTTTTAAAAAAAAGGTTTTGGGATTTACACATGAAAGAAGTGAAACTATCATGGTATTCTAACCGATGAAAGGCTTAACAGACAATCAATTTTTCCATGTATAATTTCAGTTACATCACACTGTAAATTTTTGCTATAAATTCTGTGTTACGATCGAGCCCTCCACTATCACCTGATGAAGGAGCGATGCTCCAAATGCTAGTGTGCTTCCAATTAAACCTGTTGGACTATAACCTGGTGCTATGTGATTTCTAACTTTGTACACCCCAGTCGCACACCGACATCTCCAAATCAGTACTGTTCTTTGTTCTGTGTTCTATGGAAGTGCTCAAGAAGACTTGGACATTAAGAAGATTTGAGAATTGGAGCAGGGCAGGCTTGGGATGTGAATGACCTTCCCCTGTTTCTGATGCTCTCCCATTCTGTTATTGGAAAGTTCGTATGTGTTATTTTCCTGGAAGGTCTTTTATGGAATGTTGCAATCAGGGAGACCCGTCGATTTTGTGAACCATCACTGGGTGAGTTTTGGCGGCTGTATTCACAGTGAATCTGGGTCTACAACATGATCAACAAATGAAGCACAAGACACAGAGAGGGGAGGTTTTGTAAAGAGAAATGAGCAACCTCTTCCATATCCAGCCTGGGTCTTCCAATTACAGTTTACAAATCTCCCAAACCGAGTGGGACAGTGATGAGGGACCGAATTATTTCCTCTATTTCAGTGCACCATGCTATAACAATAAGTGGACTCTAACTGCTACTGTCTAGCAGGTTAGAGGGGTTGAATGAAACACAGAAACATGGGAGTGAGGAGCAGGAGTGAGTCATTCGAGAATTTGAGTCTTCTCCACCAGACATTAAGATTGTGGCTGATCAGATTGTGGTCTCAGCCTCATCGTCCTGTCTGTGTCCCATTATCCGTGACTCACTTCTCTGTCAAATCTTTAACTAACTCAGCTGTGAATACTTGTAATCAGAGAGGCACCACAAACTTCCGGGGAAGAGAATTCCCATTCGAATGGCCCTTTTAGAATCCTTCTTCATCCCGCTGTGAGAATAAGAGAATCATACAGCGTGGAAAAAGATCCTTTTGTCCAATTTGTCCATGCCAATCAGGCATCTTAATCAGATCGCGTCCCACTTGCCAGCATTTGGCCCACATCACATGATCCATTCCCATTTATGTACCTATCCAGTTACATTGTAAACATGTAATTGTACCCGCTTTCACTACTTTCTCTGACAGTACACCCACCAACCTCTGTATGAAATTGTTTCCCCTCAGGTCCCTTCTGTCTTTGCCCTGTCACCTTCATCCTATGCTGTCTAGTTCTGGAAGCCCCTACACTGGGAAAAGGATCTTGTCCAATCAGACTATCCATGCCCCTCAGGACTTTATTAAACCTCTGTCATGTCACCATTCTGTCTCTAACAGTCCGGGGGAAAAGCCTCAAACTGTTCATCATCTCCCTGTAGCACAAACCCTCAGGTTCCAGAAAATCTTTGTAAATCTTTTCTGCGCCCTTTCAAGCTAAACAACATCCATCCTTTAAAAGGGTCAACTGATATGTACGCAGTTTTATTAAAGTGGCCTCACCTACGTCTTGTACAAGCCCCTCACGCTACCCTTACTCCTATTCTCAATGTTCTGACCGATTAAGGCAAGCACATCAACCACGTTCCTCACTACTCTATCGACCTAAACTCCACATTCAAGGAACTATGAATCTTCACCCATAGTTCTCTTTGTTAAGCAACATTTCCCAGGGCACTACCCCGCTTTAACTTACCGAAATGTAAAACCTCACAAATATCTAAATTGAACTCCATCTGCCAGTCTTTGGCTCATTGATGATCAAGGATCCAGTTATAATCTGAGATAATCTTCTTCACTGTCCACTGAACCAATTTGGTGATGTTATCAGTAAACTTACTAACCATGCCTCCGATAATCACATCAAAGTTGTTTATATTGGTGATGAAAAGCAGTGAGCTCAGCACTGTTTCTTTCAGAACACCGCTGTCCACAGGTCTTCAGTCTGGAAAACAATCCATTACCTTCAATCCAAATTTGTATCCAATTGGTTAGCTTTTTCCTAGATTACATATAACCTAATTTTAGTAATCTGTCTACAATGGGGAACCTTATTGTATGCCTTGCTGAAGTTTGTGTAAAAATTGTCCACCACAGTGTATTCGTCAATCTTCTTTGTCATCTCTTCATAATACTCAATCACATTAATTAGACATGATTTCACAAATCCATATTGACTATCCCTAATCATTCCTTGTCTTTCTAAATAAATGCAAATTCTATCTCTCAGAATCCCCTCCAAGGAACTCCTCGTCTCTGACATTGGCTGATTGAGTCGATAATTCCCTGTGTTGTTTTGGCTCCCTTCTACCTTTTCTAGCCCCACTCCTCCACTGCCCACAAAAAATAATTATAACTATGGTGGTGACATGGCCAATGATATAGTTCTCAGAGTGTGTCAGGGTCAGTGTTCGGAACAAGTCAGGCAGATTTATTTAATCTACTACAACAACGTGTCTATGACCAAAACAACCTATGATGGAAAGAGGAATGACGAGAGGATATTGCAAATATGTACAGTGATATTTCCCTTTGAAAACTACTGAGAAACACACACACACACACACACGTATTGTCGATAACAAACTGAAAAGCAAAATATCTGCAAAGTTAACTTGAAAGAACATTGTCCAAATATGATTCGAACTTATGACCTAAGGAAAAATGAGAGTTTGACCCAAATGCAGTTCTATTTGTAGAATCATCATGTCCTAGAGCATGGAGAGAGGCAGAGAGACCCTTTGGCCCAAACTCGTCCATGCTGACCCAAATATCAAACCACACTAACCCCATTCCCAGCAGTTGGCCCATAGCATTCTTGTCCTTTCCTGTCCATGTACTTGCCCAAATGCCATTTACGTATCCTTGATATAAATGCATCAACCACTTCTGTTGACAGCTCATTCCCTTTGTGTGCCACTCTCTGTGTAAAACAGTTTCCATCAGTTTCCCTTTTATTCTTTCCCCTCTTACCTTAAACTGATGCGCTCCCCTCCTTGATTCCACAACTCTCGGAAAAAAAGGTTGGGTCCATTCACCCTATCCATGTAAACTTCTATAGACCCCTCTCCAGTGCTCTAAAGAAAAACAGTCCTCGCTTGTCCAACCTCTCCCTATAATTCATACTGTTGGGTCCTGGCAACATTTTTGTAAATTCCGTCTGCATACATTCCAAATTATAAACATCCTTCCGATCGCAATGTGACTAAAACTGAACACAGCACTACAAGTGCAGCCTCACCAACATCCTGTATAACTGCAACATAACTTCCCAACTGCTCTCCTCCATGTCCTGACCGATGCTTGCAAGTGTGGCAAAAGCCTTCTTCATTGCCATGTCTAACTATGACCCCACTTTCAGAGAACAGTGGACCTAAACTCCATGGTCCCTCTGCTCAACTACACTAATTAAAGTCCTACCAATCACCATGAAACTCCTACCTTGATCTAGCGTTGTCAAAATATTCCTTGGCCCACTTCTCCAGTTTGATCAAGGTCCTGATGCAATTTCTGATATACTTCCTCACTGTCCACGATACCACCTATTTTAGTGTCATCTTCAAGTTTCCTAGCCATGCCTTGTACATTCGCAAGAATATCATTGATACAGATAACAAATAGCAACAGGCCCAGCAGCGACCCCTGAGGCACTTCATGTGTCACAGGCCTCCAGTCCGAGAGCATCCTTCCACTATTACCCTCTGCTTACTACCATGAAGTCAATTGTGTATCTAATTTGCCAGGTCCCTCTGGATTCCATGTGATTCTAACCTTCCAGACAAGCCTATCAATGGCAACCTTGTCAAAGGACTTACTGAAAACCACACACTCTACCGCCCTACCCTCATCAACATTCCTGGTCACTTCATCAATTAACTCAAACAAATTTGAGAGGCATGATCTCCCACTCACAAAGCCATGCAATCTTTCCAGTATAAAAACAACTAATAATAATAATTATTAAAATTAATAATATCAAACTAATAAGATATCAAATTAATATCCAACTCATAATAAGATGACACTTTCAGTGGAGAATACATTAACCATGGTATGTGATATTCGAACGTGCATCATGGGTGAGGGGCAGAATAGATTTTCTACCTGTGTCATTGAACTGTGTTGAAATAAAGCAAGGGTGGCATGGTGGTTCAGTGGCTAGTACTGATGCCTCATAATGTCATGGATTCGGGTTTGATTCCAGCTTCGGGTGACTTTCTGTGTGGAGGTTGCATATTCTCACTGTGTTTGTGTGAGCTTCCTCTGGGTTCTCCATTTTCCTTCCACAATCCAAAGATCTATAGGTCAGGTGAATTGGCCAAGCTAAGTTACCTATAGTGTTATGTACATTCGTCAGGGGTAAATATACGGTAGAGGAATGGAACTGGGTGGGTGACTGTTTGGAGGGTCAATGTGGTCTTATTGTGCCAGACGGCCTGTTTCCATACTGTAGGGAATCTGTCAAAAAACTATTTCTAAACAAACCTTATCTTTCCAAATTCATGCATATCTCACCCCTCAGAGTCTCCTCAAGCAACCTACGTACCACAGATATTAGACTTCCTGGTCTATCGATCCCAGATTTTTCTTTGCTTCCCTTCTTGAATAATGGCACAACATTTGCTAATCTCCAATATTCTGAAACCTAACCTGTCGCTAACGATAATGCAAAACTATCAACCAGGGTCCCCGTAGTTTCTTCTGTAGCCTCTTGCAGTGTTCTTGGATGCATCTGTTTACGACCAGGAGATTTATCCACCTTCATACATTCTAATGCATCCAACACACCTTCTCCTGTGATATTGACTCACCCCAAGATAACGCTACGACTTTTGTCAGCCTCCAAAGTTTCAGGTAAAGGCAGAGGAGAAATATTCATTGAGAATCTCGCAATTCTCCTACGGTTCTGGACTTGCATGTCCATTTTGGACTTTGAGGGGTCATATTGTCATTTAGCTATTCTTTTTACTTTAATATACTGAATGAACCCCTTTGGATTCACCCTAATCTTCTCAGCCAAAGATATCTTGTGCCCCCTTTTCGCTCTCCTGATTTCCTTCTTCAGTAAACTACTGTATCCCGTGTATACCTCCGGGTATTCCCTCGGTCCCAGCTGCCTGGACCTGAGCTACACCTCTTTTTTGCTGGTCAAAGCCTCAATATCTTCTGACATCCGAGGTTCCCTCTTCCTACCAACCTTGCCTTTTACCCTCACAGTAACATATAGACCTTGAACTGTCGACATTTCACTTTTAAAGTCCACCCACTTGCAGGAGGTCCCTTCGCCTGCAAACAAATACGTCCAACTAACCCCTACAAACTCCTGTCTCATTCCATCAAAATTCGCCTTGCCCCAACTTTGAACTTGAACATGTGGACCAATTTTGTCCTTTTGCATAACTATTTAAAAATTAATAGAACTATGTTCGCGGGTCCCAGAGGGGTCCCCCACTGTCACCTCAGTCACCTGTCCTGCCCTAGATCTGAGAGTAGGTCACGCTTCGTCCCATCCGGAGTTGCACCCTCTACTTACTGCTTGAGGAAACTATTCTGAAAACACTTAATAAATGCACCCCATCTCAGTCCTTAATTCTATGTCATTCCCAGTCTATGTTAGGAAAATTAAAATCTCCTACTAATGCAATCCTCTTGGCCCTACAAGTCTCCCCAGACTGTCTACATAGTTTTGTTCTACTAATTCCTCGTTTATTATTTGGGGGCCTATAGTACAATCCAAATCCTATCACCATTCCCTTCTTATTTATTAGCTCCCCAGACAAATCCTCACAGGATGATCATCAGTTATTTTATCTCTGTTTACTGCTGTGTTACTCGCCTTAATCAAAAAAGAAACTCCCCGTCCCCTCTTTCCACCATGTCTGTGCCGCATAAAACACCTGTACCCTGGTACTTTAATCTGCCGGTGCTGTCCCTCCCTTAGCCATGTATCAGTAATGGCTATAATATCCCAGTCCCATGCACCGTTCCATGTCCTGAGCTCATCAGCCTTACCTGTCAGCCATCTTGCATTGAAACAGTTGCGATTTAATCCAACAGGCATTCCTTGCTCCCCGTCGTTGTCTAGCCTGACCTGTCTCTTCATTTTACTGTTTCTGATTACTGTATCTCATTCCAGCCTCGCAATTGCCTCCCTGCTGTTGAGGATCCCACCACTCCCCAACCCCAGCCAATCTAGTTGAAACCCTCCCTTGCTGCAGTTGCAAACTGCCTGACAGGATATTGGTCCCCTTCCAGCTCAGGTACAACGCGTCCTTCCTGAACGCGTCACCTTGCCCCACAAAAGATCCCAGTAATCCAAAAATCTCTGCCCCCTGCACCAATTCTTTAGCCACCCCTTCGTCTGCCATATCCCCCGATTCTTACCCTCACTAGCACGGAGAACTGGAAGTAAACTGGATATTAGCACTGTCTTTTATCCTTTTCCGTAGCTCTCCACAATCACTCTGCAGGATGTCATCACTATTTCTACCTGTGTCACTCTGTCCTTTGTACCAATGTGCACAATGACTTCTGGCTGCTTCCCGCTCCCACCACCCTCCCCCCACCCCGGTGAGAACGTTCTGCAGCCGCTCTGAGACATCCTGGACCCTGGGCATGTGGGAGGCTACACACCATTCCGGATTCCCATTTGCAGCAACAGAATCTCCTGTCTGTTCCCCTCACTATCGAGTCGGATAATTACTTCTGTTGTTATTCTGCTTGCACAGCCTTCTGACAATGGGATTTCTTCATGAAACAGTTGAATTTGGCTGAACTGTTTTGCTTCAGGCAATGGGGAGATTCCAATGAATCCTCATCAGGAATCCTCCATTAGTGGGAAAGACGACTGGGCTTTTTTTCACTCCCAAACATTGCTTTGATGAGCGTAAGGGAAACAGAAAGGGAGCAATAGAATGTTTCTCCACAGATAGGCTACATTTTCCATCTGTAAATTAATTCAGTAACGTTACCAGTCCCACACTGGACTCTGTGAGCTCTTCTTGAACATTGTCCGAACTATATGACTCCATAACATTCTAGACTCCAGGTCAGTGTGTTATTGCAGAATCAATTCATTAACAATAAATGGTCCTACTTGTTTTGAAGATGTGTTAATATGTGCTTGCATAATGTAAAAATAAGCGCTTCATGTCTTCACAATGTCTGTGTTAAAATGAATATTCTTAAACATATACAGTAATTGCTGGAAAAGCTCCGCTTGTCTCTCAGAATATGTGGGAAGAGAATTCACAGTTCAATTTTACTCTCCAATGACCTTCCCTTTGAAACTGAATTATTCTTAAATTATTTCCCCAGTTTTATTCTCCCCCACAATAACAAATATCCATCCAGTATTCACCAACTACACTCTTCTCCAGATCTTATTTGGTCAATAAAACATCCCTCACATTCAGGCCTAAATGTTAATTCTTCATAACGTAATGTCTTCATCCCAAGAATGCGTAAAGAGAAACATCTTTGAGACGTTTCAAAAGCAATTTTGTTTTTTATTTCAGTTTAGGCAGTTATAACTACACATTATAGAACAGATGTAATCTCAGCAATGCCCTGTACTGATGCAGAAAACATCGCTAAGATCATATTCAACACCCCTTCCATGAAACATGAACAGGACATTGACCTTCCAAATCACTTGCTACATCTTCAGGTTAATTTGATGTGATTCATGTACTAAGACACACAAATCCCTCTGTAACACTGAGTTCTGCATTCTCCTTGCATTTAAATAAATGTCTGCTGTTTCGTCTTTTCCACAAAACAGAAAATTTCCATCACATGTATATTGTACTGTTTTTGTTTTCTGCTGAAGCTTTGCTCACAGCCATCCTCCGTCTGTATGCCATTGCTTGTTCTGCACTCCCACTGTCTGTATCCCATTGCAGAAGCACTGCCCTCCTCCGTTTGTATCCCATTGCTGATGCTCTGCCCTCCCCTGTCAGTATCACATTGCAGACCCTCTGCCCTCCCCCGTCAGTATCCCATTGCAGACGATCTACCCTTCCCCATCTGTATCCCATTACAGACGCACTGCCTTCAGCTGTCTGTATCCCATTGCAGACGCTCTTCCCTCCCCCTTTCTGTATCCCATTGCAGACGCTCTGCTCTTCCCCTGTCTGGATCCCAATGGAGGTGCTCTGCCCACCCCATCAGTATCCCATTGCAGACGCTCTTCCCTCCCCCGTCTGTATCCTGTTGCTGACGCTCTGCCCTTCCCCTGTCTGTATCCCATTGCAGAGGTGCATTCCTCCCCCAGTCTGTCTCCCATTGCAGACACACTGCCCTTCCCTGTCTGTATCCCATTGTAGATGCACTGCCCTCGCTCTGCCCTCTGCTGTCTGTATCCCATTGCAGACAGTCTTCCCTCCACTGTCTGTATCCCATTGCAGACGCTCTGCCCTCTCCCCGCCTGTCTCCAATTGCAGGTGATCTGTCCTTCCCCTGTCTGCATTCCATTGCAGACGCTCTGCCGTCCCCTGTCTGTATCCCATTGCAGACGCTCTACCCTCCCCCTGTCTGTATCCCATTGCAGACGCTCTGTCTCCATTTGACATCTTATTGAATGACTAGCCTGGTGCATGAGCAAATTGAGCTCCATCTCCTTCATCCGGTTCATTAGAATAGATGTAATTTGTTGATGACCTCACACAGATCCCTGAAGAACTCCACTCGTTACAGCTTTCCAAACACAAAATGAGTAATGATCTATACTCTGCATTTCCTGACAGCTACCCAGGGCTCACCTGCTTCTGCATAACAGCCTGGAATGGGTATATGGCGACCCCTGTGCTGTAATTTACTGAGTACTTCATTCTGTTCGGTGCAGCATATTTGTTGCAGCCCGTTTTGCCGCAGACACATTTAGGCGCAGAACTATTTCAGCGCAGCTCATGTTTATCCCTTTTCAGGTTAGATAAAAGCATTAACCAAAGCAATAAAAATAAAATAGTGTTTATTCCCTTTAGTAAACATGTTAAAAAGACACTTGAGTAAGTATAACATTGACTCAGAGTTTTCTTTCAGAGCTAAAATGATAATTGGTCTTGCATTTATTCAAATTGAAAACATTCATGAAGCTATTGAACACTTGACTGATGCGCTTCCAGATGAACTGCAACCACTGCTGGACTGGTTCGAGGATAACTATGGAGGTAGAAGATTACTCAGTGGAAATGGTCGGCGTTCACCGCTTTTTCCAGTTGGAATGTGGAATATATATGAAAGAACTTTAAACAATGACGACACAGATGACAATGCGAACTTGATGTGGATCATCCAGTTATTTGGAAATATATTGACAGTTTACCAAAGGTTCAGAGAGGAAGGGACCTTTACTATGAGCATTTGATAGCAGGGCACGATAGTCCGTTGAAATTAAAGAAGCAGATGCTAGAATACAAACACTCGTAAGAAGATTTAGTGAGAGAAATGATGTCGAGTATTTACGAGGATTGCCCATAATTTTGAATGAACGTCATGTTTTAGATTTTTCGTAATGAACTTATATCGTTTACTTTTTTTCTTTTTACCATTTTTACTGAAGAGAATAAACATTATTTGTATTTTGAGTCTTTCATTAATGCTTTTAACTTCGCCTGAAAAGTGAGAGAGATGAGATTGGAACTGCCAGAGAGTTTCAATTGAGAATTGCTCTTGACTGAACATTGATGCTTACTTGGTTGGTGGGACGTCGATGTTTCAGAATCTCCACACAAGGTGTCCTGGTCCTCTCTGGCTTTTTCCAGGATTCTCCCCAAATGTCGATGTAGAGAGTGAGAGAACGGATATCGGGCACTCTACTTAGTTAGACCATCTGCAAGCCGCCCTCTCTCTCTCTCTCGCTTCCCTCCCTCTCTTTCTCGCCCCCCTCCCTCTCTCTCTCGCTCCCTCACTCTCTCTCTCGACCCCTCCCTCTCTCTCTCGCCACCCCTCTCTCTCGCCCCCTCCCTCTCTCTCTCGCCCCCTCCCTCTCTCTCTCTCTCACCCCATCCCTCTCTCTTACACCTTCTCCCTCTCTCTCACCCCCCTCTCCCCCTCCCTCTCTCTCCCTCCCACCTCTCTCTCTCGCCCCCTGCCTCTCTCTCTCTGGTCCCAACCTCTCTCGTCCCGCACCCCCCTCTCTCCCTCGACCCCCCTTCACTCACTCCCTCCCTCTTTCACTCGCCCCCTCCCTCTCTCTCGCCCCCTCCCTCTCTCTCTGGCCCCTCCCTCTCTCTGTCATCCACCCACATGTCTCTCTGTTGCCCGCCCCCCCTCTCTCTCTCACCTCTCCCTTTCTCTCTCGCCCGTCCCTCTCTACCTCGCTCCCCTCCCTCTCTATTACCTCCTCCTTCTCTCTCTTGCTCCCCTCCCTCTCTCTCGCCCACCCTCCCTCTCGCTCTCGCCGCTCCCTCTTTCACTCGCACCCACCCACCTCTCTCTCTTGCCCATCCCCTCTCTCTCTCTCATGCCTCTCCCTTTCTCTCTCGCCCCTCTCACTCACCTCCACTTAGTGGAGCTGCTGGGGATGGTTTGCTGGAGATTGTGCTGTGAATTGCCTCAGACATTCCAGAAAACCTGAGGATTTGGTGACTCAACTCTGAATGGAACATGGGGACTGTAGTTACAGCATCTGGGTCTGTAACATGAACAACAAATGGAGCAGAGGCTGCAGATGGGGGAAGCTCTGAAACCATGGAGTGAGCGTGTGTGGGGAAAGTGATCAGTGTCTGTGTCTTAGTCTGGACAAGTACACATTCTCACTCTCCCCGTTACATAAACTTATGCACACTCTCCTTATCTGCCCCTCACACACATTCACACTGCCCCTCTCTCACGATCCACACACACACTCCACTGTGTCTCTCACACACGGATGAACACAGACCCTCTCTCTCTCTCCCTCCCGCACAGACACGCACAATCCACCTCACTCTCTCTCACATACAGAATGGGTGTCTCTCACTCCCCTTCACGCAGACACGCCCTCTCTCTCACACATACACACACGCGCTACTCCTACTTTGTAAATAAAACCAGTCTGACTCCAGGGCAAGACACAGACAGAGTCAAAACAAGGCCTCAAGCTTAGAATACATTATCTGACCGCAAGTGTTACTTCATTTACATCGATAGTACCTGAAGGTGTCTCCAGGCAGTGACTTGAAATAAATTCAGTGATTTGCATTTTAATCAATCAAACCCGCCTCTCCATTCTAACTTAGTACTTAAGAGCCATCTTAGGTGTGTACAATTCATGTGCATGACTTGTACAGCCCTTTGATCTTGGCTAAAGATGGCTGGAAGTGAAGACTTTATGGTGGAACCGTTAATGAACAGTGGAAGGCTTTCAAAACAATTTTTCAACGTTCTCAGCAACAGCATATAATGGAGAAAAGGATAATCTGCCATGAATGTCTCAGGAAATAAGGGAGGCTATCAAATTAAAATAAATGGCATAAATAATGGCAAAGACCAGTGGGAAAGTAGAAGATTGGGAAAACTTTAAATGTCGAAATAATGTCAAAACCGTTAAATGTCAAAATAAGGCAACAAAAAAGTTATCAAGACACATTAGATAGGTTACGAGAGTAAACTACCTCAGAATATAAAGACAGATAGCAAAATATTCTATAAATATACAAAACGAAATAAATGGCTAAGGTAAGCAATTGTCCTTTAGAAGGTGAGAAGTGGGATACAGTAATGAGATATGAGGAAATGGACAAGGAATTGAAGAGTTATTTAGTTGGTCTACATAATGAAGGACACTAATAACGTGTCAGTAATTGTCAAAGGCAGGAAGGTAAGTGAGTACCTGGAAACAACCATTCCCAAGAGAGAGATAGTGTTGGGCAAGCTCATGGACCCAAAGGTAGATAGGTCTCCTGGCCCTGATGGAATGTATTCCAAGGTACTAACAGAGGTGATGAGAGAAATAGCAAATGCACTTGTGGAATTTTTTCTGATTTCACTGGACGCTGATACAATTCCAGCAAATTGGAAAACAGGAGTTCAGACACCACTGTTTAAAAAGGGATATAGACAACACGTGGGGAATTATAGACTGGTTAGTCTGTAGGAGAAAATATTTCAATCTATAATCAAGGAATAAATGGCAATGCATCTTGATAGAAATTGTCCCGTTGGGCAGACACAGTGTTGGTTAATGAAAGGCAGGCCACGTGTAACTAACCTCCTGGAATTCTATGAAGACATTACAACTACAGGAGCCCAGTAGGTGTGGTGTACTGAGATTTCCAAAAGACATTCAATATAGTGACGCCAAAAAGGCTGCTGCGTAAGGTGTGGCATTACGGGCAATGTATTAACATGGATAGAGGCTTGGTTAACTCACATGAAGCAACGAGGGGGAATACATGATTGTTTTTCTGGTTGCTGATCAGTGACTAGTGGAGTGCATCAGGGCTTGGTGCTGGGACGACAATTATTCACAGCTTACATAGATAATTTGGAGTAGGGGAACACGTGTAGTGTCTCAAAGGTTGCAGACGATACTAACATGAGTGGCAGAGTAAAATGTGGAGAGGATGGTTAAACTTTACAAAGGGACATAAAGAGTTGAAGTGAGTGGGTCAAGGTCTGGCAGATAGAGTACAATTATAATAAATGTAAAATCATCCATTTTGGTAGGAAAAATACTAAAGAGGACTCTTATTTGAATTGATTAAAAATGCAGCATGCTCTTGTGCAGAGGGACCTAGGTGTCCTTGTGCATGAATCACAGAAGCTGGTCTGTAGGGGCAACAGATAATTAACAAGGCAAATTGAATTTTGTCCTTCATTGCGAAAGGGGTTAAGTGTAAAAGTAGGGAGTTATGTTGCAGATTTAAAGGATGCTGGGGAGACCACACCTGTAGTACGTGCAGTTTTGTTCTCCCCATCTGAGAAAGAAAATACTAGGACTACAATGTATGCAGAGGAGGCTCGTTAGGTTGGTTCCAGAGGTGAGGGGTCTGGTTATGAGGAGAGACTGAATAGATTGGAATTATACATTGATTGGAATTTGAAAGAATGAGTGAGGAAGGAATAGAAACATTTATAATTGTGAAGGGAGTAGGTACGATAGAAATATAAAGGATGATTCCAGAAGCATGTGAAATTAGATAACAGGGCAAAGACTCAAAACTATATGGAGCAGATTTGAGAAGGAACGTCTTGACCAAGAAGCTTGTGAATCTGTGGAATTATTGAGGATTTGTCATTGAATGTGTTTGAACTCTTATAGATAATTGTTTGAAGATTAAAGGAATGATGGATTATGGTGAGTGGGCGGGTAAGTGGGGCTGAGGCCATGAAATGATCAGCCATGATCTTATTGAATGGTGGCGCAGGCTTGAAGGGCCCGATGGCCTACTCCTGCTCCTAGTTTGTACGTTCTTATGTAATGGGTCAACATGAAATGGGAATTATATTTGACAAACTGATTGGTCGATGAATACAGAGATTGGGAGAAGATTTGTAGCCCGGGTGCTCGTTGTTGTGGTTCTGTTCGCCGAGCTGGGAATTTGTCTTGCAAACGTTTCGTCCCCTGTCTAGGTGACATCCTCAGTGCTTGGGAGCCTCCTGTGCTGTTTCTTCCGGCATTTATAGTGGCCTGTCTCTGCCGCTTCCGGTTGTCAGTTCGAGCTGTCCGCTGTAGTGACCTCGACCCAATATAATGGCCACTACAGAGGACAGCTCGAACTGACAACCGGAAGCGGCAGAGACAGGCCACTATAAATACGGGAAGAAACAGCACAGAAGCGCTTCACAGGAGGCTCCCAAGCACTGAGGATGTCACCTAGACAGGGGACGAAACGTTTGCAAGACAAATTCCCAGCTCGGCGAACAGAACCACAGCATACAGAGAAGAAATGGATGCAATGCATTTAGATTTTCAGAATGATCTTGATAAATACTATGGCCGAGTGTGCAAACTCAAATGTTACGGCATTGGGACTAAAATATGAACATGATTTTAGAATAGGAGAACTGACACAAAACAGTGAACAGGAAGAAAACAATCTGTTTTGAGGTTAAAGGATCATGGTGTGTCGTAGAGATTAGTGATTGTGACACAGCTATTCTCAATGCATACCAAACATTTAGGTGAGAGAATCAAATGAAATATTTCTCAGTCTGCTGACAGTACGAAATGATGTCGGATTGTTAGTGGGTGAGGAGGATTTAAAAAAAGCTCCAAAGTGATTGAGACAAGTGGAGTGAATGGGCAAATACGTGGAAGATGAAGATCAAGAGGGGTGGATGTGACAGTGTGTACTTTGATAGGTACAATAGAACAGCAATCTATCATTTGAAAAAGGATTATATGAAACATGTTGGTCTTTAAAGGGATTTATGTTCTTTCTTTTTTTCCTGTTGCGCAGCCCTCCGAAGTCAGTGCAGGGCAGTGAGTTCTGAACCCAGAAGTCAATACTGGGAATGGCATTGGCACGCTGACCAGTGTACACAAACCCAACAAGTGGGGAGCTGTAGCATTTAAACAGATCTGTATACCCTTGTACACCAGTCACCGAAAGCAATATTTCAAGAGCAGAAAGCAGGCGGGAAGATAAATGGTGTGTTGACCTTAATTTCTAGGGGATTGACTGACAGGAGTAAGGGTGTCTTACTGCAGCTGTACAGGGCCTTGGTGAGAGCCCATCTCGAACATTGTGCAGTATTGTGTGTAGTTTTGGTGTCCTTACCAAATAAAGGACAAACCTGACATTGAGGGAGAGCAGTGAAGGATGACCAGACTGATCTCTGGGATGACAGGCTTGTGGTGGGAGCAGAGTTTGGGGCGTTTGGGCCTGTATTCCATGGACTTCAGGAAAATGGGTGGAGATCTCAGTGAGATATACAAAACTCTGATAGGCTGAGACAGATTGGAAGATGATAATTCCCCAGGCTGGGACGTCGAAAACAAGAGGCCACAGTATTAGGTGCAGGCAGGCCACTCTGCATTGATATGAGAATAAATGTCTGCACTCAGTGACTGGTGACTCTGGGAATTTCTCTCCCACATAAGCTGTGGAACAGAAGGCACTGAATATGAATAAGGATTTCTCGACACGAAGGGGAGTGGGAGGCATCTGGAGTATGGCTGTCACAAGCTCTCAGCCGATAGGAAGGAGGCCTCTCAGGGTAAACAGGAATGTGTTTCCCATTCCCTTTTCTGATACTGAGGCTGGTGCCGGGAGTTCTGCCAGTTTTATCTTTCAAAACTTTAGAGCAGTTTGATACAATTTCGTGTCTTACTTTGCCGTTTTAGAGACCATTGAAAAGTTTATCACGTGCATGTGTGTAGAGAGTATCGTTTAGGCCAGACCAGGAATGTATGGAATTCACCAGGCCAGAATTCACTTCCTGATTGTACATTGATGAAGCAAATTGGAGTTTGCAATCGGCATTGATTTCAGCATCATCGTTACTGATACCAGATTTTAGATCTCGATAATTGGAATCTCGATAATGGAATTGCTATTTAATTGCTATTAAATTCCATCAGCTGTCAGAGCATTAGCCTGATCTGGATTAGTAATCCAGTGATATTTCCACAACAGCACCATCTCCACGTACGAACGTATTGGAAACCACACTGAGCTGGTTATTTCTGTGTGGTTTGACAGATCTGTCAAAAATAACTTCTACCAGTTTAACTATCGTGATGGGACTGAGGGTTTGTCAAATGGTCAGATTGTAATTATTCTCTTCGCGGACTGGACATAGTTGAGTAGTTTTCCACATTGCCAAGAAGGTGTCAGAGTTAGAGCTGGAATGAAACAGCTTCCCCCAGGGACACGGTTGTTGTGCAGCACAAGCCTTCAGTCCTGTTGCAGGAATCGTGTCAGAGCCCTTTGCCCTTGTCGTATCTACTGTGTGAAGCAAATTGAATTGATTGAAGACTGGCATCTGTGAGTCTGTGGACATCATGGCTAGGGTGAGGTGGATCATCCACTCAACAGGTCTGGCGGAGTATCTTGCCAAAACAACATCATTATCTTTTACACTGATGTACAGGACTGTTCCATTATTTAGGATGGGGATAGTAGTGGAGCCCTCTCCTCCATGAAATTGTTTAACCATCCATCACCATTTATGGCTGGGTGTGACAGTACGTTTGGTTTGTTGGTGTTGGGATCATTACACCCTCTCGATCAGATGTTATTGCTGCAGTTTGGAATGCAGACAGTCAATTATGGTAGCTTTAACGGGTTGTCATCAGGTTTAGGTACACACGATTGGGGCACTGGCACGTTCACCGATCCATCACTGAACCATAGATCAACTTGGTTGGAATGGTAGACTGAGGGATTATCCCAGGAAAAACGTTACAGATTGTGCTTGAATTTAGTTCTGTTTCTGCTGCTGCTGCTGTGGTCTGCAGAACCACATCAATGTCAGGAATTCTCTATTTAGGAAAGTTTGGAGAGTTAGATCATTTAAAATATCTGCAGATGAGCTTTGACTTGGAAATGAATTGAATGCAATGAAGGACTAGTGATGAAGGAAGAGTGAAAAAGTCATTGACTCTTCGAACTATACCATATGCAAACAGACCTTTCGGCTAAACTCGTCCATACTCACCTGGTTTCCTAAACTGAATGATTATTATTTTTCTTTTTTAGGCACACACCCCTCCAAACCTTTGGTATTCATGTACACATCCAATTGTCTTTCAAATGTTGTAACTGTACTCCCCTATGCTACTTCCTCTCACAGCTCACTACATATACACACTACCCTCTGTGAGAAACAACTGTCCCTTAGATCTCTTTTAAATGTCTTCTCTCTCACCTTAAACCTATCCTGTGTGGTTCTGGACACACCCACCTGGAGGAAATGATCTTGTCTATTCATCGTATCCATGCCTCTCATGATGTAATAAAGGTCACCTCTCAGCCTCCAACGCAAAAGGAACAAAATCCCAGCCTATCCTTATATCTCAAAACCTCCCGTCCCCGTCACATCATTTTAAATACTTTTGTCCCCTTCTCAGTTTATAACATTCTTCCAATAGCAGGACAACAAGAATTGCTTCAAATGTGGCCTGACCATTCTCTTGTAGAGCCAGAACATGATGTGCCAATTCCTATAATCAATCCTCTGACCATTGGAAGTCAGCTTGCCTTATGCCTTATTCACTGTCCTGTCAATCTGTGACTCCACTTTCACGGAATTATGTACCTGGACCCTGGATTTCCCGGTTTGGCAACACTCCCCAGCGCGCTACCATTTTCTGAATAAATCCTACACTCGTTTGTCTAACAAAATGCAACATCTTGCATTTATCTGCATGAAGATCCATCAGCCAATCCTCAGCCCACTTGTCAAGTAGATCAAGATATCTTTTTTCTCTAAGATAGCTTTCCTCACTGTCCACCAAAACTCCAATTTTGGGGGTTTCATCTCCAAATTACTATCCACGGTTCCAATGTTCTCATCCAAACCATTTACAAAAACCATGAACAACAGTTGCCTGGTCCTTGTGGCACAACGGTGGACACAGGCCTCCAATTGGAACAGCAAATCTCCTACACTCAAGTCAGTTTTGTATCTAATTGGATAGTTCTCCCTGATCTCCTGTGATCTAACCTTATTAATCAGACTACCATGTGGAACATACTTGGGCCTCAATAAGAACCACACAGACAATGTATGTTGCTTTACCTTCATTTATCTTCCTGATCACCTCTTCAAAACCTCCAATCTAGTTTGTGAGACATGGATTCCCAGACATAAAGCCGTGCTGAATATCCCTATTCAATCCTTGCCTTTCCAAATGCATGTAAATCCTGCCTGTCAGGAACTCCTACAAACACTTGTCCACCCCTGACATCAAACTCACTGGTCTGTAGTTCCCTGGGCTTTCTTTGCAGCCAAATTACAAATAGTGTAACAACATTAGTTGTCTTCCTGTACTCCAGGACCTCAACTGTGGCTGTCAATGATACAAATAAGAAAGTCAAGAGAACTTCAGATTTCGTAAACCAGAAACTAAGACAAAAATGTGCTGGAAAAGCTCTGCAGGTCTGGGAGCATCTGTGCAGAGAAATCCAATTTAATATGTTACAACACGGGGGAAATCTTCCCCCGCCCCAACCCCCCCCCATCTCCACCACCCCGCACTCATTTAAATTTGAAACACAGAAAAGATTTAACCCATGCTGTCATGTGTAAAAATTCTAAAGGCCAATAATCTTCCTAAAGGTCACTATTTAAAGCAAAGAATAACATTTTTAAAAAGTCTAACAGGGAATAATTAACTAACAACTTTTTGCAACTCCTTTCTCTGACCTATCTTTTACTTACTCTTGTACAATACTAGTCCGATAATCCCCCCACCCCACCGCACCCCCAATTAAGATATACCAAAACATTCAAATTTCAGAACCAGCCAGGTGTCAATCTTCTCTTTGTATCGTCCTCTGTCTTCGCTTCTTCTCCTTAGAGTGTCTGTGTCACAAGTCATTTATAAATAAAGGTACATTTCGGAGAGCTATTCTCTGGGCAGTCTGCAGATGTTGGTGGCGTGGCAGTTCTCCCCTAGCTGGTCAAATTTCTTTTCAGCTTTCTATCCCAAATCATCGGGTAATTTCGTTTTTATATATATTGCCAAATGTCATATTTAAACTCGATTGCAGTTTAGCTTCTTGGGACATAATTTAAATGGATTGATCAATTTGATTTTATTTTTTGTCTCATAGCAACCCAGGTACAGCAAGCTGCTGGTTTTGTTTTTCTATTCTTTCAACACATTACCGTAACATACAGATAACCTAAATCTAAGTTCACCTTAACTTCTTTCCCTTTACCTATAGTTAACATTGGATAATTACAAATCTCGTCTAATCTTTATCAGTTAAATCTGTGAGAACGCATCTGAGATTACATACTTACGACACGCTACGTGTACGATTTTTAAATTAAAAGTTTGTAACATAAGACTCCAACGAAATAGTCTTTAAAGCGTTCAAAGAATGTAAGCATATTGGGCTCCGTGTACACAACCATCTCCAACACTCTGTTTGTGAGTACACATTAAAATGTTATAAGGCAAGTACCAAACTCAATAGTCCTTTCTCAATCGTAGAATATTTTCTCTGGTGAATGTTGAGCTTCTTTGAAAAGGACGATCCCATCTCATCACAGTGCAGCTCCAACTCCTATGTCACTCACATTGACGGCAACTTTGAAATGTTTTCAAGCATTTTGTGTAGGTGAAACTGATTTGGTGCTCAATATTTCTTTTTAATGGTCGAATGCATCCTGGCATTGTTCTGTCATCCAATACTTTGTGTTTTTCTTCAGCAAGTCGGTAAACGGTGCAACTGCACTGCTGACATTTGGAACAAACTTCCGATAGAATCTGCTGACTCCGAAGGAGCGAAGCACCTTTTTCTTCGAGGTTGGCCATGGAAATTCCTTGGTTGCTTTTGTCTTTGCGTTCCATGGGATCAACCTTCCATGACCGATATTTTGTCCCTAGAACATCATGTCTGCTTTCACAAATTGTGTTTTGTTTAATTTTATCAGCAGTTTTGTTTCTCGTATTCGTTCAAAAAGCTCGGCCAACTGTACCAAGTGATCTTTCCAGGATTTAGTAAAGATCACTACATTGTCTAAACGGACTGCACAGTTTATTAATCAGGACACAACTCTGTTCGTGAGTCTTTGGAATGTGTTGGGTGTGTTCGTCATTCCAAAGGGCATCACTTTGAAATGATACAGACCATTTGGCGTTACAATTCAGAAATTTATTTCACTGTCTCTGATAAAGGTACCTGCCAGAAACCACGCATTAAATCCAACTTCGTGATGTAACTGACTTGTCCAACTTTCTCGATACAGTCCTTCAATGTTGGTATTGGATATAAGTCTGAGGTTGTAACAGTGTCGATCTTCCAATAATCCAAACAAAATCATTGAGTCCCATCCGGTTTGGGAACTAAGATGATCGGCGAGCTCCACTCGCTCGGGCTTGGTTCAATGATGTCCTCATTGAGCATATCCTCCACCTCCTTCTGGACCTGTCTGGCTTTGAGGGATAAAGCCGATACGGATTGTTTTATCGGAACAGTACTCTCTACAACAACTTCATATACAATAGTGCCCACCATATGATTCTAACATATGTCCTCATATTGCAATAACAAACCTTTCAACTGTGTTCTATGCTCCTGAGACAGATAGTTTACTAATCTACCCCACTGCGCAAGGACTTCTACGTTTTTGACATATTTTGAGGCACATCAAAATCCACAACATTTGGATTTGATTCCTCCCTCTGTGAGGGAGTAAATAGCACCTGTTTCTCCAATTCTTTCTCTCCTCTACTTTTCAGGAGAGGACCTGCATACTCATTTATAAGTCACATGAATTAGTCCTCAAATGTGGGAATGGGCAACAGAGGTGCTAGTTTCATTACTGTCTGTGGCCTACCTACCATTGGGCATGAATGACATGTATGCCAAACGTTAACCACATCTTTGTGCATTCCAGGTCAATAAAAATGTTTTTGCCCCTTAGCCCGAGCCTTTGTACCCCAAGGTGACCTTCTACAGGTAGTTCATATGCTACCTGTAAAACTTCCTGTCTCTATGCTACGAGCAACACAATCGGGTGCACCTCAGCACATTTCTCCTCTGGACTAACCTGATGTGGTCTCTATTTCTGTCTTAAGGTCTATCTTTCAGATAATAGCCCTCATGAATATCCTCTGCCTCCTTTTCAGAGTACACTTCCACACATATATATTTTATCATCTTGTCTGTCTGTTGCAAGTCCCTTAGCCTGTCAGGCCAAAACACCTCTGTCTGACACACTGCCTGTTCAGGTTTTCCCTACACCATTACGGCAAACAGGGTGTCCGTTAACTGAATCTCAACTCCTTCATCTTTGTCTATAGTTTGTCCTTCGTGCTGTGACTTATAATAGTGGGATATGGTTACTGCACAGCCTGGGAATTACCAGGATATTTCTGATTTAACATTTCCGTTTCTTTGTCTTCTTTGGGCTTCTCCACAACGAGGGATGCCACTCCCAACTTGGACCCTGCGAAACCCTTCCCAAGAACAAACTACATTCCTGGACGTGACAGTCTGTCAGTCTTTCCCGTTATAACTTCCCCAGTCTTGATTAGGCACTCCAACCTGATCTTACATAGGGAAATGCTAAATTTCTGTCCATCTTTCCCATAAATTAATGCATTCCCGGGTAACAGATCAGAAAGACTGCAATTTCATTCATCTCTTCCATTTATCGACTGGTTAGATCATGTATCTCGCAAAATGATAACTTCTTGCTCTTCTACCCCTGTCATTTCTGAGTAAACTTTACTCACAGACGCAAATTCTTTATAGAGATCAGGTACTAACTCGATACCCAACCCCTGCCTTGGCTGTGCACTTTCCTGCAGCTCTGTGGTCTTGTTGGGGTTTCCTTTATATCTTTCACAAATGCCACTGGCTTAGCTTCGTTTACCACATCTTTTCCCACAGTCCTTTTCAATCAGCACGTGACCATACATTAACCTCCTTATGTTGGTGAAAGCACCTTTCCCCAATGCCCTTCGGAAACCACCGGCACTGTAATTTTCTGTGTTCCACTCTATTACAGTGAAAACACCTGATTCCTTTCACCTCCTTTTCACTCTCTTGGGCAGCTTCTTTAACCTGTGGTAAACTCATATGTTCTACTCTTACTTTTATAGTGTTGCATCTCCCCTTCTCCCAAACTCTATCCCTCACAGGACAAAATTCTGGCTGGAAGCTTGTCTTATGCAGCAGCATGTATTCATCTATTAATTCTCCTGCCCTTCTCAATTTCTGAACTTTCTTTTCCTCCACGTGAATTATTATCATCTCTGGAAGTGAGGTTTTAAACTCCTCCAGCAGAATAATCTCCCTTAGAGCCTCACAAGTCTTATCTAACTTTAAAGCCTGCACCCATCTATCAAAATGTCTATGTTTAATTCTTTCGAACTCAACATAAGGCTGATCTTGTCCCTTCTTTATGTTTCTGAACTGCTATCTATATGCTTCCAGTATCAATTCGTAAGCACATAAAATACCTTGTTTCAGGTCTTCATAATCTCTTGACCCCTCAACTGGCAGGGCAGCAAGTACCTCACTAACTGTGACTACCAGCTGAGCCTGAACTACCATTACCCATAAATCCTTTCACCACTCTACCTGCCTAGCCAATTTTTCAAATGAAATAAAGAAGGCTTCAACATCTTTCTCATCAAAATGTGGCAGAATTTTGACATAGTTGTATATATCACTAATGTCCCTTTCACTCTCCAGCCTGTTCACTGGACTTTGCTTACTAAATCACAACTTCTCCGGTTCAAATTCACTCTCCCTTTGCTCATCTGAGAACCTTCTCCTCTCTTTTTAATCCCCTCTCTCTTCCCTCTTGCTTTCTCTTTCTTCTCTCTCTTTCTCTCTCCCGTTGTTTATCTTTACAACTACATTTTGGTCAATTGTAATTGAAGTGTTTTCTAAATCTCGTGCACTTGTCTGTTTCTCTGGCACACCTTATTGTTTGAGTAATTTCCTGACAATTTCAGCTTTACTCTGTTTCTTGGTTAAACCCAAATCTAAATTTTTTGCTAATTCTAAATTTTTGGCCTTCATTTTTTCTTCTAAATGCCTTCGGCAAATGTGAGAATCATCTTAAAACCCCAGAATCTCTGTAATATTTTTAAAGAGCCATTTCTCCCACTTTAAATTTAACCAACCACAAGTCACCGAAATTAAACAAAGTGACTCATCGACTTTTTTATTGAAAGCTCTCGGATAATAACGTGTAAATGATTAAATCTACTGTGCATTTTCATACCCCAAAACCACTTAACTCTGCCGAAATCTCAGACTGGATCTGTCTAAACTTGTTCAAATCGCAGACAATAGGCCCCAAACTGTTATGGCACAGGGGAAACCCCTCTCCTAATCTGAACCAGCCACAAAGAAAAAAGTGCACCTCATGCTGGAATCTGTTAACTTTCGAGACGCAAAGATCCACTTACAGAGGTCACTATTTAAAGTAAAATTAACAGTTTTGTTATTTAAGTCCAACAGAGAATATTAAAATAAACAACTATTTAGAACTCGTTTCGTTAAACCTATCTTTTACCTCCCACTCTACAATACTGGTCCGATGAAAGAAAACACCATGATTAAGATTTGAAAAAAATACAATCACGTTTCAAAACCAGTCAGCTTTGTCAATTCTCCTTTGTCGATTTTTCTCCGCAGATTTTTATCTCGGTTGGCTTTGATGTTCTGCTGTGCAAACATCTTACAGACAGGTACCTTTCAGAAAGCTCTTCAGCTAGCAGTCTATCTTTGTTGATACCCTTGGCAGTTCTCTCCCAAATGTTCAAACTGTCCAGTTTTACACCTCAAAACATTGGATTATTTAATTGATTTTGATGTCCTGAAATACATTATATTTCAAACTCCATTGGATTTCAGAGTGTTGGGGCATAATTAAACTGACTGGCCGAATTTGAATTTCTTTTTGTACCATGACAACTCAGACTCACTATTTGTTTCACAGTCAAATGTTACATTTTAACTTTTTTTCGGAACAATGTACACCTCTACACCTTCATATCAATATCGTTTGTCAGCCCTATGTAGTTTTCCATGAATTTGATCACCTAAATTCACATAATCGTTTTTTTCAAAATAAGACCCTCTTTCTCTAATCCTTCCTTTGTCTGAATCCTTCTTTCCAGTTATGATTCTAATTGCTTATAATGTTACTGTTATTCTTCGACAAAGTGATACATTGTGTGTGTTTTGTGAATAATCCTCTGTAATTGAAATGAGATGAACGGATGAGATGCAATCACATTCCCATATGAAGAAGTAATGTGCAACTTTTACGAGCTTTCTGATTTTAATAAAGATGCAAAAATCTCCTTTATTCAGGATTGGGAAAGTGAACAAATGTCGTTCACAGACAGAACAGGAGTAATTCAATGAAGCTTTACTGGGATAATTGAATGACCAAATATTTAGTTTTCTCCTGAGAGTTTAAATTCAGCTTTGTTTCAAGTCTGAGTTGTGTTTTTGTCAATATGCAAATATCATCGGTGACAAAACCACAAGTTTCTGGTAATGCTCAGTATTTATGGAAATAAAAGTTGTGAGAAAGCAGATTCAACATAAGGAAACAGAATGGGTCTAGGTTGCTTACTTTTTGCCAATAGTTTTCAACTATGTGCCGGTTAGGTGCATTAGTCAGGGGCAAATGCAGAGTAATCGAGTAGGGGAATGGGTCAGAGTACGTTACACTTCGGAGGGTCAGCGTGGACGTGTTTTATGAAATGGCCTGTTTTCCCACTGCAGTGATTCTATGATTCTATGAATTCTTCATACAAAGGGCGATTGGTGCGAGGATCAGGGAAGTCTCCGAGCATGTTCTGGGCATACTGAAGGGGGAGGGTGAACAGCCAGCTGTCGTGGTACACATTGATACGAATGATATCCATAAGAGGAGTGAAAGGTCCAGCAAAGAATGTTTAGGAACCGAGACCTGAGTTTAAAAGCAGGATCTCCATGGTTGTGTGGGAAATAGGATCCACTGAATTCAATAACTTCAGTCTGTGACAAGATCTGAAGCAGCAGTATCGTTCATTATATTCTTGCAAGAGTGGTGCCTATAAGATAGGCATACCGAATTTAACAAGTACACAACTTTTTGGACAATTCATTCCCCTTTTGCTCCTCCCCAACTTATTCCATTGCTTCTCCCCTGTTTACATCTCCTACTTCTTTCAACACGGCTGTTTATCTCTTGCCTCATCTGGCCTTGTTCGCGACAAAAATGCATGTCCTGCTTGGCTGTTTCACCACATCCCTCTGTGGTCTATTGTTATCTATCCTCCTTGACTGTCATCTGCTTCCTTCTTCGCGAAAGCAACATTTCCTTCCATTCTTTGCCCATACTGAGCCTTATGAACTCTCGATTGTGTTTTTCTTTTGTTTTTGCAGAAGCGGGAAACAGATACTTATAGCTGTTTGTACAAGCATATCTCGCTTAATCTACACTCATCTTCCACTTTCATTTTTCAGCCTTGTGATTGTTGCAGATAACAACATTTGTAATTACTCCTCACAATTCCCCCTTTTTATTTTTACATTCAATTGTTGTTTCTGCAATTTTTCCTTTCTGCATCGATCCCAAAATTCACAAGCATCATTCCTGAGACTTCATCCATCTTGGTCTCACTCATCCCCTCATTATTTAATAGAAAAATGTCCTTCTGCCTGATTCCCTTTTAGGGGCATCTCTTTCATTAAGGCTGTCTCAATCAGTCTTTGGGTGAGCCCTCAAATACAGGGTATGATGCAACAGCCAATGGCGACGAATACCCTGGATACTACTATCAGGAAAGTAAGGAAGGAAAACACCATTCCCTTCCATTTTCTTTAAGTATATCGTTAAGTATATTGGGTTACACTGTATCAGGACAATCAAAAGCTGGTCAGAAGGGGGCCCGGTATATTGTGACGAGACCACTATACCAAGTACCATCCCCAATGCCATTCCCATAGATTTAAGTTGTATCTCTGAGCTGCAGTACTGTCTCTGATTATCTACATCCCCAGAATTTACCTAGCTGCATGCATCGGCGTCTATTACTTGCGGGTTATCAGACTCAGGAACCGTTAATAACACATACGAAATTGATGGTTGACAAAATCCCAATAAGAAGGGAGCTTTATCATAACTCTAAGCATCCCCAGCATTCTAAAAAATCATGCTGAAGCACCAAAAGACTTAAGATACAATCCTTCGCTCGCATTGCCACTGTATAATCAGTTACTCAAAGTCTCTTTAGTCTGAGTTTCAGCGGATCTTGCATTGATTCGGCTGTCCAGACTTCTTCCTCAACTGGAGATTCCACTGGACCTTTGATCCGAGTGTAGTGAGTCCAGCCTTTCTCCGTCGTCCTTATTGCCATTTCGGTCAAAAAAGCTTGGTACGGCCCATCCCAGTCCGGTTGCAATTAAGTCCATGTCCATGATTTTACTAAGACCCAATCTCCCTGTCAAATCGGATGAACAGCAAATACAAGGAGCGCAGTCTGTGCCAATAAACCCTGTTTCCTGAGGAAAGACAAAGAGGAGGACAAACCGAGTACATACTTCTTTAAGAACAAAACTTTAGTTTCTGGGTTTGGTAGTGGCCAGACGATATGCCTCCACCCATCTGGATAAATGATCAGCTATTACCAACATATATCTCACTCTTCCCACTCGGGGTAATTCGGTATAATCTACTTGGATGCTCTGGAATGTTCTTAGCCCAGGTTCTCTCCCTCCTGGGACTTATTTCCTTAACACTTTCTTGTTAACATTTTTACGTGTTATACATCCTTCACATATCTTTTTTGCTATTGTATGTATCCCGTTGCATCCATATTTCCTTCAGACTAAATCACACATTGATTGCACTCCCCAGTGGCTCCCCTGATGTCAGACAGCCATCATTTCTCGCATCATCATTTTGTTTGACATTTCCCTTCCATCAGGTAATATCCAATGTCCGTCTGCTGTTTTTACACTCCTTAAATCTTTCAATTCTTTTTCCTCTCTTTCAGTGAATATTGGAACTTCCCAAGGACCTGGGACAGAAGGTATTAGGGAATAAGTCACTGTTTCTCGTGGGTTCAGGGCAGCTTCGTTAATTACCTCATCAGCCAGTAACGTAGTTTTCCATTCTTTAATTAACAATCAATTAATGCAGTCATTTTCAAATTAACCGTGAATCAATATGACAGGTCACTGAGAATGTGTGAAGGGATCCTGCCAATTAATATTGATTCAGGCTAGCACAATCGACTTATTATAAATATTAATTAATAATAATATATATTATATAAATAAAATAATCATTATCTGTCATTCAAGTTGGAAACGCAACAAGTGACCAAAACATTTTTAAAAAAAACTGTACTAGCGCAGTTCTGTTTGTTTACCAGTCACTTGTGACTTCTCATTCTCTTCCTGTAATATTTTTTGCTCGAGCACATTCATTTTTAAGAACCTCAACAGATTTCATAGCACCATTTGCAGTTAATTCAATCCCCAATTTTGTGGCAGTATTTTGTCATGGGCGCAAAACTGATTCTTTGTGCCTCTCATCACAGAACCATCGCCATAATCCAATTAACTCTTTCGTTACTCCTCCCTTGGACTTAAAATTTAAGGATGACCTTGCTGCCCCCGTATCGACTAGGAAAACAACGTCCTAATTATAAAGTCACACCTTTAAATTTATCAAGTGTTCCTGGTAGGCCCCAGGGAGCAAGAACCCCTGACAATCATATTCCTCATCGAAATTCATAAGAAATATCGCCTTCTCTTCCCTTTTCAGATCCGGACACTCCTGCTTAAAGTGACCTGCTTTTCCACAGTAATAACATCCCGCCTGTGGGTATTTCCACCTCGATCCCCGTCCCTGTCCACCAAACCACTTTACATCTCCTCCCTTTATTTTCAACATGCTGACCACCACCATTCCGGTTTCTTTCTCCTTTTAGTTTTGACTTATTTTATTAACTCATCAACCGTGTGCTACCATTATTTTTGCCTTTTGTTTCTGCTTCTCATGTTACGTTGCCAGAAGTTTGTTTGCTGCCTATAACTTCAAATACCAATTCATCAATTTATGCTTGTCTAACTTTAAAGCCTGTTCCTAACTATACATTTTGGAACCTTACTCATAATATATATTTATATGTGACAAATTCATTTATTCAGTATTTAATACTTAAAATGTAAAATGCACACAGTTCCCACCTTTGAAATCCACTATAATTACCCTGTTTTATTCCCTTAATTTAATCCTAAAATTAGTTTTCATAAGTAGTCTTAACCAGTCATTGCTCAATTACAATACCATAGGTCGTGAAATAATCAGAGGTGTCTTAAAAGTATTTGTCTATTCAAGTTTAAAAAAAAAACATCTAATGCGTGAATAATGGCCGGCTCCAAGGACACAGATATTAACCATTGGATTTTTAAAATTACAATCTAATGTTGAACTGAAATGTCAATTGTCCTCCATCCATCACTGATATGTAAGGATAAAAGAGATTAGTTAGAAACTGATAGTGAGGCAGTCGTGACCTGTAAAAGAACAGGAGCTAACATCTTATTTCATAATCACTGTAATATCTTTAACCTTAAATAAATCATGTTAAATTTCCATAATAGAAATCAGATTCAAAACAGTCTTGGATCTCAACCTCCAGGGAACAAAGCACAAACACTCAATCACCAACAAACAAATATGCATTCAAACCAAATCACAAAGGGTTAAACTTTCTACCAGCTGTACAGGAATTGGGGTTAGAGTCCTCTGGGTGTGGTCGGGGTTAGAGTCTCCTAGGTTTAACTAGATTAATCATTTGGCAAGGGGAGCCTCAAAGAATGATTCATCGAATGTGTGAGGGATTATTTCTTCGAGTAACATCTCGAGGAACCAAACAGAGAACTGGCTTTGCTATAATATAATGAAGAAGGAGCGATAAATCATACTGTAGTGCATGATCACCTTGGAAAGAGTGATCACAAAATGCTGCAGTTTTATATTCAGACTGAAACAGTGAAGAAAGAGTCACAGATGTGAGGTTTAGTGTTGGCAATTGATCATTTTACTGGCCTGAGGAAAGGTTAGGCCTGAGTGGACTTGGCAAAAAACTTTGAAAGCCGGTACATTTGAAGAACAGTGGCAACTACTTCGGGAGATCGTCTAAACTCCTTAATTAAAGTGTAATCTTGAGTGGAAGTTGAATTTTAAAAAGGTGAAAGGTGATCCATGTCTTAACAAGGAAGTCGATACTAACATAAAGGTGATGGCCTGGTGATATTATCACCGACTTCTGATTCAAATAATATTCTGGAGACTCAGCTTCAAATGCCGCCATTGCAGATGGTGGGATTTAAATTCAATATGAACCTGGACTTAAGAGTCTATTGATAATAGTGAATCTATTGCTTATTGCTTGAAACATCCATATGTTTCATGAACGTCCTTTAGGACTGGAAACCGCCATCCTTACCTGATCTGATCTACGTGTGACTTCAAACCCACACAAAATTGCTTGACGCTTAACTGCCCTCTGGGCAATTAGGGAAGGACAATGAGTGCTGTCTAACCAGCGACGCCATCTTCCTATGAATGGAATAGAGAAAAACGCTTTAATTGTTCGCAACCTTTTGCTAAAAACAAAATAAAAATGGCTACGAAGGAAAATGAGTCGAAAACATAAGAATTGATAAAGAACACTTCTCTGAGTAGACAAAAAGTCAAAGAATGCTGAATGCAAATGTTGGCCTTTTAGAGAATGAAAACGGCGGGGTAGTAATGGGAAACTCAGAAGGGGCAGAGGTAAAGCCAACACTTCTTGCTTTCAAAGTGGAAGATAATTTCTTCCCAAAACTTACAACAACTGCAAAGGATCTTGCTGGAAGTACGATGCTGAGGGAAAAAGGTATTAAATACATTGATGGGATTAGAGGAGGGTCAGGCTCTCGGCCTGCAGTCTATTATATTAAAGAAGGTAACAGCAGAGGTACCTCATGTGTTAATTACGATATTCAAAAAATCCTTTGATTCTGGAAGTGTGCGAACTGTTGGAAAATTAATAATGTGACGCTCGTATTCAAAACAAGAGACAGGAAAAAAATGACAAACTTTAGATAAGTGAGTTTTAACTCTGTAGTGGGGAAGTTTCTTCAGTCAACCATAAGGTAGGAAATAACTGACCATTTGGAAAAACAAAGATCAGTTCACCACTGTCAGCACGGTTTCATGATAGGCAGGTTGTGCTTGACATACCTGCTGGTGTTCTTTGAGAACATAACAAACAATGTGGATAATTGGGATACAGCAACTGCTGTACATCTAAACTTCAGAAGGCATTTGACAAGGTGCTGTATAAAGGACTGATCTAGCAGGTTAGATCCCAGGGGGTTGAGGGTAGAATATTGAATTGGATAAAAGATTGGCTTACTGACAGAACACAGAGCATCGGGATAACTGGTCTTTCTCTGCCCAACTAAAACTAGTGAGGTGCTGCAGGTTTCAGTTCTCAGACCTCAACTGTTTACAAACAATCCAAATGACTTGGAAGGAGAGACAGAGTGCAGCAACTAAATTCACAGATGGTACTAAACTAGATGGCAAACAGGCTGTAATACGGAAATAAAGAGTTTACAGATGAATATTAGAAATTGGGGCAGATTGTTATGTCTGGCAGATGGTGTTTAATGTGTTTAAGTGCAAAGTTGAATTTCCTTCCGCCACTCCTAATTTCTATGTTCTTGTGTTGCTCCATCTGCAGTTCTTTGAATTTTATTCATGGTTGGTGGCTGGGGTGAATGACTGGTGGGTTTTGGTCAAGGGAGGTGCAGGTTGCTCTGTGTCTCGGGAACAAGACATTAATGTGGAAAAAAGATCGCAGTCAGGCTTTGTTTGATTCCCACAGCAGGCCTTGGCACCCAGCTGGCCTATCCATGCTCTTTATTCCTGATGTTTAATTGTCTGGAGTAAACCACATCAAAATGTTGCAGTCCATAATTAGCATGCCCATTTCATAATAAAGACACAAATTACCATTCTGATCGGAAGTAAATACTTGGCAATTCTTCTGAGATGTCAATGACTATTTGCTGCAACTTCAGTCTGGGATGTGAGTGAAAAACACTTTAGCATTGTTGCAACTTTATATGTACATATAGAGTAAAGATATTATATTATCAACACTGTTGGAAAGTGTCATATTGTATATCTTACGAAAAATATTTTGAACTATTATAAAAAAATAAAAACATTGAAAAGATTAGAAAAGGAAGATGTGAAGAGGATATAAGTCTTTAACGAGGTCAGGGGAACGGGCAAATATTGGTCTTTGGATCATAGTTGAGAAACTGAGTCTGTGTTTGAGCATGTTGGAGAGTTGAATGGAAAAATTGCATTATTTCAATGAACAGATTGCGAAACGGAGGCACGAGGAACGGGGAATCTGGATCACAAAACAAACCTCTGTATCAATGTCACATTTTTCAGAATACAATATAAGTCTTGAAATATTTTAAAACCAAATACATTTAGAAATAGGAAAGTTTTTCTACAGTTTACAGATTAATGGTGAGACCACTTTCACTTTATAAGTGTGTCTCCTTTATATTGGGACTACGGGTAAGGGGAAAGGCTGCTCTCTGATCACCCTGTGCATACCCCACATGTTGTTAAACACCGCCACAGGAGCACCTCTCAACCTTCTTTGCTTAAAAGTAAAATCAAGTAAATCAAGCCTATCTTCAGTTTGAGTGCTCTCTTGCCTTAATACTTCAGAAATGTATCACATTGATCTGTCCACCTGAACATTTGGTTTATACCCTCCTGTAACCTCACACGTTCCTCCTCGCTGTGAACCACCAGCTTATCATTGTGTCATCCACAACGTTATTTATCATTCCCCACAAGCTCCATCCCTCCCATTCTCATCATCATCATTTATGAAGTTCACTACTTAGCCTTGATTTTCTTCCCGTTCTCTTGTTATTCCTATTTTTGTGAATTTACAGCATAATGCAGTGAAGATTTTTTGAGGGCGCCACGAAATTTTATTTTGCACATGAAGCTGAATTCGCCTTTTATATTATGCCCTTCTCTATGATTTATTCATAAGGCTTGTACATAATTAATATTGGATTAGGTTTCGGTGGCTTTCCCTGCAACATTTGGGTTTTACGTGGACCTGGGTAATGTTCTTTGTATCATTCCTGCAATAGTCAGAGCTGAAGGAACTTTCCGTCTGTCCGATGAACACAGATTCACAATTTTGTTTGAAAAAATTCGAGTGATGAGGATAAAGATTCAATTAAATTCTACATTTAGAATCGTGGCAGGAGATTAAATCGTATCGTAAAGTCACTTTGAATTGGGAACAAATTAGTAAAACATGCATTGACTTTTCTTCATATTGTAAAAACAGTTTCACATAATGTTCTTAGAGCAGCATGGATCTTACAGCTGCTCCTGGGATTGCAGGCAGTTAAATATTTAAGGTAGTTCTTTTTGCAGCTGATATAGTTATTATACTTCATTAATTTAACATCATTTTTTCTATTTTGTTTCATTTACATACAAAAACAATCAAAAAAATAAAAAAAACTCAATTTTCTTTCAAGCGAACTTTTGTTTTAAAAGAGCTTTTTAAGGGTGGTTTACAAAAAAAGGGAAAATTCTATTTGTGTTTTAAAAGGTTTCTTTTATAACAAAGGAAATGTGCTTTTGCTTTGAAAAATTAATTAGCTCTTTTTAAAATAAGGAGTTGCACTTTCCTTCCGGGGAGTCCGGCATATTTTCAGCTCTGGAGAAGACCGCTTTCTTCTCAGGATTTATTGAAGAGGAATATTTTTATCGGTTTAATTAGCAAAATTGTTGAATTTTAAAAAAGTTTTATATGTTTGATACGCATATGTATCTATTTTTGCATGTTTAAACGTTATTGTCTGTGGGTAAAGAATTTAGGCATAATGTTATTAAGGCCACATATAAGGTACAGAGAGAGGTATCTAGAAGATTTAGAAAAAATATTATCCAGCAAATCAGTTAGATAGTTGGGTGACTGTCAGGAAAGATAAGAAGGTAGTTCAAATGTCTCCGGTGGCTATTCCTCTATAAAAATGCTTTTCAGCTTTTAGAACAGCTGAAGGGGATTGTGTTGCTGAAGAAAATGGAAGAGCAATCAATTATTGGACAATTGGAATGATTCTTATGTTCAGCAGCATTTGCGAAGAGTTAGTAGAATTATTGCTTCAGTGGACTTTTCTATCAGGGGCATCAACAGGACAGTCTGGGGCAGTGACCGTTACTTTAGGATAGTTTGTTGCTTTCCCTGTGCGAGAATTAAGAACGTTTCGAAACATTTCAAGCCCGTTGTTAAAGGTGAGATTGAGTAGCCAAACATTATTGTAGATAATGGCAGGAATGACATTTTTTAGGGAAAGATTAAAACAGTACAGAGTGAACTTAAGAGGTGAGGTAGAGTATTAAAAATAAAACCGTTAAAGCAATACTTTCTTGTTTACTCCCAACTGGGAAGGAACAAAGGATTAAAGGAGAAAAACCAACGGCTGAAGAGCTATTGTTTTATTGAGGGATTTAGATTTTTGGGAAATTGGAATCTATTTTAGAATAGAAATGACCTGTTCAGAAAAGATTGCTCTAATCTAAACTGGAAAGCAATGAATATCTTAGCAGGGAGATTTACAGGGAAACTTTATATTGATAGAGACGGCAAGGGAGATATTCCAAGGAGCAGTACAAATGGCAGGATGGTTAGAGATGTTTATCATTGTGAGGCGAGCACGTCAATTAGAAAAGAAAAAAACGAAAGAGTCAAGAGTATATAGCAATTCTGAAGCACGACATTGCATTTATTTCAATGTAAGGAGTCTTACAGGAAAGGTTGATGAACCCAAGGCATGTTTAAGAACATGGGATTGGGACATCATATGTATTACAGAAAATTGTTTGAGAGATGTTCAAGTCGAGAGTGTAGTTCTGGGAAAGGACATTTTCCTGCTCCTCGGATGCTTCCTGACCTACTATGCTCTTCCACCACCACATTCTCGACTCTCATCACCATCACATACAGTCCTCACTTTAGACTGAAAGATGTTCAAGACTGGCAATACAATATTCCAAATGTTAAGGGTCATAGAAAGGATGGAAACAGACATGCGGAGGGCAGGGTGGGGGAGGTCTACAATTTTTGATTAAGGAATAAATTATTGCTGTATCTGGGCAAGATATTTCTGAAAGATTATCCAGTTAAAATATGCATATAGTATTAAAAATAAGAAAACAAAGTTCATTTTGAACAGATTGCACTAAATACTCTTTTGTGACAAATCGTCCAATGAAAATATATCGGTCGAAATTAAAAATAAGAAAGGGAAGATCACAATGATTGTTTTGTACCATATGCTCTCCAACAGTAAGAAAGTAATTGAGAAACAGACATGTAGGGAGATCTCGGATATATTTAATCTTAATAAGGTTGTAATAATGGGGGATTTTAATTTTCTAAAAACTGATTGAGACTACCACAGTGTTAATGGGTTGAATGGTGAAGAATTTGTCAAATGTGTTCACGAAAATTTTCTTCATCAATATGCGGATGATTCTAACAGAGAAAGAGTAAAACTAGGCCTTCTTTTGTGCAATAGGCAGGGCAAGTGACTGAAGTAAACGTAAGGGAATATTTTGGGCATTGCAATAATAATTCTATTAGTTTCATAATGGTTATGGAAAAGAATAAGCATTTCATTATTTTTTTTAAATTGGACTACCATAAATTTTAATGGCATGGGATAGGGATTACCAAGTTTAATTGGAGTAGACTGTCTGCAAGTAAAACGATGTCTGACAAATGGGAGCCGTTCAACAGTGTGACAACGGGAGTTGAAAGTTAGAGTGTTATACCTGTTAGAGTGAAGGGTAATGCTGGTAAGCTTAAAGAACAATGGACAACTACAGTTATTGAGCTTTTATTCAAGAATCAAAGAAAACCTCACTTTAGTTATAGACAACTTTATTCAATTTCATCCCATAGTCAATATAAAGAGTGTGGGGCATTATTTCGAAAGAAATCACGAAAGCAAAAAGGAGATATGAGATAACATGGGAAGATAATGCTAAGGATAAACCAAACATATTGTGCAACTACATTAACAGCAAGAGGGTAACCACAGACAGGGTTAGGCCGCTCAAAGCTCATGAAGGATATCGATGTTTTGAACCCAGGAGATGGGGAATAATATCATCCCATTCCCAGTGCAACAGACAGCAACAAATACACACTATTCACATTCATCCAGCTTGAACTCTATCTGCTATCTGTCAGTCTATTGACCCGTTTCATCAAGATACTTGTGTTAGAAAACCTTCTTCACTGTCCACTGTGCCACCAGTTTTGGTGTCATCCACAAACATACGAACCATGCCTTCGATACTCTCACGCAAATCATTTACATAAATGACAAACAAAGAAAATTCAGAACCAACCTCTGTGGAACACTGCTGCGCGCAAGCCTTCAGTTCGAAAAGCAACCACCCACCATTACACCACCTGCCATTGCACCAATTGAAAGTGCTGGAGAGAAACCCCACAGTTCAGGCAGTATCGGAGCAGGGAAAAATGGAATTAACTTTTTTTGAGTCCAACATAACTTGTTCAAGATAGGTTCATATAAGACTTGATATGTTAATTCTGTTTCTCTGCCCAGATCCTGTGTCATCTGTTGCATTTCTCCATCATTTTACATTTGTATTTCAGATTTCCACTATCTCTAATATTTTGCTTTTTCTTGATTGGTCAGGATGTTGAACCTGATTATATTTGGACAATATACTCCATTCCTGTTCCTATCACTTGTGTCAGTCACACATGTATTACACTGGAGTCTGTTTCTTCTTTAAGTTCTGAAAATAAATGCGTGGATCTCATCAATGTGAATTGGATTTAAAAGGCCTTTTAGAGACAGCTACACTTGATGAAAAGTAGGAATAGTTTATTAATTATGATATTGTCTGTGTGTTTATGACTAGACTTGTCTCTTCAGTCTCTGAACATTTTCAATACGTTTCTCTGAATAATTACAACAATGATGGTTTTCATGCAGCCCATCATCTCTGTACCAGCTCGGTATGAGCTGTGTATTCACTCTTATTCTGCTCACTTTAACCCAACACATTTTGTAATCTGTGTCTGTTTTTATTTCTGTATATCCTGTCCCGATATAAACAATCTTAGCAACCTGTACAACCTGTGATTAAACAGTCTATATATAAAATGTAATTATGTACATCACATTTAAAATTGTCCTATTCCATTCACATTGTCGTTCAGCATTCCATGTACCAAAGATCATCTGTTAATTTCCTCTGCAATGCATTTCATTCCATTTGTCAGAAACAGTGATGGCTGAATACTAGTGACTGGGAGATATTGCTGCACTCCCCTCAGGTCTCTCAGCCACTGGCCGCAGCCCTTTCTGTCTCAGAGCCATTATCATATTCATTCCATCCCTTACTTATTAATTCATGACTTTTAATAAACAAGGTTATTGTACATTGTTGTGGACCAGGCCCGACCACTCAAAACATTCTCAAGCACGTAGCCCAGGCTGTGATGTTGCCAGTTGTTGAAGGTAAGAGTATCGTGGATATTCCCAGAGTGAATTATTTTGTCCGACTACCAACTTTTAAGCAAACAGAATGTATTTGTAAAAATAAGGAATGAAATGCAACGAACCGAAAATACCGTACGTGAATAACTCATCCTATCCAAAATTGACAGGATACCTCGAATTAAGGATGCTGATTCAAATTACTTACAACAATCCCAATAAACAAACCCCTGACCACAAAGAATAAAAATTATACAAAAAAGCTTATAGTTTACGAAGTCAGAGGACTGAAGGAGGGAGAGAACGTTCAGTTTCAACAGTGAACCTGACTCAACTAACCCTCGAACGGAACTGACCAGTGCAGCTGGAGAGCTGGTCACATCCCCTTGATTACACCATTTTTTTTAAAAGGCTTGACAGCCTTATTCCCGAGGCATTATCTGTTAGGTTAAAAAAAACAAAGGACCCCAATGAAGCATTAAATATTGAGACATGTTGGAATCCTTGGATGTTTAAAACCTCTTTGAAAAAATTCAAGGACAACATAACGTTGTAAAGAGACCCCCTGTGTGACAACTCCCCCAATATAAAACAGAATCTTCAATATCCAAGATGGCTTCAGTTTTCAAAACTCCCAAAAATGGTAGTTCGTACTCTACAATGCGCATGTATATTCGTTTTCTATAAACATGTAAACATGCACAATTACATCTGATTCAGTGTGTGGTACTTCCATCATTGAGTCCCTCCATTTGTCACTCAAGTCTCAACAATGCATTGGTAATCATGTTTTCAAGACTTGCCATGTGCACAATTTTCAAATTGAATGGCTGTAACAACAGGCTCCAGCTACACAGTCTCGCATTTTTTCCTAACATTTCTCAAAAAGACTTCATTGGGTTATGATCAGTGTAAATAGTTCTCTCCAATACGCTGCTGTTAATATAAACACTGAAATGTTGTCATACCAACACAAAACTCACGGTCTCTTTCTCAACTGTTGTATATTTCTACTAATGAACATTCAACTTCTTGAAGGAATACCCAGTAGGTCTCTCTGTCTTCTCGTCATCTTCTTGCAAGAGCCCAACACCGAAATCCACATCATTCACATTTAAATCCACCTTGAATGGTTTTGCATAATCAGATGTGTCTGATCGTGGGTAGTGGTTAATACATATTTCAAATGCCGTCAAATGCCTTCGGACTGTCCTCTGTCCACTGAAACTTCTTGCCTTTCTTTAACAATTCAGTGAATGGAGCAGTCACACTGCGAAAATGAGGCACAAACATTTGATAAAATCGACTTAATCTCACGAACTGCTCCTTTTGTCAACAGGACGCAAAATGTCCCAATTACCGTCACTTTTAAATCTCATGACACCGTTTATCTATGTCCAACAGCATTGCCAAGAAAGGTTTATTTTGCTTTGGCAAATTCACTTTTTGCTAGGTTTACCACCAAGCCTGATCGAACAAGTCTGATAGATGCTGTAGTGTTCCTTCCATGAGTTACTAAAAATCAGAAGGTCATCAATGTAAACCACACATTGGATAATCCGGAAATTTATTGGTTAGTTCCTGAAATGTGGCCAGCACGTTTTTCATACCAAATGTAAGTTGCTTATCCCACATTTTCAATACAGTTTTCCAACCGTGGAATTGGGTATACATCAACCTTTTTAACTGCATTGACGTTACGATAGTCCACACATAATCGTTGGGCACAATTTGGCTTTGGCATCATGACTATGGGTGATTTCCAGTCACTGTAACGCATTTTGATTATGTCATCTTAGAGCTTGCATTCAATCTCCTTCTGAACCTGTGCCAACTTTAGAGGATTATGCGTGTAAGGATGTTGCTTAATCGTAACAATTAGGTGAGTACTTCCAAGTTAATATCTGAATGTAATATAATAACTCTTTCTGATCATTTCAATTTTTCTCATGAAGGTAAATCAATCAATCTTCCCAATTTTAAACAATTACCTCATTGTCCACTTTAATTTGTGGAATGTCCGATTCAGAATCCTCTGAACTTGGTTCTTACTTCTGTGCCGTAATCATTAACACCTTGTTCTCTGTCTTTCCTTCCCCATCTAAGTATATTTTGAGCATATTCACATGTCATACACTGTGAGATTTCTTTCTTTCTGGAGTTCCTATCAAGTATTTACCCTCACTCAATATCCGTTGTATTTGATAAGGTCTAGTAAACCTTGCTTTTCAAGGTTCACCTCTAACTGGAAGTAACAGTAATACCTTATCCCCGATCGCAAAATTGCACTTTTTTCGATTTTCTGTCCGCTTCCTGCTTTATTACATGCTTCAATACTTTTAAATGCTGTTCAGCCAACTCCCCAGCGCTATTAATCGTTCCCTAAAGTTTGAGACCTAGTCCAAATGTGTGGCCTTTGAATTCTGATTTACTGCTTTCTCCTTAATCAATATCAATGGTCCTCTCACTTAATGCCCAAAAATAATTCAAATGATTGAATTTGCTCGGTTAATTTGGTGCATCCCTGATCACAAAAAGAACAAATGGAATTCCCTTACCCTAATCATGTGGTTAATCCTGATCATAAGCCCTCAACATGCTCTTTAATGTTTAATGTCATCTTTCTAGCGCTCCCTGCAATTTTGGATGGTATGCAGTCGATTTGAATTGCTTTATTCCGAGGACATCACAGTGAATAAATTAGAAGTGATTTTTGAACTTTGACCTCATTGTATCTCTATTGGTAGTCCGTGTCTATTTTTTAAAAAGAGTAATTCCTTTGCATTTCTTTTAGCTGTGATACTACTTCTTGGGATGGCCTCTGGAAATCTAGTCGATGCATCCATTATTGTATTCAAATACTGGTGCCTACCTTTTTGTTTGAGTTCAGGGACCTCGCCAATCAATTAAGTCTCTTGTAAAAGGTTCTTCAAATGCAGGAATAGTTAAGAAAGGCGCAGGTTTTATTATCGCTTGTGTTTTTTCTAAACTTCCTTATCTTAACATTTTTGATATCTCCTGTTTCAACTGGTGACATTGGAGCTTCGTTACGCACACTCAGGAACCTTCCAGGATAAGACTCCTGCATTGCTTCAGTTGCCTGCGTCTCCACTGGCTTTTCAACCAGAGTAGGCAGCACTCCTACCGCTGAATCAGCTTTACTTTTTGCAAGGATAGATTGTATTCCTGGAGCTGAGAGTTTGTCCAATACTTCAACCACAATTTCTGCACACTTTTCTGGACACTCTTTCCTCGCTTTACATCATTATGCGCTTTTTGTCTCAAGGTGAGTTCCCTTTAGCAGTACCTTTTCTCGAAATAGTCCTTCTGGAGTATATATCTCTTGATCTTTCAGCATCACGGACTAAGAGGATCCTGTTTCTCTTAAAATTGCATCCTCTTTACATGCCCTATGACTGTAAACTTTCCCTTTGCAGGTATATTTTCTAAGCAGATCTGCCACTTGCTCTTTAACAAATCTCTGATCAGCTTATACACACTGATGCAGCTTTCTAGCTTCCACTGTGCTTTCTGTTACCACTCCAACAAAACCTCCAAGCTTATCCTGTTTTCTTGCATCTGTATTTTTTTTTCTGAACCCACCAACACAGTGATTTCATGTGACCTAATTTATTGCAATGAAAGCACCGGACCTTTTTAACTTCTTTGTTTCCTTTTTAGCCTGTGCGTAGTTATCCTTATGACCTTCTTCGAGATGTACCTCTCCCTCCAACGTGAGGATTTCTCATTGCCCCAATTTCTATTCCTCATGGACTGAAATTGATTCTAGAAGCCAAACCATGTTTTATGGACTAATTCATAATCATCAGCCACTTCAGCTGCCAACCTTGCCGTTTTAACTCCCTGCTCTTCCAAATGTGTTTGCACTGTGTCAGGCAGTGAATCTTTGAACTCCTCCAAAGTAATTGTCTCTCTCAGAGCATTGTAAAGCTCTTTTCCAGCGATCAAAATTACTTTGTCTGATCCTTTCAAACTCAATATATGTTTGATTAGGATCCCTCCTTATATTCCTGAAACATTGTCTGTCAGATTCTGGCACAAGCTCATATGCACTTTCTTTACCTCCTCATACAGCCCAGATCCCTCATCTGATAGTGTTGTATTGCGAATACTTGCCGAACTCAACCTATAAGTTTTGTTTGGATCAACAAAACCCACATGGTCACTGGCCACTGCAATTGTTTAGCCACTTTTTCAAATGAAATGGAAAAGGTTTCAATATTCTACTCATCAAATTTAGGCAAGGCGTGAATATACTTAAAACGTTTCTCACCAGGCTTTTGACTACCATGGGTTTGCTAATCTTCACTCTGTTCTACACTAAGCTCACCTTCAGCCTTCATCCCCATCCTTTTAAGCTGACTTTTCATTCTAAGTGTCCATCTCTGAAGCACAAAACATTTCTATTTTTCTTTCTCTCCTGCTAAGGACATTCATTGTTTTTCTTTCCTCTGCTAAACCTATTCATTCTCTTTCTTTCTCTTCTGATTTTAGCCGTAATTCAAACTGCTTCATTTCCGCTTTTAACTCCAGCTGGGTCATTTGCAATTGAAGTTTGCTCATCTCGACAGATCCTGATGGAGTTTCCAGCAAAATGGAATGCTGAGCTACTGCTGCAATCATCACATCTTTCCTCACATTAGGAGGTAGCTTCTACGCAAGCTTATCTACTAATTCCTGCAGCTTGGACTTATGTGCATTCTGTTAAAAAAACCCCAAGGTCACTTCTTCTACCTTCAAACCATCCTTGGTTCCTGCTCTGAGTCACCACCAAATCAACACACGGAATAGGAGACACTAATACTTGCCACTTGCTGCCGAAATCCCGCAAATGTCCGCCATTCTGTTATGGAATAGGCCCGACCCCACAGAACTTTTAAAGCAACTGTTGTGGTTCTGTTCGCCGTGCTGGGAAATTGTGTTGCAGACATTTCGTACCCTGTCTAGGTGACATCCTCAGTGTTTGGGAGCCCCCTGTGAAGCGCTTCTGTAATCTTATCTCCGGCATTTATAGTGGTTTGAATCTGCCGCTTCCAGTTGTCAGTTCCAGCTGTCTGCTGTAGTGGTCGATATATTGGGCCCACATCGATGTGCTTGTTGATTGAATCTGCGGATAAGTGCCATGCTTTTAGGAATTCCCTGGCTGTTCTCTATTTGGCTTGTCCTATAATAGTAGTGTTGTCCCAGTCAAACTCATGTCGCTACTCAGGATAGCTAGTCGTGTCGTTTCATGGCTAGTTAGTGTTCATGGACGCAGATCGTTAGCTGTCTTTCTGTTTGTCCTATGTAGTGTTTTGTGCAGTCCTTGCATGGGATTTTGGACACTACGTTGGTTTTGCTCATGCTAGGTATCGGGTCCTTTGTCCTCGTGAGTTGTTGTTTGAGTGGCTGTTGGTTTTTGTGCTGTTATGAGTCCCAGTGGTCGCAATAGTCTGGCTGTCAGTTCAGAAATGTTCTTGCTGTATGTAGTGTGGCTAGTCCTTTGGGTTGTGGCATGTCCTCATTCCGTTTCTTTCCCTTAGGCACCTGTTGATGAAATTGCAGCGGTATCTGTTTTTGGTGAATACATTGTAGAGTTGTTCTTCTTCCTCTTTTTGCAGTACTGGTGTGCTGCAGTGTGTTATGGCCCATTTGAACAGTGTCTTGATACAACTTCTTTCGTGTATGTTGGAATGGTTGCTTTCGTGTGTGTTGGAGTGGACTTGGTCTGTGTGTAGCTTTCCTGTATACCTTTGTGGTAAATTCTCCATTCGGTGTTCTCTGTACCATGACGTCTAGGAATGGGAGTTGGTTGTCCTTTTCTTCCTCTCTAGTGAATCTGATTCCAGTGAGTGTGATTCCATGGACACCAACTAGTCATGAAACGACACGACCAACTATCCTTCGTAGCCACACGCAGATGACAAGCAACATGAGTGTGACTGGGACAGCACTACTATTATAGGACAAGCCAAACAGAGACCAGCCAGGGAATTCCTAGAGGCATGGCACTCATCCACTGGATTCAATCAACAAGCACATCGACCTGGACACAATATACCGGCCACTGCAACGGACAGCTGGAACTGACAACTGGAAGCGGTACATTCAAACCACTATAAATGCCAGAGGAACGATCCCAGGAGGCTCCCAAGCACTGAGGATGTCACTGAGGGGACAAAACATGTGCAACACAATTTCCTAGCTCGGCAAACAGAACCACAACAACGAGCACCCAAGCTACAAAACTTCACACAAACTTTGAATTTCAAGCAACTAGCCCAGACAATAACTTTGTTATTTCTTAAAAGTTAGTGTAGAGTGGATCTTCCTTGAGTGAATTAGCTGGTCAGACTGCCGAGTTTTAAACAAACAGCATTTACTTATCAAATTACCGAATGAAACACAAGAAACCAAAACTAGAATATCTGAATAACTAATCCTATACAAACCCGACAGGCTATCCAGACTTTAGGATCCTGTTCCAAAATACTTGCAACAATCCCAATAAGCAAACCCCTTAGCACCAAGAGTAAAACTGACACAAAGGCTTACAGGTTATAAGGTCAGAAGGACAGAAGGAGGGGGAGAACGTCCAGTTCCAACAGTGACCCTGACTTAACTAACCCCAGAACTGAGCAGACCTGTCCAGTTAGAGAGTTGGCCACGTCCTTTTGAATATACAAGTGTCTTATTAAAGGCTAGAAAGCTTTTTGGCTGAGGCATTACCTGTTAGATCTCAACAAAAGGATCCCAATGAAACTTCCAACGTTCGGACATATTGGAAACGTTGTTCATTTAGACCCTCTTTAAAAAATTAAAGACAATATAACCTTGTAAAAGGACCGGTTTTGCGACAACATTCCAACATATGGCTTTGGACTGAATCAATAAATGTAAGTCTTACTGCTTTGAAGCCAATAAAGTGTATTCAAGTGTTTGTGAGTTTACATAAAATAAGGCTGAATCGTATTATGTGTTGAAGGGTCAACATTGTTTTATTACAGCAATGAGAAGAACGTCCAGACAGATCCACACTTCCTGTGTATGCTGAGGGCAAATGGCAAATATTCCCACAGAGAATCTATTGGGTGGCGTCTGGTCTAGATGAGGAGAGATCAGCACTTTAACTACATCTAGATTGCGTATATTTTGGGTGGCTGTGTTGGGGGGGGGGGGGGGGGCAGTGTTCAGGTGGTTACAGCATTGCAAATTGATAACACAGCAGAATCATCTAGCCTGTGATAAGGAAACATCCATCATTCTCCCTCACAACTAACTTCACGAGAGCAATTGGACATTCAATCAAGTCCAGTTGTTACTTGTACAATAGTGAAAGGTGTTAACTGGATCTGTTTGTTCAGTGACTGTGATTGATGTCAGTCTCCATGGATCCTAATGATGTCGCTGGATGGTTTCCCTCTTCTTTTAGTAAGGGGCTTCTTGCAATGATTCATCCCATTGTAGCAGCAGAGGCAGCACCTGCAACACTAACAGGAATCAGCAGGTGCAGAGACGGGGAGAGGAGAGGTCAGAATCTGAGAGTAGACTGGAATGTTCGAACAATGGATCAGAATCTGAGAACAGTAGTTTGGAATGTTCCAATAATGGATCAGAATCTGAGAACAGTAGTCTGGAATGTTCCAACAATGGATCAGAATCTGAGAACAGTAGTCTGGAATGTTCCAACAATGGATCAGAATCTGAGAACAGTAGTCTGGAATGTTCCAACAATGGATCAGAATCTGAGAACAGTAGACTGGAATGTTCCAACAATGGATCAGAATCTGAGAACAGTAGACTGGAATGTTCCAACAATGGATCAGAATCTGAGAACAGTAGTCTGGAATGTTCCAACAATGGATCAGAGTCTGAGAACAGTAGACTGGAATGTTCCAACAATGGATCAGAATCTGAGAACAGTAGACTGGAATGTTCCAACAATGGATCAGAATCTGAGAACAGTAGACTGGAATGTTCCAACAATGGATCAGAATCTGAGAACCTTAGGATGAAATGCTGCATCAATGGCTCAGAATCTGAGAACCTTAGGATGAAATGCTGCAACAATGGACAGGAGTTTATCCGAGGGTCTTTTAATTGTTTCCGGGTATTAGAACAGATTACCACTTCGGATATACGGCTTACTGGTGATTATTCAGGCTGGTTACTTTCCCATGCTTGCTATTGTTGGTGTTCCTGGTAAGTCTCTCCCTCTCTATCTAGTTTTTAATCCCATTAGCCATGGTGAACCTCAATGCTATTTCTGTTAACTATATTTGGCAAAGTTGGAATCTACTGTCTTCAGTTCACCTGTTCATTCCCACAAATTTCAAAACCGCCCACACCCCCGCCTTCACACACATCTGAGGACAAGACTGTTCACAATCCGGAAGTATCTATTTCCCCTGAATTGATTTATGCGTTCACATTCTCTCCATCACCAAACAGACCAACTATTAGCTCCTTGGTATCCCCATTCCCCAGCTTAACACTTGTGCAGTTGCAAAATACACAATTAATTAAAAATGCCTTGGGAAATTTCAGACTTCATGGTTCCAGCTGTATTTTAATCACTCTTTCTGTTACAATGTTTCAATCATGACCTTGTTCTTGTCTCTAAAGTAAATTCATGTCAGGGACACCGTGTCAGATTAGTAATGTCGCTGGCCACGTCATTCACTGGTCCAGGCTCCTACTAAAGACATTATTTCAAATCCTGTCTCAAATGATGAGAGAACTTAAACTCAAATGACAGGAACTGGAAATAAAAGCGAATTTCACTAGCTTTGTCGAAAGTTCATCTATTTCACTGATGTCCTTTGGTAAAGAAATCTAACATTATTACCTGGTCTGGATAAAGACGACGTCAGGTCCACAGTAATGTGCTTTGCTCTATACTGCCTTAAGGAATGGCCTCACAGTAAAGGGCATTTAGTGACGTCAACAGATGGTGCCCTTAACAGCGATGCAGACATCCTATCTAATGACAACACGTAACGTTGGGAAAAAAGAATGATGCGAGAGATTGGGAGAAAGAGAAAGTGTCAGAGAAACTGAGCAGATTTGGCAGCCTCGGAACGAGAGAAAAATAGAATTGACATTTCGACTCCAATGACCATCCATCAGAACTGCACACAACTGGGAAATAGTGTGATTGATGTTGGTGACAGGGATGTCTGTTGTGAAGGGGAGAAGGAGGGAGTCGAACAGATAGACAAAGAGAGAGATAGAGAGAAAGAAGCAAATAGAGGGATTGTTGATGACCAGCTGGAATGGAAATAAAAATCAAGATTAATCTTATTTATTTTTCTCCTGTTGCCATTTCAATAAAAATCCTGTCCAGTCAGGTATACATCAAAGTTACGGTTAAAACTGAGTTACATCCCTTTGTGTCCCTTTCCTAAGAGTGATCATCTTTTTAAAAATTAATTAATGGGATGTTGTAACGTCATGTAATTCCCTTTCCACGTTGTGAGAAGCTGTTGGTGAGCTGCCTTCCTGACCACTGCAGTCTGTGGGCTGTAAGCATTCAATGCTTAGTTCCATCTGGTTTAATTTCTTTGCGACTTTATAGTGAGTGATATAACTGAGTGGTTGGGCTTGGACATTTCAAACGGCAGCCGAGAGGTAACAACATTGCTATGGGTCTAGAGTCACATGTGAGCCCGATCAGGTGAAGATGAAAGATCTCATTCCTTGAAGGGCATCAGTGTGCCAGGTAGGTTTTTCTGACAACCGTTTCATTGTTTCTTAATTCGTGATATTTTATTGAACTCAAATTCCAATATTTGCTGTGGTGGGAACTGAATCTGTGCTCCGGGTCATTACCTGGGTCGCTGCATTAATAATACAGCTAGACCATCACCTCCTCAGCATCTCCAAACATCTCCAATGGCAGTAGTGATGATGCTGTTGGCGTGGATGTGCTGGAAGTATTGCGTTTCGCAAGGCAAAAAAATTATTTGGCAAAACATACCATCCTTCTCATTTTGTATTTATGAGAAGGTGAGATGATGGGAAGTGCTCTTGGTGAAAAGGAGCTGAATGCCCTTGGTCACGAGTCACTGACAGAATTCATACAGAACAGCAAGTAATCAGCACAGTATATTGTGTAATGTGCTTCATTGAAAAATGATTCAAATATAGGCGTGAAGACACCTCCGTGCAGTTGTAGAGAGATATTGAGACAGCACGTGGGGCAACGTGAACAGATTTTCTCTCCATTATAAGGAATGATCTCCTTGCCACAGTGAGATAGTGTAAAGGGGTTTTACCAGATTAGTCTCTGCAGTGATGGTACCACGAGGAGAGTTTGAAGGAAATGAGTGTTTAATCTGTAATGCAACAAGAGATTAAAAAGTGATTGCAATAAAACTTGAGCGTTTTGAACCAGGACTCGTTATTCCCATAACAAAACAATGATAGCGTTAAATATAACGTATTTTACTGCAGTATATGTTTTCATTTGTGTACAGATACGTTGATAGGAAAGGTTTAGCAGGATATGGGCCAAGTGCAGGGAAATGCAGTTAACATGAATGGACGTTTTAGTTGTCATAGTCCAATTTGGGCTAAAGGGCCTGTCTCCCTGCTGTTAAACTCTTTGACTCTCTGATAGTTTACACTCTCTGTGGAGACCCCATGTTGGTTGTGAGAGAGCTGCAGATTCTGAATGAGCTAACACCATCTCAACGTACAGTTGGAGTGAGACCCTGCACGAAGCATCATTTTGTTCACAAACATGTCAGCAGCTACACTCTAATAGAGTTGGCCATTACCAAAAGTTTCTGATCTCCATGCAGGAGACGAGCCTGTCTTCTCAGAGATGGCAGATGCCTCCTTGCGACTTGTGACCAGGCATCTGGTGTGCTCCTCTCCATCAGCAAACCACATTAATGTAACACATGTGTAGCGTTAGCAATGGAGCCAGGAGGAACAACTTGGGCCAGTCTGTCTGTACAGTCTCTGCTTCATTGGTTTGTCGTGTTGCAGCATCAATGATATCCTCCTATTTCAATGTAACAGTTTGGAGGGGCTGAATGGTCTCTTCTTTTCGTGTGTCAGCGTCTCGAGGGGTTGCATTTCCAACTCCTGATCCCAGGCAAGAGGTTCATTATTGGGTGACTCCTGGTAGCTGCTAACCAGCATGTTGTGCTGACTAGACTCCTTATCGTCCTGTGGAATAATAAACAAACAGGAGGCTGGAAGAACACAACAAGCCATGCAGCATCAGGAGGTGGAGAAGTCAATATTTCCAGTATAACCGTTCTTCAGGATTGGGGGTGGGGGTAGAGGGAGATGCAGATGAAGAGAGATGGAAATTGTCGTGGGTGGGGAGAGCAGGGAAAGGGGAATTGAAATGGGTGGTGACTGGGATCTCACGTCGGTCCCTTTGAGCCCAGCTATGTTAGTTGGGAGGCAGGTGAATCTCTGTTTCACCTGGAAGGACTGTTTGAGGTGTTGGATAGAGGTGAGGGAGATTGTGTGCCAGCAGGTGATGCATCTTTTCCGTTTGTAGGGGCAGTTGTCAGTGGGGATTAGAGGGTTTGGTGGGCAGTGTGGCACGAACCAAAGATTAGCGAAGGGAATGGTCCTTGTGGAAAATGTGCCAGGTGTTGGGATCCAACCTAGTTTACTGTATCTGGTGCTCCTGATGTGGTATTCTCTACATTGGTGATCCCAAGTGTAAATTAAGTGGATGTTTTGCTAAGCATCTCAGCAGGGCCCATAAGGGCTGAGCTGACCTACCAGTCACTGCCTATTTCAATTTCCCCTCCCACACCCTTTCCAACGTGGCCATCCTTGACTTCCTCCATTGCCACTTGAAACAAACCGCAAATTGGAGGAACAACACTTCATCTTCTGTATGGGCAGTCTACAGCCCGGGTGACTCAACATTGAGTTCTGTAATTTCAAATAACCGCCCCTCCAATCCCCCAAATACATTCCCAGCCTCTCCTCCTCCCTTCCATTCCTCTGATTAGCCCTTCTTCCATCTCCCAACTGGATTCACTCCTCCCATCGACCAACCCAGTCATAACCTCTACTTTTGTTCACCTATCCCCACCTCACCATCCTGTCTCCACCTCCCCCACCCCGCCTCTTTAAATGTAAACTCCCTAACACCCCCCACACCCCCAGACCTGAAGAAGGCTTTTACTCAAGTCGTTGACTTCTCACCTCCTGATGCCGCCTCTCTTATTGTGTTGTTCCGGTGACCTGACTGTCTACTTTAAATTCCAACATTTGCCGATTTTTAAAAAAAATCTCAGAGAGTGAATGGGCTGTGTCTCTTCTTATCGAATAGTTTCGATGGGCTGAATGGCTTTCTCACATTCCAATGAAACCAGCTTGAGATGCTGAATGAGTTCCTCTTTCTGTACTTTGAAAATATTCAGGGTCCAGCAGTGCTGAAACACGAATGTTGCCTGCACTTTAACAGCATGAGTTTGAATATTGTCCAGGTTTTTATGCTTTACGTGATCTTCACTGAACATCTTCACTTCTGATCGAATTACGGAAGGAAAGAAATTGATGAAGCAGCTGAAGATATTGGTGCTAAGGAAGCTACCCTGAGGATCACCCACAGAGATATCCAGGGACTGAGATGATTGATGTCCACCAGCCACGTTGTGTTCTGAATGACACAACCACTTATTTACAACTGATTCCTAATAAGTTCAATCTTGTTCCGACCATTTGAAACCTTGCCCATTCAAATCTTGATGTAATGTCAGGACCAGTCACTCTGACACTGTGTTCATATCTTTTGTTCATGTCAATAGGCCAAGATATATGTGTGGGGAGTCTTTCCTTCTCTCCGAGGATCGTGATTGTTAGGGCTTCTCTATCCAAGACAGTTGCATCCCTGAAATGATTTAGAGGGGGTGAGGAAAGTGTCAATTGATTTTGAGAGAGTCGAGGGTTACAAAGATTATGGCATGAAAGAGAAATTGTTGCCAAGAGCAGATCAGCCCTGACCTTACTTAAGGGAAGGGCAGATTTGAGGACCCAAATAGCCTCGTGTTATTCCAGCATTCCCCACAGTCCAGTCAGTTTGTGCTCTCTTCCATTTCCTGTGTTACTGACCTGAAGTAGCTGAATAGACTGATCCTGTCGCTGCATAACCGGATACCAGTGCTGCATGATCTATTCTCAATGCAATTGTATCGGTTCAATGGACTGATTGGCCTCCTCCTGTAACTGTATATCAGGCTTCCGGGGTTGAAAAGCCTTACCTTGTTGTGGTGTAACTGAAATCCATATTTTCTAAATCTGCCACCCTAGCAGAAAGTGAACACTCCAGATGCTGGAGATCAGAGTCCACAAGTGTGGCACTGGAAATGCATGTCAGGTCAGGCAACATCCGAGGAACAGGATAATCGATGTTTTGTACATTCCTGATTCCTGAAATATCGATTCTCTTGTTCCTGCCTGACCTGCTGTGCTTTTTCTAGATCCACACTTTTTGACATCTACCGCCCCGACCGAACAACCTTCCTGCTCACATCATCAAATCACTTCAAACAATTATTAAAGCACATAGCCATTCTCAATATTCCTATCTCCTTTGGCCATTCCCCACGCAAACAAGTATACCACTTCAGATACTGTTGGAGGGAACGACCGTTCAAGGGAAAGCAACGGTAGCGAAGTTGGTGGTATTTCCTGTATTTCCAAATTAATGTACATGTTATCTTTCAGAATTTTCTCAAGTCTCGTACCTACCACAGATGTTAAACTTACTGCTCCATAGTTTCAAGGCTCTTTTTTCAGTCCTTCTTAAGTAGGGGCACAATACTTGATATCGTCCAGCCTTCCAGGATCTCAACTCTGGTTAATGATGATTTAAACCATCAGCTAGGTCACCCGCAAATGCTTCTCTGGGTCCTTACAGTGTTCTTCGATATATCTGGTAAGGAACATGAGATTTATCCAACCTCAAGCGTTCTAGTACGTCCAGTACCTCCTGTACTGTGACATGGACTGTCCCTAAGAAATCACCATGAACTTCGCAAAGTTCCTAAGTAGTCGTGTCTTTCTCCAAATTAAACACAGAGGAGAAATATCCATTGATGGTCTCGCCCATCTCTTATGTTTCCACACATACATGTCACTTTGGTCATTGACGGGCCCTATTTTCTCACTAGTTATTGTTTTTCCATGATGGAAGAGAGCACAAACTGTCTGGACTGTGGGGAATGCTGGAATAACACGAGGCTATTTGGGTCCTCAAATCTGCCCTTCCCTTCAGTAAGTTCAGGGCTGATCTGCTCTTGGCAGCAATTTCTCTTTCATGCCATAGTCTTTGTAGCCCTCGACTCTCTCAAAATCAATTGTTTTTAAAGTACTGAAGGTACCATTTTGGGATCATCATAATCTTCTCAGCCCCCTTTCATGCTCCCTTTTCGCCCTACAGTAAATTCTTCAGTATCTTCAGTAAATTCCTGTGTCCCTTATATACCTCCTGGGATTCACTTGATCCAGCTGCCTGTAACGGAGCTGCTTTTTTTTCTGGGCAAAGCCTAAATATCTCTTGTCATCCAGGGTTCCCCATTCCTGCCAACGTTTCTTCCACCCCCACAGTAACAAATAGACTTTGAATTCCAGTATCTCACGTTCAAAGGATTCCCACCTGCCAGAGGTCCCTTCGCTGACACTGAACTATTCCAGCAAACCCCTGCAAACTCCGACCTAATTCCATCTAAATTGGTCTTGCCCCAATTTAGAACTTGAAGCTGTGGACCAGTTTTGTCTCTCACCATAAATATGTGAATATTAATAGAACTATGGCCATTGGTTCCTAAGTGTTCCCGCACTGTCACCTCCGTCACCTGTTCTGTCTTATTTCCTAAGAGTACGTCGAATTTTGCCCCTTCCCGAGAAGGCCCAACCAAATGCTGCTTGAGGGAATTTTCCTGGCGCAATTAACGGATTCCACCCCACCAAATCCCTTAGCGCTCTGGCAGCCCCAGTCAATGTTATAAAAATTAAATCCCCAATTATGTCAAGCCTTTTGCTTCTACATGTCCCACCTCTCTGCAAGTATATTCGTTAGTCTAATTCCTGGTGATTATATTGGGTCCTATAGTACGGCCCCTATAACATCACCATACACCTTCCTATTTATTAGCTCCAACCACAAATCCTCGCTGTTTGATCCTTCAGTTATTTGATATCTGATTACTGCTGTGATACTCCCCTTAATCAGAAATGTAATCCCCTCCCTTCTTTCCACCATCCCTGTCCTGCCTAAATCAGCTATACACTGGCACATTAAGCTGCCAGCCCTTAGCTATGTTTCTGTAATGCCTGTAATATCCTAGTCCCACATAGCTATCCATACTTTGAGTTCTTCGGCCTTACCTGTCAGTCTTCGTGCATTGAAATAAAAGCAATTTAATAATAACAGGCATTCATGCTCCCTCTTGTGTTCCAGCCTGACCTGTCTTTTCACTTTACTTTGTCTGATTACTGTATCTCCTTCCAGCCTCGCACTTGGCTACCTGCTCTTGAGGACCACACCCATTGCCAATCTTGTTTAAACCCTCCCTTGGAGCATGAGCAAACCTGCTTGCCAGGATATTGGTCCCCACCCTCCAGTGCATGTGCCACCTGGCCTCTTGAACAGGTGAACTCTGTCACAGAAAAGACCCCAATGATCTAAATATCTGAGCGCCTCCCCCCCTTCCCCCCGCACCAATTCTTTAGTTATGCATGTATCTGCCATATCCTTCTATTCTTACTTCCATGAGCACATGAAACAGGAGGAAGTAATCAGGAGATTACCACTTCGAGGTCTTGGTTTTTAACGTTTCTCCTAGCTCTCTGTAATGACTCTGGAGGACCTCATTCCTATATCTACCTCATTCCTATTTGTGATGCCAACGTGCACAATGACTTCTGGCTGCTCACCCTCCCCCTTGACAATGTTCTGCAGTTGCTCAGAGACTTCCTGGATCCTGACACCTAGGACGTAACACAACTTGCTGGATTCCAGTTTGAGGCCCCAGAATCTCCAATCTGTCCCTCAAACAATCGACTCTCCTTTCTCTAAGACCCTGTTTAAATTTACTCTTCCCCCCCGGTGTACCCCAGAGCCAGTGGTAGTACCACCAACTTGGCTACTGCTGCTCTCCCTTGAACGGTCGTTCCCTCCAACAGTATCTGAAGTGGTATACTTGTTTGCGTGGGGAATGGCCACAGGAGATAGTTGCATTTTCTGCCTTCTCCCTTTGCCATTCCAAACCTACTCTCTGCCTGAAACCCGATAGGGAGCAAGGACTGGCTGTTGAATTAAATTGTGTTTATTTAAATGCAACAGGGCTGACAGGTAAGACTGATGAACTCAGGGCATGGATGTTTATGTGGGACTGTGCCATTATAGTCATTATAGAAACATGGTCAGAGTGGGTCCTGGGCGTGACCACCATCCAGTTCCAGCTCCCAAACATGGTCTCCCAGGAGCTGCAGCTGGCTGGGTGCACTTTCTACACGTGTAGTCAACAGGGAGAGTGGAAATCTCTCTGAGCTCTCACATGCCACAGGAGGAACGTGCAACTGGTCTAACTGCCATCTTGACTGCTGTAATACTAAAGTAAAAGGACTTTATTTGAACTTGCCTGTACTTTTTTTCTGAGCTGCTGCTGCTGTCTGAAGCCTCTCAAAACAATGACTTACTACTTACTCTGCTACCAACTGCATTTTCTCTCCTCCTCCGCATTTACTTTTGTTTCGGGAAGAAAGGAGACACTACAATCAGAAAAAGTAAAGTGAAAAGACAGGTCAGGCTGGAACACAAGAGGGAGCATGAATGCCTGTTATGTTTGTGCTTTAAGCACTCCTTGACACCAAGCACATGACGACCTACTCTCCAGAGCACGTCATCACTTGTACTTGGCAGGTGTCTTGCTGAGTCTTCCTCCTGCTGGTGGTGACTGCGCTGAGGCAAATATTCACCCCAACAGCCAATCCGCGTTGTCGCAGTCCCCTGGTCCTTTCTGTCTATTCCTACTGCATTGATGAAATCCTTGAATCCGTCGATTGCATTCCGAACTGTGTCTCACTCCAAAGGGAGAGAAGTTATGTTCCAGGGAACACAGGGCTGATGGAAAAAGAATTGCATTAGACATTGGAGCAACATTCTTGCTATCTGCCCACTGAGTCTGCTGTTCTGTTAAATTCTGTTATATTTATTCTGAGAATCCCCATTCTACTTGACTGCATTTTCCCTATAACAAACCCATGTTTAATAATCAGTCTGCCTCAGCCTTCAAGATGTTTTGTGATCTAACCTCAACAGCCCTCAGAATTGTCTCCAATTATTTCCCTCTCACTGCTGGGAGACTTGGTGGTCTTTAATCCTTATTTCTAGCACTCTATGTGAGAGTTGTGACAACGCTAGATATTATCGTGTCCCATCACACCTTCGCGGTGGCCAGAGTCAAGAGTAAAATAAAAACTGTCAGAGCTTGTGCTCTTCTCCCTCATCTTCCGCATCAGCCTAAGTTACAGCTCACCCGGATCTGGGGATTTGTTCACCCTTTACCCTGCATAAACTTTCAATTCTTCCTTGGGCTGTCCATCAAATCGTTCAAGGGGCACACTGTCACTCTCCCTGAATGCAGGAACTGCTTCTCCCAACTGAAAACCGATATGAAGCCCGTGTTTAACATATCCTGCGGCTCCGTGCACATGTTGCCCCCTTTGTCTCTAATACGCCCCCTTCTTTCGGCTGTCACCCTCTTTCTCTTAAAAAACTGATATAATGTCTTTGGATTCTTGTTAATCTTACCCATTAATGTTTTATCACGATTCCCCTTCTGCTCTTCTACTGAAGTTTTAAGATTAACCCGACACGTTCTATATTCATTTAGTGCATCCATTGACCTGCTCACTTTGTACCTGCTTTAAGCTTCTCTTTTGTTTTTAATTCTGTTCTGATTTGTTTGTCGACAACCGAAGTTCTCTGGGCTTGTTTTCCAAATCTTCATCTTTCATGTAACACGTTGGGCGTACACTCTCATTAATTCCATTTTGATCAAGTGATCCCCAACCCCCCGCACCACGGTGTTCTGCTCCAGTTTCACCCAGAAGCCGTTGTACGTTCGCCAGATTCCGTCATATTTTTTCATAAAATCAGTCTCCCGAATCTAAAAACCTTTTATTTACCAGATGGTGCATTTTTTAAATCTTTTCCTTAGAAAACATAAAATGCATGATGTCATGGTCACTGGCCATATACTGCTCTCCCAATCCTGCCTGTAATATCCTGACTGGCTTCATTCCCCACAGTGAGGCACATCACTGCCGCACCCATTGTTGTATCAGCTCCATGATGATACAAGGAGTTTGTGGAATAAATTTCAAGGCATCTGTCCTCTCTTAAAATATTATCACTGCCAGAATTAATGCTTGGAAATGAAATGCCTGTGTATAATAAACCTATTATTGTTTTTACACACCTCAGTAAATCGGTTTTATATCTGCTCCCGTACTTTCTTTTATCTGGGGGTCTATAGTATTTCCCCAGCAGTGCCTCGGCCATGGTTTTGATCCTGAGCTCTAACCACCAAGCCTCATTAGAAGATCTTTCCAAGATATCGCCCATTCTTACTGTAGTAGCTGACTCCATAACTAATCATGCAACACCACTTCCTCTTTTACCCCTCTCCTGTCCTGCCTATAGTTCTTGTCTCACAGCATATTGATTAGTCAGTCCTGACCTCCCTCAAACGCATCTCTGTAATGGCAACAATGTGACATTTCCGCATGTCACCTTGTTCCCTTATCACATCTGTCCATCCGATAACATTCCCAGCATTAAGGTCAAGCACATCCACACTGCAATATAACACATGGAATACTCTGTACCTCGGAGTTCATCAATCATTCACTGTCCCTTATCCCTGCCCAATTCAGGAAACAAAACTGTAACTCTGGGACTGAATTAGTATTTTTTCAAATGCAATTTCATTTTTAATAAATGTATTAACCTAATGCAATTTTCCAGAACTGAGCAGTCTGCTCCACATACAATGTGTTTCTGCTGATTAATTCCCTGTTCAGTGTGCAGAGGGGACGGTCCTCAGTAATAGGGAAAATGAAGACGGCACATGCTGGAGATGAGTCGAAACCTGTGGCACTGAAAATTAACAGCCAGTCAGACAACATCTGAGGAGCAGGAGAGTCAAAGATTTGGGCATCACCTCTTCATCAGGAACCATTCCATGGTTCACAGGATATTGGGAACCATACATGCTAATTGAAGCAGCATGGTATATGGCGCTGAAATGGAAAGCAGTCAATCAGTTGGTTGGACAGTGAGTCGACAATTTCAGGTGAAGTGCAGACTAATTGAAGTACAAACATAAGAATAGATAAATCCCCTGGGACAGAGGGGAAATACCCTAGGTTGCTAAAGGAAGAGAGGGAAGAGATTTCTGTGCCTTTGGCGATGGTCTTTGCGTCTTCATTCTCCACTGGAGTAGTGCCAGATGATTGAGGGTGGCAAATGTTACTCCCTTGTTCAGGAAAGGGAATTAGGATAATCCTGAGAATTACAGTCCAGTCAGTCTTACATCAGTATTGGGCAAAGTATTGGAGAGGATTCTGAGAGACACACTTTAGGATTACTTAGAAAATCATAGCTTGATTAGAAATAGTCAGCATGGCTTTGTGAGTGGCAAGTCATGCCTCACAAACCTTACAGAATACTTTGAAGATGGAATCAAATACAATGAAGAAGGTAGAGCAGTAGATGCGGTGTGCATGGATTTTAACAAGGCGTTTGACCACGTTCCCCATGGCAGATTCATTCAGAAAGTAAGGAGGCTTGGTGTACGAAGAAACCTGTGTGTCTGGATACAGAATTGACTGGCCCATAGAGACACAAGGTGGTAGTAAATGGGAAGTATTCAGTCTGCAGCTGAGTGAAAAGTGGCGTTCTGTAGGATTCCGTTCTTGGAACTATGCTGTTTGTGGTTTTTATAAATGATTTGGATGAGGAAGTGGAACGGTGGGCTGTTATAAATGTCGATTGGTAGAATTGTGGATATTGTGGAGGGCTGTTGTAGTTTGCACTGGGGCATTGACAGGATGAACAACGGAGCTGATAAGTGGCAGATGGATTTCAACCTGGAAAAAAGTAAAGTGATTCATTCTGGATAATCACATTTGAATGCAGAATGCAGGATAAAAGATAGGAAGCGCTCGTCAGGACCCCAACAATTCACCTTCCTGTTCAGGCACCTTCCTCTGCCACCATAGGAATGCAAGACCTTTGCCCTCACCTCCCACCACCCTTTCCAGACCCTAAAGATCCTTCCACATCTATCAGGGTTTCATCTGTAATTCCACACATGTCAGCTACAGTATCCGTTGCTCCCAATGTGGTATTCTATACGTTGGGGAAATAGGACCTCTACTTGCACACCACTTCAGAGAACATTTCTGGAACATCAGCACCAACCAACCCCACTGCCCCGTGGCCGAATGCTTCAACTCCACCTTCCACTCTGCTGAGGACATGCAGATCCAGGGCTTCATCCATCGCCACTCCCTTACCACCTCATCTTCGACTTCAGCACACTCCAATCCCATGGCGTCAATGTGGATTTCACCAGATTCCACATTTCTCCTCCTCCCACCTTAACACAGTTCCAAACTTCCAGCTTAGCACCGCCCTCATGACCCGTCCCATCCTTTTATTCAAAGTGGGAAAGACTATTTTCTTGGATTCCCGACAGAGTGGAAACAGGCCCTTTGGCCCAACAAGTCCGTGCCAAACCTCCGAAGAGAAACCCATTTCTCTCCGACTAAGGCACCTATAACTATGGACAATTTAACATTGCCAATTCACCTGGCCTGGGCACCTTTAGACTGTGGGAGAAAACCGGAACATCCGGAGGAAACCCATGCAGACACGTAGGAGAATGTGCAACCTCCACACAGAGAGTCGCCTGAGGCTGGAATCTAAATTGGTCCCTGGCACTGTGAGGCAGCAGTGCTAACCACTGAGCCATTGTGCCAACCTGTCCATCTTCTTTCTCACCTCTCCACTCCACCCTCTCCTCCAATGTATCACCATTGCCCACACTTCCATCCAACTATCGCACGCTCAGTTACCTTTCCCCGGCCCCAACCCCTCCCATTTATCACTCCACCCTCATGGATCCCATTCTTATTGCTGATGAAGGGGTTTTGCACGAAACGTCGATTTTCCTGCTCCTTGGATGCTGCCTGAGCAGTTGTGCTTTTTCCAGCTCCAGCCTCATGACTCTAACTTCCAGCATCTGCTGTCTTCGCTTTCGCCTTGTTAACATCTCCAATCAGTGCATGTCCGGTTTGCAAATGAAACATGGCAAATATCTGATTATTTTTAGGATCACTAAACTCATCACCTTGCAGTCATAACCTTTGTTGAAAATACATTTAAAAGGATCTGAATTCAGGCAGAATGTTACTGAACCTCATAGCTGCCTGTGGCACTTCGTGAGATACTGGCCTGCACCTAAATGTCTCCCAAGCACTACCTCGTGATTCAGGGCAGTCATTCAAGCATTATTTCACAACAAATCATTTGGAATCCACCTTGGCAATCCACCTTTGGAATCCATTTGGAGTCTGGGAGGTTAAGTCAGATGTCATCACTGTAAATAATTTGTGTGGTGTGCTTCTGACACTCCATGTCCACACATCTGCTCTCTGGGCCAGGGTCTGACTGAAAATGAATTTGTAAAGCATGGTTGCTAGTGAGTCAATGATGTCTAATTTGGACAGCATTTGTACTAACGTAGAGACCAGTGATAGCCTGGTGGTTAGTTTCCCCGCGGTACAAGGTGGATTCCAAATGATTTGTTGTGAAGTAATTCTTGAATGACTGCCCTGAATCACGTGGTAGTGCTCTGGATCCATTTAGGTGCAGGCAAGTATCTCACTATGTGCCACAGGCAGCTATGAGCTTCAATAACACTCTGCCTGAAGTCAGTTCCTTTTAAATGTATTTTCAACGAAGGCTATGATTGCAAGGTGATGAGTTCAGTGATCCGAAAAATAATCAGATATTTGCCATGTTTCATGAATTGCGCAAAAATAAGGTGTCAATTATAATTATTCAACCAAACAATAATTGCATCATCTCTGAAAACAATTAGTTTGATGTTATATTTAGAAACCAAAATACAAACTCGTTTCAACATCTAATGTTTCAAAAATAAAGAATGTACGATTTATTCTATTTCGAACAAAGAATATGCTATCTGTCTATTACAATTACTTACACATTGTCGGTATTCAAATAAATGCGTTGTCACACCAACATTTGGAATGTGCTTGGCGTCTGACAGATTATATATTCCGATTGAGAAAATAATTGAACAACCATATAGAATTGGCGTTCTTATATATTAAAATAACAATCAATTTATTTTCTCACTTAAATGTACGAGCTTCAGCTATTTACCAACAATTGAGAAATGACAATAATTCTACATGCACTGTGAATATTTACTTAAATAAATGATTTGTGATATTACGTTGAAGTGAACAATAATTTGAAATCTTGCATTTTTTTAAAGAATGAATGGCATTTAATGCGACATTTGGTTAGTGATAAAAAAACGATGAACATATTTCCACATCAGAGAAAAGTCTAACATTTACAAAGTGTTTTGTGCCAAAGCAAAGAACTATTTGTTTTAGTAATTGGGATACAAGATTTAAAATAGTTATATGCTGAGTAATAATTAGACTTCATCATCAAGCTGACATTGCAATACTTGCATTTTAACTGGCTATGCTGCAGCAAATACGGTCAGGTATTTGCCAGGATTTACAATCGGAAATGAGCAGATACTGATGTTGAATTGCATCTGTACATGATAGAGTACAGAACTTTAATGTACAGACGGAGATTACTGTGCCATTGTGTATGCATCAGTTCCGGAAATGTCTCCCAAACTCTTCCTATTTGCCACCTGCTCTCTGTAGTCCTTTACATTCGTAACTTACAAATATATATCGCTTTCCCTTTTGAATCTTCATTCACAACTCTCCCAGGCAAAGCATTCTAAATTCTAACAACTCTCTCAATAAAGAAGTTTTTCCTTATCTCACTCCTAGATCTTGTGCTGACAATCTTGAAACCAAGACTCCTAGACGCTGTAATGCCAATGAACAGGAACAGAGTATTCGTATTTTAAGCTGTAATTTTTACCATAATTTTTAACACTGTAATAAGTCCACAGCTTTGTCCGTTCTGCTTAATGAAGAGGAACCCCAATTGTTCGCATCCTACATTTAACTAATTCATTCATTTCAGTTGTCATTCTGATTATTTATAAGGTTACTGGTTTTCTTCTACAAACTAATGTGGTGTGTGTTTGTGTGAGAGAGAGAGAGAAAAAGAGAACAATCCGCTGGAATGTCTGAATTACTCCCAGTGCCACGTGGAAAAGAGGTAATGATTAGGAAGGTGGGAGAGTTTAACATGTGGTTAAAGAAGTATAACAGGGGTGAGAGTTTCAACTTTTGGATCATTAGGGTCTCTTCCAGGGCAAGTGAGAGCTTTCAAAAATGGTCAGGTTGCACATTAACTGGAGGAACACCAACATCCTTGTGGGGAGGTTTGCTAGTGGAAATTGGGTGCATTGAAACAAATAAACCAGAAGGCTGGGAACCAAAGCAGCAGGTCTGAAATTGAGCAGAAGATAGAGATGAATAGGACAGCAGGCATGGCCAGTCTCATGACCATGATGAAGGATGGACCATGTCAATTCAAAATATGATTTGGAGATTTGAATAAATGATAGAGATGAAGAGCATAATTATCAGGGATTAACAAATAAGGTTGCACAGTGTGGGGGATGGGATGGAATGAAGTGGCTGAGATCAGGAAGCAAGTGTACAAAACGTATAAAAGCGAAAGATAAACCAATAAAACTTATTTTAAAAGTTTGTACCTAAAAGCATAAAGTACTTGGAAAAAATATTGATGAGCTGACAATAGGCTCCGAGTCAAATGGGTATGATGTGGGGCAGATTACTGAAACATGGTCACAGGGAGATCAAGACTGAGCAGTGACATGTCCAAGGGCACTCACTATTCTGAAAGGTTAGACAAGGAGGAGCAAGAGGTGGAATTGATGTATTGGTTAAGAATGATATCAAGGCTGCATTAGGAAATGATATTGGCACGAGGTAACGACATGTAAATCAGTCCAGACATAAACAAAAATCAAGACAAGAAACCTCTTGGGAAGAGTAAAGTTCAGCCACTGTTCACCTGATGCATTTCTGAGTTCGGAAATAATGACGGCTGGTGACAAGGGCACAACATTGGGATGAATATGCATATTGACTCAATTAATCATCTTGGCAAAGGAAGCATCGAAGAACAATTCGTAGACTGTATGAAGGATTGCTTTTGAGAGCACCATGTCATGGATTCAAACAGAGAACAGGTTATTTAGATTTGATATTATGTGACAAGCAAGGATTGATAAATGATCTTGCAGTTAAGGATCCTCTTGGACGCAGTGACCGCAACATGGTATAGTTTCGAACTCAGATTGAATGTATAAGGACAGAGTCAAATATGACGTTTTTAGTGTTGAGCAATGATAATTATATTGGGCTAAGGAAGGAGTTGGCATGAGTGGGCTGGCCACGAAAAAGCAAAACTATCAAGGGCAGGACAGATAAAAAAAAAGGGAAAGACACAAGGAGATATTAAATAACCTCTCAATTAAAGTTTATTAGTGAGAGGAAGAGGAATTGCGTAATGGAGAAAAATCATCCATGATTTGACACGGAAATCAATAATAGCTTGAGGGAAAAGTCTCAGGCAAATCACATTACACAAGTTAGTCACACTCTGGAGGACTGGGAAAGGCAGTGGCTTGCTGGTGTTATCAGTGAACTGTTAAGCGAGAGACCCAGACAATGTTCTGATGACCTGGATTTGAATTCTGCCATGGTAGATGGTGGAGCTTGAATTAAAATGTGGAATTCAGAGACTGATGGCGATCATGAATCGATTGTAAGGGAAAAATCATCTGGTTCACTAATGTCCTTTAAGGAAGGAAACTTTTATCCTTATCATAGATTCATCACTCTCTGGCTGAAGACGTTTCTCCTTATCTCCAATATAAAAGGTCTTCCCGTAATTATGAGACGACGCCTTTGGGTCCTTTCCCTCCTAACAATGGAAGCATCTTTCTGACATCTACTCTAACCAGGCATTTAGCACTTTGTATGATTCAATTAGATCCCCTCATCCTTCTCAACTTCCCAGTATCCTCATATGTTACGCTTTTCATTCCTGAGGCCATTCCTGTGAACTGCCTCTGAACACGCTCTGGGGTAGTGTAAGGTAATCCTTCCTGAGATATGGGGCCGAAAACGTCACACGATAATGCAAATATGGTCTGATTAGAGCCTTATAGCGTCTCAGAATTACATTCATGCTTTTATATTTTGGTCCTCTGAAAATAAATGTCATCATTGTATTTGCCTTTGTGACCAGTCGGACCATCTGAAGTAATGAACTTATGATGGATAATAACAAATTACCATGGAGTTACAAAAATGAACAATGATTAAAGCATGCTCGGAAATGGATCCCAGCCTTGAATAAATTGCCTGTGCTCATCCACATGCTGCAAAATCCAGACAGGCTGCAGGTATCCACAGACGGTTTGTAAACAAACCTGACAGCTACAGACCCTGCAAGACAAACCAGGCGTTGAATTTGAAGGGACAACGGAATACCTCCCTTGGGCCATCAATGTGCTGCATCCGGTCGGGTCTGATTATCAGAGTTATCCAACATGGTCATTCTTTTGACAGATCCTCCATACCCTCCCAAAATGAAGTGAAGACTCTGAAGAATGAGAATCACCGCAAAACCCCACTTAGCACAGTACACCGAGAATAACCAGCAAAGCAGAAGATACCTCCAAGTCCATCGTAATAAGGAGAAATCAGCACGTGGAACCCGGCAATATTCTGTTGGGGCGGTATAAGATCATACAAAGTTAAGTTAAAACATAAGGTAGTTTGTAGTGTGTTTCGTTACATTACAGTACAATTTATTCTTCTAATATTAATTGTGTTCACTAAACAGATGTTGTTGTTTATGAGTCGACTCACAGTTCTTTTGGTGAATATAAGATTTTAAAACACTCTGTGTCGTGATATAAAAGTTTCCAAACAATTGGTTCACCTGCAAGTTTACCTTGAGACAATCTTGGTCGAGGACTCCCAAGTCTCTTTGCACTTCAGACTGAAGAATATTCCGGAATTTAGTAAATAGTCCATGCCTGTATTCTCCTTATCAAAGTGCATGACCTCACGCTTACCCCCATTGTACTCCATCTGCCACTTCTTTGCTGACTCTCCTATTGTGTCTAAACCCTTCTGCAGCCTCTCCACTTCCGCAATGCTACCTGTCTCTCCACCTATCTTATATCATCTGAAAAGTTCACCAGAATGCCCTTAGAACATTCATCGAGATCTTTAATTTACAAAGTAAAAAGTCGTGGTCCCAAAACTGAGCTTTGTGGAACATCACATGTCACTGGCTACCATGCTGACATGATCATTTTTATCCTCACTCGCTTTTTTCTGCCTTTTTAATATTTGTTGCTTCTCAATCCCACCCACACAGATGCTACACCATCTTTCCATGTTTCAGTGTTGGGAACTGAGTGATGGGACTGCAAAACACTTTAGCATTGTCGCTAATTTATAGTTTAGACATGGACTAAAAGTATGACATTGTCGATTCCACTGAATTGTGGCGACAACCTATGCCTTTGATGAAATATTCTGTTTGCATTATGGAAGAATATAAGCATCTGAACCTGCTTGAGAGGTCACAGACAATTTCAAATGTTTGTATTCTTCCATAATACAGACAGAATATTTGGTCAAAGACATAGCCTGTCGCCACATTCCAATGGAATTGACAATGTAATATGTAATATTTTTACATTATTTGATTTTATTTGTATATGAAGCAGACACGAGTTAATAAGGAGATATAAGTTGGTAAATGAACAACAAATATTGGTGAATGGAGAGTAGAATGAAAAATGCGTCTGTGTTCAAATATGTTATAAGTTTAATGGAAACGTACGAATGATTTAAATGGAGAGATTGCATTGAGGCACAGAGGAATGAGGCACCTGGATCACACAAAAAAAGGTCGTGTACATCGAGGTTTTAGAGAGGCCAGACAAATGTTGAAACTTTTTAGAAACAGAATTCATTCAGAAGTAGGAAGAATTTTCTACAGTTTTACAGGCTACTGGTGAGAACTATGGCCATAATGACATGCAAAGCAGTCTCGAGAAGATTCACTCAACTGACTCCTGTGAAGAATTGTATTTTAGGAGGAAATATTGACCAGACTGGCCCTGGATCTCCTGGAGTTTAGCTGCACAATTTGTGAACTTGTTTAACTTCAGAATATTCCGAATAGTCTTTTTAAGTTGAATTCTGAAATAATATTTCAGCTTGTATGAGAGATTATAATAAGTGGATGGAAAGTAAAACTAAAGAATATCTCATTTCACAAGATGTGGGTTGTTTCAGCCCTCACAAAGTGTTGTGTATTTGTGAAACTCTCTTCCCAGAGAGCGATGAAGGCGAGGACATTGAATATTCCTAAGGCAGAGGCAGGGAGATTCTTGACTAAGAATGGCACAGTAACGTTGTAAGGGCAAAGAAGGAACACTTACGCCTGATGTTAGTTTCTACTTTTTTGTTGTCTTCAGCTACCGAAAAATTAGTAGACCATTCTCATGAGCATGAAGACTTTTCCTTTCAGAATGATGGACACAACTTTCCAAATGTGTTTTTTAAACAAGTGAAAAACTCCTTTGAAACTGCTTTAGAAATTAGATAATGTCGAATAGATGTCTTCATAGTGCAGCTTCCTTTCAGTTGTTGTTGTGAGGTGAGTTTCCTTCGCAAAGCAACCGATCTGTTGCCTATATCTCCTTTCCACTCATAATTTGTTAATGAATCCCAGTGGTCCTCGTGGTGCTGGAACGCTAGCATTTTGGTTTCAGACAGATTTACAGGATTCTGAAAAAGTAACAGTGAAGGGACAATGGTTTCGATTCAAGTCAGGATGCAATGTGACCTTGGAGATTATATTCTTCACCAATCGATGCTCACAAGCTATGGAAATACTGAGACTATTTTCGGTTTTCAAGAATTAAAGTGATAGAGTCTTATGGCACACAAACAGGCCATTCAGCGCAACATGTCTACACCAACCAGAAAACACCAAACTACATTAATGAAAGTTACCTCAAGGCGCATGGCCGACTCTGCTCTGGCATTTTGTGTTCATTCAGCTGCTGATTAAATGCTGCATTAATTTGTGTTATTCGTGACCTGGGCTGTCAGTTGGCCTTTTATTTCAATGTATTCACGAAATGGTTTCTGCAAATGTATCACACTACTTCAAAGTCCGTAAGAAGCTCATCTGATCAATAAACACGGTTACATTGTTCAATTATTATGAGGAAATTGGATTTTTAAAAAAATCATTTGGGATTTTAATGGAGCTAGTCCAACATTAATTGCCATTGAGAAGTTCCAGTTGGTGTTGGTCCATCCAAGTGGCTGTTGGGAGGGAGTACCAGCTGTGCATCTCATGTGCCAGTTTAGCTGGGAGTAAGTATTACTGGTGGTGGACGTAGTGTTAAACAAGCCGCTGTACTGTGATGAACAGGTGGCAGGAAACGCAGGAAAACGGATTCTTTGTCAAAGCGAAAATGTGGCAATGAATTTATTATTCTGCGGAGAAATAACAACTTTGCAACTAGAAGTCTATATAACAATGAACGAAAGTTTGTTTCTATGTTATTGGTGCCCTTAAACTAATGTTGTCAAACAGCTAGAATAATGTTGGTGGGCTCATTGATCGAAACTTACACTGAACATGTGAATTACCTTGGATATTTTCAGAGATGGATGGTCTGTCCTTGGTTTAGTAACTGCTGATGTTCCATGGGATGATGCTGATTTGTAATCTCCCCACTTACTGAGCACAGTTCGATGGGGAAAAAAAACAATTATCATTTGGTGGTGCTTCACAATATTCATGGAATCGTATAATAAGAAGATGTCTATCAAATCTGGTACCATCAAGTGCTGACAGAAGTGTTTTGCCAAGTTTGTACGGTTTCCTTCATCAACCACCCTCACAGGCAATGCATTCCAGAAGCATATCACACTCTGGGTTCAAAACAGATTTCACAAATCCTCACTCAATCTCTTGTCTTTCACTTTAAAAGTGTATCCCCTTGTATTTAACCGTTTGACTAAGGAAAACAGCTGCTGTCTTTTCACTCTGTCCATACCTCGCATGCTATTGTACACCTTTGTCAGGTTCACACCATAACCTTCTCTGCTCCAAAGTAAAGCAAAAGCAAATCTAGCCTATCATCATGGTTTGAGTACTCTCTTGTGTTGTTATTCTTTCAAAGTGCAGCATCTCACATATTGCAGCGTTAAGTTTTTTGGTCATTGATCTGGCCATCTGAACAATCCGGTTGTACCCTCCTGTAACCTCACTCTTTTGTCCTCACTCTGAACGACCGGAATAATAGTTGTGTTATCCACAACATTGTTTATCATTCACTAACCCCCACCCCCATCTCCCACATTCTTATCATCAACGTGTATGAATATCAGAAACACAGCTCGATTTTCTTCCTGTTCTACAGTCGTTGTTGCAGAGGAAGAATTGATAATTCCAGTCGATAGTTATCTCTCTTTTGGTGAATTTGCAACATGATGCAGTAGAGGGCTTTTATTAGGGAGCCACAAATAGTATTTTGGACATGGAACTGAATTCTGCTTTTATACTACGCCCCTCTGCACGTATTCTTCATAAGGCTTGTGCATCATTATTCTTGGACTCACTTTTGGCACTGTGCACTACAACATTTCCATTTTCTGTGGGCCTGCAGCTCAGTCTTTATAACATTCGCTGCAATCGCGTCAGAGAACAGATAACCTTTTTTTTAAATCTGCAGGATGCACGCAGGCTCAGTCATGAAGTTTGTTTGAAAGAACTAAGGTGGTGAGGATAAAGGTTAAATTAAATTCTGCATTATAAGCATGCAGTAGAAGACCAAATCACATTCTCATTTTTGCGTTGAATAAGAAGCAAATTCATAGAAAAAAAAAAACATCCACCGTTCTGGATATTGTTTAGTGACATAAAATGACATAATGTTGAGTTAATGAATTGGAGAGAAAAGAGAATGTCTGCACTTGATGGAGATACAGAAATGTAGAGCGGATGTACAACATGAACAAGAATCCTGTTCATAAAAGAAGTATGAGAAACATTTACCTAATATTCAAAGGTAACCAAACCTCAATTTTCCTTAACAGTGATGTTTCATTGTACATCAATTTCAGTTTTCCAACTGCATGGTATTGCCTGCCACAGATGGTCCTTCTGACACACCACCTCCCCTTCCTACTGTTTCCTTACCCACCTACTTTCCTTGCATTGCCCCTTCTGCTGTGACATATCCTTCCACTGACCATCTCCCTTCGCACTTCCCGCCCTGTATATCACAACATTTCCGTATCACTCCCACTTTCCCTGACTCGCCCTTTCGTTTTTTTCTCTCTCACAAAATGCTGGAAATTGCTGACTTCTGTGCTATTGCATGGCATCAGTGAATGGTGCGGTTGAAATTATCACTGTCCAACAATAACAGAAAACAGCATGTTTGCCATTGTCTGATGCGCCGTGAACAGGATGGCTTTGTTAACTATTAGTATAGAGTGGAGTTTCTTCCTGTCCCTCTATCACAACACTTAACCAAACAGCCTCATCACCAACAGGACAAACATCTCAGGACAGAATTGGAAGACAATGTATCAATTTTCTTTTGTATATTTTGAGGATATTGTTCAAACAAACAGTCTTCTTGTCTTTTGCTCCTTGTTCTTTCAACTGATCTTCCAATACAATTTGAGGTGAGATCAGAGAGACTTCCCTTTCAATCGAAGCAGGACTTGACTGAACGTGGAATCAAGGTCCCTGAGTAAAACTGTGATTAATGGGAATTAGAGAACATTCTGCATTGGGAATGGGAACAATGGGAAAACAACCTCTAAAAGTTATCTTCCAAATTGCATGCCATCCTGACCAGGAACTAATTTGCTGTTCCTACACTACCAGTTGTTAAAACGTCTTGGAATGTGCCTACAAGCAGCTCTGTGTGTATGTGCATCACTTGGACAGAAGAGATTCAAGTAGTCTACTCTAGGTCGCCTTTTCCGGAGTGATTGTGTTTGACACATAAAATCTGCCCATGCTAGTTCCATCCAAAACGTATGGATGACTGTGCCCTGTATCAATGTATCTTATGTTTACACAGTTTCATCTAAAGTTTCAGAATTGTAAGACCTTGCTGAATGAGTATGACTCTAGTGACACCAGGAGCATGATATGACGTTGAGGTTATGATTGGGATCCTTAATTCAATTGGCTACTTAAAGAGGATTGATCGCGTGATTCATGGACACTGAATTCAACATTTTCATGGTGATTTATGACACAGAAAATATTTAGCGCACTGTCGAATAAAAAAGCTTTTAATTTTTCATTCAATGACCATAACCAAATACATGCGAGTTGACTGAAATGGCAACTTCACTGCTCCCTTTCATATCAGAAAAATATCCACACTCCAAAACAAAAAGCGAAGTTGTAAGTGCTGGAAAACTTTAACAATTCCAGCAGCATCTGAGCAGAAAGAGAATTAACGTTCTGAGACCAATATGACTTTTTCAGAACGTCGTCATTTACGTCTCAATATGGTAACTCTCTGTCACTCTCAAGATATTGACTCATCAGCTGTGTTTCACTAACATTTTCCACTTGTATTTGAGATTTCAAAGTTCCATCGTATGCACTAGCACAGTGACTTATTTGGGTGGGTGCCACGGTGGCTCAGTGGCTTTATCAAAACACCTGGGAACTTGTGCTCAATTCCACCCTTGGGCCACCGCCAGTCATGAGCTTTCATATTCTTCCCGTGTGTGCACGTGTTTCGTCCAGGTGGTTCTGATTCCTCCCAATTGACCATGAAAAATTGATAGGACAAAGCTTCACAAGGAAGAGGTTTTAGCAATTTTGGAAAATGTAAAAATAGATAACTCCCCTGTACTGGATGGGATTTATTCTAGGATTCTCTGTGAAGCCAGGAAGGAGATTGCAGAGCCTTTAGCTTTGGTCTTTATGTTGTCATTGTCGAGAGGAATAGTGCAGAAGTCTGGAAGATAGCAAATCTTGTTACCTTGTTAAAGAAGGGGAGTGAAGTCTAATTATAGACCAGTGAACATTACTTTGGTTGTGGGTAAAGTGTTGAAATTTTTAAAGAGATAGGGTTTATACTCATCTGGAAAGGGATAATCTGACTAACTGTCGTCAACACGGTTTGATGAAGAGTAGGTCGTGCCTCACAAACCTTATTGAATTTGTTGAGAAGGTGACCAAACAGGTGGATGTGGGTAAAACGGTTGATGTATTGTATATGACATTCAGTAAAGCGTTCGGGTAAGGCTCCCCATGATAGGCTATTGCAAAAACTACGGAGCCATGGGGATTGAGGGTAATTTAGCGGTTTGGATCAGGAAGTGGCTAGCTGAAAGAAGACAGAGGGTGGTAGCTGATGGGAAATGTTCATCCTGGAGTTCAGTTACTAGTGGTGTACCGCAAGGATCTGTTTTGGGCCCACTGCTGTTTGTCATTTTTATAAACGCTCTGGATGATAGCGTAGAAGGATGGGTTCGTAAATTTGCAAATGTAACTAAGGTCGCTAGAGTTGTGGATAGTGCCAAACGATGTTGTGGGTTACAGCAGGACACAGATAATTTGCAGGATAAGCTGTGAGGTGGCAAATGGAATACCATGCGGAACAATGTCAGGTGATTCACTTTGGATGGAGCAACAGGGATGCAGAGTCTTGGGCTCTTGTTAAGACACATGGTAGTGCAGAAGAGTAGACATTCCTCAGTTTCCATGTAGCATAGATCCCTAAAATTTCCAACCCAGTTTGATAGAGTTGTTTAGAAGATATATGGTTTGTTTGCTTTTATTGGTAGAGGGACTGAGTTTCAGAAACAGTGGGTCATGTTCTTCTGTTAAATAAAAACCCTTGTGCAGCTGCACTTGGCCTATTGAATACAGTTCTGGTCACCTCATTCATGGAAGGATGTGGAATCTTTGGAAAGGGTTCAGAGGAGCTTTACTAGGTTGTTGCCTAGTATGGAGTTTAAGACTTACAAGGAAAGACTGAGGGACTTGAGGCTGTTTTCATTTGAGAGAACGTTGAGAGGTGACGTAATTCAGACATATAATATAATCAGAGATTAGATCGGCTGGATAGCGAGAGCTTTTCTTCTTGGACGGTAATGGCTAGCACGAGGATACGTAGATTTAAATTGAGATGTAGTGAATACAGGACAGATGTCAGAGGTCGTTCATTTACTCAAAGAGTAGCGGGGTGTGGAACGCACTGCCTGCAACAGAAGTTGACTCGTCAACTTTAAGGCCATTTAAGTGGTCATTGGATAGGCTTATGGATGAAAAATTGAGTAGTGTAGGTTAGATGGGTTTCAGATTGGTTTCATAGGTCTGCACAACATTGAGGGCAGAAGAGTCAGTACTGCGCTGTAACGTACCATGTTCTATATGTTCACAACCCTGTCGAACTGTATATCTACTGTTTAAATACTTCTGTAGCATACTATTCTTTCCGTTTGATATTGTCCAGTTCACATTCATCGAATGCATGTCATGTGGAAACAGGTCCTTGGAAGAGTAACCTACACAATCCCCCGATATTGACCCCTCACGAATGTGTCTAACTTACACATCGGTGAACAGAATGAGAAGATTACCGTGGCCAATTCACCTAATTTGCACATCTTTGAACTGTGGGATGAAATACACAGACCTGAGGAGAATATGCAAACTCCACACAGAGAATCACCTGAGGTTGCAATCGAACCAGACCCCGAGCACTGTGGAAGTGCAGCGCTTATCCCTGACCCACAGAGCCACATCAGCAATCAGCATTCCAAATCAGTTTCATTGCTCTGCTTTGCATTTCATTCTGTCTGCCAGAAAGCGTGATGGTGACTGGGGGATTATCGTTGTATTTCCCCTCAAATCTCTCCAACATCTGCTCCCATTCCTTCATCTCTCCTAACTAATGTTATTTTCATTCGTCCATGGCTCATTCATCCATGGGTTTTAACGAACAAGGTCTTTGGACATGGCATTTTTTTTCTTGGACTCAAGTAAAAAACAATGTAAATCTCACTGTTTTAAAGCGAATAAAACAGCAATAAGGTGCTTGCCAATTATAAAAAACCTGAAGCGCAACTTGTGTGTTGAAATTACAGCATTACCTTCAGACAGCAGTCAGAGTCATGACCAGACCTATCCAAACTTCCTCTGTAAAGCCAGGGCAAATCAGCCCAGGAACAATCTTTTGGTTGGCAGTTGTTCTAGCGGAGGAGAGAACAGCACAATAACAACAACTTGATTGTGCGATTTTTAGGGCTGCAAGCCATTACAACATTGTACATGAACAACACGGCAGAATCATCTAAGCTGCAAAAAGAAAATATCTATCAATTTTCCCCCACCCCCACCTCGGCACTGACTTCACTCGTGATTGGAGATGAGACCAATACCTAGTGATGTCGACATCCAATCCACACCCGTTGTGAATGTGGGCTGAAAATGTTTTATTGATTAGATTACTTACAGGGTGGAAACAGGCCCTTCGGCCCAACAAGTCCACACCGCCCCGCCGAAGCGCAACCCACCCATACCCCTACATGTACCCCTTACCTAACACTACGGGCAATTTAGCATGGCCAATTCACCTGACCTGCACATCTTTGGAGTGTGGGAGGAAACCGGAGCACCCGGAGGAAACCCACGCAGACACGGGGAGAATGTGCAAACTCCACACAGAGAGTCGCCAGAGGTGGGAATTGAACTCGGGTCTCTGGCGCTGTGAGGCATCAGTGCTAACCACTGTGCCACCGTGCCGGCCAAAGGGGTTGAAAGGGGTTAACTGGAACTGTTTTTTCAGTAACTGTGATTGATGTCAGTCTCCATGGACTCTAACTGTATCAAGAGAGGATTTCTTTCTCCTATTAGTAAGGGACTTCTTTCGGTGCTTTATCCCATGGTAACAGCAGATACATCACCTTCAACACTAATGGAGTCAGTAGCTACAGAGACAGGGAGAGGAGATATCAGAATCCGAGAACAACATACTGGAATGTTCTAGTAATGGATCATAACCTGAGAACATTAGACTGGAATGTTACAACAATGGATCAGAATCTAAGAACGTTAGACTGGAATATTGCAATAATCGATCAGAATCTGAGAACAATAGACTGGAATGTTACAACAATGCACAGGAGTTTATCCTATAGTCTTTACTTGATTTCCTGGTCTGGGTCAACATTATCATTTCAAATATTGGGTGTACTGATGATTATTCAGGCAGGATATTATCCCACCCTCGCTATTGTTAGTGTTCCTGGTAAGTTTTTCAATCTCTATCTATTTATTAATTACATAAACCATGTTGAACTTAATTGCTTTTTTTATTGTCTATATCTGGTAAAGACAGAAACTTTAATTCCATTATAAATCTTATTCATTATCTACAAATTCCAGACCCCTCCCTCACAAACATTTGAAACAAAACTGTGAGGACACCTTTTGCGTTGAACTGATGTATGTCTTGGTTTTGTCTCCATCACCAAACGTGCCCACGACCAGCTTCATAATACACTGAGTCTCTGTCACTGTGTCAGTGCCGTTTGCTCAATAAACCATAACTTATGCCTTGCTAAATGTCATACTTTACAGTTACAGTTGTCTTCTGGCCACTGCTCCAGTTACGAATAAATCGGTCACAAACTTGGAATGTGTCTAAAGTAATTTTTATGATAGGGATATCGTGTCAGAGTAGAAATGTCGCTGGATGGGTAATTCATAGGCACAGGTTAGAATACTGAAGGTACTGTCTCAAATCTTACCACACTGATCACAGAACTTAAACTCAATGATAAGAATCGAAATAAAAACAAATGCACGAACTGTAACCATAAATGAGGAGAATTTTGTCTAAAAATCTATCTGTTTCACAGATATCCTTTAGTAAAGAAATCTAACATCGTTATTTGGTCTGGATTGAGAGTGACTTCAGACCCACAACAATGTGCTTTGTTCTATACTGCCTTGTGGAATGGTCACAATTAAGGGCAATTAATGATGGTCATCAAATGCTGCCGTTCACAGTGATGCTGATATTCCATGAAATACCAAAAAGAAACATTAAATCAAACAAAGAAAGGTCCCGAAGATCTGAAACAAAAAGAAACAAAGTGCTGGGGAAACGGAACACATTTAGCAGCTTCTGTTGAGAGAAAAAACAGAGTTAACGTTTTCAATCCACTCAGCGTGCATCAGATCTGAAAGCAGCTGGGAAATTGTGTATTTTGTTTTGGTGGGGTGAGTTGAATATATGGAGGAATAGAGAGATAGAGAAAAAGATTTTAAAAATCAATTGTTGATTATCAGCTAGGATGGAAATAAATTGTGATATTAATCTCGTTGATTTTTCATACCTCCCCATATTCCTGAGTATCATGTCCATGTAGATATCTATCCAACCCCCTTTTTAAAATGAGGTATGTCTCCTCTGACTCTCTTCCCTGAGTGTGGTAATTTTCTTTAATTCATTGAAGCGACGTAGGTGTGACTGGCTGGGCCAGTATATATTTCCCTTACCGGATTGCCCATGAGAAGGTGTTGGTGAGCTGCCTTCTTGAACAAGAGCAGTTCACGTGCTGTCGGCTGCCAGTGCTTAGGTCTGTTTAGTTTCATTTCTTTCAGACCTTTTCGTGATATAACTGAATGCTGGTCATTTCAAAGGGCAGTTGAGAGTCAATCACATTGCTTTGGGTCTGGTGTCACATGTATGTGAGACCACATGTAGATAACAGAATTCCTTCCACGAAGGACACAATTAGTTACGTGTTTGTTTTTTATTTGACAATTGATAAGCGTTCATTAGATTGTTAATCCAAATACTCAATTGAATTCAAATTCCACCATCTGATAAGGCGGGATTCAATAATTGGTCTGAGTCATCAGCTTGGTTCCTGGATTAATAGACTGGAGATACTAGCACTAGACGCATCGCCAGCATTTACACTGGTTATGGTAGTGTTGCAGTTATTGTGACTGAGGTACAGAAAATTGTGCAGTTACATTGTCAACTATTTCCATGGAGAACACAACCAGTAATATTTCAGGTCACAGGAACTGTGCAGAGCTGCAATGGTTTTTCAGCCAGGAGTAGAAACTGAGACGAGAAAGCCATTTGTTAACTCTGAGTGGGTGTGACATATATACGGAGACTTGACTTGTTCTCATCACTGGAAAGTCAGAGGAGGTTCCCTGGCTGGTTTTCTTCGGTTTGTGTTATCAGCTCCTGCAACGATTTAGGGAAACCTGAGGGTCTGGTTCCCCATTCTGGACAAGGTTTGGGCACTGCATTTTGGAGAGTGTCTGGGTCTGCAGAGACTGCAAAGGAAGGGGCAGGACACTGCACTATCCTTTCTGAGATTTCCACAAATATTTCTCAATGTTGAACCTTTTCCGTATGCAAAGTGTGAAGCCAGTTCATTTCAACAATGACGCCACAGAGCTGTGAAACCTCCATGAACAGAAAATTTGTCTCACACCAGGGAGATGATAGTACTCAAACTTCCCATCAACTGTTTTGGTTCTGGAACTTTCCAGGCAGGAGTGGGTAAAGGATCCATTTTGCCAGAGTGTGATCCTCTCGTGTACTCACAAGGTGACAGAGATCATCTCCGTTCTGTGAGGTGAATATGTTGGTTCTGTCTACACAGAGGAAAGAACAGAAAAATCTTCCCGAAATGTTAGGGAATATGGTGACTGGCGAAAATGTGGAACTGCAAGAAGTTAGAATTATTAAAGAGGAAGTACTGGGTATAAAAGAAAACAAAGCTCATTGTTGTGAATATTGGTAAGTTGCTGGTCTAATTGAGTTAAGAATTTAGAGGGCTACAGACTGGAAAGTTGTGCTTGCCGGTTAGCTCTTTCGGGAGCAGGTACAGTCACAATGGGTCAATGACCTAACTCTGTTCTGTCAATTCCTTAAACTCTATGAGGGAGGGCAAAGTATGACAAAGCTTTTTATGTTATGGAAAGGATCCTGCCAGACTTGGACGTAGCTACTGTGACCACAAACATTTAAAACAGGAGCGAGATGGAAAACAGTGATGAATAAATCGATGTCAGTTGTGAGGGAAAATATTAGCATTTTTTAGTAATTCGTCATAACTAGATCTTTGGAGAATAATGATATGATTTGCTGAGTCAGCCTATATTTTAGAAAGGGAAATCGTTATTGATAAACCACTTGGAGTTTATGAAGGGTGTTGATTGTGACATCGACAAATGAGAACCAATGGGAACAGTGTATTTGAATTTTTAGGAATCTTTTGACAGATGAGTGAAGAACGTTAGAGTCCTTGTGTAAGGGGTGAATATACTACATGGAAATGAGAATTGGATAATGGGGAGAATACAGAGGGTAAGATTCTGCTCTGAAATAAAGGTGATTGCACATAGGGTATCCCATGTATCAGTGCTTGGAGCACAGCTGTCCACAAGGCAAAGAAATGATATGAAATGAGCAGCAAATACAATTCTTTTCATTTTGTGTTTATTAGAAGATGAGAGATTGGGAAGTTCATTCATCACTTATACAATTCACATGAGCCAGCAAGTAATCCGTACAGTAAATGGTACGTTGTCCTTCATTATTAAATGATTCAAGTGTTGGAGTAAATTCATCTTTCTGCAATTGCAGTGTGTTGCTTGGGCATTATTTCGGCCACTGATGACAGATTCTCTCTCCTTTATAAGGAACGATTACATTGTGGCTGAGATAGTGCAATATACTTGCACCAAACTTATTCCTGGGATGATGGTACCATGAGGAAAGTGTGAGGAAAATGAATGTTTAATACATGGCGCTGAGAGAAAATAACAGGCTTTTACATTTAGACTTGAAGATTAGAAACTAACAAGCATTTTGTCAGGAAAAAGACAGTGATCATGTGAAAAACTACTTTTTTTCCTTTATATTTGATTCCCAATAGTTCACATACCTGCTCGGAACCTCCATGTTGGTTGAGAGGCAGCTCCAGGCTCTGAATGAACTCTAACTGTCTCAATATGCAGTTGGGGTGTGAACATGCACTGTCACAAATCTGTCAGCAGCCACAATACCTTCTTCCTGGAAGAGTTAGCCAGACCCACCAGGTTGTAACCTCCATCGAAATACCAGTCTGTCTTCTCGGAGACAGAAGCTTTTTCCTTGGGACGTGGCACAAAGTGCCACTTTCCCTTCTCACCTTCAGTAAACCAAGTTAAAGTAACACGTGTGCCACTGGCAATGGACCCAGGAGGAACAACATAGAGCGGTTTATCTGTGTAGTCTATGCTTCACTGTTTGTCATGTTGGGGCATCAATGACATCTTCCTATTTCTGCATAATTGAATTGACAGGTTGAATGGCCTCTTCCTGGTATCATGGAAGAGGCTCAAAGACCTGACTTGGAAACTCCTGGTTCATGTTTAACACCTCGATGTGCTGGCTACACTCCTTCCCTACTCGTGTCACAGGCAGTAGGGACTGAATGGGCTATCCCTGTTCATATTCAATAATTTCAGTGGGTTGAATATATTCAGTTGAAACCAACTTGAGGTGTTGAATGAGCTCCTCACATTTAACTGTGGAACACTAGAAAGAGAAATTTCCAGTAAGACTGTAACATGAATGTTACCTTCACTTTAATAACACTGTTTGGATGTTATTCAGGCCTTGCTGCACATGGACACGGACTGCTTCAGCAGTGGACACGTGACAAATTATTCTTAATATTGTGTGATCTTCAGAGAACATCTCCACTTCTGACCATAAGATGTTGGAAAGAAGTTGAAACAGCTGAAGAAAGCTACCTTGAGGATGCAGGCAGAGATATCCTGTGACCAATCACAAATATCTTCTCTTGTTCTCTGAATGTATCTAACCAGTGGGGAGTTTACAATTCATTCACATTACATTCCATTGTATTCGGGTTCCTTGATACTATGCACAGTTAAATCCTGCCTTGATATCATCCACTCTTACCACGTGTTCATATCTTTCATTCATGTGAATAGGTCACGGAGTGTTTGTGAGGAGTGTTTCCTTCTCACAGAAAGAATTGTTATGGGTAAGGACGATGAACTGGGAGCCTGAATCCATACATGGGACTATGATGTTGTGGCTTTACAGAGACTTGGTTGAGAGAGGGAAAGGACTGGCCATTCAAAGTATCCAGGGTTTCATTGGTTTAGGCGAGATAGAGAAGAAGCTAAAAGAGGTGGACGAGTTGTTTTACTGATCAGGGAGAATGCTACATCTGCACGTGAACAGGACATACAGGAGGGACCATCCACTGCAGCAAAATGGGTCAAGCTCAAAAATAAGATGGATGTAAGCACTGCGTTACTATAATCTCTCCAACAGCCACGGCAGGATTGAGGAACAGATATGTACGTCGATTAAGGAAAGATGTATTAAAAACAGAGTGGTCATAGTGAGTGACTTTAATATTCCCCATAATGACTGGACGTCCATGAGAGCAAGGGGTTTAGACGGGGCAAAATTTGTTAACTGCAGCAGTATGTGGATAGTCCAACGAGAGGAAGAACCATACTGGACCTCGTATTGGCTAATGAGCCTGGCCAGGTGACTGACATTTAAGTGGGACATAATTTTAGAAACAGTGGTCACAGCTCCTTCAGATTTAAGATAGCTATGAACACGGATATGTCAGGACCTTGTGGGAATCTACTGATTTGGCGGAAGGCAAATTACGTCAGCATCAGGCAGAGCTTGGACGTGTCAATTGGGAGGAGCTGCTATCAGGCAAATCCAATTTTGTAAGAGGGAACTGCTTGTTAAATCCTGACAGCAAAATCATCTCGTGAACGTTCTCTCAACTTCTCGAATTTCTATCTTTTTTTGAACTGATATTTCAAGGCCGCTGCATATCAGACAACAGGAAGAGATAAAGGATGATTCTGCACTGTGTCCTTCGCAGTATCAGTTTTGTCTGTCCAGGCACCTGAAGTCTTTATTGTGGGTTAGAGAACTTCAGAATTGATAGAGCACTGAAGGAGGCCTTTCAGCCCATTGTACACCGACGAGCTCTCCAACAGCACAATTTGTCAACGGAGAGAACAGATTGTGTGTGTGTCTGTGTGTGTGAGAGAGAGAGAGAAAAATTAACATAGAAAAAAGGAAGTGAAGAGAGATAAAAGGAATGGAGAGAAAATGAAGCGACAGAGTGAGTGAGAACAAGGGGTGTCAGACGAGTGTGAAGTTATATCAGAAGACAGCATGAGGAGAAATACACAGAAATTTTATTTAGAAACTCCCACAGACTGCAAGCCCTTTGTCTGGTCCGTACCCTGTGAGCACTATGCTGTCATCCCAGATCATTTATCGCCAATAATATCACAGAGCCGGGTTGCTGACGCTAAACAGGATCCAAAAGAACAATAGATTAGTTCCAGGGAGAAGGTGAATTAATTTAAATATTCTGGGCCAACAGGAACTTGTAGTCCCTCTAGACACGGTGTGAGAGACAGGGCGAGAGATTCCCAATGAGGGGGATCACTGACAGGGGGGAGATCAGCATCTCAGCTGTGGGTCAAATGATGACTAATAAAGGTTGAAAACCTCATCCGTGGTTTTTAAATTCACATTTCAATTCATATGACTCCACATCGTAAGTGTATTTTTAACATTCTTGCATCTTTGTAGTTTTCATGTTTTCATGTTTGGGTATGTACAGAAAAGCTTTTTTGTCCCTTTATTTTGTGTTGGGACCAGAGTCCGATTGAATCCTAACTAAGGCTGTAGACAGAGGTCTAAACTGATTGGGAGAGTGTTTGTGTTGGCAGGGTGGGGGGTCCGTTATAGGGTTTAATTAGAAAAGAGGAGGTAAATGCACAGACCTCAGGAGAGGTTGCTAAAATCTCCAGCACAGACGCAAATAAGACAGTGTATGGAAAGTGTAAGCAATCAGACTTCATACACACCGGACAAACAAATAACAATGAGAAGAGGAACCGTTAATACAAGATTGAAGGGGTTATATCTGAATGCATGCAGTATAAGGAATAGAGTAAATGAGCTTGTGGCACAGATTGAAATTGGTAGGTATGACGTGATGGGCATCACAGAGAAGTGGTTGCAAGGGATCAGGATATTCAAGGACATATATCCTATCGAAAAGATAGGCAGCAGAGGGAGTGGGTTTACATTATTAATGAGAAATGAAATTAAATCAATAGTAAGAAAGGAAGTAAAGTCAGATGGTGTAGAATCTGCGTGGGTAGAATCGAGGAATCACAAAGGTAAGACAACCACAGTTGGAGACTTGCACAGGCCTCCAAAGAGTAGTCAGGAGCTGGGGTACAAGATAAACCAGGAGATAGAAAAGATCTGTTGGAAAGACAAAGTTACAGAGATCATAGGGGCATTTCAATATGCAAGTGGAATGGGAAAGCAGGTTGGGAGTGGATCGCAAGAAAAGGAATTTGAGGAATGTCTATGGGATGGCTTTTTGGAGCATCATGTAGTGGAGCCCTGTCGGGAACAGATGATACTGGATTTAATTACGCAGGCTAGATAAGGGAGCTTATGGTGAAAGAAAACTAAAGAAGCAGTGATTAGAACATTGTTGAATTTATTCTGCAATTTGAGAGAGAGAAAGGAGAATCAGAGTTAACAGTATTTCAGTTGAATAAAGGCAACGGGAGAGGCACAAGGGAGTAACTGGGTAGAATTGACCGGGACAGGGGTCTAGCAGGAAAGACAGCGGAACAGTAATGGTAGAAAATTCCAAGATTAATTCAGGAGACACTGCAGAGATACATGCTGAGCAATAAAGGCATGGTAGAGGTATGATGAGGCAACCAGGGCTGCCGAGAGAAGTCAGGGATTTCGTATAAGTAAAAACGCAAGCAATGTGAAGGGCAAAAGGGAAACTGGAGAATGGGGCCAACAGAAGGCAAGGAAAAATAAATAAGGAGGGAGAAGATTAAATATGGGGGTAAGCTAACCATTGATATAAAGGAAACTTTAAGAGATTCTTTAGATATATAAAGTGAAAAAGAGAGGTAAAAGTGGACATGGACCACTGGAAAATGATGCTGGAGAGACGGTAGTGGGAAACAAAGAAATGGCTGAGGAACTTTGCATAAATCTTCACGGTGAAGACACGAGTAATTTCTCAAGAATTGACGAGAGTGAGAGGGCAGTTCTGAATTTGGTGGTCATCACCGAGAAGAGCATGTTAGAAAACGGAATGGCCTGAATGTGGATAGCTCACCTGGACCAGTAGGACTATATCCCAGCCTTGTAAGGGAGATAGCTGAAGATTTAGTGCAAGCGTAAGTGGTAATCATTCAGGAATGACTAAAATCAGGAAACGGCAAAGTGGCTGTATAATTGTTAACATGACACCCGGTTTAATAAGAGAGTTAGGAAAAAGATGGAAAACCGCAGACTGATTTGCCTAACCTTGGTTGTGGGTAACATCCTGGAATCCATCGTGAAGGATGGGATTTCTGATACTTGGAGGTGTTTGGTAAAATAGGACAGAGTCAGCATGGTTTCATCAATGGGAGATCAGTCCTGCCAAACCTGCTAGAAAACAGTGAGGGAGTAATGAGCAGATTAGATCAAGGAGAACCAATAGATGGTATCCATCTGCACTCAAGAATCCTTTGACAAAGCGCCATGCATGAGCCTATTGAGAAAGGTATGTGCCCATGGTATTAGAGGCAAGGTGATAGCATGGATAGAAGTTTGGCTGCCTAAGAGAAAGAATTAGAGTCGGGATAAAAGTGCTCTTCTCATGATGGCAACCAGTGACAAGTGGCGTTCCACAAAACTCAGTGTTGGGACCACAACTTTTTACTTTGTGCATTCATTATCTATATGAAGGAACTGATGGCATTCTGGCTAAGCTTTCAAACAGTGCAAAGATAGACAGAGGAACAGGTAGCATTGAAGAATTGGTTCGGCTGCAGGATGGTGCTCTCGTGCATCTCCTCAACTTCCCACACCTCCGCCCTTGCAATCCACCCTTCCAACGACAACAAGTTAGAACCTCTCTGGTGCTCGCCTTCCAACCCACCAAACTCAGGATACAACATATCATCCTCTGCCATTTCTGCCACCAACAGTCAGACCCCAATACCAGAGATATACTTCGCTCCCCACCCCTATCATCATACTGCTGAGACCATTCCCTCACAACTCCCTCATTAGGTCCACGGGCCCCCACCAAGCCACCTTCCATCCCAACTCCATCCGTTGACACTGCAAGAGATATGAAACCTGTGCCAACACCTCCCTCCTCACCTCCACCCAAGGCCCCAAAGGATCCTACCACATCAGGCAGAGAACATCATGTGCATCCAAACACCTCTTCTAGTCAGTCCATTGCTCCTGTCTCCTATACATTGGCGAGGCAGGATGTCAACTTATAGAACGGTTCGGGGAACACTCTTGGACACAGAAACCCAACAACCCCACTTCCCTGTGGCCGAATACTTCAACTCCCACTCCCACTCCGCCAAAGCCCTGCAAGCTTTTGGCCTCCTCCACTGCCAAATTCTAGCCACCTGGCCTCTAGAGGAAGAATGCATCGTCTTCTGCCTTGGGACCCTCCAAACACACGGTATCAAGGACAATTTCACCAGTTTACTCATCTCCCCTCCCTCCACCTTATCCCAGATCTAACCCTCCAACTCAGCACCGCCCTCTTGAACTGTCCTACCTGTCCATCTACCTTCCCAAGTATCAAATCCACCTTCCACTCTGACCTATCACTATCATCACCCACCTTCATCTAGCTGTCGCCTTCCAAGCTACCTTCCTCACAGCGCCAGCTCCCCCCCCCCCCCCCACCCATTTATCTCTCTGCCCCCTTCCACCCACCCCACATTCCTGATGAAGGCTTTATGTCTGAAACGTCGAATCTCTGCTCCTCAGATGCTGCCTGACAGGCTGTGCTTTTCTATGACCACACATTTTGACTCTGATCTCCAGCATCTGCGGTCCTCACTTTCACCTGCTGAAGGACTTTCACAGGTTTGGAGAGTGAGTAAAGAAGTGGCAGATGGAGTACAATGTGGGAAAGTGTGGGAAAGCATTTTGCCAGGATGAATAGAGGCATGGACTATTTTAGAAATAGCGAGCAAATTCAGAAGTCTGAAGGGCAAGAAGACTAGGGGGTTTAGTCCAGGAGTCTTGAAAGGTAATCTTGCAGTTTGTCAGTAGTTACGCAGGCAAATACAATGATGGTATTTATTTCAAGAAGGCGTAAATATAAAAGCAGGGATGTACTTCTTAGGCTCTACAAGGCTTTGGTCATGCCACATTTGGATTATTGTGCGTAGTTTTGCGTCCCATATCTCAGGAAGGATGCACTGGTCCTGGAGCTTTTTCCAAAGAGATTCATGAGAATGGTGCCAGGAAATAAAAGCTAATCATATAAACAATAATGGAGGGCTCTGGATCTGTATTTGGTAGAATTCAGAAGGATGTTAGGAGGTCTAATTGAAATTTACAGAATGCTAAATGACTTGGGAGAGAGGGGATTTTGGGAAGATGTATCCAATGTAGGAGAGACTAGTACCCTAGGGGACAGTGGAAAGAGAAGATCTTTTCCAACAAAGATAAGGAGAAACCTCTTCAGCCAGACAGCGGTGAATCTATGGAATTCACTGCTACAGAGGGCTGTCGAGTCCAGGTCAGTGAGTATATTTAGGAGTGAGACAGATAGGTTCTTGACTGTAAAGGGGATCAAGGGTTACAGGTAGAAAGTGTGAGAATGGGGTTGAGAAGCTTAACAGCCATCATGGAATGGCGGAGCAGGCTCAAATGGCCTCATGGCCAAATTTCTGTTCCAATGTCTTCTCGTTGTGTGGTTAATATTGGCTCTCCTCATTCCTCATTGGCAATGTACCCCTGAGTTTGAACTTCATATGATTTATGAAGAATAAAATTCCAATACTGATGGCTGGGAAATATCATGTTCCCTCCCTCCACTCTCAGCAGCCATGCCCCGATATCATAATCACACTGCAATTGAAATCCAGTGAAATTTACTTCAATACAGTTGATTGACATCGATAACATTAACTCACACTATGTGATAGCACATTGAACAGAGCCCATTTATACTTCAACCATGGAAACTCTCCACTGCCATAATTAGGATCCACTGAGATTGATATTAATCTCAGTCACTGAACAAATAGCTCCAGTTAACCCCTTTGAATTCAATAATGATTTTATTAAAATTCAAAAGAACTTTTAAAGTTCTTACCTGCCCTCTCTGATCCTTGAATTACCATCTGAATTGTGTTTAACATTATATTATCTGTTAACATATCCATGCCATTTGTCTGTTATCACTCACGTTGTCATAAGGAATTCTCTGTCACATTATGGACTAGAAAAGTTCTCTACATATTTTACTGACATTATAATCACTGATCAGTAGTTACAGACAGTATATTTCGATTTATAAGCCGAGACACTTGTTTAAGTTCTGACAATCCTTTGACATTACTGTCATATCTAAGACAGATTGAATGATGACAGACAATCAATCTACCATCTCAAATATTTCTTCCTGTTCACTCCCTACACATATCCCATGCCAAATGTGTAAACGTTAAAAGTTCTTTTGAATTTTAATAAAATCATTATTGAATTCAAAGGCGTTAACTAGAGCTATTTGTTCAGTGACTGAGATTAATATCAATCTCAGTGGATCCTAATTTTGTCAGTGGAGAGTTTCCATGGTTGAAATATAAATGGGCTCTGTTCAATGTGCTATCACATAGTGTGAGTAGGAGCATCACTGACAGCACCAACAGGGATCAGCAGCTTGAGAGAGAGAGCGGGAGGAGAGATCTGAATTTGAGAACATTAGACAGGAACGATACAATAATGATTCATAATCTGAGGGCCATGGATTGGAATGTTCCAACAATGGATCAGAATCTGAGAACATGAGACTGGAATGGTACAGCAATGTAATAGAATCTGAGAGCATTAGACTGGGGTATTGCAACAATGGATCAGAATCTGAGAACATTACACTGGAATGTTCCAACAATGGACAGAAGTTTATCCTCGGGTCTTTACTGGCTTTCTCGGCCTTGGATAGGATTAGCATCACGGATCCTGTATAACCTTTGGATTATTCAAGGTGGTTACTATCCCATCCTTGCGATAGTTGGTGTTCCTGGTAAGTCATTATATTTGTCTACTAAACTGGGTTGAACTTAATTTCTGCTCATGATATGCAAATTTTGGAAAGTGCAAGTCAATGTCTTCAGTTCCAAATAAAAAATCCTTTCCTTATAAATTATCACTATCAAACTACTATTTATAAATTACTCACTGATAAGTGAGAAGAACACAGAATGTTCTCAAACTCCATAATCCATTTTGTCCTTCACGGGTTTACATCTCCATGTCCTCCCCCCTCACCAATCCTGTCCAAAAACACCATCATGATATCTCAGTCTCGTCTGCAGGCTCAGTGCAACTTCTGAATGAACCATGATTTTTACCTTTGTTCAATCTGGATGCAACAGTTTCAAGTGCCTTCTAATCACATGTCCATCACTAAATAATTGCTCTTGAGGATGTTTGACGTGTTCCCTGCACGTTCCCTGCAGTTTATGTAGTCAAGTCATGGACTCATAATCTAGAGCCACAGAATAATAGTCTGTTGATATCTCATGAAGGAAAGTGGTGGAATTTAAAAGCAACCATTATCATTTGTTATAAAAGCCCATCTGCTTGCCTGAAGTCCTTTAGGTAAGTCAATGTGTCAACCTTCCATAATCAGGTTTCCATGTGACTTCAGTGATGATCATGTGGGTTTATTGCCCCTTTAAACTACCTGACAGCACCAAGTCTTCTGAAAGATAGATATAATTTAACATTTGGCCGAACAATTCGATTAGCTCATTGTCTTGAGACAAAAACAAATTCAGATGAACAGTTTAAATTATACCCCAATTGATCCACTTCCAATCAAGTTTGAATGAAATAGATTGATAATCTTAAAAGCCAATGACACAATCCAATAGTTTGGAGGTACAAGACCGTGGAAAATTGAACAGTTGAGAGCAGAGCTGCCAAGCTACCAGCATGCAAAGACTGCTTGAAAAATAGTTCCCTTAAAAGTATATTCATTGATTAGTAACTAGTGAAGCAGAATCCCCCAGAAGAAAAGAAGACAGGACTATGGAGAAGCACCGAAAGCTTCCTGGTTTTGAGATAAGAAGTTTTATTTTGTAGATCTTAATTAGGAGTCTTATCTGACTCGTATTGTGGAGGGGGAAGGTCAAAGACAGGTTAGAGGAAGAAGTTGTACATATTCGTTTGATTATTATTCTCTGTAAAACTTTAAGAAATAAAGTTGTTAATTTTTACTTTAAATAGTTCTTAGACTCTAGAATTATCACACATGACTGCATTGGACAAATCTTTTCTGTGTTGCTGGTTTTAATTAAGCAGAAGAATTTATCCTGAATTGTAACACTACAAGCCCCCAGCAATGTGCTTTACTCTTTACTGTCCTGTGGAACAACTGAACCAGCCACTCAGTTTAAGATTAGTGTAACATGCTGCCCTGACCAGGGCTGCATACATCCTGTGAGAGAAGAACAAAAGTAAAGGTAGCTCCCATCCTCTGCCTGTTTCCCGTATTTGTACAGCTCATTTCTATTCAGGTCGGTGATCATTACATCTTTTAGGTGTATTCGATCTCATTGAAATGCTCCCCGAGTGTGATGCACATCTCCATAGGCAACTCTGGTGCTGGCTGTATTGATGCCGACGTACAGATATAAGGAACGTATAAATTCCATGTCAGTCGTAGTTCATAGAGAAATAATGGCGTTTCATAACACAGGAAGGAAACGGCGTTGTCTAAGTGAGAGAAAAGGATTATTGTGATCATCCCTGAGTGTGTTGAGGCAGTATTTGGGGTACTGTGGATAGACTTTCTCTCAAGTCTCACCAGACTATTCCCTGGGATGATGGCAACATGAACCGTGAGTGAAGCTCAGTGAGAGAATAAGGTGATTGCATTGAACATTAAGGGGGATGCACAATCACTTATGATGTTCTTAACAGACACTGTTACGGTGATAAATTCCATGGCCTTTTTTCATTCGGGTTATATGATTCTCGATAGTTTAAGAGCCTCTGAGAACGTTCCACCCAACTACCCCCACTTCCTATTTCGATTCAGAAACAGAGAGAGAGAGGTTCAGGCTTTTGTAAAAAAAATCTCCCAACGTTAATACAGTTCAATTGGTGCGTGATCCTGCAATGAACGTCATGACACCCATAATCCCGACAGCAGCAACAGTACCTTCATTATAAAAGGGTTAACTTTTCCCAGCAGTTTCTGACCTACATAGAGCACATGGGAGAGTCTTCTCGGAGATAGAAGATGCCTCCTTGAGACTTTACACAAAATATTTGGTTTCCCTTATCACTGCCAGCAAACCATGTTAAGGTAGCACACGTTCTATAAACAATGGAACCATGATTAACACCATGGAGCCCCCTATCAATGCAGTCTCGGTTTCATTGGTTTGTCATGTTAGAGTATCAATGACGCCCTCATGTTTCTGTATAACTATCTCGTGGGGCTGAATAGCCTCCTCCTGGTCTCATGGAACAGGTTTAAGGGCCTGATTGGGCTCTGCCTGTTTCTGTTTAACAGCTCGATGTACTGAACAGACCTCTTTTCTTCATGTGGAATAAGCTGGTGGATTTGATGGGCTGTGCCTCTTCTTGTTCAGTAGTTTCCACGGGCTCAATGGCTTCCACATATCAGTGTGCAACCAGCCTGGGATGCTGAGTGAGCTTCTCTATTAACTGTGGAAATGTGCAGTGTCTGGCAGCGCTGTTACATGAATGCTACCGACACTTTAACAACACAAACGGAATGCTGTCCAGGTCTTGCTGCACATGGACACAGAATGGTTCAGGAGCTGAGGGGGCACAAAACCTCTAAATATTCTGTGATCTTCAGTCATCATCCTTACTTCAGATCTTATGATGGGGAAAGATATTGATATAGCAGTTGAAGATGTTTGTGCTGAGGAGGCTAACCTGAGGATCTCCTGCAGAGATGTCCAGGAACTGTTAGGACTGTTGGCCACCAACTACAAGCATCTTTCTTTGTGCTCTGAAAGACCCAGATAAGTGGGAGGTTACACCTGATTTCTATTTAGCTCAAATAAGTGGGTGGTCCTGATGCCATCCTCAGTCAAATGCTCCCTTGATATCAGAGCCATTCACTGTTTGCTGAGCCTCTGTGTTCACCTCTCGTTCATATCAATGAGGTGACAATGTATGTGTAGGGAATGTTTTCCTCTCACAGTGGGTAATCAATGTCAGGAATTATCTGGGCTTGCGAGTTATGGGATCTACATCACTGAAAGTATTTAATGAGGAGGTAGATGGATTTTTGACCTGTCAGACAGCTAAGGGATGTGAAGAATTGGGCATTATAAAGGAGTTAATGCCATTAGTAGATCAACCATGATGGTAGACAATGGCTTGATCGTCCGAATTAGCTGATCCGGTTCCTTATGTCCTCATATTCTGTAATTACAAAGTTAATGGCTGTAATTTTCCTCAACGTTCTGTTATTGAACGTTGCAAAAAGACAGAGCAAAGTATTTTGTGAGTCATCTCTGGGTGAGATATGAGGGTTGTATTCACAGTGAATCTGGGCCTGTATTATGACCAACAAATAAAGCACAAGTTGCAGTGAGGAGACACTCTGCAAAGAGACCAGAAGCGTGTTTCGAACCCAGCCTGGATTTCCAAGTAGCCTTTTCCAACCCACACTAAATCGTGTGTGTGTGACAGTCTTGAGGGTCTGAATGAGATGCTGTGTTACTGTGGATCAGGTATTTGGAGCAAGTGGCCTCCAAATGCTCGGTGCAGGAGCTGTGAGTGGTTGGATGGAACATAGGAACATAGGACTGAGCAGCAGGAGTGTGCCATTAGACACTTTGTCACCGCTCCACCATGCACAAAGATTATGGGTCATGTGATTGTGATTTCCCCAGCACTTTTCTGTCTGTATACCATTTTCTACATTCACTTTTCTGTCAAATGTCAACAAATACAACTTTGAATAAATGTAAACTTCCAGGCACCACAAACTTCTGGGGAGGGAATTTCCACTTGGACAGCCCTTTGAAAATTTCTCATTTGTGTTCCAGTCAATGTTGGAGGGTTACTGTTTCCTTTTCCGCCTCACTACTCCACTGGTTACACCAATCTTAAATGTAACCAGTTTAATGATGTGGCCAATGATATCGGTCTCAGAGTAGGTCATTTTCCAGAAAAAAATGTAAGACACAGAACGTTGAACTCATCTCAAATTTAAAATGACAGAGTGCTCCAAATGTTATTCTGCCTTTGAAGTTATTCTGTTCAAATAAGCTACTGGTTGTGGGATTTCTTTCTGGGAGAGTTGGATTTGGCTGAATTCCCTTTGTTTCGGGCATATGAGAGTTTCCAATGAATCCTCACCAGGAATCCACCACAAGTGGCAAAGATAACTCCGGGATTTTATAGACTGACACTTTGCTATCTGGTGGAACAAAGTAAGAGAAAGGGATCAATCGGCTGTTGCTTCTCAGGCAGGGAACAATTTTCTCCCTCTCTGTGTTGAAACATACAATAATGTCAACTGAACACCAAACTGGAACATGTGTGCTCTCCTGGAACATTCTCTGGAAAACCTGAATATGGATTATATGCAGCGACATCATTGCTCTTGTTGTACACAATTCCATTCAATCTCAAAAAATATCCCCATTTTATAATTTGATGACATACTTACACGTGTCTGTGTAATTTGTAAATATTGGTAGGTGTCTTCATAGTATGTGTGTTAATATCAATGCATCTTTTTCTTCAAATATATTCTCTAGCTTTAGTGTCCCTGACAAAAGATAATATGCATCCAGCTGATGCATGTTTCTGAAAGTCATGGTGGTCCAATACTATTTCTAGGCTAAGATCGGAACTGATTATCCCCCATAACCAAAGGCCAGCATTCCAGGAATGAGAAAAGGGAACCCCCTTTGAAAATTTCAAGAATACTTATATCCTTTTATTTTAGTGTTAGGGGATCAAAACTGCACACAGTGCATCAGATGTGGTCTCAGCAATGCCCTGTACAGATGCAGTAAAACATTCCTGCAATTAAACCTTACCCTTTTGTCAAAAACAGCATCATTCCACTTACCTTCCAAATCACTTGCTGCTGCATCTGCAGACTGACTTCACATGATTCATGTCCCAGGTACATGGAAACCGCTTGTATCACACAGTTCTGCAATCTCTCTCCATTTAAATTGATTACCATTATTTTATCCTTCATGCCAAAATAGACAATTTACCTTATGTTATTTCTACTGAAGGTTTGCACACTAACCTTCCCTGTCTATAATCATATTGCAGACTCAGTATCTCAATTTGACGACACAATGAATGACCATCTTGGTGTCCGAGCTAATTCCCTCCCCCTCCTCCAGATCATTGATACAGCTTATTGGTCATTGATGACCCCACAGTGATCTCTGAGGCACTCCATCAGTTAGAGCTTTGTAACCTGAAAGTAAACATTTCTCTCTACTGTCTATTTCCTGCTAGCGACATATTCCCTGTTTCTGTGTAGCGGCTCAGGCGGGTTGAATGGCCTCGTCCTGGTCTGTGTAATGTACTCAACGATCTGAATCACTTAATTCTATATTCCTGTGTAATTTCTTAGAGGGGCAGAATGGTCTCCTCCTGTCTCATTGTAACGATCCTGTCTGACGGATTGGGGTGGTCCCCTACCCTGTAACAGCGTCAAGGCGTGGATTGAAGGAACAACACATGGGTTCGGGGCAGCAGTATATCTCTGTAACAGCCTCGATGGTGGATTGAGGGAAAAACACATGGGGTAGAGGCAGCAGTATATCTATGTAACGGCACCGTGAGACGGATTGAGGGAACAACGCATTGGGTAGGGACAGCAGTTTATCTCTGTAACAGCTTCGAGTGGTGGATTGAGGGAACAACACATTCAGAATGTTCATGGCTGGTCCAATTGTCTCTGATCATCCCTCTCCTGTCTGTTCCCGATAAACATTGACTCTCCTGTCCAGCAAAGACCAGTCGAGCTCAGCCTAGAATATCCTCAATAACAGAGTCTTCCCTATTCCCTGAGGATGAGGATATCACAGACCGCACAACACTCATTGGAAATGGTCATCTTTGTTTCATTGTCGGACCCATTACATTAAAACTGTGCTAACCTCACATCAAATCACCACCTCTTTTCATAGTTAAGGATATAATAATTATGAATAACCATAAACCATTCTGCCCCCCAAACCTGTCCCACATTCCCACTGACTCTTTCAAGTCAAATATGTATCAAATCCAGCCTCTGCTGCAATCTCACAAAGTGAATACTTGACAGCATAACACCACATGAGCATGAAAAAGGAGCAGAATGAGGCCATTCGGCCCATCAAGTCTGATGTGCCATTCAATAATTTCTTGTATGTACCCCAAACTCAATCTCCTGCCTTCTCCCTAGAATCTTTGATCCTTTTATAAACCAAAAACGTGTCGATTTGTGTCTTAATGACACTAGTGCTTGTGTCTCCGTGTGTATGTGTGTGTATATATATATATATATATATATATATATACACACATATGTGTGTGTGTGTCCGTATGTGTGTGTCCACGTGTTTGTTTTCTGTGTATTTGTGTGTCTACATCAGTGTGCCTATGTATCAGCCTCCGTGTTTCTATCTGTGTTTGTGTCTATTTGTGTGCAGTTGTATATGTCTCTGTGTGTTGCAATGTGTGTGTATGCCCAAGTCCTTATATGTGTTGTGAATGTTAGTATGTTGGGGTATTTACCAATACGTCTGTTCATTTCAGTGTCTGCATCTCTGTGCAGTGAGGTATCTGTTTTGTTTGGGAGTGAATGGACTGACGTTGGAACTGTCAGTGGGTTTAAAGTGAGAACTGAATGTTGCTCTTTACTCCGTTAATGGGAAGTGGATGTTTCAGAAGCTCCACATCAGCCATCTTGTTTCTGTCCGGCTCATGCCAGTTTCCTCCCGACATGGCGGGAGAAGGGGGTGAGAGGGAACAGATATCAGGCACAGCACCACGCGGCTTGGCCCTTTCTGTCCCACTGCAGACAGTTTCTCCTGGAACAGGAGAAAGGGAGAGAGGGAGGGAGAGTGGAAATGGGTGACCCTGCTGTTAGTGCTGTTGGATGTGGGGCTGGGGGGAATGGTGAGGTGTCCGGACTGAGTCAGTCGACAGTTGTAAATCAATTTAGTATTATTAGTGTTGGGGGTATTGTGTAGGTGACAGAGAAAGTGAGGAAGAAAGTTGCTGAATTCAATTGTGAATTTGAAAATGCCTGAGCCTTATTTGGAAATAGAGTGTGAGCCTTGTTCGGGGGTCAGTGCTATAACAGGTATACAGGGAGTGTGAAGGAACGGATCGAATATGGTGACACTTATCCTGACAGAGCGGAGAAGGTTATTGACTCTTGGCCTGTAACACGGCGTCAAGGTGATCCTTCCGGAATGTCTTGTCCAAGTCTATCACCAATAATGCCACAGACCATATCCCTCAGATTCAGTTTAAGGGGAGCTTACAAATAACAAGGAGAAGCAAACATTGGTGTATCGAAACTAAAACTGTTGCAGAAATTCTGAGCGTTATATGCTCTGAAACTTAGACATGCAAATATCATCGATACTGCATTCTTATTGGATGGTCTCAAGTTGCATCTCAACTGTGTTAACTAAGTGACTGTGAAAAATAAATTTCCTAAATGTATATCAAGTCGGTTGAAGAGTATGTGTTGAACCAAATTAGAGATCGAGTTTTTTCGGATTTGGTGTTGTGTGCTCAGGAGGACTAATCAATGTCCTTGCTCTGAAGCAGCTTTGGAGGAGTAGTGACATTAATATGTTGTATTTTACACGACGTCTGCATACAATATAGAATGTTTGTACATTTTGGTCAATGATGGAAGCATGGAGCCGAGAGGGTCAAGTTTGTTCCAGTGAATTGGGAAAATACAAAATAACATTCAGTGGGAGATAAGCAATGGTTGTTAGAGTCATAGAGTCCTTTAGGCTCTTCGGCTAAAACTGATCCATTCTGACCAAAATATCAATTCACACTAACCCCATGGCCCAGCCATTGCCACGTATCCTTCTAATCCTTTCCTATTCTGTATTTGTCAAAATGCTTTTTAAATATTGTGAATGTATCCACCTTAACTACTTCTGCTGGTAGCTCATTCCATATGTGTATCACCCTGTGTGTAAAAAAGTTGCTTCTCAGGTTCCCTTTTATTCTTAATCCTCTGACCTTAAACTGATGCCCTCTAGTCCGTGATTGTCCAATCCAGGGAAGTAAAGGCTGAGTGCATTCACTCTATCCATGCCTGTTATGATCTTATACCCTTCAAGAAGATCCTCTCCCCAGTCACATACACGCAAAAGAAAAAAGTCCTAGCTTTTCCAACCTCTCCCTATAACTCAGAGCCTTGAGTCCTTGGCAACATCCTTGTAAATTTCTTCTGCACTCATTCCAGTTTAATAACATCATTCCTATAGCAAAGTTACCAAAACTGAACATAACGCTATAAGTATGGCTTCATCAGTGCCCCGTATTCTGCAGCATAACTCCCCAAATTCGCTACCTAGTGCTCTGACTGATGAATGCCAGTGTGCCAAAAGTTTTCTTCAGTGCCCTGTCTACCTCTGAATCAACTTTCAGAGAACTATGTACCTGAATTCCAAGGTCCCTCTGTTCCACTACATTCCTTAAGACCCAGCCATTCACCATAAAACTCCGATATTGATTTGAGTTTCTAAAATGTAAGAACTTACACTGATCTGCATTAAAATTCATTTACGATTTCTCGGCCCACTTCTCAAGCTCATCAAGGTACTGCTATAAGTTCTGAAATTTCTGATAACCTTTGTCATTCTTCATGTAACCGCCTATTTTATTGTGACCTTCAAACTTACAAATCATGCACGTATGTTCTCATCTACGTTATAGATATATGTAATATATAGTGGTGCCAGCATCGCCCCGATGCATTCTATTAGTGCCAGGTCTCCAGTCTGACAAGTATCGTTCCACTATTACTCTTTGCTTCCTACCATCAAGCCAATTTTGTATCCAATTTGGCAGGTCCTCCTCAATTTTCATGCGATCTAACCTTCCAGAGCAGCGCACCATGTGGAAGCTTATTGAAGGCCTTACTTGTATCCATATAGACTACGCATACCACCCTGACCTCCTCAACGTTGCTGGTCACTTCGTCATAGAATTCAAACAGATTTGTGCGCTATGATGTCCGATGCACAAAGCCGTGCTGACTTTGATGATAGACTTTTGCCTGAAACGTTAATTTTCCTGTTCCTCGGATGCTGCTTGCTCTGCTGTGCTTTTCTAGCAACACTCCAATCTTGTCAGAATCACACCCTGTCTTTCCTAATGCACGTATATCTTATATCTCAGGACCTTTTCAAGAAAGTTACCTGCTACAGATTTTGGGTTTAGTGGTCTATAGTTCCCAAGTTTTTCTTTTTAGCCCTTCTTGAGTAAGGGCACAACATTCGCAAGCCTCCAGTCCCCCGGGACCTCACCTGTTGGCCAGCGATGATGCAAAAATATCAGCCAGGGCTCCCGCAATTCCTTCTCTGTCCTCCTGCAGTGTTCCTGAATATATCTGGTCAGGACCAGGAGATTTATAGAAATAATGCAAAGTCTGAATAATACGTCTATTTATTTCAGGTATAAACACCAAATAAAGGGAAAATGACACAATGATGTTTAACATAACAAATTAGAAAACGTATTAATCATAAGAAGTGGCTTCGGAAGAATTTCAGTCATTGTGGAAACTTGAGAATTCTCACAAATTCACGATCTAGAAACGAGGGCCATGAAATTGAGAAGGAAATTATAAACAGAACATGAATGCGAACAAACAAGAACAAAAACACTGCATCAATCTAGAATCTGTATTTCAAAGGAAACAAAGTAAAAGCAAGGTCAAATATGGAAATTGGTAATCGGGAGAGGAGAGTGTATTGTGAAAAACAGGGAAATGGCCAAGAAAATAACCAGTTACTTTGCATCTGTCTTCATGGAGGAAGATCCACAAAGTCACCCAGTAACACCGAGTGATCATGTTGGGCTTGTGCAACTGAAGACATAAAGTCAACTTATATCAGTAACAAGGTGGTATTTGAGAATGTAACTGGATTGAGCATTGCTAAGTCTGACAAACCTAATGTACTTCATAATAAAATGTCAGACATAAATCGGCAATAGAAATATTAATTGCACAGTCAATAACTGTGTTCCGTTTTCCTGTGCATTCTGCAGAGGCGAGAAGCCATTGTGGATAAATGGAAGTTAGCAAACGTGGTCCAAGCACTATAGATGGATGGAAGGGATTCAAGCATCTATAAAGAGAAGACGACATAGTTTGGAGAACTGCCGAACAATTAACTTGACATCTGCAAGTTCGAAACTGTTGGAATCTATTATACAGCATATGATATTGGATATTTAGGAATTAACAGCAACAATGGAGAAAATCCATATGTATTCCTGACAGATGTCTAACTCGATGTGCTATTAGTTTTTAGACCCCATCAACCACACTCTGAGAAAAGGAACAGGAAATGACTTCGCCACAGGAAATACCATCACCAACACAAAGAAATCCAAACATATAAATGGAAAGCAGGAATTTTAAGCATTGTTTCGCATGAAGTCCACTGAAGATGTTACCTAGTAAGATAACGAAACGTCTGGAAATGTAGCGAGCAAACCTACATCCATTGTGTAATGTGTTGGTGACCCAATCTGAGAAAGAATATACTGACCACAAAAAAGTGCAATGGATATTGTCCAGATTAATCCCTCAGATGGCGAGATTGCCTGATGAGGAAACTTGGCCTGTGTTCTTTAGAGTTTGAAAGAATGAGAGGAGGGTCACAATGAAACTTGGAAACTTCACAAAACATATGCCAAGTTGGAAATAAACAGGACGTTTCCCTGGCTGTCAGTTCCACATTCAAGGCAAATAATTGCAGTTTAACGGACAGACCATTTAAGACCGCAATAATGAGGAAATTCTTCACTTGGTGAGAACTGCCTAAAACAGGGGCATAGAAACCTGCTGGTAGGGCAAGATTAGGGAGAATTCCCAGATATTCTACAAGTGTGTCAAGCGGAAAATAATAACAAAGGAACAGGTCGGAAGCATTCGTGACTTGCCAAGTTGCTTCCAAATCACCTTACTGTTAGAAGACAGAAGGAAGTGGTTGAAGGCTGTTAGTGTGACTGAGACCGGTATCCAATGGTGTATCACAGGGATCAGTACTGTGTTCCTTATTATTTGTGATTCGGAGGTGTTGGTGTTAGACTGGGGTGGACAAACTTAAAAATCAAACCAGGTGATAGCCCAGCAGGTTTATTCAGAAGCACGAGAATTTCAAAGCGCACAACTACTTGATGAAGAAGCAGCTCTTCGAAGCTAGTGCCTCCGAATAATCCTGTTGGACTATAACCTGGTGTTGTGTCATCTTTAACCTTTGTATTTGTGGTATTCATAAATGATGCAGCTGTGAATATAGAAGGGGGTGGCGGAAGTGTGACAACTAAGTTTGTGTTGATACAAAGATTGGCCGGGTGGTTGGCATTGAGGAGGAAGATTTTATGTTACAGGGAGATACAGATGGAATGGTCAAATGGGTGGATCAATGGTAGATGGAATGTATCCCTGATGAATATGAAATGATGCACTTTGGAAGAAGGAACTGGACAGGGGAGAAAGCATAGGGGACCATAGTCATAACCTTTATTCATCAAGGCATAGATTATAAGAGCTCTGCAGAAGTTTGCTTTTGCCAAGATGGAATACTGATTGTAGTTCTGGGAGCCACATTACAGGAAGAATGTGATTGTAGTGGAGAGGGCTCAGAGGAGATTCACCAGGATGTTCGCTGGGATGGAGCATATTAGCTATGGAGAGAGGCTGGATAATCTCGGGCTGTTTAGTTTGGAGGAGAGAAGGCTGAGTGGGCAGAGATTCAGAAGGATAGGATTATGAGGGACCTGGACAGGATGGATAGATAGCAGCTGTTCCTTTTAGTCAAATGGCCAAGAACAATGGAGCACATTTTAAAGTGAAGGATTTGAGATGTGGAGAGGAATTGAGGATTGTTTTTCACTCAGAGGGTGCTGGGGTCAGGAATGCACTTCCTGAGAGAAGAATTGTCATGGTAACTTCACAACCATTAGAAAATACACGGTTGTGAACTTGAAATGCCATAAGATTCACGGCTACGGTCTTGTGTCGGAAAGTGGGGCTAATGTCGACCGTGTTGTATTGTTGATGGGACAACGTCTGTGTTTCTGTGTTTGTATGGCTGTGGAAGATCAATCATTGAGTAGCTTAAGGTAGGAATTTATGGGTTCCTGAAGTGTATATTAACAAGGGTTTTAAGATTGAACTTGTAATATCTTCTGAAAATATGTCAATGGCAAAATTACGGGAAAAAAAGGTGCAACTCTCTTACAGTCTGCTACCAGAGAATTGAGGACAGGGAAAAGGCAGAACTGTGGACCAAATACTTCAGTTATGTCTTCACATAAGAAAACGAAACAAAAAAGAAAACTTCCCAACAAAACTAGTGAACATTAATCTGTTTAGAAAAATGTAATAGAATTAAATTAGCACCTGAACAGTTTTAGAGGAAGTATTGGAACTGAAAGTAATGAGCACAGACAAAGTCAACAGAGATTGATCAAATAGGAATCATATTTGAGAAAGTTCCTTTCGCATAATTATGAAGAAGCAATCAATGAAATATGTGCATTTTCAGAAAGATTTTTGATAAAGCCTATTGTGCAAATTCAAATCCTATGGGACTGGGACTAATATGGTTTTTGAATGAGAGAGCTGTCAGGAAGCAGTGAGTAGAACTAAAACAATGTATTGTTTGAATGGAAGGTTTGGAGGATATAGCAAGAGTTGGGGTTTTACCCCAGCTATTCCCAATAAACATAATATGTATGATTGAGTGGATCAAGTACAATATTTTCAAGTTTGCAGATGGCACTAAATATCAGATTGTGAGTGGGTGAGCAGGATGTCAAATGCTCCAAGGTGATTGAGACAAGTGGAGTGTCTGGGCAAATACGTGGCACATGAGGAGCAATGGGGAGGGGAGGCGGGGGATATGTGATATTGTGACCTTTGATGGGAAAAACAGAACTGGAGCCTATCATTTGAAAAGGGATTGGTTAAAAAATGTTGATTTATAAAGGAACATAAGCTGCATTTTTGTTTCTTCTCTGCAGCCCCCCGAGGTCAGTGTAGGGCAATGAGATCTGAATCATGAAGTCAATACTGAGATTGGCATTTGCACGCTGACCAGTGTACACAGACCCAACAAGTGGGGAGCTGTAACATTGAAAAGGATCTGGATCTCCCTGTACACCAGTCACTGAAAGCAATATTGCAGGAGCAGAAAGCAGATAGGAAGATAAATCGTGTATTCACCTTCATTTCAGGGGGATTTGAATACAAGAGTAAGGATGTTTTACTGCAGCTGTACAGGGCGTTGGTGAGACCTCATCTCGAACACTGTGCAGTTTTATGTACAGTTTTGGTCTCCTTACCTAATAAAGGACAAACCTGACATTGAGGGAGAGTAGCGAAGATGACCAGACTGATCGCTGTTGTGGGAGCAGAACCACCAGTGGTGGCTGGGCCTGAATTCCATGGGCTTTAGGAAAATGAGTGGAGTTATCAGTGAAATATATAAAACTCTGTCAGGACAAGACAGACTGGAAGCAGGGGTGACAATTTCCCTTGCTGGGACACCAAAACAAGGGGCCACAGTATCAGGTATTAGGTACAGACAGACCACTCTGCATTGAGATGAGAATAAATGTCTGCACTCAGACACTGGTGAACCTGGGGAATTATCTCCCAGATCATACTGTGGAAACCAAGGCACTGAATATAAAAATGGATTTCTGTAAACTAAAGGGATAGGGAGAGAGCAGGGTATTGTATGAGGATAGAGGATCAGATATCATTTCAGGTTACTGACACCAGATTCTACATCATGATATATTTTTTTTTTAAATTCCACCAGCTTCCCAGAGCATTATCCTGTATTGGATTCGCAATCCAGTGACATTTCCACAACAGCACCATGTCCATAAAGGAACCTATCGGAAATCACACTGAGCTGGTTATTGCTGTACTGCTTGACAGCTCTATCAAAATGAACTCCCACCAATGTGATTATCGTGAAGGGACTGAGGGAGTGTTACATGGTCAAAATGTAATTATTAATCTATTAGGGGACGGGACATTGTGTGAGTAATTTTCCACATTGCCAGGGAGTTGTCAGAGTTGGAGCTGGAATGGAAAAGCTTCCCCAGGGACACGGCTTGTTGTGCAGCACAAGTCTTCAGTACCATTGCGGGAATGGTGTCAGGCCCCATTGCCTTTGTTGTATCTACGTGTCCAACTGTTTCTTCATGTCAAGTGCAGCGAATCGAATTCGTTGAAGACTGGCATCTGTGATTCTGTGGCATCATGACGAGGGTATCGTGGATCATCGATTCAACACCTCTGGCTGAGGATGGTGCAGATACTACATCCTTGTCATTTTCACTGATGTACAGGGCTGTTCCATTATTTAGGATGGGGATATTTCTGGAGCCCTCTCCTCCAGTAAGTTTTTTAATACTACACCGGCATTTATGTCTGGATGTGGCAGGACTGCAGAGTTTAGATCTGATCTGTTGGTCTTGGGATCATTTCGTCCTCTCTATCAGATGTTACTTCTGCTGTTTGGAATGAAACCACTCAGGTGCGGTAGCTTTAATGATTTGCCAACATCTTAAGGTACACATGGTCCTGACCTTGACATGTTCACCCACACACATCACTGAACCATCGCTCGGCTTGGTGGTAATTGTAGACTGATGGAATATCCTGGGGAAAATGATACAGATTATGTTTGAATACAATCCTGCTTTTATTGCTGCTGCTGTCAACAGCATCACGTGATAGCCCAGTTTGAGCTGCAATATCTGCAATTCAATTGTACTGACTGTCCCCCAGTTCACATCGAGACCCATTCACCGATCAGCCGTGAACTCAGTGACCTCACCTGTTGTCTGTTGCAGGAATACTTCCATTTTAATATTCTCATTCTGCTGAGGGTCTCTCCTTGGTGTCATGCTTCCAATTTGTTACATTACTCAAACCCTTTAACATATTCATCTGAATCTTCTCCTTTACCTTATTGTCATCTTCTGCGGTTGAATTGAATGTGTTTCTCTCTGGTTTTCTCCCTGACAATGATGAAGAGCTCTGTGGTGTCAGTGATGCCAGCCATATGCAGTTTCAGAGCCAATGAATGTGTGCACTTTGTATTATCGTTCAGTTGCCAGGGTACGACGCTCCGTGTTGGACAGGGCGTTTGAGAAGCTTTCACAAATTGGAGCTTGTTCAAAAATTGATGAAGAAACAAAGCACGTCTGCGGGCGTCTTTTGTAGTGAATGTAGAGTGATACTTTTGGGTCCAGTGACCCTTTTACGAAGCTCTCAGTTTCTCCAGCGATTTTCTGTGTTTTTAGTTCCAGTATCCTTCTCTATTTCTTTAATTGAAAGCTTGTGCTGTGCCTATTCGTTTCTGGAGAAACCCAGCAGGTCTGGCAGCATCTGCAGAGACAGAGAAACAGAGTTAGCCTTACAAGTCCGTGTGAGTTGTTCAGAACTGAAAAAGGTTGGAAACCGGGCTTTTTAATCCCTTGCCGGAGTTGGGGGATGTATGACTTGGAAAAGGGGGCATGGCATAAGATAAGCGGGATATTAGCAGTTGTGAACGAGAAGAAGATGCAAAATGGGTTTAAATTAAGATGTGAATGGGGGAAAGGGGTCTCTCTAACTGAGTGTAAGATAAAGAATACACAACCACATTAGGTCACAGAAAGAACAGGAGAGAGAATGTTGACCATGTGGTATTATATAGATCTAGCAAGAGAAAGTTTCCACTCTTTCGATCATCACCTCCTTCACACTATGGAACTCATGTGCTTGACCTCTTATTGGCACTTGTAACAGTTTCATGCTGCCTTAGTTTTGTAATATAGAGCAAAACTGACAGTATGAAGTTTGGGCTGTTTTCTTTACCTTTCATCTTCATAATTCTTTGAAATTTAAGTGCTTATTTTTAAACATTTTATCTCGAAGTTAGTTTCAGATGGATTGTAGGGGGTTGAGGGGTGACATTCTCGAAGTTTATAATGTCATTTGAGGCATGGATAGAGTGAAAAGCCAAGGTCTTTTCTGCAGGATCGGGGAGTTCAAACATAGATGCATAGCTTTAAAGTAAAAAAGGGAAAACTTGAAAGGGACAAAGGGGCAACTTTATTTACACAGAGGGTGATGTAAGTATGGAATGAGCTGCCAGAGGAACAGCCGTAGATGCAAGTACAGCTACAATATTTCAAAGACATTTGGACAAACATATGAATGGGAAACGTTTAGAGGCATATGGGCCAAGTGCAAGCAAATGAGACTAGTTTAGTTTAGAAAATCTGGCCAGCATGGACAAGTTGGACCAAATGGTCTGTTTGTGCACAATATGACTGTATGAATCTAGAAAGCGATGAAGATGTATGAAAAGATATGATGTAATAAATTTGCAAGAAATATAAAAGCAAGCATCACGAGCTTTTCCGTCTGTATAACAAATGCTTAAAAATGTGTTTGCGACCTGAGGTAGAAGTGTAGTCAGGAAAGTACATTGAGTCCATATGGAGGGTGTAACTAGGGAACTGGCCACAGGGAACAGGCAAATAACTTACACCAGTATTTTAAATCGTTCCTCATGGGGAAAGTACTGTAAGTATTTAAATGGTATAAACAAAATGGTAACAGGAGGGAATTTCTTGAACTGTCTGTTACAAAAGTAACAAGGTTTTTAACTAACAGGTAAGAATAAGGGTAAGCAGGTCAGCAGTAATTCATAGTTAATTTTAAAAGAATTGGTCACAGAGTAACGAGCAGGACTGTGTGAAATATTTCATAACTCACTGGATTACAGGAGTGTTCCAGCGAAACTGGAGAACCTCCAGTGTGGCACTTGTCTTCAAGAAAGGAAAGAGACAGAAAGCAGGAACCATTTAGCCTAACCATTATTGCTGGGAATCTGCTCGAGTCTGCTATGGAGGAAGGAATCGCAGGGCATTTAGAAAAGCTTAATGCAGAGTTGGCATGGTTTTGTGAAAGGGAAACTATTTTTGTTCTGTAAAGACATACACATTTTTTTTGGAGATCCCTGATAATGTCAAGATTAGAGTCATGCTGTAAAAGCACAACAGGACAGGAAGCATCCAAGGAGCAGGAAAATCAATGTTTCGGGCAGGAGCCTTTCATCAGGAACTCCTGAGAATGTGACAAGCAGACTTGATAAAGGGAACTGGTCAACATAAGGCTTTTCAGAGATTTTTCATAAGGTATCACAAAATAAACGTGCTGACACAAGACAGAGGCTTCTCGTATGATGGATAATATATTAGCATGGGATGACGGTTAGTTAACACATAGAAATCGGAGAGTCAGGATTATTGGATCTTCATGATAAAGGTGTATCTGTTGGATTACCAAAAATATCAGTCCGATGGCATCAGTTATTTACAATCTATATTGACAGCCTGATCGCGGGAGCTGAGTGCAATACACATCACAGTTTATAGATGACACTGAGAACCAAAATGCAGGCTGTTATTTAATGGAGAGGACTCCCAAAAATGGGATTGGAGTGCCCCTGTGTTAGTCAGTCCCCTCCGAGGGAAGAAATTTTGTTCCTATAATTCCCATTGATTATTTGGAGGCTTATAGTGCAAGCATCACCATCCCCCTCTTAATTCTTTGCACCGTTCACAAAACCTCATTGGATATTATGTCAGTTATTTCAACTTTAAATACTAGAGTGATATGCGCCTTAATCAGAACTATTGGTATTTAAATTGTTTCCATTTATATCTCTTCCCCACATTGATTTTCATATTCGCAGCACACCTTGTCAAGGTACAGTACAGATATGGAGCTGTAAATGGATGGGAACTGCACATTCTGTCACTTCCAGCATTGGTTACATTTTTCCCCACACTGGGCAGTGATCTAACACAGTATTACCAAACAATGCAACAGCCTGGCTTTGTATATGAATTACCCAGTGCAGACTGCAAAGCTCCCCACACTGAACATTTAGTCCAGGATTATAGATCAAGAATTGGTGTGGGCTGCATAGAGTTTCACTCTGGACATTGCTGGGTTACATACAGCTGTACACTAGCTGGATCTACACAGTGCTCCAACCTGAATATGTAATGGGTGAGCTGGTTATGTGAGTTGGATTGCGAATGTGAGAATACAAAACATCTGACAATACCTTTATTTTGTGTTTTCATCCTTGTCATTGGACCCATCAAATCCTGACTTATCTTGTTAGACCCATCCTTCTACATAAGTCATGGTGAGTGTTGTTACAGCATCTGAGTCTGCAACATGACCAACAAATGGAGCTGCAGAGAGGGGAGTCTCCGTAAAATGGAATGAGGGAATCACCATCAGATCAGCCCTGGTCTTAGTGAATGGTGGGGCAGGATTGAATGGACCACTGATGCAACCTATTTATACATTTCTGTGTATTCCAAGCAAACTCCCCTTCTCTCCCAGTGTCCCATACTGGAGGGGAGTGAGTCACCTCCTGCTGTTCCTGCATAACAGGATGCTGGGGCCTCACAACCTCCAGATTTCCCTGTGCCCCTGTTTCGAGCTCTGAGTGACTCCCTCCTGTCCCTGTGTCACAGTCTCAAGCAGTTGAATGACTGTGTCCTGTTGTGTGCACCAATCTTAAGCAGCTGTGTAACTCCCTCCTGATCCAAGGTTTGCGAAAGTAAATGTCCCCCTCCTGCTACTGAGTAACAGGCTCCAATCGCTCTGTGCTCACCTGCTGCTCCTGTGGAATGGAGTCGAGGGCCTGAATGGCCTCTTCACATTCATTACAGCTTCTCTTGACTAAATGCCTTTCCCCGTTTCTGTAAAACACCATCAAATTCTGAATGATTTATTTTTGTATTTTACTCTCAGTAATTGAACAAACAAGCTGACTGACAGAATTCAGAAGCTGAATAGCCTCTTCCTGTTCCTGTGTCATACACTCAAGTGGGAATAGAGTTTCAGAGATTTACAGCACGGAAAAAGACCTTTCAGTCTGATCGCCCATACCGACCAAGCAGCCTAAATAAATCTCGTCCCCCTTGCCAGCACTTGGCCCATCTCCCTCTAAACACTTCCCATGCATGTATCCATCCAACTGCCTTTTAAATGGTGTAACTGTACCTGCCTCCACCACCTCTTTTGTCTGTTCAATCCATACACACAGCGGTGTCTGTGAGAAAATGTTGTCCCTCATGTTCCTTTTTAAATCTTTCTCCTCTTACCTGAAACCTTTGTCTTCTAATTTTGGACTCGCCTATCCTGGGGGAAAAAAAGTTGACTGTTTACCTTATCTATGCCTCTCATGATTTTATAAACCCCTTTAATGTCACCCCTCAGCCTCAACACATGACAATAGTCCCAGCCTGTTCAAATTCTCCCTGTGACTCTAACCATCCAACATCTGCAACATTATTTTAAGTCTCTTCTGCACCCTTTCAAGTTTGACAACGTCTTTCCGACAGCAGGGAGAACAGTATTAAAGACAATATTACAAATGTGGCCAAACCAATATCCTGGACAGATGCACCATGTCATGAAAATGTTTAGACTCAAAGCACGGACCAATAAAGGGAAGATCACCAAGTGCCTTCTTCACTGCGCTGTCTACCTGTGACGGCATTTTCAAGGAACAGAGAACCTGAACCACAAGGTGACACAGTAGCTCAGTGACTAGCATTGCTGCTTCAGAGCGCAGCGATCTGGGTTTAATTCCATCCTTGAATGACAGCCTGTGTGGAGTTTGCACATTCTCCCCGTGTCTGTATGAGTTTCCTCTGGATGTTATGTTCTCCTCCAACAGTATAAAGATATACAGATAAGGGGAGATTGGCCATGCTAAGTTGCGTAAAGTACCCAAGGATGTGTAGGTGAGGTGGATTAGCCATGGGAAATGCAGGCTAAGAGGGATAGGGTAGGGGTTTGTCCAGTGGGATACTGTTTAGAGGGTCGGTGTGGCCTCGATGGGCCGAAGAGCCTGTTTCCTAACTGTAGGAATTCGATAATTTCGATGGAGTTCTCCTTGATTGGCAGCTTTCGACAGAACCCTACCTGTATGTCTTGCCTTGATTTGTCTTGCCAAAATGCAATTGTTCACATTTATCTAAAATAAACTCCATCTGCCACTCCTCGGCTCACCTTAGCAAAGTCCCATTATAGTCTGAGAGATCATTCTTCACTGTCAATGACACCAACAAATTTGGTATTATCTACAAACTACTGACCATACTTCATATAGTCAAATATAAATGATTTATATAAGTGACAAGAGGCAGTGGACCCACTATTGATCTTTGCAGCACGCCACTGGTCACAGGTCTCAATGTTTAATGAACAAATATCCACTGTCATGTCCTGTCTCCAATATTCAAGAAAAATTTGGATCTAAATGGCGAGTTCTCCCTGGATCCCAGCCAGTCTAACCTTGTTAACCAGTCTACCATGTAGAACTGTTTGGTTTTCTTACTGAATTCCATAAAGACAACATCCACTGTCCTGTCTTCATCAATCATCTTCATCACTTCGTCAAAAAATTACACCAAGTCAGTGAGACATGATCTCCAATGTACAAAGCCCTCTTCAGTCCTTGTCTTTCCAAATGCATATCGATCTTTTTCCTCGAAATCCCCTCCAACAATTTCGTCACCATTGACGTCAGGCTCACCGATCTATAGTTACTTGTTTTTTCTCCTTACTTTCTTAAATAATGACAATATGTAGGCAGCCCTCCAGTCTTTTGACATCTCACCTATGGAAATCAATGTAACAAATATATCAGCAAAATGCTGAGCAATCTCTTTCCTAGATTCCCACAAACATCTGGGAAACAACTGCTCAGTTCCCAGCGATTTGTTCACCTTTATGTGTTTTAAAATATCAGACACCTCCTTGTAATATAGACACTTTCAAGGTATCACTGTATATTTCTTCATTCTCTCGCTCTTGTAACCTCCTCCACATTAAATACTGAAAAGAAATACATGTTTTGTATCCCTCCAATCTCCTGTGGTTCCATACACAGGTAGCCTTACTGATCTTTAAGGGGCCCTATTCTCCCCCTAGTTAATCTTTTGACATTAAAGGATTTGCATAATTTCTTCAATACCTCGTTAACCGTATTTCTAAAGCCATCCCTTGTCGACATTTTTCTGGCCTGATTTCCCCATTGACTGTACACTTGCTGCCCTTACACACCTCTCGGGATTCACTTGATCTCAGCTCTGTTTACCTGGCATATGCCTCCTTCCTTGCCTTGACCAGACCATCAATATATCTAGCCATCCAGCACTCCCTGCACCCACCAGCCTTGCCCCTCTCACTAATGGGAACACGTTGGCTCTGTACTCTCTGAAACCAAGTTTTGATGGCCTTGCATTTTCCAACCATCCCTTTACCTGTGAATAGGGTATTCTAATAAGCCTTTCACAGGGCTCACCTAATACTTCCAAAATTGGCCTCGTTCAAAGTTATAACTTTAATGTTTACATCAGGTCTTTCCTATTGCAAAACTAATTTAAAACTAATATTTATGCGTAACAGACTTGGAAGTTAAATAAACACTTCCTGCCCCTCTGTAACAGGCTCGAGAGGCTGAATAGGCTCCTCCTCGCCCTCTGTGATAGACTGGAAACGCTGAATGGCCTCCTCCTGTCCTTGTGTAACAGACCCGAGACATTAAATGCCACAACAACCCGTGGATTACGAGCAGCCGTTAAATTGTATCTGTTGGAGGTTCATCCCTTTTCAGTTACAGAAACAGAAACAACACAATGTACTTCAGGTGCCCTCTCACGAACACCTCATACAGCTGCAGTGACACATCTCTTCGTTTTGAATGATTCTGTTGGCAAAATGTGACAAAATTCTAGATTTCCACATTTTCAAGTAGCAACAGGCTAATATGGGCTAAATGGACTTCTCTTATACCTTTGTAAGAGGCCCGGAGGGACAGAATTGCTTCGGCCTTTTGCTGCGCAGCAGTCTCAATTCTCTGTCTCAAGGTTATGAAAGGATTTGATAACAGGGCACTTAAAACCAGGAGGAGCCTCACACTGGTCAATAAGTATTATACTTTGGGGTAAGGTATCTAGAAACTTGCGCATCTGACTTTTTTTATGCAACCGATCTGCTACTTTATAACTGCCTCCTTTCATTAACAGAGAGGAACATATATAGACCACTGCAGTGCCTTTTAATACTCTCATATACAAGTTTTATAAAAAGATTCAAAAGATTTAAAGATTTATAGTCCATCCCTCAGCAACGCTTATCCATTCCTTCCAAACCCGGTAAATGTTCCCTTTTATAGTGATATGAAAAATGATGTGTGGAAATGATTAACTGAGCCTGTTTGTTTAGTCATGATTTGGAGATGCCGGTGTTGGTCTGGGGTGTACAAAGTTAAAAATCACACAACACCAGGTTTTCATCCAACAGGTTTAATTGGAAGCACACTAGCTTTCAGAGCGCTGCTCTTTCATCAGGTGATCGTGGAGGACACACTTCTAAGGCACAGAATTTATTGCAAAAATTTACAGTGTAATGTAACTGAAATTATCTATTGAAAATACTTTGATTGTTTGTTGAGTCTTTCATCTGTTCGAATATCATGGTAGTTTCATTTCTTTCATGTGTAAATTACAAAAGCTTTTTCTTTTAAAGTTGCATTCTCAGGTTAGCAGTAACAACGAGTGTTAGATAGACAATATTTTGAAGGTGTTAGCCCCTGTTTACTCTGTCTATACCATAATGTTTAGATTGATTCTAATCTGAAAAGTGAGATAACAGAGTTTTACATGAATTCATGCAGTTTTTGAGCTCAGAGTTCTACATGAATGCATGCAGTTTTTGAGCAAAGTACGATGTAACTCTGCAAGTACGAATTCTTTTCACAAAATATATGTGTCTGTGGGTCTTTGTCGGTTTGTATGTGCGTGTTTCTCTTAATTGGGGGTTGTGAGTGTGAGAGGGAGTGTATATGTGTGTGTAGTGATGTAGAGTGTGTTAAGTCTGTGAGCGGGTACATGTGTGAGTGTGGGAGTGTATGTGTGTGTCTGGGGTGGGGGGCTTGAGTATCAGTTAGAGAGAGTGTATATGTCTATGCATGAGTGTAGAGTGGTCTAAGTCTCTGAGCGGATGCCTGTGAGAGTGTGGGTGTCTGTAAGGGTGTGTGTGTGTCAGTGTACGTGTCTGTGTACATATGTGTCCGTACATATGTGTGTGTATAGGAGTGCCTGTGTGTGTGTGCGTGTGTGTGTGTGCGTGTGTTTGTGTGTTTGTGTGTGTGTGCGCCTGTGTGTGTGTGTGTGTGTGTGTGTGTGTGTGTGTGTGTGTGTGTGTGTGTGTGTGTGTGTGTGTGTATAGTGCAATGTTGGTCACCTGCAATGTGACATGAACCCAAGGCCCCAGTTGAGGCCCTCCCTATGGGAACCGTAATTTGTAATCAGCTTCTGCTCGGCCACTTTTCGCTGCTGCCTGTCCTGAAATCCGCCTTGAAGGATGGTCAGCAGAAGATCCAAGGTTGAATATCCTGGACCACTGAAGTGTTCACCAACTGGGAGGGAACCCTCCTGTCTGTTGATTGTTTTGCAGTGCCCATTCATCCGTTGTCGTACCCTTTGCTAATTTTCCCAGTGTTTGTTCAGTGACTGTGCTTTATGCCAATCTTCATGGATTCTAATTATCCCAGTGGAGGGTTTCCATCTTTTAATGATAAATGGGCGCCGTTCAATGTGGTATCCCATAACATGAGCGGGAGCATCACCGACAGCACTGACAGGGAGCAGCAAACCCAGAGAGAGGGGGAGGAGAGATCAGTATCTGAGAACATTAGACTGGAATGTTCCAAAAATGTATCAGAATCTGGAAACATTAGACTGGCATGTTCCAACAATAGACAGGAATTTATACATTTATGTTTGGCGTCTTTCTGCAGTTTATTGGTTGCCATTATCATGGCGGATCTATTGTGCTCTTCTCATTATTCAATACTTTTATTATCCTTTCCTGGCTATCGTTGGTGTTCCTGGTAAGTGTCAACGTCCAGATTTTTTTGTTCTAAAAACCGATTATGACTGTATTACTGTTCTTTTATATCGTCTACACTTCTTGCCACTATTATTTTACTGTTGAAACTCTCATTCCAGATATTTACTCTACAGACCACTACTAACTACATCAATGCATGTGTTCAATGACTGTCTCCCTCTCTGAGCTGACAGTGTTACTCTCTATGTTGACCTACTCAGTTCCAGCGGAGACCTACAATTTACTATATCATTGCCTTTGTTATTTAAATATTAAGAGCAGGGAGGTCACGCTCTACTGTTCTGGTTACAAACTCCACTTCCTGCCACTGTTTCCATCCCATCCCTGGCCAATATCTGCGACTGAAGCAGACAAGTCACAACTGTGGGAGATCCCGTTGACCATGAGCTGATTCATGACACCATATCCTGACCATTTCTAACTTGAAATGCTCACCACCCCAGAATATATCTCACTGGTTTAGTCCATCTGCTGTTTGAACCTTGAGCTATGAAATACAGTCTTAACAAAGCCAATAATCTGCTGCTGACACTCCCGGCTTCAAACCTGCCGAAGCAAATCAGATTCGAACTCACACCAAACTCCCATCCATCTGTCATTCATGTGCACGCCGATGTATATTGCTGTTTTTGTTTTCTGGAAATGCCTTTATTCTAACATTCTCAAACACTTTATCTCATCTGTCCATGAAACTTCTCTCGTTCTCTCTCTGTTGATTAACAAAAAGCCTGCTAGTTGTTCTTATATAAAATAGTTTCCTGCATTTTCGTTCCTTCTCAAACAATGAGTTTCGCATTCAACCACGCCAATCCCGCACACACACACTCTCTCTCAGTCTCTGATGAACACACACATGGCAAACTTTCTCATTGTAGACATTGCAGTAATTTGATGCGAGTATAGTTACCATATGACAGTAAAGTTTGCAATACTCTCTATGCTGGGCAGATAGTGCAGCTTAGTGAGCAACACACGAGCATGGTCTGCACAGCTCTCCATGCTGGGCTGTCATCTTGTCCCAGTTTATGTTGTTTGTGGTGTTCTCTGAAGCAGATTGAGAATTTGTGTAACAAACCATTCCAGCTGATCTGACAATGCCTTTATTCAATGTTCTCATTCTTTTAAGTTTACTCTCGAAGATTCTCACTTCTCCAGTTAGTCCTTCTGCCCTGCCTTTTCCCCCATATTTCCACAACATCTTTTCAGTTAATTAACTGTCTTTTTCTGTCTTTAATGTGAATCTTTCTGTCCCTCTGTTTCTTTCCCTGGCCTTTGTTTATTGCTCTCTAGTGTATCGAGTGCTGGCATTGTGAAGCTCAGAAACAGTGAAATGGTGTGTGTCAGGCTGTTTTTCACTTCCTGGTATATCCCATGTGATGGTCCACGGACAGGGGCGTTTCAGAAGTTATGAGACACAGCCTTGTAACTTGGTCTGTGCCTGTATTTGTCCCTCTCAGGTGATCTTCCGATCGAGGAAGCCCCTCAAGTAAAGGGCCAGGGATCTAAAGTGTGTGACAATGTTGTCACTTTAAAAAAAAAGATTATTTTCTCCTTTCTTTAAATAAGAGATCTTAAAGGCCAAACTGCCGACTGAAAACGGCTCAAGTAAATAACTTGCGACACTTTTAGGGTTTATAATAAATAGCAGTAACAACGGCCTAGTAACTTATCTCCAACTGCTACGCTCTCTGAAACCTGACTTGATGCTGTTTCCTCATTGAATTGGAGAACTGTATGCAAGAATGTATGTCTGAATGTTGCATATTTCCAAGAGATGTGTTTATGGGATGTTGGTATATTGGAAGAGTTCATTTGTAGAAGGTACTTTATCCATTATACAGTTATGGTTTCCAATAGTTAAATTATTCTAAATTCCTCTTCATTTTGTATGTATTTTCATTAGAGTCTTTCAGTATGTTGTGTTTTGCTTAATGGTGAGTGGTTTGATGAGTTGCATCAACTCTGGAATACCCACTTCACATCTACCTTTAAAATAAGGAAAGGTTTGGCATCCAAGCTACCTCCTTAAAATAGTTTGAGGCAGTCTGGTTGGTCTATAGCAAACTGTGGTCTCTTGTCGGGGTCTAAATCGATAATACCAAATTGGGTTTAGAATTACAATCCCTACAGTGTGCAAACAGGCAATTCGACCCAACAAGTCCACACCGACCCTCTGAGGAGTATCCTACCCAGACCCATTCCTCGACCCTTTTATTACACCTAACCCACACATCCCTGAAAACTATGAACAACTAACCATAACCAATTCACCTGACATGCACATATTTGGATTGTGGGAGGAAACCAGAGCATCCAGAATAAAATCATGCAGACACTGGAGAGTATGCACCGGGAGGCTATTGGGTTCAAAGGTCGTGTATGATAGTTGTTAGTGTCTTTTGTTCCGGATGTTGAATTCGGTTGCTTTAAACAGTGTTTTGTGTATAAAGATTCTATCAGTCAATAAGAGTTCTCTGGGTGTGGAAGAAATGAAGTTGGGGGTTTTACAAAAGGTAATGAAGGCAAAGCTGTAAGAATTGGCAGACAAGCTGGAGTTGGGGCTGTGTTCGTCTGTGAGAAAATTACAGCTATAGCTCGGCAATTGCATTTGGTGGAAATGCCATCAGAGTCTTTGGAAATGGCTAGAATTCAATTTCAAATGAGGCACCTTGAACATGAGAAGGAATTGAAACTGTTTCAATTATGATGAAAAGTGGAAATAAAAGAAAAGGAATGAAGACGATAGAAAGAAAAAGAGAGAAGAATAGCAGAGAGTTTCAACTTCAAAAGTTAGTAATTAGAGAGGAAAGTTGACATATAAGGTCGAGATAAAGGAAGACGATAGGCTGGATAAGGAGGATAGTGGGGATGAGCAACCCCATAGGAGCCAAAGGCCAGATGGATAGCTGTTTAAATAAACCCAGGCATTTTCTAAATTTGATGAGAAGAATGGAGGAGCCTTTTTAATTTCATTTGAGAAAGTGGCTAAAAAAATGCAGTGCCCAGTGACCATGTGGATTTAGTTGATTCAAACAAAGCTGATCGGTATTTGCATCCTGTTCGGAGGTGGTATCTGAGGAGGAGGAGGGGGTGAAGAATGCCATCTGAAGTGCATATGAGCTTGTGCCAGAAGCCGACAGACAGTGTTTCAGGGATCTAAAATAGCGTCCATGGTTAAATGCACATTGAGTTTGAAAGAATCGAACAAAGTAATTTTGAAAGCGGGGGAGGGGTATTAAAAACAGAACAAAGCTATAGCACTCTTAGAGAGATTCTTATTTGGGGAAGTTTAACAATTCACTTCCTGCAGTCGTGACAACTCGTGTGGAAGAGAAAAGAGTTAAAATGGCAAGATTAGAAGCTGAAATGGCTGATGATTATGATTTGGTTCAGAAATCAAAGGCTGGTTTCTGTGAGGGATTGAGAAGAATGTGCGAGATCTTCTTAAAACATATCCCTGTGAGAGTAAGGTTTATTGGCATAGGCCAGGAGTAGCAGGTAAAGGGGTTACAGCATTAAGAGGAACAGAAGCATGTAATGCTTTTATGTTGAGATATGAGGAACTATGTCATTGAGAAGGACTATTGGAGAGATGAGAAGTGCTCCATTACGTAATGTGTGGTTGGAGCGTCCAGTGGAAACATCAACAGATTTATTCCACAATGTGAAGGAGGCCTTGAGCTTGGTGTTGGCACTACAACACTCCAGCATTTAAGTTGCCAATAACATACCTGAGACAAATCTTTATCACTGATCGTGACCCATTAAAGTTATTGAAGAAGTTTAGGGTGACGAATACCACTCTGTTTCGATTGAGCTTATTATTGCTGCTATTCAATTTGAAATTATGCCGTTGATAGGGCGAGAAACCTAAGATTTGACACGTTATGGAGACTTGGATGAAGAAAGTCAAAGGCATTCTGTGGCAGGAGTAAAATGACTGAAATCGAATCTAGTTGTGAACATTTGTATGCTCAGAGTCAATGTAATATATATGCATTTCAGTCTACTAATAGAGGACGATTAGCAGGTCTAAAATTAATCCATTTTTGTATATTGTTGGATCATTTTATTAAAGGTGAGTTGTGAGTTTACTATCACTGTAAAGAGGTTATGTTCTCTTAGGTTGTTTTTGAAGAGAGGTTCCAAAGGCAGAGGTACAGAACTGCTGTCTGAACACAGTTTAAAAAATAACTGAGGAGGCCTTTAGGTTTCATTAAATGGTGGTAACAATCGAAGGGCAGTGGGCAGATCTCACAGACCAGGTTTTCTTGTTTTGTTTTTATCTGCAGCATTCAGAAGCTGTTGGGGATCCTTGAAGGGTTGGAAGTATCAATACATGATCCCCAGCTGCTTTTCTCTCTGAGACCTCTTTTCATGTTGTTTCCTCATGGATCAAAAAAAATGCATGTAAGAATCTGTATTTGAATATATCTTTGTGCCAAGCAGTGCATACAAAAAAGTACAGTACCTATTGTTTGTGTAAGTGTTCCAACATATAAGCTATCTCAAAATGTTCTTTTCTTCGATTGGATATTAAACAAAACATTTGAATGGATTATATTTTGCTTAATGTCGAGAGGTTTGACCAGTCACAACATATCTGGAACGCACACTTCACATCTATGTTTAAAGTAAGAATAGGTTTGGGTCTAAGCGGCCTTCTTAAAATATTTTGTGTGGATCTGGTCTGGTTCACAACACTTGTAGCCGAGGGGTTTCTGACTGACTCCTGTAATTAAAAAGTTAGTGGAGGTGCTGGGGATGGTTTGCTGGAAGTTGTGTTGTGAGCTGCCTCAGACATTCAGGGAGACCTGAGGATTTGGTGACCCAACTCTGGATGGATCATGGGGAGTGTAGTTACAGCATCTGAGCCTGCAACATGAACAACAAATGAAGCAGAGGCTGCAGAGACGGGAATCTCTGAAACCACGGAGTGAGTGTGTGTGGGGAAAAGGGTCTGCTGTATACACCCCAAGTATTCCATGAACAGCTACCCAAGCTACACTTAACCCAGTAGCAGAGTGTGAGGGGACCTTGACTGAACAAGGAACTGGTCACAGAGTGGTGTTACATAGAACATAGAACATAGAACAATACAGCACAGAACAGGCCCTTCGGCCCACGATGTTGTGCCGAACTTCTATCCTAGATTAAGCACCCATCCATGTACCTATCCAAATGCCGCTTAAAGGTCGCCAATGAATCTGACTCTACCACTCCCACGGGCAGCGCATTCCATGCCCCCACCACTCTCTGGGTGAAGAACCCACCCCTGACATCTCCCCTATACCTTCCACCCTTCACCTTAAATTTATGTCCCCTTGTAACACTCTGTTGTACCCGGGGAAAAAGTTTCTGACTGTCTACTCTATCTATTCCTCTGATCATCTTATACACCTCTATCAAGTCACCCCTCATCCTTCGCCGTTCCAACGAGAAAAGGCCGAGAACTCTCAACCTATCCTCGTACGACCTACTCTCCATTCCAGGCAACATCCTGGTAAATCTTCTCTGCACCCTCTCCAAAGCTTCCACATCTTTCCTAAAGTGAGGCGACCAGAACTGCACACAGTACTCCAAATGTGGCCTAACCAAAGTCCTGTACAGCTGCAACATCACCTCACGACTCTTGAATTCAATCCCTCTGCTAATGAACGATAATACTCCATAGGCCTTCTTACAAACTCTATCCACCTGAGTGGCAACCTTCAAAGATCTATGTACATAGACCCCAAGATCCCTCTGTTCCTCCACCTGACCAAGAACCCTACCATTAACCCTGTATTCCGCATTCTTATTTGTTCTTCCAAAATGGACAACTTCACACTTGGCAGGGTTGAACTCCATCTGCCACTCCACAGCCCAGCTCTGCATCATATCTAAGTCCCTCTGCAGCCGACAACAGCCCTTCTTCAACACGTCCTGCAGCATCACACCAGGGAGCGGGTGGTGCTGCCAGTGGCTGTTAGGGTCACTGTTTCATTCAGCTTCTATGCTCCATAACTTTCTAGGCAGAACTAGGTGACATATCCATCATTTCCCAGTATCTCAACATTGATGTCACCATTCGGTGATGGAGGGTATATATGGTGAATGGGGTAAATACATTGTTTCTCCCTCAGCAGGGAGCTGCCGGGTGTATCCAGTATAGTGGTATTCCCGATGGTGTGCATGGCATCTGCAGAATACCCATGTCAAAGGGGAGAGTTAGAGGAACTGAAGGAGCTCTCTCTCTCTCTCTATTAATGTTACAGTATGCCCATGCACAGTGCATCATGTTGGTGAATACCCACTGTCCTGGCAGCAGTCATGGCCTCTTCATTCAGAAGCAGTCAGCCATTCCCATCGTCATTGGGTCTCCACGTAGAAAGAAATGAATATATCTTGGATAAAGGCCGTCCGCTTGATGCACGTTTCAAAACACCATCCCCACCAATAATCAAACACATTAAATATTCCATGTATACAGAGAGCAATTGGGTCACTTGGAGTGTCTGGGAGCAGACGATCAGGGATGGAGCAAAACCTCCCATGTCTCAACGGGTTTGAGTGAACCCACCAGTACACAGTATCAATAAGTCCTAAAATTCCTCTCCATTTCAGTAACATATTGCTTTCCGTTATTCCTGCAAATGAAATGACAGTTATATCATGTTGAATTCCACTTGCCAAACTATTATCTATTGCCTTTACCTCTCTGAATCTATTTGCAGACTCTCCACCGTCTCTTGATAATTTAATCTCTTGTTTATCACAGCGACATCACCAAACTCAGCATCTGTGTATCTGTTCTATCCTCCTGATCATTAATATAGATTGTAAATAGTTGAGAACCAAGTACTGGTTACTCTGTGACCCTACTGGTTACATTCTGTCTAACTGAGACTGATTTATCCTGAGTGCCTGCTCCTGTATGATACCCTCTCCTTCCCCATTCCTATGCAACACAGTCGAAGGGTTGAAAAACAACAAGGAGCATCTGTGAGGAATCCAACCCCTCGATGAGGCTGATGTCAACGCGCCCTCTGTTCAACTTTCCTGCCATCTCTCCACCCTACACCACTGGTCTCTTGTTGTAGATTGCGCCACATGAAAAAAAATCCACTCCATATCTACACATTCAATTATTTTTAGCATTTCACAGACCTCAATGAGATCTCCTTTCATTCTTATTAACTGGAGAGTATAGGCCTAAACTGCTCAATTTCTCTTCATAAGACAAACACTTCAATAAGGAATCAATCTGATGAAGCTCTTCTGAATTGCCTCCAATGGAAATACCTCATTCTGCAGGAAACCCAAACTGTACTCCAGTTGCAGCCTCACTAATGCCTTGCATAGCTACACCAACACTCCCTACCTTTCTACTCTATCCTTTTATAAATAAACACGGAAATTATGCTTGCATTTCTCATTACTTGCAGTACCCACAGGCAGGTTTTCTGTGATATGCAAGCAGACACCCAGATCCCTCTGCACCTAAACACTTTGAACTTTCTCTCCATTTAGATAATAATTTGTCTTTCTACTATCCTGGCCAACATGAATAGCCCCATATTTATCCACTTTAAGTTTCCTTGCCAAATGTTGGCCCATTCACCCAACCTATCCATATAGTTTTAAAATCTCTTGCATCATCATTCTGAAGTAATTTCCCATCGATGTGAGTGTCATCTGAAAATGTGGTATCGTATTTTCTGTCCCATCAACCGAGTACAGTAATGCCATCGATCGCAAATCGTTGAGGCATGAGTACTGAAATCAATGGCACCCCACAAACTGCATTTGCCAAAAGAAAATGACACATTTATTCCATCTGACTCCATTTTGTTGGATAACCAATCCTCCATCCAAGCTAATAAATTACTCCTAAACCCAAGTTGTCTGATCTTACCATTTACTCTTCGGAGAAGTGACATATCTGATGCCTTCAGGAAGACCAGATATGTTCCATCTCCCACGAGCCACCTTGTTTGTGACATCTTCAAATAACTCAAGCAAACAATTCAAACTTGATTTGTCCTTTCTTAAACCATGTTGACTCTGACGGATTGTAGTTTAACTTTGCAAATGTCCTGAACAATGGACTCTAACAATTAGCCTTAAATTATAATAGTTTATTGTTACACTTTGGTCCCTAAAGTAGACCATTATTATCAGTTCTTCCCTTTCGACAGCCTTTACGTTTTCTTTGAAATCCTGTTTAACAGGCACAAGGCTTTAAAAGGTCTGCTCCAATTGCTGTGAAAGAGCCATGTGTGGCTGAATGGACTCATCATCCTGCTGGTCTACAAACTCGATGGGCTGACATCTTTCTGGAGTTCCCATTTTGTCATCTCCAAGGCCAGAACTACCTCCTCAAGTTGTTGCTTTAGAAGATTGGGAGACTATGGGATTTTCCTGTTGTTGTGTAACATTTTGAGGGTCTGATGGGTCTTCTCATACTTCTCCATAACAGGTGGGTATACTGAACGGTCTCCTCATGTATCCCAGAGATGGGACCGAGGGATTGATGGGTCTTCTCTTGTTCCCATACAACAGACACGTGTCTAAATTACCTCTTCCTTTCTCATGAAAGAACTCTCAGATAGTTTGTTTTATCCTTATCCAATTCCCTTGCAATAGGCTCGGTAGGTCTGAATGGTCTCCTGCTATCTCTGTGTAACAATCTCCAGTCACTGTGTGACCTCTTCCAGTTCCTATGTTACAGACTTGAGGAGGCTGAATGGACTGATCCTGTTGCTGTTTAACAGGATACTGGTGCAGCATGACCTACTGTTTTCGTCTCGAGTGGCTGATTGGCCTCCTTCTGTAAATGTATATCAGGCTCCAGGGGCTGAATAGCCTCATACTGTTTTGATGTAACAGGCTCGAAGGCCTGAGTATCCTCATGTTGTTCCTGTGTAACAGGCTGAAGAACAGAATGGATTCCTCCACTATCTGCATAATTCGCTTCATTTGTTGACTCCTTCTGTCATCTATGTTCAAATAAGATCATCTTTAATTTTTGTAAACTCCAATGGCTACTGGGTCAACCTGATCATCTTTTCGGTATACGCTAGCACCTTCATTGCAGGAATCATTTGAGGGAACCATCTCTGAGCTGCTTCCAACATAACAACATCCTTTCTTCATTAAAGAGATTAAATCTGTACACACTACTCCAGATGACATCTCACTAAGAACCTGTACAGCAGCAGCAACACTTTACCAGCCTACTGTAAGGTTCCCACCCAGCTTAGAGCTGTCTCAGCTCACTGGGGGAAAACAGAGCATTGTTGGAAGATTATTGTCCTTCTCTACTCCATCAGCATAACGGGAGATCTGGAGAAATTAAAGTTTGAGAAGATCATAAATGATGTGGCGCGATGATCTCTACCATTAATCTCCCCAGATCCCACGTCGCTCAGATTGCACAGAATCTAGTAAGGTGGAGGGGAAAAACAGCAAGGAGGAGCAAACATTGATGGGAGTTATATATCAAAGTGAAAGCTGCAATACAATTGTTGGACATGTTATAAAACAGGAAATGATGTACACATTTGTGGGTACTTCAGTAATAATGTACTGTTTAAATTATATCTAAACTGTGTTAACCCAATTGAATGCTAATGCTGGGAAAACTGAATTTCATGACCACGTGTGAGATGGTTGACATTAACATTATGTCGAGCACTGAGCTCGAGATCAGGTTATTTAGGAATATTGTTGGGTGATCAGAAGAGCTAATTGAAAATTTTGCTGGAAAGGATCTTTTGGGAACAATGACCACAATGTATTGGTTTTCTTTTATGCTGTTTGAGTACACGACAGTTTTTGTTTTATTTGAAGTAACCGTTATAAATCTGAGTCATGAAAGCCCTGAAGGTGGAGGAGAAATTGGGGACTACAGATGCTGGAGATCAGAGTCGAAGAGTGTGGTGCTGGAAGTGCACAGTCAGGCAACATACTAAGAGTAGATAAATCGATGTTTCGGGCATAAGCCCTTCATCAAGAATGAAGCTTCTGGGCCAAGGGGGCTGAGAGATAATTGGGAAGGGGGTGCGGCAGGGGGGAGGTAGCTGGGATTGTGCTAGGTAGATGAAGGTGGGGTTGAAAGTGATAGGTGACGAAGGGAGACAGAATGCCTCATCTACTGCATCCATTAAACCCAATGTGGTCTTCTCTACGTTGGTGAGGCAGGAGGTCAACTTGTGGATCATTTCAGAGAATATCTCTGGGACAGCCACATTGAATAAATCCATCAACTTGTGTCTGAGCACTTTAACTCCCCTTCCCAATCTGCCAAGGACATGTGGGTCCTGGGCCTGCTCCATCGCCAAATCCAAGCCACCAGAATCCTGGAGGAAGAAAGCCTCCTCTTCTGCCTTGGGACCCTCCAACCACAGGGGATTATAATGGATTTCTACATTTCCCCATTTCCCCTAATCCCACCTTATCCTACTTCAAACTTCCAAATCAGCACGGCCCCTTTTGAACATTCCTATGTGTCCACCTTCCTCCCTATCAGTCTGTTCCACACTCCTTCCTCTCTGACTATCACTTTCAACCCCACCATCATCTACCTATTAGATGAAAGGACACAGCTTAGAAAACTGCCAAGTGTTGCAGTAAACCAGTGGATTCAGAGATGTAGAACCCAGCAAAGGATGACCAAGAAACTGAGAATAAAATCAAAAAGAGAAAAAGCGTACAAATAAACGAAAAACATGAAGACTGCTAAAAAGCGTCTATCGATGTCTGAAAAAAATAAAAAGAAGGTCAAATGTGGAACAGTTGGTGTGCGTTCAGGATAATTTATTGCAGAGAACAGAGAAATTGCAGGGAAAAGAAACAGTTTCTTTGTGTCTATCTTCATGGAAGAATGTCCAGAAATTCTTCCAGAAATGCCAAGTGACCATGGGACTTGTGTAAGTAAAGTCTAAGGTCATTCTTATCATTGTTGGGGTCATCTTTGAAAAGAAAGCTGGATTGAGTATTTATAAATCTGACAGACTAGATGTACTTCATACAAGAATTTCAGAGGAAGCAGCAATAGACCTGTTGATTGCATCGCGGATTTTCACTTTATTTTCCGACACATTCCCGAAAGTCATTTGGATAATCTGGATAAGTCAAAGATTATAAATATTATCCGACAGTTTAAGAAGAGTAGAAGATGGAGAGTGGTGAACTACAGACCAGTTATCTTGTCATCCGCAGTCGGGTATTTGTTGGACTCGATTACAAAGAACATGCTACTAGATATATAGAAGGTCTTAACATAACTGGGGAGTGTGAGAATGTACCGATGAAAGGAAAACCAGAAGTGTAAAACATTGTTTGGAGTGGTTTGAAGATGATTCTTGTGGACATAGGCAATGATGAACCATTGGATGACGTATAGTTGGATATTCATGAGCTTTTTTTAAAGAACTCACATAGCAAGTTCATAAGAAAAATTAAAGCGAGAGGTATTGGGAAGAACATATGCAAATGGGAAAGTAAAAAATAGGTTTACATTCATGTGAATGTAATTGGAAGATAGAGGATTTCGTGCACCAGTTGCATCGAGCATTGGTGAGACTAAACGTAAAATATTGTGTATCGTTCGGAGTCCCAATCTAAGAAAGAATATACTGACTACAGACAAACTTCAAAAGGTATTATCCAGATTAATACGTAAAATGGCAAGATTGTCTGATGGGGAACCTCAGCCTGTAATCTCGAGTTTCAAAACATGAGAATTGATTGTGGTGAATCTTAGAAACATCGAAAGGACTGAATTACAGAGGGACATGAAGAAGTACAAGCAGGCGAGATAAGGAAGTATCCCACGATATTCCACACGGACAAGTAGAACAGAATAAACAGCAAACAGTTAGTGTCCATTAGAAACCAAGTGGCAATCTGTATGTCAAGCTGGAGAACATTGATGGATTGTCACATGAGACCTTCACATCTATTTTACTCGGGAGAAGGAGGAGGCAGGTACAGAATTCAAGAAGATGGACTGGGAAGCTCTTGAACAGATTGATGTAAAACATGAGAAAGGATTTGAGGCTTTGTTCTGTGTAAATTTGGACCAATCTCCATGTCTGAATGAGTTGTATCACAGGCGGCTGTAGGGGTCGAAGGACGAAAGACCCTGACTGAATATTTTAATTAGAATCTGACCATAGGGGAGGTGCCAGAGAACTGGAGAACTGCTAATATGATTCCACTTCACAGTAAGGATGGGAGAGATGGACCAGGGAACAATAGACGAGTGAGTATTAAATCACTGTTAAGGAAACTACTGGATAAAATAGGGAAGGATAAAATCGAACTCCAATCAGAGTCACAAGGTTTGATCAGGGATAATTATCATGACTTTATCAGAAGGAAGTCACATCCAATGGATTTGATTGAATTCGTTTGAGGAGATCGATTATTTAGTCTTGAAGGAAGGCCTTTGACAAATTTCCACCTGGGAAACTGAAAAATAAAGCAAAATCTCACAATATGATGGATAACTTGACAAGTTACAATGAAAATTGTCTTAGTGGCAGGAGGCAGAGGGTGGTGGGAGAAGGCTGTTTGTGTGACTGGAGACCAGTGTCCCCTGGTGTACCACAGGGATCAGTGCTGTGTACCTTATTGTTTTTGTTATTCATAACAAAATATAGATGTGAATGTGGAGGGGGCTAGGTGGAGAGTGGGGGGGTGGGATAAGTAAGTGTATGTTTGACATAAAGATTGGCTGGGTCGTTAGCAGTGCGGAGGAAGGCCTTAAGTTACAGGAAGATGCAGATGGAATGGTCAGATGGGCAGATCAATGGCAGGTGGATTGTAACCCTGATAAATATGAGGTGATGAACTTTGGGAGAAGGAACCAGACAGGTGAGTACTCAATGAATGGCAGCACACTGGGAAGCTCAGATTGTGCTTTCCTACACATCCCTGAATGTGACTGGACAGGTTAATGCTTAAAAATGTGTTGCTGGAAAAGCGCAGCAGGTCAGGCAACATCAAAGGAGCGGGAGAATCGATGATTCGGGCAGATTCCTGAAGAAGGGCTTATGCCCAAAACGTTGATTCTGCTGCTCCTTTGATGCTGCCTGACCTGCTGCGCTTTTCCAGCAACACATTTTTTAAGCTCTAATCTCCAGCATTTGCAGTCCTCACTTTCTCCTTGTAGATTATAAGAGCAATACAGGGCTTTGGTTCGGACAAAATGGAATACTGTATGTAGCTCCGGGAACCACATTCCAGGAAGGATGTGATTGCACTGGAGAGGGTGCAGAGGTGATTCACCAGGATGTTCCCTGGGATGGAGCATATCAGCTATGGAGAGAGGCTGGAGAAGCTCGGGTTGTTTACTTTGGAGCAGAGAAAGCTGAGGAGTCAGTGATTCAGAAGGATAAGTTTATGAGGGACATGGACAGGGTGGATAGACAGCAGCTGTTCCTTTTAGTGAGAGGGTCAAGAACAAAGGAGCACACTTTTAAAGTGAAGAGTTTGAGGTTCAGAGATGATTTAAACATTTTTTCACCTCGAGGTGTGGGGATCTGGGATTACTTCCTGAGAGGGGAATGATCACCTCACAATCGTTAAAAAGCACTTGGACGAGTAATTGGAAGTGTCATAACATTCCAGGCTATGGTCTGGTGTAGGACAGTGGGAATAGTATAGATCCTACTGTATTTCTTTTGGCACAGAGTCTTTGCCCCTGTGAGTGTATGGCGTGGAAGGTCAATTATTGAGCAGTTTAAGGCAGGAATTGATGAGTTTCTGAAGAATTATATTCATAAGGGCTATAAGAGTGTATAACCCTTATATAAGAGTGTATTTGCTTGTTAAATTACGTCAATGTTAGAAATATGAGAAAACAAGTGCAGTTTCCTTACTGTTTGAAACCAGAGAATGGGAAATGGGGAACAGGGAAATGGCAGAACTGTGAAGCCACTACTTCCGTTCTGTCTTCACAGAACGTTCTAACAATGCAAGGAACACCGAGTCTGGTGTGGGAAAATGATTGAGTACATGGAACGTAGAACATAGTAAGTAAATGGTTTAGCAGAAATTATTGTGGCTGAAAGTAATGGTCATAGACAAGACTAACATAGATTTACGAAATGGGAATTATGTTTGAGAACCAAACTGGGAGACAAATGAAAGAGAAGCAATGATGTAAAACATTGTGATTTTTAGAAAAATGTTGGTAAATCTCCAAGCTCAATATGCAAAATCAAATCTGAGTGGATTGGGGCGAATATATGGATATGTTTCTCGAATGCGACAGCTGGCAGGAAACAGTGGATAGAAATAAACAGACTCGTCAAGGAACAGCCTGACATTTTCTGAAAGGTATGATTCTGTGAGTATGACTATGTCCCAGACTCCCCATTACCTTCCCAGGATATCTCCTGTCTCATCAGCAGGACGGACACAGCAGAAGTGGCGGTACAGTGGGATACAGTTGGAAGGGAATTGCTCTTGGAGCCCTCAACAGTGACTCTGTATGCCACGAAGTCTCATGGCATTAGTTTGCACATGGCAAAGGAAACTTCCTGCTGATTACCATGAACCAGCCTCTCTCAACTGATGAATCAGTACTCCTCCATGCTGACCAACACTTGGAGGAAGCACTGAGGGTAGCACGTGCGCAAGATGTACTCTGGGTGGGGAATTTCAATGTTCACCACCAACAGTACCTCAGCTACAGCACAACTGATCGAGCTGGCCAGGTCCTAAAGGATATAACGAGCGGCAGGTGATGAAGGAACCAACAAGAGTAAAATACATACTTGACCATAGCCTTACTAATCTGCCAGTTGCAGAAGTATCTGTCCATGACAGTATCGGTAAGAGTGACCACCGCATAGCCATTGTGGAGACAATGTCACACCTGCATATTGAGAATAACCTCCACCATTTTGGGTGGCACTATCACGGTGCTTAATAGAACAGACTTCGAACAGATCGAGCAGCTCAAATCTGGATGTTCATAAGGTGTTGTGGGTCATCAATAGCAGTGGAATTGTACTCCTGCATAACCTCATGGCCTGGCATATCCCCCTCGCAACAATTGCCATCAATCCAGTGAATCAACATTGGTTCAGTGGAGTGTGCAGGATGGCAGGAGCAGCACCAGCCATACCTGACAATGAGCTGTCAGCCTGATGAAGCCACCAATCAGGACTACTTGTGCGCCAAACAGCATAAGCAGTAAGTGATAGACAGATCTAAGTGATCCCACAAGCAACGGTTCAGATCTAAGTTCTGCAGTCCTTCCACATCTTGTCGAGAAACGTTCGGGACAATTAAACAACTCACTGAAGGAAGAGATTCCACAAATAACCGCTTCCTCCATGATGGAAGAGCCCAGCACATCAGTGTATAAGATAACGCTGATGCATTCGCAACAATCTTCAGTCAGAATTGCTGAGTGGATGATCCATTTCAGCCTCCTCCAGTGGTCGTCAGCAATTCAGTTACCAGTCATCAACCAATTTGGTTCAGTCCACGGGATATCCAGAAACGATTGGAGATCCTGGATACTCCATAGGGTCCATAATCTGACAACATTCTGGCAATAGTACTGAAAATTTGTTCTCCATAACTTGCCACTCCCCTAGCCCAACTGTTTCAATACAGTTACAACAATGGCTTTTCCTCATTATGTGGAAAATTACCCCAACCATCTCATTCATATAAAAAGGAGAACAAATCCAATCCGGCCAAATACCACCCCATCAGTCTTCTCTCGATCATCAGTAAAGTGGTGGAAGGTCTCAGTGCTTTTAAGAACAACTTGCTCTGCAATACCCTGATCAATAACGCCCAGTTTGGGCTCCACCAGGGCCACTCAGCTCTTGACCTCATTACTGTGGTTCAAACATGGACAAAAGAGCTGAATTCCAGAGGTAGGGTGAGAGTTACAGCCCTTTAAGTCTGCATTCGACCAAGTGTGGTATCAAGGGGCCTGAGTAACACTGGAATCAATGGGTATCAGAGGCAAAATCCTTGCTGGTTAGATTCATACCTGACAAGTAGGAAGGTGGTCATGGTTGATGAAGGTCAGTCAACTCAGCTCCAAATCTGTAGGACTCCCTCGAGCAGTGACCGAAAACTTCTTCAGAGCTGCTTCATCAATGACCTTCCCTCCATTTTAAGGTCAGAAGTGGGAATGTTCGCCAATGATTGTTTAATGTTCTGCAACATTTGTGGTTCCTCAGATACTGAAGCAGTCCATGTTCGAACGTGACAAGATCTGGAGAGTATCCAGGCTGACAATTGGCGAGTAATATTCAGGCCACACGAATGCCAGACCTTGCCCATCACCAAAAAATACAATTTAACATTCCCCTTGACATTCAATGGTGTTACTATCACTGAATCCCCCAGTATCAGATTCCTGGTGGGTAATCATTGCTCAGAAACTCACTGGTCTCGCCACACGAACACAGTAACTATAACAGCAGGTCCGAAGCTAGGAATACTGTGGCGAGTAACTCGCATCCTGACTTCCAAATGTCTGTCCATCGTCTACAACGCATAAGCCAGAAGTGTAATAGGAGACTCCCAATTTGCCTGGATGATTGCAGCCCCAACAACACTCAAGAACCTTTATGCCATCCAGGACAAAGCAGCCAGTTTGACTGTCCCTTCATCCACAATGCTCCACCATCAACGCTCAGCAGCAGCAGCAGTGTTTTACTATCTACATGCTGCAATGAAATGATTCACCAAAGATCCTCAGATGCCAACTTCCCAACTCACGACCATGTCTATGTAGAAGGACAAGGGCTACAGATGTATGGGAATACCATCATCTTCAGGTTCCCTCCAAGCCATTCACCATCCTGACTTGGAAATATATCACCGCTCCTTCACAGTCACTGGGTCAGAATCCTGGGATTCCCTCCCTAATGGCATTGGAGGTCAACCACAGCAGGTGGACTGCAGCGTTCAACAAGGCAGGTCACCACCACCTTCTCAAGGGCAACTAGGGACAGGCAATAAATGCTGGCCCAGCCAGTGACTCCGAGATTCACGAAATAAATAAATAGAAATTAACAGAGGAAGGTTGCTGAGGTGTCGCAGGGATCGGTGCTTGGGGCCCAGCTGTTCACAATGCCCTTTAAACATTTGGTTGCTGGAATCAGATACAATATATCCCAGCCTGCTGACAGCACTAACGGGTGTGGGATTGTGAGTGGGTGAGGAGGATGTAAAAAAGCACCGGGAAGACTAAGACAAGTGGAGTGAATGGGTAAATACGTGACAGATGGAGAACAATGTGGATAGAGGTGACCGTGTGCCCTTTGGTGGAAACGATAAATTGGCAGCCTACCATTTGGAAAGGATTGGTTGAAACATGTTGATCTACAAAGGGACGTATGCTTCTTTTTGTTGTTTCCTTCTGCATCAACCTCTGAGGCCCATGCAGCGCAGTGAGTTCTGTAACCAGAAGTCAATACTTGGCATGGCATTGGCACACTGCCCAGTGTATACAGACCCACCAAGTGGGGAGCTGTAACACTGAACAGGATCTGCATCTCCTTGTACACCAGTCGCTGAAAGTAATATTGCAGAAACAGAAAGCAGTGAGGAAGATAAATGGCGTGTGGACCTTCATTTCAGGGGGATGTGAGTCCAGGAGAAAAGGTGTCTTACTGCAGCTGTACAGGGCCTTGGTGAGACATCATCTTGAACATTGTGCAGTATTGTGTGCAGTTTTGGTCTCCTTACCTAATAAAGGACAAACCTGACATTGATGGAGAGCAGCGAAGGATGACCAGACTGATCTCTTGGATGACAGGCTTGTGGTGGGAGCAGAGTTTGGGGTGACTGGGCCAGTATTTCGTGAGGTTTAGGAAAATGAGTGGAGATCTCAGTGAAATATACAAAACTCTGACAGGGTGAGACATATTGGAAGCAGGGATGATAATTCCCCTGGCTGGGACTTGTAAAACAAGGGGCCACAGTATTAGGTACAGGCAGTCACTCTGCATTGAGATGATAATAAATGTCTGCTCTCGCTGACTGGGGAACCTGGGAAATTCGCTCGCACCTGGAAACCGAGACACTGCGAATAAATTAGGATTTAGAGACAGTAAAGGGATGGTGGGAGAGCAGGAGTACGGTGTGGAAATGAAGGGCCAACCATCATAATATTGAATTGGTTAGCAAACTCGATGGACCAAACGTACTACTGCACCGCCTATTTTATAGCTTCCCAAGGGTACTCACATTAACGGATATATATATCGTGTGGGGTAAGGACATTGAGGTGATATTTTCCATGAACTAGAATGAGGAGGCTAAATGTGTTTTCCATTCCCGATGTTTCTGTGCAGTCTGTGGGAAAGCTCTGTAAATGTTGTCACAAGCTCTCAGATATTAGGAAGGAGGTTTCTGCAGGGTAGAGAGGACTGTGTTCCCATTCCCTTTTCCAACACTGATGCTGAGGCCGGGTGTTCTGTCCGGTTTCATCCTTTCAGACCTCGGACTGGTTTGATACAAATGAGAGCCCTTGCCTGCGGTTCAGAGACCATTGAAATGTTTATCACATGTCAGGGTCTTTGGAGTCACTTTTAGGCCAGCCGAGGAAATCATGGGAGATTCACTTCCTAAAAGTCCATTGGAGAAGGAAATTCTGTTTACAATCGATATTGGCTTCAAGGTCACTGTTACTGACCCCAGATTTGAGATCTCGATATTTTATGAATTGTTTTTAACTTCCACCCACTGCCAGAGCATTAGCCTGGTCTGGATTAGTAATCCAGTAACATTTCCACAACAGCACCATCTCCACATGGGGACCTATCGGAAACCACACTAAGCAGGTTATTTTTGTGCTGCTTGAAAGCTCTGTCAAAAATAACTCCCATCCGTCATGATGGGACTGAGGGGGTGGTAATTGGTCAGATTATAATTATTCCCGTCTTAGGGGACAGGACTTAGCTGAGTAATTTTCCACATTGCCAGGAAGATGTCAGAGTTGGAGCTGGAATGCAACAGCTTCCCCAGGGAAACGGCTTGTTGTGCAGCACAAGTCTTCAGTCCTATTGCAGGGATGGAGTCAGGACCCACTGCCTTTGTCGTATCTACTGTGTTCACCTGTTTCTTCATGTCTCGTGTAGCGAATCAAATTGTTTGAAGACTGGCATCTGTGATTTTGTGGTCATCATGATATGGGTGAGGTGTATCATCGACTCAACAGACGATGGTGCAGATAAAATATCATTCTGTTTTACACTGATGTTCACGTCTGTTCCATTATTTAGGATGGGAATGTTTGTGGAGCCCTCTCCTCCAGTCATTTGTTTAATCGTCCATCATCATTTATGACTGAATGTGACAGGACTGCACTGCTTCGATCAGATCTGTTGGTCAAGTCCGGTAGCTTTAATGAGTTAGCATCAGGTTAAAGTTCATGTGATTCTGACTCTGACATGTTCACCCACACTCGTCACTGAGCCATAGATGGTGTTGATAGTAATGACAGACTGAGGTGTTTCCCTGGCAAAAAGTTACAGGTCGTGGTTTAATGCATGTCTGCCTCTCCTGCTGCTGTGGTCTACAGCATTACGTGAATACGCAGTTTCGAGCTGCAATATCTGCAATGCAATTCTGCTGTCTGTTCCCCAATTTTCACTGAGACCTATTCACCCATCAGCCCTGCACTCAGTGACTTAACCTGGTTTCTGATGTGGAAATACTTCAATTTTCAAACTCTCATTCTGCTAAGGGTCTCTCTCCCCGGGTCTTGCTTCCAACCTGACACATTCCACAAAAGCATTTAACTGATCTCAATGCAAATGTTTAATTCACCTGAATCATTTTCCTTGAGAAATATCATCTTCTGTGTTTAAAGTCAATGTGTTTCCTCTGTTTCTTTCCCTGATCATGATTAAGAGCTCTGTAGTGTCAGTGATGCCAGCGTTATGTAGTTTCAGAGCCAATGAATTCTCTGGATTACCAATCATCTTCACCACATTGTATATTTTATCTTTTGGTTTGATGCATTATTACTCATAGCTGCCTTGTTCTCCCATGAGCATGTTTCAAGTTCTTGGGGTTGCATTTCTGGTATTATCTTTCGAATTATCCCCAGAACCTCCTCCCATTGCTGCTCCATGGTCTTTCCTGCTCAGCTCCCCTTCCAATTAACTCTGGCCAGTTCCTCCCGCATGTCTTGGTAGTTACATTGCTCAATTATAACCACATTACATCTTGAAGAGAGCGTTAGATATAAACTGAAAGGAGTTTTGGGAGATGGGACACGAAGAATAATTGGTGGATTTCTCAACTAGATACAAAGGGAGAACGAGAGAGAGGATATAGATATGGAGATGTGGAAAATGAGAAAACTACATGATCGAAAGAAGTAGATGAACATCCCCCAATGTTTTGGCAATGCCTGTGTGCTGTGGTCCTTTGTACAGTGCATGTACAACAGAGTAATATGTTCAAATGCTGGGTCTGATGCCAGAATATTTATCTCCAATAATATGACAGACACTAGTTCTGGAAAGAAACCCAACAGGCCAACATATTGAAGTCCCGGTAGAAAGGGGATTAACTGAACTAAGTTGGGACACCAGAATCAAGAATTTGGAGCACACATCCTGGTGAGAATGAGAGATTAGAGTTGGGAATCCCAGAAAAGGAGGGAACGTTGAGAGGATCAAAACATGTTTTAATGTTTTATTAACTTTATACATCATATGCATCATTTTTTATTAACTGTATCTCTGTTGTTCATTTACAAAGTGTTGCGCACATAAGAAAAATGTGACTTCTCTGCACACACACATTGATTAAACAGTGTATATAAAATCATTTTTCCACCATTGAAACTGTCCTGTTGTTGTGTTATGCGGATACATGATAACCAACTAACCACCAAAATACATGACGCACTATCACTATGTTCCATACATACAGACAAAGAAGGGCACCACTTTGACTGGGACAAGGCACACACACATACGAAGACACGCAAGGACCTTCTTAGAGGAATTGTATTCTAACCAGAAGTCCATCAATAAACCCATCAATTTAGATCCTGTCTACATTCTCTTATTAAAATAACCGGAAATGACATTACCCACTTTAAGAAACCAAGACCTTTAAATAGAGAGGCGGGACATACCACCAGAGCTTCAGCAGATACTCTCACTGATGATGTCACCTCGTCATGGTGACGAAATTTCTGAAAACAAACCTTCAAGCTCAACGAGCTAACTTGCACACATATAAATTGTTACTTTTTATTCATTAGTGGAATTTAGGAGTTCTCTGTCGCTCACGTTTTAACAGATTATGATGTGAGGTGAGCTTTTCTAGGAGTGTGGTTTTAATTAACAGAGGGATTCGACATTGATGTCATAACAGTTTGGGGCCTTGCCGTGTGGCACTTGGACCGACTTGAACAGATTTGAGATACAACAGGTCCCAGCAAATTCCAACTCATTGCAATTAGTGACTTTGATCTTCAAATAAAACCAGTGGGAAAATTCGTTTAATTTTGTTACTTGTGGTTAGTTAGATGAAAACTGAGGGAAATGGCTTTTAACATTACTAAAGAAGTTCCCAAATTTTCCAAGGAAGTTTAGAAAGACAGAAGGAGGACATTTTTTTAGAATTAGCAAATAGGTTGGAATTGGGTTTAACCAGGGAGAAAAGGGAAGTTGAAATTGTAATGGTGTTAGTTAAGCACTTTGATGTATCAGAGAAACAGGCAACTGCAGTAGAGTTAGAACAAACTTAAATTGTAAATGTGGCAACTGGAGTTAGAAGATAAATAAAGGGACGGAAACAGAGAGAGACGAAAGAGAAAGAGAGGAAAAAGAAAGAGAGAGGGGATTTGAAATTCAGAAGTTGGGAATTAGACAAGAAAGTTAAATTAACAGGATGGAGATGAAGGGAGAACGTCGGGATGAATACAACTAGGTTAGTAACTTGCCATATTTCGATGAGAAAAATGTCAAAACTTTTTTATTTCATTTGAAAAAATGGCTAGGCAGATGACGTGTCCAGTGAAGTTGTGGGTAATGCAAGTTCAGACTGATCTGGTGGGCACAGCTGGTGAGGTATGTGCAGCGCTGTCAGATGAGGGATCAAGAGATTATCAAGATGTCAGATTGGCTATTTTGATTGGTTATGAATTGGTACTAGAAGCATATAGACAGAAGTTCAGAAAAGTAGAGGCGGAACCAGGTCAGACTTATATTGAATTTGAAAGAATTAACCACAGTTATTTTAACAGGTGGGTGCTGGCCTTAAAAATGGATAAGACTTGTGAGGCTTGAAGGGAGATTAATCTGATGGAGAAGTTAAAAGACTCACTTCCAGAGATAGTAAGAATTCATGTGAATGTACCGAAAGTTCAAGAAGTGAGAAGCGCAGCAGAAATGGCAGGTAAATATGCATTGTGGCATGTGATGAAATATAGCGTCTGGCAGGAATTTCATCCTGTGAGGGATAGAAATTGGAAGAAGGGACGATCACACATACAAAGCGAACGGTAGCTCACAATAGTTCACTACAGGTGAAGAAAGAAGCACAAGGGGGTTGAAAGGTGGTGAAAGGCCTCAGGTACTCTCATTATAAGGGAGTGGAACACATAATATTACAGTGCTGGTGGTTTAAGAAGGGCACAAGGAAAACGTTTTTTTCACTGCAGTAAGCTGGGACATACCATGCTGGGCGTTAAAGGAAGACATTTTGGGGAAAGATGTGGTAGAAGAGACTCAGCCCAGTGGCATTAGTGAAACTGGTAAAGGAGACCCCAAGTGGAGCCGAGAAGCTGCAGGAAATTGCACAGCCTAGACAAGGGCTGGGAATGGAGGTCGTGCCTGATCTCTCTAAAGAATTCACCTCTGTAGATAAAGTTTACTCAGAAAGAACAGGGGGAGAAGGACAAGAAGTTATAATTTTGTAAGATACGGGATCTGCTCAGTCTCTAATAGTTGAGAAGTGAGGTGCCAGAAAAGCACAACAGATCAGGCAGCATCCAAACAGCAGAACAATCGAATATCAGGCAGAAACCCATCGTCAGGAACATGGCAGGAGGACAAGGGGGCTGAAAGATAAATACGACGGTAATAGCTGGGCTGGTGCGAGGGTCACTGGGAAGGCAATAAGAAGATATAGGTGGGAGTGATAGTGATATGTCGGAGGGTAAGGTGGAGTTGATAGGTGGAAAGGAAGATGGCTAGTTAGGGCAGTCCAAGAGGGCAGTGCTGGATTGAACGGTTGGATCTGGGAGAGGTTGGTGGAGAGGAGATTTGGAATTTGGTGAAGTCAACGTTGATGTTATACAGTTTGAGGGTTCCAGCTGTCCTAGCACCGTTAGGAGTCCTATCACCCTCCTGTTTGACCTATCACCATCACACCCCACTTGCATCTACCTATCGCCTTGCAAGCTCCCTTCCACCCAGCTCCACCCCCATTCTCCCATTTATTTCTCAACCTACTTCCCCCTCCCTTCCCTCCCCCTTTCCTGATGAAGGATTTATGCATGAAACGTCAATGCTCCTGCCCCTCAGATGCTGCCGAAGAGCTGTGCATTTCCAGCCCCACACTTTTCAACTCTCATCTCCAGCATCTGCAGCCCTCACTTTCTCTCACCCTCTAATAGGAAAAGATGAAAGATTTTTTCACACTTTCTGGCATGTTAATCAAGAGCGTGTTAATTTGTGGAATGGGGACAGAAATTAAGCATTCCCTTGTGTAGCATCAGGATGGAATGCCAAATCAAGATTAGGGAAGTAACAGTGACAGTGAGTAACAGAGTGTCAGTTCCAGGAATACAGTTTGTTCTTGGGAACGATTTAGCAGGAGGCAAGGTGGGATAGGCACCCCTTGTGGTGGAGAACCCAAAGGAAAACTAGGGAATTGGGGAGTTAAAAGAAAATTACCCAGGATTTTTTCCAGACTGTGTAGTAACAAGATTCCACTGTCATAAGTTACAGCAGGAAGGAGAAACGAACGAAAAAGACAAATGAATTGATGCTCAGTGAACTGACCCCCTGTTTGATGTAACGGTGCAGGAAAAACATGAACAGGCAGAGGATCAGGCAGAGGGGTTTAGTTCAGAAAGGCTAATGGAGTTACAACAGATATATACACACACACATATACACACATACACATGCACACACAGAGAAAAGGAATCAGAATATATGGTCGAACGTTATTAACTTAAAGATAGAAACATAAAATTAAAATGGAGACCCCGATAGGTTACTGCAGAAGGGAAATGGGCCGAAGTGCACCAGATTGTGTTAGCAGTAACGTACAGTGTTACGGGAAGCTCATAAACTAACTGCAGGGGGTCACCTAGGTGTACAGAAGACTCAGGCTAAGGTACGGAAGCATTTCTAGCGGCCTGGAATGCACAAGGACGCTGTTAATGTTTGTTGTACGTGACATACATACCAAATGGTAGTTAAGTAACAGGCAATAATAAAACCAGCACCTTTCTTGCCAATTCCTGCATTCAAAGAACCTTGCACGTGGGTTATGATTAATTGTGTAGCTTCCCTGTCTAAAGTAAAAGTGGAAACCAATATTTGCTGACCATAATGGATGTGTCCACCAGATTTCCAGAGGCAATTCCATTATTGGTGTGTAAAGGCAAAAAGGGAGGTGGAAGAGTTGGTAGCTTTCTTTACTCGCTGTGGACTGCCCAGAGAGCTTCAGTCAGACTAAGGGTCTCATTTTACCGCTCAGCTGTTTAAGGAAGTCATGGATAGCTTAGGCATACAGCACTTCAAATCAAAGGCATCCCATCCTGAGTCCCCGGGAGCCTTGGAAAGTTAGCATCAGACACTGAGGACCATGTTAACAGCGTACTGTCAGGATTACCCGAATGGTTGGGATAAAGGTGTCACATTAAATTGTTTGCCATTAGAGATGCCCCAAATAAATCTACTCACTTTACTTCCTTTGAGTTAATATTAGTACACGAAGTGAGCGGTCCTTTGAAATTAATTAAGTATAAACTTACAGGACCGAAGTCGGATATCTCACACTTGGATTATGTAAGTGAGTTGAGGGAGAGATTGGATGGAGTAGGTGAGTTAGCTAAAAATCACCTGAAGGGGGCACAGTATAGATCGATGCAGGTGGCAGATAAAAATCTCTGAAGCTTTGACGATTTCCCGTGGGAATGACGTATCAGTATCGCCACCAGTGGTAGGAAATCCCTTCAAAGCCAGGTTTAGTGGCCCCTTTCAAATTAAAAAAAAGTGTGGAGTCAGTTAAACTACCTGGTAAAGATACAGGAGATGACAAAAAAAAACTTTATGGAGTATTTCATATTGATGAATAATGCACCAGCCACATTTAAGACTCAAGAACAGAGGTGTGGCCATATGAACAAATTGTGCAGCTTATCTGTATGATGTAGTGATCTTTAGCAAATGATTGAAAGCTCACATGTTACAGTTAGCAGAGCATGTTGAACGATAACAAGAAGCAACCTTGGTAATAAACTTAAAGAAAACATAATTCGTGAAGGCAGAGGTGACGTTCTTGGGACATTACATTGGACATGGAAGGTTGACCCCATGGAACATAAAAACGAAGGGCTTTGAGGAATTTCCACGACCATGCTCGAAGAAAGAGGTGCTTTGGTTTATGGAACTGAGTGGATTCTATTGAATGTTTGTTCAAAACTTCAGCAGTGTCGTGGCACCACTGATGGATTTACTGAAGAAGAACACAGAATTGTGGTGGACAGAACAATGCCAAGAGGCATTTGAGAATTTTAAAGCAGGATTAATCACCACGCCAGTTTTAGCTACACCAAATATTCTGAAACCCTTTGAAAATTGTGTTTGATGCTCGGGATACAGGGGTCGGAGATGTATTGATACAGAAAGAGGATGATGGAATTGAATGGCTAATTGTCTACTTTTCGAAAAAACTCAACATCCACCAGAAAAAAAACCAACAAAATCTCCATGATTGAACAAGAAGAATTATGTTCCAGACTGGCCTGACAATATTTTAATGTTTATATGACAAACAAATTGTCAGAGATGTTTGTGGACAACGACAAATCTCTCGCATTTTTTGGAATATTTAAAGACCAGAATATGAGACTATTTAATTGGAGTCTTACCTTACCGACTTTAAACCTACAAAATGTACAGGTTGTGGCTCCTACAATGTGATAGCAGATGGGTTTTCGCGGATTTAAAGGAAAGCAGTGTCGATAAGATTTGACTTATTCCAGTGTTGTATTGGTGTGCAGAATTAATATGAATGATATAACTGAGATTAATACTTTTGTATTTCATATAATTGGGATTAAGAATTAGAGGAAAAGAAATGATGCCATCTTTTCATTCTGCTGGTCATTTTATTTTATGAAGCTTGAAGATGTTATGAAGCCAAAAACATGTATGAGCACTTTAAGACAGAATGGGTTTTGTTGAATAGAAATTAAAGCCACTGATGCCAGCTGAAGGTCACACTGTTCCACATGTCACCATAAGCTGAGGAATGGATTCCTGAGTTTTGGTTGCTGATTTGACAGCCATTCAAATGTAACCAAATAGTTTAAATAACGCTCAGGATACCATATGCCAACAGAATTTGAATATTACTGTTTGGACACCTGGACAGCAATCAAATTATGAGAATTATTATGTCATGGGGAGTATACATACCCAGCATTTTGAACACTGGAGGGAGAGCTACTGCCATCCAACATCAGAGTAAATGCTGTAGAGCAGGAGTGCTAACTGGCTATCTCAAACACTCTCGATCAAAGACACATGTTCATGTCAAACCTATTTGCAATAAAAAAACGATCCAAGGAGATCATCAGCTGGAAGAGTGAACACAGCGGGGAAGATAGAGACTGTGTGGTCTTGAGATTGTAATGTTTTATATGTGGGTTGTTGGAACAGCATATTTTTACAGAGTTGGAGTCAGATAGTAAGTAGCTAAGAAAAGAGGGGCTTGCATTTGTGAATAGTTGTTGCTTAGTGTTCACTATTAAAGTTAAGAAACTAACTTGATAATTTTTGTTTAAATGGTGGAATGTAGGAGATCTGTGTCACTCATATTTTAACAGATTAGGAGGTGAGGCGAGCTTTTCTGGGTGTTTGGGTTTAATTAACAGAGGGGTTCGAGTCCACCTTGTAAATGTCCATCCACGTTAGCCCCATTTCCCTGCAGTTGGCCCATATGCTTCCAGTCCTTTCCGATCCACATATTTATCCAAATGTTTTTGAAATGTTGTTAATGTACCCCCCTCAACCATATCTGCTGGCAACTCATCCACGTACCAGCCCTCCGTATAAAGAAGTGACCCCTCAGGTTCCCTTTTATTCCTTCCCCTTTAACCTTAAACTGATCCCCTCTAATCCTCGATTCTCTACACCTTGGAAAAAGACTGAGAGCGTTAACTCTCTCCATACCCCTCGTGATTTTATACAGCTCGATAAGGACTTCCTCAGTCTCCTACATGCTAAAGAAAAAGTCCTAGCTTGTCCACACTCCCTATAACTCAGACCATTGGGTCCTGGCAATGTCCTTGCAAATTTCTTATGCACTCTTTATAATTTAACAACATCCTCCCCATAACAAAGTGACAAAACTGAACACAATACTCCAAGTGCGGCCTTACCAAAGTCCTGTGTAACTGCAACATAACGTCCCAACTTCTACACTCAATATCCTGCCTGATGAAGGCCAATGTGCCAAAAGCCTTCTTCACTGCCCTGTGTCTCCACTCTTAGAGAATGGTGCACCTGAACGCCAAGGTCCCTCTGCCCATCTACACCCTTGAATACCCTCCCACTCACCATGAAACTCCTACCTTGATCTGAATTTCCAAAATGCAAGACCTCATGCTTCTATATTAAATTCCATTTGCCATTTCTCGGCCCATTTCCTACCTGATTAAGGCCCTGCTGCAATTTCTGATAAACATTCTCACTGATCATGCTCCCAATTACTTTCATGTCATCTGCAAACTTACTAATCATACCTTGTACATTCTCAACCAAATCATAGGTAACAAACAGCAATGGACCAAGCCTCTGGTCTGACAAACATCCTTCCACTCAACCCTCTGCTTCCTACCATCAACCCAACTGTATATCCAATTGGCCAGTTCCCCCAGTATTACACGAAATGAAACCTTCCTGAGCAGCCTGCCATGTGGAACCTTATCAAAGGCCTTACTGAAATCCATAGAGACTACGTCTATCACTCTGCCCTCATCAAACGTTCTGGTAACTTCATCAAAAGACTCAAAGAAATTTGGGAAGCATGAACTCCCACTCACAAGTCTATGCTGACTGCTCCGAATCAAACCCTGTGTAAGTAATGGGTGCAGTTAATGGTATGCTATCCTTCATTGTAAGATGATTCGAGTACACAAGTAAAGCCAACTTCCGGCTGTTGGAGAGACTTGCTGAGAGAGCATTTGGGGCATTCTGTACAAATTTGATGTCCTTTGCAAGGAATGATTCCCTTACCACAGACACGGGTGATGGTAACATGAGGATAGAGTGAAGAAGCTGAGTGTTTAATCTGTAGAGCTGTGAGAGACGAAGAAATGGTGACGCTGAAACACGAGGAGTGGCAGCGATCACTTATTTCCAAAAGAGACATTGACAGGGAGAGAAATTCCATACTTTACCCAGGATTGATTGGTTTGATTTATTGTCACGTGTACCTCAGTACAGGGAAACACTTTGTTTATGAGCAGTGGAGGAAGATCATAGTAAGCATGGCCAGACAGATCATAGGGTGGAAATAGACTTGGACAGAGTAAGGCATACAGGTTACACTGAACAGGACGTGCACTAGACACGATCAACATGAACAAGATCACCATTATTTGAACTTAGAGAGTCCATTCATCAGTCTAACATGACTTTCCTAATAGTTTATATGGCTAAATTAACTTTCCCCACGTTATTGTGCAGTCGGCAAGTGAACCCTGGACTGAATGTCAGGTTGTTCACAATCCCCAACAGCAGCCACAATACCTTCCATCTGAAATAGGTAGCAATTCCCAACAGCTTCCTCCCTACATAGAGAACACCAGGCTATCTTCTTGGAGATGGAAGATGCCTTCTTGAGACTTCGCACAAGACATATGTCTTCCCTGCTCACCACTAGAAAACCACGTTAAAGTCCCACATGTGTATCATAAACAACGGAGCCAAGAGAAACAACGTGGAACAGTCTGTCTGTGCAGCCTCTGCCCCACTTGTTCATCATCTTCGTGCATCAATTAGGAGACACTTAAGACTGCCGATGCTGGAGATCAGAGGAGAGCATCAATTGCTGGAAAAGCACAGCGGGTCAAGCAGCATCCGAGGACCAGGAGAATCGAAGTTTTGGGCATAAGGCATTCATCAGGATTCAGCATCAATTACCTCATTCTGCCCCCGTGTAAGTGCATTGAGTTTGGAATGGCCTCCTGCTGTTCCTGTGTAAGTGACTCACGGGAGTGATTGGCTTCAAACTCGTCCGATTGGACAGGGCCAAGGGCCTGACTGGTTAACCCTGGTTCTTGTTTGACAGCTCATTGTACTGACTAGTGTGACAATGCTGCAGCTTTAAGAGGTTATTTTGTCTTGGTTTCTTTTAAGAGAGAGATTGAACGATCGTTACCAAGCTGGTTAGTAAAGACCACTTGGGTAAGAGCTAGGGAGGCTTTGTGTTTATTTTAGTGCAGCCTGAATGGGTGTGGCCAGCTCTCACATATTAGGATCTCTGGGTTTTGGTTTCTCGGCAACATCAGGAACTATTGGGTTCTCCACAGAGTTTGAAGCTTCAGTGAATGTTCCCTGGTTGCAACCCTCTCTGAAGTTTCTCTTGATGTTGTTTTTAATTCCTGGATTGGAGAAATGTTTGTGACAATCTGTGTCTAGATATTTCTTTTTTCCAAGGGCTGTGTATGGGATTTTCCTATATTGGAACAGTTCAGTAGTAATACTTTCTAGATCTATTATTCTGTTAACTTGTCCAGTAGAATTACGTTATTCTAAATTCCTCTTTCTTTGGTTTCATTTTCTCTTTCGTGTTTAAGTAGATGGTGTTTTGCTTCACACCGAGTAGTTTGACCAGTCACATTGCATCTGGAACAGACACTTTACATTTCCTTTAAAATAAGAAAACATTAGAATCTACGCTACCGCCTTCAAATATTTTCGAGGGGCTCTGGTTTGGCCCATCACACTAGACTCCCTCTCTTCCTGAGTAATAGGCTGGAGGCACTGAATGGGCTGTCACTGTTCTTCTCCAATAGTGTCAATGGGCTGAATGGCTTCCTCATATTCCTGTGAAACCAGCGTGAGATGCTGAATGAACTCTTGTTTTACTGTGGCAATGCGCAGTGTCCACCAGTGCTGTTACATGAATGTTACTGACACGTTAACAACACAAGTCTCAATGGAGTCTGGGTCTTGCTGCACACGGACAGAGGCCAGTTCAGGAGCTGACGGGGGACAAAATGTTCTGAACATTGTGGAATCTTCAGCGACCATCCCCACTTCTGATCTTATGGTGGGGAGGTGGGGGTGGGGAGACATTGATGAAGCAGCTGAATATGTTTGTGAAGGGGAAGCTACCCTGAGGATCTCCCACAAAGGTGACCCAGGACAGAGATGATGACCATCTTCCTTTGTGCCATGTTTGACCCCAAACACTGGAGAGGTTACTCTGATTCCCATTAAGTTCAGTTTTGTTAAGCTCCTTTATGTCAACAGAAGTCAACCACTGCCTTGATTTCGGGGCCTGTCATTTTTATCTGAACCCTTGTGATAACCTCTTTTGTTCAATCAATAGGCCAATGATATAGGAGCAGCAAGTGTTTTCTTCCAACAGGCCGTATTGAATGTCAGGATTTCTCTCCTCAAGGGTGTTCGGGGAGCTGGATGACTGAACGTATTTGAAGAGGAGGTAGATGGAAATTGACCTGTCAGAGAGTTGAGGGCTATGAAGAATTGGATATGAAAGAGGATTTGAGACGAAGAGCAGATCAGTCATGATCTTAGTGAAGGGCAAGGTAGGCTTGGGGAGGTGAACAACATGCCCCTGTTTCTGATGTTCTCTAATTCTGTTATTGGAAAGTTAGTGGGTGTTATTTTCATGAATGTTATGTTATTGAATGTTGCAGTCAGGGAGACCAGAGGATTTTGTGAGCCATCCCTGAGTGAGGTATGTGGGCTGTATTCATATTGAATCTGGGTGTACAACATGACCAACAAAATAAGCACAAGTTGCAGAGAGGGGAAGCTCTGTGAAGAGAGATGAGGGGCCTCTTTCGTACCCAGCCTGGGTTTTCCAATTACATTTCCCAATTCACTTCAAACCGTGTGGGACAGTACTGAGGGGCTGAAATGTCTCCTGTGTTTCTGCGCAACAGGTTATAGGAGTAAGTAACCTCCAACTGCTTCTGTCTAGCAGGTTTGAGGGGCTGAATGGAACACAGGAACATGGGACTGAGGAGCAGGAGTGGGTCATTAGATATTTTGAGCCTTCTCCACCAGGCATTAAGATTGTGGCTGATCAGGTTGTGGTCTCAGCCCCAATTTCCTGTCTGCGTCCCATTGTGCATGACTCACTTCTCTGTCAAATATTTAACTAACGCAGCTTTCAATCAATGTGAACATAGAGACACGATAACCTTCCACTGAAAAGAATTCCGACTTGAAAAGTCCTTTCAGAATTATTCGTCATCCATCTTATAGAATCAGAGAGTCATGCAGAATGGAAACAGACCCGTGAGTCCAATCTGTTCACTCCGATCAGATATCAAACCTGATTTAGTCCCATTTGCCAGCATTTGGCCAATATTCCTCCTGTGATTGTATCCACCTTGGCCACTTCCTCTGACTGCATTTCTGTACACACACCACTCCCTGTGTGAATTATTTACCTTCAGGTCCCTTCTAAATCATTTGCCCTCTCCCCTCCAACCTATGCTGTCTTGTTCTGGACTCCCCTATCCTTGGGAATAGAACATGGATATTCAGAATATCCATGCCCCTGATGGTTTTATAAACCTCTATAATGTTGCCTCTCATCCTCTGACACTCCAGGGGGAAACACCTCAACGTAATCAGCCTCTCCCTATAGCTCAAGCCTCCAGTCCTGGAACATCCGTGTAAGTCATTTCTGCAGAAAACCGAGTTGTACGCAGTATTCTTAAAGTGGCCTCACCAACATTCTGTACAGATGCAACATGCCACCACAACCCCTATACTCAATGCTCTGACTGATTAAGGCAAATGTGCCAAATGTGTTCTGCACCACTCTGTCTACCTGCGACTCACTGCTACAGGTAATCATGTACGTAAACATCAGAAAGTTAACATGATGGTAGTGCCATCAGATAGGAGGACCAGTGATACATTGATCATTATTGAGATTAGATTGTGTTGGGAACATGAGCTTAACATGTCAGGAGGTGAAATCAAATCGATGTTAATATACAAAATAACAGATAGCCCGGAGTGAGTTACAATCTGGAATCTAATCAAGGGGTTCAGGGTGGTTTATATACGAATAACAGATATTTCGGAGTGAGTTACAGCCTAGAATCTAATCTCGGGTTTCAGAGTGGTTTATATGCGAAAGAACAGGTAGCCCGCAGTGAGTTACTGCCTGGAATCTAATTTCAGGATTCAGGGTGGTTTATATACAGAATAACAGATAGCCCAGAGTGAGTTACAGCCTGGAATCTAATCGAGGGATTCATGGTGGTTTATTTGCAGAATAACAGATAGCCTGGAATGTGTTACAGGTTGTAACCTAATCGAGGGGTTTAGCATGGTTTATATACAGAATAACAGATGCCATGGAGTGAGTTACAGTCTGGAATCTAATCGAGGAGTTCAGGGTGGTTTATACACAGAATAACAGCCTGGAGTTAGTTACAGCCTGGAATCTAATCGAGGGGTTCAGGGAGTTTTAGATACAGAATAACATAGCCTGGAGTGAGTTACAGCCTGGAATCTAATCGAGGGATATGTTAACCTTTTTATGTGAAATAACTTGTAACTGGGAGTGAGTCACAAAGTGCACTATTGGCCAACTGGTTGCAAATCTTGACTCAAATAAACATAATGCAGTCACAAACTACACAACTTTAGTGACTCCCAACTTTCCTAGTTTGAGGACTATCCTCCTCTGTTTTCCCCTTTCACTGAAAGTATTAATCTACCTTTTATACTGCGCTGCCATTCTGGTTACAGTGCTACCTATCTCTCACTGTTTCATTTATCTTCAATCCTGTTGAAAGATACTTAAACCAACAGATGCACAAATTTCCAGAAAGAGTTTTGTTCAACTGAGGTGCATTACTTTCTTTTATTTGTGGACAGCACATAATTTGAACCCACAGAAGGTCAGTATGGCATTTGAAAGACCCTTCAATTTGGGATAACGCCTCGCCAGGCAGGATTCTGATCCAACGCTGCAAATCTACCAGGTTTTGTAATTATGCTTCTTCATATATGAGGAGCTTGGAAAGTAAGGCAGCCCTTACTGGAATGTCACATTGTCTCTCCGCATTCACTGTAAACAGGTTCTGGGATTTACATTTTAACCACCTTCAAAGAGCTGTCTCCATTTCCTATCTCTGCTGGCATCAATGAATGGAAATGGCTTTTGACACTTTGCCCCCTCTCCCTTGCTGAAAGTATTCCTGACACAACTCAGTCAGGCAGACATTTTAGATTTGTCCACAGCCACCATTTTATATCAACAAAATGATGACATTGAGTTTATAAATAAGGAAAAGCAAGAGAGACTGGCAACATCAATAAAGTTCGAAACTATATAAAACATTGCACACGCACACAGAATCACACATAAACGTGCATACACAGACACACAGAATCACACACACAGAGATACAGACACCTTTCAGGAGCTATCTCCATTTCCTACCTTACAAGGGAATTCATGTTATGATGATGCATTCATGCAGGACAAGAAACAGCTTTTGAGACTTTCCCCATTGTGACAGGAATTCAGCCCCAATCTCAAACTTTGAGATATGTAACAGGACAGAAATGTACAGCAGCTTTCTGTGTTCCTGCTCCCAATGTAACACTTGACCATTTTGTTTATCTTGTCTTCGATCTGACATCCAACAAGGATCACTTCACAGATTCAATAACAGATCCCCAGGAGTGAGTTCCAGACTGGAATCTAATTGAGGGGTTTAGGGTTTACATACAGCATATGAGATACCCATAGGTGAGGGACAGAGTGAAATCTAATCGAGGGGTTCAGCGTGGTTTACATACAGAATAACAGATAGCAAGTCGTGAGTCACAAAATCGCAGAGTTATACAGTCATAGAGATGTACAGCATGGAAACAGACCCTTTGGTCCAACACGTCTATGGAGACCAGACATCCTAACCTACTCTAGTCTCTTTTTAAAGCACTTGGCCCATCTCCCTCCAAACCTTCCCATTCATATACCCATCGAGCTGCATTTTAAATGTTGCAATTGCACCAGCCTCCACCACTTCCTCTGACAGTTCATTCCATTCATGTATCACCCTCTGAGTGAACAAGTTGCCCCTTAGGTCTCTTTCATATTACCTCTCACACTAAACCAATGCCATTTAGTTCTGGACTCCCCACGCCAAGGAAAAGACTTTGTCTATTTATCCTATCCATGCCCGTCATGATTTTATATACCTTGATAAGGTCACCCCTCAGCCTCTGATGCTCCAGGGAAAACAACCCCAGCCTATTCACCCTCTACCTGTAGCTCAAATCCTCGAACCCTGGCATCCTCCTTGTAAATCTTTTCTGAACCCTTCCAAGTTTCACAACATCCTTCCGATAGGAAGGAGACCAGAATTGCACGCCAATTTCCAACAGTGGCCTAACCCATGTCCAGTCCAGCTGCAACATGACCTCTCAATGCCGATACTCAAAACTCTGACCAATAAAGGAAAGCATACCAAACGCTGCCTACATTATCTTATCCACCTGCCACTCTACTTTCAAGAAGCTATGAACCTGCACTTGAAAGTCTCTTTGTTCAGCAACTCTCCCTCAGACCTTACCATTACGTGTATAAATCCTGCTCAAATTTGCTTTCCCAAAATGCAGCACCTCATGTTTATCTAAATTGAACTCCATCAAGTGGAATATAATTGAAGGTTTTGGGGTGTTTTTGAAACATGCCAGTCACACATAGATGGAAGTTAGTTACATATTGGAATCTAATCGAGAGGGTTCCGGGTGATTCATATAATCCCGTCAGTGGGGAAACAAGCCCTTCAGCCCAACAAGACCACACTGACCCTCAGAAGAATAACCCATCCAGACCCATTTCCCCACATTTACCCCTGACTAATGCACCTCATATACACATCTCTGAACACTGTGGACAATTGTAACAGGGTTTGGATTGGATGGTTAATATACAGACTAACAGATACCCAGGAGTGCGATACAGACTGGAATCTAATCAAAGGATTGAGGTGGCTAAAGTGCAGAGCACCTTGAAATTGGATGTCAGTTACAGATTGGAATTTTATCAAGGGGATTCGGGACGATGATGTGAACAATAACAGATACCCGAGAGTGAGTTACAAACTGGAATCTAATCGAGGGTTTCAGGGTGGTTTATATGCAGAATAACAGGTAGCCCGGAGTGAGTTATAGAGTCATAGAATCATAGAGATGTACAGCATGGAAACAGACCCTTCACTCCAACCTGTCAATGCTGACCAGATATCGCAACCCAATCTAGTCCCACCTTCCAGCACCCGGCCCATATCCCTCCAAACCCTTCCTATTCATATACTCATCCAAATTCCTCTTAAATGTTGCAATTGTACCAGCCTCCACCACTTCTCTGGCAGCTCACTCCATACACGTACAACCTTCTGCGTGAAAAAGTTGTCCCTTAGGTCTCTTTCATATATTTTCCCTCTCAAACTAAACCTATGCCCTCTAGTTTTGGACTCCTATACCCCAGGGTAAATCTCGATAAGTTCAGCCCTCAGCCTCCGACAGTCCAGGGAAAACAGCCCCAGACTGTTCAGCCTCTCCCTGTAGCTCAAATCCTCCAACCCTGGCAACCTCCTTGTAAATCTTTTCTGAACCCTTTCAAGTTTCACAACATCTTTCCGATAGGAAGGAGACCAGAATTGCACGCAATATTCCAAGAGTGACCTAATCAGTGTCCTGTACAGCCGCAACATGACCTCCCAAATCCTGTACTCAATACTCTGACCAATAAAGGAAAGCATACCAAATGTCTTCTTCACTATCCTATCTACCTGCGACTACACTTTCAAGGAGCTATGAACCAGCATTCCAAGGTCCCTTAAACTCCATCTGCCACTTATCAGCCCATTGGCCCATCTGGTCCAGATCCTGATGTAATCTGAGTAAACCCTCTTCGCTGTCTATGACACCTGCAATTTTGGTGTCATCTCCAAACTTACTAACTGTACCTCTTATGCTCGCATCCAAATCATTTATATAAATGACAAAAAGTAGAGGGCCCAACACTGATCCTTGTGGCACTCCACTGGTCACAGGCCTCCAGTCTGAAAAACAACCCTCCACCACCACCCTCTGTCTTCTACCTTTGAGCCAGTTCTGTATCGAAATGGCTACTTCTCCCTGTATTCCATGAGATCCCCCTAACCTGCTAATCAGTCTCCCATGGGGAACCTTGTCGAACGCCTGACTGAAGTCCATATAGATCACATCTACTGTTCTGCCCTCATCAATCTTCTTTGTTATTTCTTCAAAAAACTCAATCAATTTTGTGATACATGATTTCCCACGCACAAAGCCATGTTGACTATCCTGAATCAGTCCTTGCATTTCCAACTTCATGTACATCCTGTCCCTCAGGATTCCCTCCAACAACTTGCCCACCATCGAGGTCAGGCTGACCGGTCTATAGTACCCTGGCTTGTCTTTACCACCCTTCTTAAACATTGGCACCACGTTTGCCAACCTCCAGTCTTCCAGCATCTCACCTGTGACTATCGATGATACAAATATCTCAGCAAGAGGCCCAGCAATCACTTCTCTAGCTTCCCACAGAATTCTCGGTTACACCTGATCAGGTCCTGGGGATTTATCCACATTTAACCATTTCAAGACATCCAGCACTTCCTCCTCTGTATATCTGCAACATTTTGCAAGATGTCACCATCGATTTCCCTGCAGTCTATATCTTCCATATCTTTTTCCACAGTAAATACTGATGCAAAATATTCATTTAATATCTCCCCCATTTTCTGTGGCTCCACAAAAAGGCCGCCTTACTGATCTTAGAGGGGCCCTATTCTCTCCCTAGTTACCCTTTGTCCTTAATATATTTGTAAAAACCCTTTGGAATATCCTTAATTCTATTTGCCAAAGTTATCTCATGTCCACGTTTTGCCCTCTTGATTTCCCTCTTAAGTGTACTCCAACTTCCTTTGTACTCTTCTGAGGATTCACTCGATCTATCCTGTCTATACCTGACATACGCTTCCTTCTTTTTCTGAACGAAATCCTCAATTTCTTTAGTCAGCCAGCATTCCCTATAACTACCAGCCTTCCCTTTCAACCCTGACAGAAAATTACTGCCTGGAATCGAATCGAGGTGTTCAGGGTGGATTATATACAGAATAACAGATAGCCCGAAGTGAGTTTCAGTTTGGAATCTAATCGTGGGGTTCAGGGTGGTTTATATACAAAACAGCAGACACCCCATAGTAAGTTACAGCCTGCTATCTGATCGAGGGGTTCAGGGTGGTTTATATACAGAATAACAGATATTCTGGGGTGCGTTACAGCCTGGAATCTAATTGAGGGGTTCAGGGTGGTTTATGTGCAGAATAACATATACCCCGGACTGAGTTACAGCCTGGAATGTAATCGAGGGGTTCAGGTTGTTTATATACAGAATAACGGATACCCCAGAATGAGTTACGGCCTGGAATCTAATCGAGGGTTTCAAGGAGGTGGGTATACAGAATAGCAGATAGCCAGGGGTGTGTTACTGCCTGGAATCTAATCAATGTCTGTTCACTTTAAGATAGGATGGGTTTTGCTGAATCGAAAGTACAGCCACAGAAGCCAGCTAAAGGTCAGACTGTTCCAAATGTAACAATTAACTGGGAAATGGAAGCCTGAGTTCTGTTTGCTGTTTTGACAGCAAATCAAATGCAATCAAAGACTTTAAATAATGCTCAGAATATCAGAATCCAATGAAATTTGAATATTATTGTTCGTACACCTGGAAAGCAATCAAATTATGAGAATTATTGCATAATGGGAAGTATATAATCCCAGCATTTTGAACACTAGAGGGAGAGCCACTGCCATCCAACAGCACAGTAACTGCTGTAGAGCAGGAGTGCTAACTGACCATCTCAAACACTCTCTATGCAAGTAAACCTACTTGCAGTTTTTAAAAAAATGACCCAGGGAGATCAGCAGCTGAAAGAGTGAACACAGCGGGGAAGATAGAGACTGTGTGGTCTGGAGATTGTAACGTTTAATATGTGGGTTGTTGGAACAGCATATTTTTACAAAGTTTGAGTCAGATAGTAACTAGCTAAGAAAAGAGGGGCTTGTATTTGTGAATAGTTTTTGTTTAGTGTTCACTATTAAAGTTAAGAAACTAACTTGCTATTTTTTGTTTAAATAGCGGAATGTAGGAGATCTGTGTCACTCATATTTTAACAGATTACGACGTGAGGCGAGCTTTTCTGGGTGTTTGGTTTTAATTAACAAAGTGGTTCAACTCCACCTTTTAAATGTCCATTCCCACTAACCCCATTTCCCTGCAGTTGGCCCATATCCTTCCAGTCCTTTCCTCTCCACATATTTATCCAAATGCTTTTGAAATGTTGTTCATGTACCCCCCTTAGCCACATCTTCTGGCCGCTCATCCACGTACCAGCCATTTATGTAAATAAGTGGTCCCTCAGGTTCCCTTTTATTCCTTCCCCTTTAACCTTAAACTGATCCCCTCTCGTCCTCGATTCTCTAAACTTTGGAAAAGACTGAGAGCATTCACCCTATCCATATCCCTCATGATCTTATACAGCTCTATGAGGTCCCCGCTCAGTCTCCTACACTCTAAAGAAAAGGTCCTAACTTGTCCAACCTCTCCCTATAACTCAGACCATTGGGTCCTGGCAATGTCCTTGTAAATTTCTTCTGCAATCTTTCCAATTTAATTATATCCTCCCTATAACAAGTTGACAAAACAGAACACAATTCTCCAAGTGCGGCCTTACCAAGGTCCTGTGTAACTGCAACATAAATTCCCAACTTCTATACTCAATGTCCTGCCTGACGAAGGCCAGTGTGCCAAAAGCCTTCTTCACTGCCCTGCCTACCTGTGAATCCACTCTCAGAGAACTGTGCACCTGAACACCAAGGTCTGTCTGCCCATTACACCCCTTAAGGCCCGCACATTCACTGTGAAATTCCTACCTTGATTTGAGATTCCAAACTGCAAGACCTCACACATCTATATTAAATTCCATTTGCCTTTTCTCAGCCCATTTCCTCACCTGATTAATGTCCTGCTGCAATTTCTGATAAACGTCCTCACTGATCATGCTCCCACTTATTTTAGTGTCATCTGCAAACTTACAAATCATGTCTTGTACATTCTCAACCAAATCATAGAAAACAAACAGCTATGGACCCAGCCTCCAGGCTGACAAGCATCCTTCCACTAAACCCTCTGCTTCCTATCAACAAGCCAACTGTGTATCCAATTGGTCAGTTCCCCCAGTATTATACGTGATGGAACCTTCCAGAGCAGCCTGCCATGTGGAACCTTATCAAAGGCCTTACTGAAATCCATAGAGACTACGTCTATCACTCTGCCCTCATCAAACGTCCTGGTAACTTCATCAAAGGACTCTAAGAAACTTGGGAAGCATGATCTCCCACTCACAAGTCTATGCTGACTGCTCCGAATCAAACCCTGTGTACGTAATGGGTGCAGTCAATGGTATTCTGTCCTTCATTGTAAGATGATCCGAGTACATAAGTAAAGCCATCTTCCTGCTGTTGTAGAGCCTTGCTGAGAGGGCATTTGAGGCACTCTGTACAGATTTGATCTCCTTTGTAAGGAATGATCTCCTTACCACAGCCACGGGTGATGGTAACATGAGGATAGAGTGAAAAAGCTGAGTGTTTAATCTGTAGAGCTATGAGAGACGAAGAAATGGTGACGCTGAAACACGAGGAGTGGCAGCGATCACTTATTTCCAAAAGAGACATTAACAGAGAGAGATATTCCATACTTTACCCAGGATTGATTGGTTTGATTTATTGTCAAGTGTACCTCAATACAGGGAAACACTTTGTTTATGAGCAGTGGAGACAGATCATAAGTAAGCATGGCCAGACAGATCATAGGGTGGAAATAGACTTGGACAGAGTAAGGCATACAGGTTACACTGAACAGGACATGCACTGGACAAGGTCAACATGAACAAGACCAGCATTATTTGAACTTAGAGAGTCCATTCATCAGTCTAACGTGACTTTCCTAATAGTTTATATGCCTAAATTAACTTCTCCCCACGTTATTGTGCAGTCGGCGTGTGAACCCTGTACTGAACGTCTGGTTATTCACAATCCCCAACATCAGCCACAATATCTTCCGTCTGAAACAGGTAGCCATTCACACCAGCTTCCGCCCTACACAGAGAACACAAGGATGTCTTCGTGGAGATGGAAGATGCCTTCTTGAGTCTTCACACAAGACATATGGCTTCCCTCCTCACTACTAGAAAACCACGTTAAAGTTCCATGTGTGTATCATGAGCAACGGACCCAGGAGGAACAACGTGGAGCAGTCTGTCTGTACAGCTTCTGCTCCACTTGTTCATCATGTTAGAGCATCATTTAGGAGACACTTAAAACTGCCGATGCTGGAGATCAGAGTAGAGAGTCGATTGCTGGAAAAGCACAGCAGGTCAGGCAGCATCCTTGAAGCAGGGGAATCGACGTTTTGGACACAAAACATTCAGCAGTAATCAGCACAAATTCCATCATTCTGCCCCCGTTTAAGTGCATTGAGGTGGGAATGGCCTCCTACTGTTTCTGTGTAAGTGGCTCAATAGACTGACTGGCTTCTTCCTCTTCCAATTGGACAGGGCCAAGGGCCGGACTGGGTTTCCCATGGTTCCTGTTTGACAGCTCGATGTACTGACCAGTGTGATGGTGCTGCAGCTTTAAGAGGTTATTTTGTCCGGGTTTCTTTTATGAGAGAGATTGAACGATTATTACCAAGTTGGCTAGTTAGGACCACTTGAGTAACAGCTAGGGAAGGCTTAGGTTAATTTTGATGCACCCTGAATGGGTGTGGCCAGCTCTCACAGATTAGCATGACTTGGTTTTGGATTCTCAGTAACATCAAAAATTATAGATTTGCAAGCATCAGTGAATGTCTCCTGGTTGCTACTCTCTCTGAATTTTCTCTTGATGCTGTTTTTAATTCCTGTATTGGAGAAATATTTATGACAAACTGTGTCTGAATTTTCCTTTCTGGCCAGGGGTGTGTTTATGGGAGTTTCCTATGTTGGAATAGTTCATTAGTAATGGCTCCAAGATCTATTATTCTGTTAAGCTGTCCAATAGAATTACGTTATTCTAAATTCCACTTTCGGTGGTTTTATTTCTTCTTTCGTGTTGAAGTAGATGGTATTTTGCTTCACACCGAGTAGTTTGACCAGTCACATTGCATCTGGGACAGAAAATTTACATTTCCTTGAAAATAAGAAAACATTAGAGTCCTGGCTATTGCCGTCAAATATTTTCGAGGTGCTCTGGTGTGGTCCATCACACGAGACTCCTTCCCTTCCTGAGTAATAAGCTGGAGGCACTGAATGGGCTGTCCCTGTTCTACTCTAATAGTGTCAATGGGCTGAACGACTTCCTCATATTCCTGTGAAACCAGCGTGAGGTTCTGAATGAACTCTTGTTTTACTGTGGAAATGTGTAGTGTCAGGCAGTGCTGTTACATGAATGTTACGGACCATTTAACAGCACAAGTCTCAATGGAGCCTGGGTCTTACTGCACATGGACACAGACCAGTTCAGCAGCTGACGGGGGACAAAACGTTCTGAACATTGTGGAATCTTCATTGACCATCCCCACTTCTGATCTTATGGTTGGGAGGGTGAGGGTGGGGAGACATTGATGAAGCAGCTGGAGCTGTTTGTGAAGGGGAAGCTACCCTGAGGATCTCCCACAGAGGTGACCCAAGACTGAGATGGTGAACATCTTCCTTTGTGCCATGTTTGACACCAAACACTGGAGAGTCGACTCTGATTCCCATTAAGTCCAGTTTGTTAAGCTCCTTGATGTCAACAGAGGTCAACCATTGTCTGGATATCGGGGCCAGTCATTTTTACCTGAACCCTTGTCTCAACCTCTTTTGTTCGCATCAATAAGCCATGATATAGGAGCAGCACGTGTTTTCTTCAAACAAGTGGGATTGAATGTCAGGATTTCTCTTCTCAAGAGAGTTTCCAGGACCTAGATGACTGAAAGTATTTGAAGAGGAAATAGATGGATATTGACCTGTCAGAGAGTTGAGGGCTATGAAGAATTGGGTATGAAAGAGGATTTGAGGCCAGAAGCAGATCAGCCATGATCTTAGTGAAGGACAAGACAGATTTGGCAGTGAACGACCTGCCCCTGTTTCTGATGTTCTCCCATTCTGTTATTGGAAAGTTAGTGGGTGTTATTTTTATGAATGTTCTGGTATTGCATATTGCAGTCAGTGAGACCAGAAGATTTTGTGAGCCATCTCTGGGTGAGGTATGTGGGCTGTATTCACAGTGAATCTGGGTCTACAACATGACCAACAAATGGAGCACAAGCTGCAGATAGGGGAAGCTTTCTAATGAAAGATTAGGGGCCTCTTTCTTACCCAGCCTGGATTTTCCAATTACATTTCCCAAATCACCTCAAAGCGTGTGTGACAGTCTTGAGGGACTGATTGGTCTCCTTTGTTTCTACGCACTAGGTTATAGGAGTAAGTAGCCCCCAACTGTTCCTGTCTAGCAGGTATGAGGGGCTGAATGGAAGACAGGAACATGGGACTGAGGAGCAGGAGTGGGTCATGAGATACTTTGAGCCTTCTCCACAAGGCAGTAAGATTGTGGCTGATCAGGTTGGGGTCTCAGCCCCACTTTCCTGTCTGTATCTCATTATCCGTGACTCACTTCTTTGTCAAATATTTAACTAATGCAGCTTTCAATCAATGTGAACATAGAGTCATGATAAACTTCCAGAGAAGAGAAGTCCGACTTGAAAGGACCTTAAAGAATTTTTCATCATCCCTCTTATAGAATCGGAGAGTCATGCAGAACGGAAACAGACCCGTTAGTCCAATCTGTTCACTCGATCAGATATCAAATCTGATCTAGTCCCATTTGCCAGTATTTGGTAAATATCCCTCCTCTTTCAGATACTTTTTAAATGTGCGATTGTAACCGCCTTCACCACTTCCTCTGACTGCACTTTCTGTACACACACCACTCTCTGTGTGAAACATTTATCTTCAGGTCCTTTCTAAATCAATTCCCCTCGCCTTCAACCTATGCCCTCTTGTTCTGGACTCCCCAATCCTGGAGAGCAGAACGTGGCTGTTCAGAATATCCATGCCCCTGATGGTTTTATAAACCTCTATAATGTCACCCTTTAGCTTCTGACACTCCAGGGAGAAACACCTCAACCTAGCCAGCCTCTCCTGACAGCTCAAACCTCCAGTCCTGGAACACCCGTGTAAGTCATTTCTGCAGAAAATGGAGTTGTACGCAGTATTCGTAAAATGGCCTCACCAACATCCTGTACAGATGTAGCATACCACCACAACTCCTGTACTCAATGCTTTGACTGATTAAGGCAAATGTGCCAAATGTTTTCTCCACCTCTCTCTCTACCTGCGACTCCACTTTCAAGGATCAATGTACCTGCAGCCCTATGCCCCTTTGTTTCACAACATGCCCCAGGACCTGACCATGAAGTATATAATGTCTGCCCTGATTTGCGTTCCCAAAATGAAAAACATCATATTTATCTAAATTAAACCTCATCTGTCACTCCTTGCCCCTTTGTCCCACCTAAGTGCGGTCTTGTTGTACTCTGAGATAATCTACTACACCACCTTTCTGATGTCATCTGTATACTTACTAACAATGGCCCAGATATTCACATCTAAATCCTTTACATAAATGATGAAATGCAGTGAACTCAGTACTGATTCTTACAGCACACTGCTGCTCACAAGCCTCCAGTCTGAAAAATACCCCTTTTCCTTCAAGCCATTTGTGACTAGCTTCCTCTGTGTCCCATGTGACTGAAACGTACTAATCTGTCTCCCAATCAAAATGAAATACTAGCTATGAAGAGAGGCTGAGTATGTTAGGTTTATTTTAACTAGATAGAAGGAGATTGAAGGGGGACCTGATTAAGGTTTGCAAAATCATGAAGGGTATTGCCAGGGTGGATAGAGCCAAGCTTTTTCCCAGTTTGAAGGATTCAATAACGAGAGGTTGTGCTTTTTCAAAGTGAGAGGTGGAAAGTTTCAGGGGGATACACGCGGTAAGTACTGCACACAGAGGGTGGTGGACTTTTGGAACACATTGCCAGCAGAGGTGGTAGAGGCAGGCATGGTCGATTCATTTAAGATGCGTCTGGACAGATGTATGAGTAGGTGGGGAGCAGAGGAAGACAGATGGTTAGGAATTGGGCGACAGGTTTAGACAGTACATTTGGATTGGTTCAGGCTTGGAGGGCTGAAGGGCCTGTTCCTGGGCTGTAAATTTTCTTTGGTCTTTGTTATTTAAAAGAACACCTTGCTGAAGTCCATATAGACAATGTCGACAAAATTGCCTTCATCAATCGTCTTTGTTACCTCTTCAAAAAACGCAAACAAATTAATGAGACATGATTTCCCATGCAGAAAGCCACGTTGTCTACTCTGATCATCCCTTGCCTTCCCAAATGTATGTAAATCGTGTCCCTCAGAATCCCCTCCAACAACTTACCCACCACTGACATCAGGCTCACCGGTCTATAGTTCCCCAGCTTTTTGGGGTCACTGTTTCCTTTTCTAGTCCCACTCCTCCACTGCTCACAACAAATGTTAAATGTAACCAGGTTAGTGATATGGCCGATGATATTGGTCTCAGACTGGGTTAGGGTCAGTTTTAGGAACAAGTCAGGCTAGTTTCTTTCATCTGCTGTAACAACACGTTTATGATCCAGAGCAATGTTACGCAAACTGTGATGGAAAGATGAATAGCAAACTGTTTGTGCATTGCAATTATATAATCAATATTTCCCTTTCTAAAAGTGCTGACACACACACACACACACACACACACACACACTCTCTCTCTCTGCAATTTTAACTTGAAAGAACTTGGTCCAGATATTATTGGAAATCATGACAAAGGAACATTTGTGAGATTGTCCAAAACGTTATTCTGCTTCTGAAGATATTGTACTCACACAAGCTGCTAGCAATGGGATTTCATCCTGGGAGAGTTTGGATTTGACTGAATTCCCTTTGCTTTAGGCAGTGAGTAGATTCCAGTGAATTCTGGTTAGGGATTATCCAAAGGGTAGTACAGTGGTTAGCACTGCGGCCTCACAGCACCAGGGACTTGGGGTCGATTCCAGCCTTGGGTGACTGTGTGGAGTTTGCACATTCTCCCCTTGTCTGTGTGAGCTTCGAATGGGTGATCCAGTTTCCTACCACAAACTGCGTAGATTTGGTGGATTGGTCATGCTAAGTTGTCCGTAGTGTTCAGGGATTTCTAGGTTATATGCAATAGTCAGTGGTAAATATGGGGAAATGGGTTGGGAAGGTTGGTATGGACTTGTTGGGTCGAAGGGCCTGTTTACACACTGCAGGGACTCCATAAAAATAAGAACGGTAACGATGACTGTAGAGGTTGTGTTTTTAGCTCGCACACATTACTGTGATGAGGAACAATGAAGGAGAGAGAGTGCAATAGGCCATTCCTTCTCAGGCAGATTACATTGTCTCCCTCTCTGAGTTGAATCACACAGTAATGTCATCCTCTCCCAAACTGGACCATGTGAAGTCTCCTTGTACATTGCCAAACTATGTCTCCATCACATTCCCTGTTCCATGTAGGTGCAAAATTTCTGCTGTCATACACAGTGCCATACCCTTCGCAGAAAATGTTCTCGGTCAATTTGAACATATGTTTATATGTCCCTGTGTCATTAAAAAATAAAAATGTTTAATTTATTCAAAATACCTGTGTTAAACTGAATGCATTTTAAAAAGAAATACAGGAATTGCTGGAAAAGCTCGCCAGGTCTCTCAGTACCCAGATGCTGTAGTTGTACCAGCATCCACCACTTCCTCTGGCAGCTCATTCCATATGCACACCACCCTCTGTGTGAAATGGTGCCCTTTAGGCCTTCTCAAAACCTTGCCCCTCTCACTTTCCACCAAAGCCCTCTAGTTTTGAACACCCCTAACCTGGGGAAAAACCCCTGACTACTCACCCTATGTGGCTAAGAAGGTGTTTAACACACGTCTTCATAGGACGGACCTTTGAGTATCGGAATTGGGATGTCATGTTGTGGTTGTACAGGTCATTGGAGAGCCCTTTTCTGGAATATTGTGTCTAGTCTGGTCACCCTGCCCGCTCATTCCATAGGCACACCACCCTCTGGGTGAAAAAGCTGCCCCTTAGGTCACTTTTAAATGTTTCCCGTCTCACCTTAAGCCTAGGTCCTCTAGTTTTGGACTCCCCGTACCCTAAGAAAATACCTTGACTATTCACTTTGATATTACTGACGTTGATATTATTAAGCTGGAGAGGACTGAGAAGAGATTAACCTGGAGGTTGCTGGGAAAGGAGGGAGTGAGCTATAAGGAGAGGCTGGATAGGCTTGGACTTTTTTCACTGAAGAATATGAGATTAAGCAGTAACTTTACACAGGTTTATAAAATAATGAGGGTTACAGAGAAGCTGAAGGACTGATGTCTTTTCCGTAGAGTTGAGGATTCAAAACTGAGGGATTTTTAAGGTGCGAGGAAAAAAGATTTACGAAAGTCGTGAGAGGTAATTATGTTAGACAGAATCTAGCTTGTGTGTGGAATGAACTTCCAGAGGAAGTGGTGAAAGCAGGGACAGTTACAACGTTTAAAGGACATTTAGATCAGTCCATGGATAAGACATCAGTTTGGATGGTGCTGTGAGCAGCTGCTCTCTCCCTCCCCCTCTCTGAATGAATGCCAGTTGGTTTTCACCCTCTGCCAATGCCTGTGCAGTGGCGTGTGGAGGCCAGCAGAGGGTGGTATTGTATCACTTTAACCACCACAGAGACTGGCAGACCTGCCCCACACAGAGACACACAGACACACACACGGGAACGGTGAGCACACGGCGTCAAGCACATCTGGTAATTTAAACTAAACATAAAGAAATGCTCAATTCGCCTCCTAAACTGTTAAAATATGAGGGACAGATCTGCCAAGTTCCACTGTTTAAATAAAAACCATCAATTTATTTTTTCACTCTGAAAGTGAACATTTGACATCAACTATTCACAACTCTGGGACCCTCTTTCCCTTAACTGCTTATTACCCGACTCCAGCTCTATAGCAATATACTGTTTCTGGGTCTGCCATCCTCTCATACCACAGGTGCTTGTAAGCTCTCAGTTCAGAACAGCATTCCCTCTCTCTTGAAAGTACAGTACACACTTTCAATTTCATCACATTATACCCTGATGATTATTGATAAGTGGGACCTAACCGGATTTCTCTTGCTCTGTGGTTTGTCAATATTTCATTCGCTCCGTCTGGTGTGTGTCAGGACTTTTGTTGCTCCATTGACAACATGTCTTTATTCGACTCTGTTCGTGGGAATATATCAGCATTTCACTTGCTCACACTCGTGTATGTGGGGCAGGATTTCAGTTGTTTCATGGGGACTGTGAGACTATAACAATCTCAATGTTTGTAGATGGCACCGAACCTGGAAGAACTGTGAAGTCTATGGAGGAGAGTGTGGAACTCTAACAGGACAATCACACGTTGGTGCAGTGTTCAGGTTTATGGCAGATGGGGATCAATGCAGAGCTGTGTCAGGTGATACACTTTGGTAGGAAAGACAATGAAAGACAGTTTAAAACAGGCTGTGCCATTATAAAGGGGGTGAAGGAGCAGAGGGCTCTGGGTGTATATGAGCACAGATTATTGAAGATATCAGCACAAGTGGGGAGAGCAGTAACTCTCACAGATTAGTTTCAGTATCTGAGCTGTTTACAGGAGGAGGTGTAGGAGGGACTCTCCGTGCTCCCTTCCTGGGACGTGGTGGTTACGATGTGTTGTGAGCCCACCCTCCTGCCCACCGAGACTGTGGGGATTCCATTTGTACCAGCTCGACACAAAAGGGAGATGGTATCAGGGCCACGGCTTCTAAATTGTGCCGGGGGGAAACGGAGCTGCCAGTGGGTTTAAAGTGAGAATTGCCCTTCACTGAACATTGCTCCTTACTCGGTCGGTGGGACGTGGATGTTTCGGAATCTCCACACGAGGTGTCCCGGTCCTCTCCGGCTCCTACCAGGGTCCTCCCCATATGGCGGGGGTAGCGGGGTGAGGGAATGGATATCGGGAACTGCACCACCCGGATAGGCCCTTCCTGTCCTATACCAGACTGTTTCTCCTGGAATGGGAGAAAGGGAGGGAGAGACTGAGGGTGGGAGTGGGTGGTCCTGCTGTTAGTGCTGGTGTAGGTGAAGGGGACGGGGACATAGTGAGGGGTCCGGAGGGAGTCAGTCCACAGTGTTGTATCCATGCAGTGTTATTAGTGTGGGGGTGAAGTGGAGGGAGGGGGGGAGAGAGAAGGAGAGAGAGACAGAGAGACAGAGACAGAGAGAGACGGTGCAGCATGAGGCAGTGAGAGTGGTGGACGATGAGCCTTGTTCGGGGGTCGGTGCTATAACAGATATACAGTGAGTGTGAGGGAGCAGAGAGAATACAGTGACCCTTATCCTGACAGAGTGGGGGAGGTTATTGATGATTGTCCTGTATTGCTGGACATTTCTTCAGACTGCAGATACTGCACTGAGCTGGATGGTGAGCTCAGACCATGCTCGGTGGGTCTGGTGGTGTGGCCCCCTCTGGGAAGAGAATGGTCCCCCTCTCTTCTAGCCCATCCACCAGGACCTCCATGCCCCTATCGACAAACCGTGGTGTAATTGTCCCTTATCTGCCATGCTCAGGGAAAACTCAATTGTGTGCCCATTGGGCTTTTAAAGATGGCCTCAGTGTCAGGGATCACGGAATATCCAGGGGCATCTGGGTGATGGTGTGTACCTCCAGCTGTGAAGGACTCCATTTACAAAGCTGGAGAACAAATGCTCATCCAAAACTGTCCACCATCTGACCTCACACCAATATCCCTTTTTCCCATCTTTCCTGGGAAGACTGGCTCATGTTACAGGATGTTATCGAAGTGTCTCCATTTCAGCATTCTGAAACCTGGGAACACATCCTTCCATGACACTGTCTCTCAGTCTCCCCCTCTCTGTCTATACCCCAAACCCCTCCCATGTGATGATATTAAACTGATTCCCCCACTATCTCTCTCTGGCAGTGATGTTCACACCCACAGCACCCCCTTGTCAGGGCACAATGCAGATATGGAGCTGCACATCCTGTCACTTCCAGCGCGGGCTGCTAGTTTCCCCACACTGGGCAGGGATCTAACACAGTGTTACTGAGGAATGCACTGAGGTGGGGTACAAAGCTCTACATTCTGGGAGGGTAACTGCTCCTGGGTTACAGATCAATGCAGTGGGGTGGGGTACACAGTCCTACTCACTTAGAGGGTAACTGCTCCAGGTTTGCAAATTAATTCACGGGTGATCACTGCACAGTTCGCTGTGCTGGACAGATATCTAGTCTGGGTTTATAGATCAATGCACTGCTGTGGTCTGCACAACTCCCCGTCCTGGACAGATATCTAGTCCTTCTTTATAGATCAATGCACTGCTGTGGTCTGCACAGCTCCCCGTGCTGGACAGACATCTAGTCCAGGTGTATATATTAATGCACTGCTGTGGTCTGCACAGCTCCCCGTCCTGGACAGATATCTAGTCCGGGTTTAAAGATCAATGCACTGCTGTGGTCTGCACAGCTCCCCGTGGTGGACAGATATCTAGTCCGGGTTTATAGATCAATGCCCTGATCTGATCTCTGCAGTGTTCCACTCTGGCCAGATTGCTGGATTGTATTGACCAGTGTAATGGATGAATCTGGACACATTGCTGGGTTGTACTGTGCAGTATACTAGCCTGGTCTACAGCGTGTTCCACGGTGAACAGATATCTCCTCTGGGTGTATGGTGTCTGTGCTGTTTCTGTGAGGTGGATTCAGAATGTGGTATATCTAACCATTTCAGCTGATCTGGCAATGCCTTTAGTTCCCATTCCTGTGATTGGACCCTCCATCTCTCTCCCCATTAATGTTACAGTGTGTCCAGGTACAGTACATCATGTTGGTGGGGTGGGGAGGGGGGAAAGGTGATGGACAGGTCAAGGGGTTACCCGGAACGTTCTGTCCCCAACATTCTATAACTGACATTCCCTGGAACGTTCTGTCCCTGACATTCTATAACTGACATTCCCCGGAACGTTCTGTCCCCAACATTCTATAACTGACATTCCCTGGAACGTTCTGTCCCTGACATTCTATAACTGACATTCCCCGGAACGTTCTGTCCCCAACATTCTATAACTGACACTCCCTGGAACGTTCTGTCCCTGACATTTTATAACTGACATTCCCCGGAACGTTCTGTCCCCAATATTCTATAACTGACATTCCCCGGAACGTTCTGTCCCCAACATTCTATAACTGACATTCCCCAGAACGTTCTGTCCCCAACATTCTATAACTGACATTCCCCGGAACGTTCTATCCCCAACATTCTATAACTGACATTCCCCGGAACGTTCTGTCCCCAACATTCTACAACTGACATTCCCTGGAACGTTCTGTCCCTGACATTCTATAACTGACATTCCCCGGAACTTTCTGTCCCCAACACTCTATAACTGACATTCCCCGGAACGTTCTGTCCCCAATATTCTATAACTGACATTCTCCGGGACGTTCTGTCCCTGATATTCTATAACTGACGTTCCCCGGAACGTTCCGTCCCCGACATTGTTTGTGAACGGCCGGACGTCAGTGAATTGAACAAACGATAAGATCCCGAGGGAAGAGATCCCGTTCCAGGGAGAAGGAGACATTGTTCCGAAGGCCCCTCAGGCAGTTAAAGGGGTGAATACGTTTTCCCTGCGTTTACATTTCTCCACGAAACAGGATCGACCACAATTTAGACCAAAATACAGGAATTCCCAAACTCCGTTTGTCTTCAGGAAACTGGGAGAGAATCCTTCAGGACAGCAACGTTCCCACCCTCCATATTAGGAACTGGGAAGGAGTGACCTGTGTCTGCTCTTGTGTGATCGTGTGTAGGAATGTTCTAGAAACCATCTGTCCTTATGGATGTGTCTCTGTGTGTTTGGGGAGGGAGGGTTTCTTGTGGTTTATGTCACATTTTTGTCAGTAATTCCGACCTTCCCATTTGTTATTCCAGCTCCAATTATTTTAATAAATCCCTGAATACAGGGACACATTTGAAAATCTCACTGGGTCCCCGATCAAACGGGTCCCTTTGCCTCCAGGCTGATGGATAATGGGTTTGTTTTCCTTCCTCACAGTTAACCTAGTCACCATCTACGTCCTGCTTTATAAAGATTGTGGATTGTCTCCGTGTGTCAGACGTTACCTGGGGGCCATGGCAGCAGCGGATCTCCTGGTCATTATCCTCGACCTGATCCTGAGACACATTCCCATTGTTTATCCGGAACAGTTTTATTTCCTGAGGGACTCCGTCCCCGTGTGTAATATCCACGCCGTCTTGCTTTATACAGCCACTGACTGCTCTGTCTGGTTCACCGTCACTTTCACCTTTGATCGGTTTGTGACCATTTGTTGCCAGAAGCTGAAAAGTAAATATTGCAGTGAGAAAACGGCGGCTGTGGTTCTGGGAGCAGTGACTGTGCTGAGCTGTTTAAAGAACATTTCCTGGTATTTTATGCTCGAGGCTCGGTATTTGCTGGGGAACGAGCCCTGGTTTTGTGATGCAACAGACGGTGTTCTATTCTCCAGTGTCTGGGTCACAACCGAGTTCCTCCACCACATTCTAACCCCGTGTGTCCCATTTCTCCTGATTCTGCTGCTCAATGTTCTCACCGTCAGACACATTTTAGTGACCAGCAGAGCCCGCAGGAGACTCCGCGCTCACACCAATGGGGACGCTCAGTCTGACACTGAAATGAGAAACCGAAAAAAATCCATCATTTTCCTGTTTGTGATCTCGGCCAATTTCATCCTGTTATGGTCAGTGTTAATGCTGTATTCTATATGGTACCGGATGTATTGGATTGTGGATACACCTTTATATCTCCATCCCTTTGTGGGGGAATTGGGCTTCATGCTGCAGCTCCTCAGTTGCTGCACAAACACCGCGATTTATGCTGTGACCCAGACTAAGTTCAGGCAGCAGCTGAAGAATGTGCTGAAATATCCCGTCACCCAAAACCATCCATCCATCAAATTCCCTCATTAATCAATCCATCCGGGATTTTCTCATTTCAGTTCAGTGTTTCAGCGATGAAGATCACTTCCACTTGTGAACAATAAAAATGTTGATTAAAGCGTGCCGAGCAGCAGAGTGACCGATGTTGTTGTGTGTCTTTGTGTTGGAGAAGCTGAGCTGGAGAGAGACAGACTCAGCTCCAAGTCCTGGTCCTCAAAAAAGGGGAGGGCACCGAGCCCTGAGCTCAGGAGCTGGGTTTAACTCCCTATGTCCCCTCCACCCCAACCTGCACTCCCCATTTCATCTTCCCCACCACTTTCTACTCAATTCTCTCCCTTTCTCACATCACCCTCCTCTTCACACTCCCTCGTTCCCCCTCTCACACACCCGCCAACCCCGGTTTCTGCACCTGCCGACACTCTTCCCTTTCCCCTCACCCTCATTCTCTCTGTTCTGCCGTCTCTGCCTCCCTGAGCAGTTCCATCTACACCCCATTTTCCCCTCCTCCTACCTCCCACATCTCCCACCCTCCACCACAGGCAGCCTCAAGATCAACCACACCCCCACCCCCCATTCTCTGGGTCAGAGGAAGTGGGAAGAACCAGGGAAACAGAGTGTGTCTGAGAGAGAGGGAGGGAGGGTGAGAGATTCAGTCAGATAGAAACAGATGGAAGTGGGGAAAGCAAGAGAGGGAGAGAGAGACACTGATTGAGGGGGGTCAAGAGTGAGAAGGTGGAGAGAGAGTGAAGGAGTGGGAGGAAAGAGAGAGGGGGCAAGGGAGAGATAGGGTGAGATACTGGAGGGTGATAGAGGGGAAGGAGGGAGGGGAGGGAGAGACAGAGAGGGAGGGGGAGGGAAGATCAAGAGGGAGGGAGAGGGCTAGAGAGGGGATGGGAGATGGGTGGAGTGCGAGAGAGGGGGACGGCGAGAGACGGGGAGGGCGAGAGTGGGGGAGAGTGAAAGAGGGGGAGGGCGAGAAAGGGGAGAGTGCGAGGGAGGGAGGGGACGAGAGAGGGGAGGGAGAATGGGGAGGGCTACAGAGGGGAGAGCTTAAGAGAGGGGAGGACGAGACAGGGGAGGGAGTGAAGGGAGGGCGAGAGAAGGGGAGCGCGAGAGAGGAGGATGGCAAGACAAAGGAGGACGAGAGACGGTAGGGGGGAGAGGGAAGTGCGAGAGAGGGGAGACCAAGTGAGGGGAGGGAAGGGAGGGGAGGGCGAGACGGGGTGAGTGTGAGAGAGGGGGAAGGCGAGTGGGAGGGAGAGGGCGAGAGAGGAGAGGGCGAGAGGGAGGGGCGAGAGAGGGGATGGGAGAGAAGGGGAGTGCGAGAGAGGGGAGGGCGAGAGTGGGGGAGGGCGAGAGTGGGGGAGGGCGAGAGAAGGGAGGGAGGGAGGGAGGGGTGGGCGAGAGGGAGGGAGAGGGCGAGAGAGGGTAGTGTCAGAGAGGGGGAGGACGAGAGAGAGGGGAGGGAGAGGAGGAGGGCAAGAGAGGGTAGGGAAGGGAGGGCGGGAGGGAGGGAGACGGTGAGAGAGTGGAGGGAGGGGGAGTGCGAGAGGAAAGGACAGGATGAGAAAGGGGATAGGAGAGATAGGGAGCGCGAGTGAGGGGGAGGGCAAGCGAGGGGAGGATGAAAGTGGGGGAGATGGAGGGGAGGGCGAGAGGGAGGGAGAGTGCGAGAGAGGTGAGGGAGTGTGGGGAGGGCAAGAGAGGGGGAGAGGGAGGGGAGGGAGAGTGGGGAGAGGTTGAGAGAGGGGACGACGAGACAGGGGAGGGAGGGACGGGAGGGTGAGAGACGAGGAGCGCGAGAGAGAGGAAGGCGGGAGAGGGGAGGGCAAGAGAGAGGGGAGAGCGAGAGAGGGGGACGGAGAGAGGGGGACAGAGAGAGGGGGGCAGAGTGAAGGGAGAGAGAGATGGGGGGACCGAGAAAGGGAGACTGAGAGAGGGGGACTGAGAAACGGGGACAGAGAGAAGGGGGACAGAGAAAGGTGGGATGGAGAAAGGTGGGACAGAGCGAGGTGGGACAGAGCGAAGGAGGGACAGAGCGACGGGGGACAGAGACGGGGGGATAGAGAGAGAGGGGACAGAGAGAGTGGGGACTGAGAGAGGGGGACAGAGAGAGGTGGACAGAGAGAGTGGGGACAGAGAGAGTGGGGACAGAGAGGGGGGGACAGCAAGAGGTTGACAGCGAGAGTGGGGACAGTGCGGGGGGAACAGAGAGGGGGGAGAGTAGGGGGGACAGAGAGGCGGGACAGAGAGGAGTACAGAGAATGGGGGGACAGAGAGTCGGGGACAGAGAGAGGGGAGACAGTGAAAGGGGGGACAGCGAGGGGGAACAGAGATGGGAACATAGAGAGGGGGACATAGAGAGGGGGACATAGAGAGGGGGACATAGATAATAGGACATAGAGAGGGGGCATGGGGGGGACAGCGAGGGGGGACAGCAATGGGGGTTCAGGTAGAGCGGGAACAGAGAGGGTCACAGAGAGAGGGACAGAGAGGAGGGGGACAGGGGGGGACAGCGAGAGGGGGACAGCGAGAGTGGGGACAGTGAGGGGGGATAGAGAAGAGGGACAGAGAGGGGGGACAGAGAGTTGGTTAAGACAGTGGCGATTGGGCGACAGAGAGAGTGGGGACAGAGAGGGGGCAGAGAGAGAGGGAGCAGAGGGAGATGGGGACAGTGAGACGGGGCCAGTGAGAGGGGGACAGAGAGAGTGGGGACAAAGAGAGGGGGACAGAGAGAGGGAGCACAGAGAGGGGGCACAAAGAGAGAGAGGGGGTCATAGGGGGGCAGAGAGGGAGGTTCAAGGAAAGCGGGGTCAGAGCGAGGGGGGACAGAGAGATGGGGTGGAGCAAGGGGTGGAAAGAGAGAGGGACAGAGAGGAGGGGGACAGAGAGGAGGGGGACAGAGAGAGGGGCAGAGAGGGAGGACAGAGTGAGGGAGCAGAGAGAGACAGGGACAGAGAGTGAGGGACAGAGAGAGTGGGGATAGTGAGAGTGGGTCACAGAATGGGGACAGAGAGAGGGGGACAGAGAGAGGCGGGACAGAGAGAGGGGGGACAGAGAGAGGGGTAATAGAGTGGGGGGGACAGAGAGAGGGTGTTCAGAGAGAGGGGAACAGAGATATGATGGACAGAGAGAGGGGGACAGAGAAAGGCACAGAGAGGGGGGCAGAGAGAGGGGGATACTGAGAGTGGGTCACAGAGTGGGGACAGAGAGAGGGGGGACAGAGAGTGGGGGACAGAGAGAGTGGGGATAGTGAGAGTGGGTCACAGAGTGGGGACAGAGAGAGGGGGGACAGAGAGGGGGGGACAGAGAGAGGGGGGACAGAGAGAGGGGGACAGAGAGAGGAAGACAGAGAGAGGGGGGACAGAGAGAGGGGGAATAGTGAGGGGGGACAGAGAGAGGGTGTTCAGAGAGAGGGGGACAGAGATATGATGGACAGAGAGAGGGGGACAGAGAAAGGCACAGAGAGGGGGGCAGAGAGAGGGGGATACTGAGAGTGCGTCACAGAGTGGGGACAGAGAGAGGGGGGACAGAGAGAGGGGGACAGTGAGATGATAGACAGAGAGGGAGGACACAGAAAAGGACAGAGAGAGGGGGAAGAGAGAGGAGGATAGAGAGTGCAGGAAGTTAGAGTGAGCGGACAGAGAGAGATGGTACAGAGAGTTGGGGCACAGAGATGGGGGACAAAGAGAGAGGGGCAGAGGAGGGGACAGAGAGAGCAGGATAGAGAGGGGGGTAGAGAGAGTGGGAACAGAGAGAGGGGGGTCAGAGAGACGGGGGACAGGGGACAGAGAGGGGGGACAGAAAAAGGGGGAACCGTGAGAGAGGGTACAGAGGGGGGTCAGAGATAGGGGGGACAGTGAGAGAGGGGACAGAGAAAGGGGGACAGAGAGACGGGAAAGAGAGTGGGGGAACAGGGGGTACAGAGAGAGGGGGACTGAGAAAGAGGGACAGAGAGAGGGGGACAGAGACACGAGGACAGAGACAGGGGACAGAGAGAGGGGGACAGAGAAAGGGGGACAGAGAAAGGGGGGACAGTGAGTGGGTACAGAGAGATGGGGCAGAGAGAGAGTGGGACAGTTAGAGATGGAGAGAGTAAGGGGGACACAAAGAGGGGGGACAGAGAGCGGGGTGACAGAGAGGAGGGGGGACAGAGAGAGACTCGGACAGTGAGAGATGGACAGAGAGAGGGGGCCAGAGAGAGATGGACAGATTGAGGTGAACAGAGAGAGGGGGGACAGAGAGAGGGGTGACAGAGAGGAGGGGGACAGAGGGGGTGGACAGAGGGGGGGACAGAGGGGGGGACAGAGTGAGAGTGGGTCATAGGGGGCACAGAGAGAGGTTCAGGGAGAGAGGGGACAGAGAGAGGGAGACGGAGCAAGGGGAGGACAGAGAGAGGGACAGAGAGAAGGGGGACAGAGAGGAGGCGGACAGAGAAGGGCAGTGAGTGGGGGGCAGAGAGAGGGGGACAGAGAGAAGGGGACAGGGAGTGGGAGACAGAGAGCGCGGGCAGGGATAGACTGGGACAGTGAGAGATGGACAGTGAGAGGGGTCAGGGAGAGTGGGGACAGAGATAGAGGGGCAGAGAGAGGGGTTGGGGGGGCAAAGAGAGCGGAGACAGAGAGTGGGGGACACAGAGAGTGGGGAAGGAGGGGGAAAGAGAGAGGGGGGACAGAGAGAGAGGGGGACGAAGAGAGGGGGATGGAGAGAGGACGACAGAGAGAGGGGGACAGTGAGATGGTGGACAGAGAGAGCGGGGACAGAGAAAGGGACAAAGAGAGGGGGACAGTGAGATGGTGGGCAGAGAGGGGGGACAGAGAGCATGGGAACTCAGAGAGGGCGGACAGAGAGAGGGGGTACAGAGAGTTGGGGGAAAGAGAAAGGGGGACAGACAAAGGGTGACACAGAGAGAGGAGGCAGAGAGAGACTGGGACAGTGAGAGATGGACAGAGAGCGGTGACAGTGAGAGTGGAACAGAGAGAGGGGACAGAGAGAGCGGGGACAGCGAGAGCGGTGGACAGTGAAAGCGCGGGGAAGAGAGAAGGTGGGACAGAGAGAACTGGGAACAGAGAGAGGGAGTCAGAGAGAGGGGGTACAGAGAGAGGGGGTACAGAGAGAGGGGGTAAAGAGAGAGGGGGACAGAGAGACGGGGTAAAGAGAGAGGGGGACAGAGAGAGGGGGACAGCAAAAGGGAGACAGAGAAATGTAGACAGAGAAAGGTAGACAGCGAGAGCGGTGGACAGTGAAAGCGCGGGACAGAGAGAAGGGGGACAGAGAGAACTGGGGACAGAGAGAGCGGGGGACCGAGAGAGGGGGTCAGAGAGAGGGGGTACAGAGAGAGGGGGTAAAGAGAGAGGGGGACAGAGAGAGGGGGACAGCGAAAGGGAGACAGAGAAAGGTAGACCGAGAAAGGGGGACAGAGAGAGAGGGGCAGAGAGAGAGGGACAGAGAGACAGACCAGAGAGAGGGGGGCAGATAGAGACTGGGACAGTGAGAAATAGACAGAGAGAGGGTCAGAGAGAGTGGGGGCAGAGAGAGGGGGGACAGAGAGCGGGGCAAAGAGAGAGGGTAACAGAGAGATGGGAGACAGAGAGAGGAGGACAGAGAGAGTGGGACAGAGAGACAGACCAGAGGGAGGGGGGCAGAAAGAGACTGGGACAGTGAGAGATAGACAGAGAGAGAGGGTCAGAGAGAGTGGGGGCAGAGAGAGGGTCACAGAGAGATGGGTGACAGAAAAAGGGGGACAGATGGGGGCAGAGAGATGGGTGACAGTGAGAGGGGGACAGAGAGATGGGGACAGAGAGATGGGGACAGAGAGGGGGGGACAGAGAGAGGGGAGACAGAGAGAAGTGGACAGTGAGAGGGGGACAGTGAGAGGGAGACAGAGAGAGGGGGACGGAGAGTGGGGGACAGAGAGAAGGGGAGAGAGTGAGAGGACGGCCACAGAGAGGGCGGACAGAGAGAGTGGGGACAAAGAGAGGGTGACAGAGAGAGGGGGCACAGAGAGGGGTGACAGAGGGAGAGGGGTCATGGGGGGCAGAGAGAGAGGTTCAGGGAGAGCGGGGACAGAGAGAGGGGACAGAGAGAGTGGCACAAAGAAAGGGGTGACAGAGATGAGTGGGACAGAGGGGGGACAGGGAGAGAGCTAGACAGAGAGAGCGGGGACAGAGTGAGGGAGACAGTAAGAGGAGGACAGAAAGAGGGGGCAGAGAGGTAGGACAGAGAGAGTGGGCAGAGAGAGGGGGGCAGAGACCGCGGGAACAGAGAGATGGGGGCAGAGACCGCGGGAACAGAGAGATGGGGACAGAGAGACGGGGTACAGAGAGACGGAGGGACAGAGAGAGGGTGCAGAGAGAGAGTGGGCAGAGAGAGAGGGGGGCAGTGAGAGGGGGACAGAGAGAGGGGGGACTGACAGAGTAGACAGAGATAGGGGCAGAGAGCGGGGGCAGAGAGAATGGACAGTGAGAGGTGGACAGAGAGAGTGGGGACAGAGACAGGGGAACAGAGAGTGGGGGACAGAGAGGAGGGGACAGAGTGAGGGGGCAGAGAGAGGAGGGACAGAGATAGGAGGGACAGAGAGAGGAGGGACAGAGAGGGGGACAGAGAAGGGGGGATAAAGCACGGGAACATAGAGATGGGGACAGACAGATGGGGTACAGAGGGTCGGGGGACAGAGAGGCAGGGAAAGAGAGAGAGAGGGACAGTGAGATATGGACAGTGAGAGGGGGGCAGCGAGAGTGGGGACAGAGAGGAAGGCAGAGAGAGAGGGAGCAGAGGGAGCCAGGGGCAGAGGGAGCCAGGGACAGAGAGAGGGTGGACAGAGAGAGAGGGGGCAGGGAGAGTGGGGTTAGAGAGACGGGAACAGAGAGAGGGGGACAGAGAGAGGGTGACAGAGAAAGGGAGGCAGAGAAAGGCAGACAGAGAAAGGGGGACAGAGAAAGGGGGACAGAGAGAGGGGGACAGAGAGAGTCGGGGCAGTGAGAGTGGGGACAGAGAGAGGGGAATAGAGAGAGGGTCGCAGAGAGATGGGTGACAGAGAGAGGGTGACAGAGAGACGGGGACAGAGAGACGGAGACAGAGAAAGGGGGGACCGAGAGGGGGGGACAGAGAGGGGTGGACAGAGAGAGGGGGGACAGAGAGAGCGGGTCAGAGAGAGGAGGTACAGAGAGAGAGGGACAGTGAGAACTGGAAAGTGAGAGGGCGACAGTGAGACGGGGACAGAGAGAGGGGGACAGTGAGAGGGGGATAGTGAGAGGGGGGACAGAGAGCGCGGGGGGCAGTGAGAGGGTGGACAGAGAGAGCGGGGGACAGAGAGAGGGTGTCAGAGAGAAGGGGAACGAAAGAGGGGAAAGAGAGTCTGGGACAGAGAGACGGGGAGAGAGATTGGGGACAGAGAAAGGGGGGACAGAGTGAGGGGGGACAGAGAAAGCAGGGGACAGAGAGAGGGGGACAGAGAGAGCGGGGGACAGAGAGAGAGTGTCAGAGAGAAGGGGACAGAAAGAGGGGACAGAGGGTCGGGGACAGAGAGAGTGGGACAGAGAGAGTGGGACAGTGAGAGGGGCGACAGTGAGAGGGGCAACAGTGAGAGGGGCGACAGTGAGAGGGGGACAGAGTGAGCGGGACAGAGAGATGGGGACAGAGAGAGGGGGACAGAGAAACAGGACAGAGAGAGGGAAGACAGAGAGAGTCTGGGACAGTAAGAGAGAGACAGAGAGAGAAGGTCAGAGAGAGTGGGGGCAGTGAGAGTGGGACAGACATAGTGGGACAGAGAGAGGGGCGACAGTGAGAGGGGGGAGAGAGATGGGGACAGAGAGAGGGGGACACAGAGAGAGGGGGTACAGAGAGACAGGACAGAGAGAGGGGGGCAGAGAGAGACTGGGACAGTGAGAGATGGACAGAGAGAGGGGTAATAGAGAGAGGGGGGCAGGGAGAGGGGGGGCAGAGAGGCGGGATAAGAGAGGGGGGACAGAGAGGGCGGTCATAGAGAAGGGGGAAAGAGAGAGGGGACAGTGAGAGGGGGACAGTGAGAGGGGGACAGTGAGAGGGGAGACAGAGAGAGGTGGACAGAGAGAGGGGGGACAGAGAGAGGGACACATAGAGAGGGGGACAGATGGGGCAGAGAAATGGGTGACAGTGAGACGGGGACAGAGAGAGGGGACAGAGAGAGGGGAGACAGAGAGAGGGGGGACAGAGAGTGGGGGACAGAGTGAGATGGACAGAGAGATGGGGACAGAGAGAGAGGGCACAGAGAGAGGGGGTCAGAGAGACAGGACAGAGAGTGGGGGGCAGAGAGAGAATGGGACAGTGAGAGATGGACAGAGAGAGGTGTGACAGAGAGAGTTGTGACAGAGAGAGGGGGACAGTGAGAGTGGGACAGACATAGTGGGACAGAGAGAGGTGCGACAGTGAGAGGGGAGACAGCGAGAGGGGGACAGAGAGAGGGGGAAAGAGAGAGGGGGACACAGGGAGAGGGCGACAGAGAGACAGGACAGAGAGAGGGGGCAGAGAGAGACTGCGACAGTGAGAGATGGACAGAGAGATGGGTAATAGAGAGGGGGGGCAGAGAGAGGGGTGAGAGAGAGGGGGGATAGAGAGAGGGGGGACAGAGAGGGAGGTCATAGAGAAGGGGGACACAGAGAGGGGACAGTGAGAGGGGGACAGTGAGAGGGGACAGTGAGAGGGGATACAGAGAGGGGATTCATAGAGAAGGGGGACAGAGAGAGGGGACAGTGAGAGGGGAAAATGAGAGGGGGTCAGAGTGAGGGGGTACAGAGCAAGGGGGTACAGAGAGAGCGGGACAGAGAGAGGGCGACAGAGAGAAGGGGACAGAGAAAGAGGGACAGACAAAGGGAGACAGAGAAAGGGGACAGAGAGAGATGGTCAGAGAGAGGGGGGACAGAGCGGAGATGACAGAGAGAGGGGGGAACGTGAGAGGGGAACAGTGAGAAGGGGGCAGTGAGAGGGGTACAGACATAGTGGGACAGAGAGAGGGGCAACAGTGAGAGGGGAGACAGTGAGAGGAGGATAGAGAGAGGGGGACAGAGAGAGGGGGGCACAGAGAGAGGGGGACAGAGAGACAGGACAGAGAGAGATGGGCAGAGAGAGACTGGGACAGTGAGAGATGGACAGAGAGAGGGGAGACAGAGAGAGGGGTAATAGAGAGAAGGGGGCAGGGAAGGGGGACAGAGAGGGGGGATAGAGAGCGCGGGGACAGAGAGGGGTGTCATAGAGAAGGGGGACAGAGAGAGGTGACAGTGAGAGGGGGACAGTGAGAGGGGGACCGTGAGAGGGGAGACAGAGAGAGGTGGACAGAGAGAGGGACACATAGAGAGGGGGACAGACGGGGCAGAGAAATGGGTGACAGTGAGACGGGGACAGAGAGAGGGACAGAGAGAAGGGGGACAGAGAGAGGGGCGACAGTGAGAGGGGGACAGAGTGAGGAGGACAGAGAGATGGGGACAGAGAGAGGGGGACAGAGAGAGAGGGGGTCAGAGAGACAGGACAGAGAGTTCGGGGGCAGAGAGAGAATGGGACAGTGAGAGATGGACAGAGAAAGGTGTGACAGAGAGAGGTGTGACAGAGAGAGGGAGACAGTGAGAGTGGGACAGACATAGTGGGACAGAGAGAGGTGCGACAGTGAGAGGGGAGACAGAGAGGGGGACAGAGAAAGGGGGATAGAGAGAGGGGGACACAGGGAGAGGGGGACAGAGAGACAGGACAGAGAGAGGGGGCAGAGAGAGACTGCGACAGTGAGAGATGGACAGAGAGATGGGTAATAGAGAGAGGGGGCAGAGAGAGGGGTGAGAGAGAGGGGGGGATAGAGAGAGGGGGGACAGAGAGGGAGGTCATAGAGAAGGGGGACAGAGAGAGGGGACAGTGAGAGCGGGTCAGAGTGAGGGGAGACAGAGCGAGGGAGTACAGAGAAAGCGGGACAGAGAGAGGGCGACAGAGAGAAGGGGACAGAGAAAGAGGGACAGACAAAGGGAGACAGAGAAAGGGGACAGAGAGAGAGGGACAGAGAGAGGGGAGACAGAGCGGAGGGCACACAGAGAGGGGGGAACGTGAGAGGGGAACAGTGAGAAGGGGACAGTGAGAGGGGGACAGACATAGTGGGACAGAGAGAGGGGCAACAGTGAGAGGGGAGACAGTGAGAGGAGGATAGAGAGAGGGGGACAGAGAGAGTGGGACACAGAGAGAGGGGGACAAAGAGACAGGACAGAGAGAGATGGGCAGAGAGAGACTGGGACAGTGAGAGATGGACAGAGAGAGGGGAGACAGAGAGAGGGGTAATAGAAAGAAGGGGGCAGGGAGAGGGGGACAGAGAGGGGGGATAGAGAGAGGGGGGACAGAGAGGGAGGTCATAGAGAGTGGGGACAGAGAGAGGGGACAGTGAGAGGGGGACAGTGAGAGGGGGACAGTGAGAGGGGAGACAGAGAGAGGTGGACAGAGAGACGGGGGACAGAGAGAGGGGATACAGAGAAAGGTGTGACAGAGAGAGGGGGACAGTGAGAGTGGGACAGACATAGTGGGACAGAGAGAGGTGCGACAGTGAGAGGGGAGACAGTGAGAGGGGGACAGAGAGAGGGGGAAAGAGAGAGGGGGACACAGAGAGAGAGGGGCAGAGAGACAGGACAGAGGGAGGGGGCAGAGAGAGACTGCGACAGTGAGAGATGGACAGAGAGATGGGTAATAGAGAGAGGGGGCAGAGAGAGGGGTGAGAGAGAGGGGGGATAGAGAGAGGGGTGTCATAGAGAAGGGGGACACAGAGAGGGGACAGTGAGAGGGGGACAGTGAGAGGGGCCAGAGAGGGGGGAGACAGAGAGGGGATTCATAGTGAAGGGGGACAGAGAGAGGGGACAGTGAGAGGGGGACAGTGAGAGGGGCCAGAGAGGGGGGAGACAGAGAGGGGATTCATAGTGAAGGGGGACAGAGAGAGGGGACAGTTAGAGGGGGACAGTGAGAGGGGGACAGTGAGAGGGGGGACAGAGAGAGGGACACAGAGAGAGGTGGACAGATGGGGCAGAGAAATGTGTGACAGTGAGACGGGGACAGAGAGAGGGGACAGAGGGAGAGGGACAGAGGGAGGGGGACAGAGAGTGGGCGAAAGAGATAGGGGGACAGAGAGAGGTGGTCAGACAGATGGGGTACAGAGAGAGGGGGTACAGAGAGAGCGGCAAAGAGAGAGGGTGACAGAGAGAGGGGGACAGAGAAAGGGGGACAGAGAAAGAGGGACAGAGAAAGGGTGACAGAGAAAAGGGGACAGTGGGAGGGGGCAGTGTGAAGGGGACAGTGAGAATGGGACAGACATAGTGGGACAGAGAGCGGGACGACAGTGGGAGGGGAGACAGTGAGAGGGGGACAGAGTGAGAGGTGGACAGAGAGAGGGGGGACAGAGAGAGGGGGGACAGAGACAGAGGGACAGAGAGAGAGGAACAGAGAGAGAGGGGAACAGAGAGGAAGTGGGACAGAGAGAGGGGACAAATGGGGGCAGAGTGAGGGGACAGAGTGAGGGGGGCAGAGAGAGTGGGAACAGAGAGGAAGGCAGAGAGAGAGGGAGCAGAGGGAGACAGGGGCAGAGGGAGATATGGACAGAGAGAGGGTGGACAGAGAGAGAGGGGCAGAGAGAGAGGGTTACAGAGAGAGGGGGATAGAGAGGGTTACAGAGAGTAGGGGACAGATGGGGGCTGAGAGACGGGTGACAGTGAGACGGGAACAGAGAGAGGGGGACACAGGGAGGGGGACAGAGAGAGAGGGGGACAGAGAGAGGGGGACAGAGAAAGGGAGACAGAGAAAGGCAGACAGAGTAAGGGGGACAGAGAAAAGGGGACAGAGAGAGGCGACAGAGAGAGAAGAACAGAAAGAGGGGGACAGAGAGAGTGGGACAGAGAGAGTCTGGGACAGTGAGAGATAGACAGAGAGAGAGGGTCGCAGAGAGATGGGGACAGAGAAAGGTGGGACTGAGAGGGGGGGACAGAGAGGGGTGGACAGAGAGAGGGGAGACAGAGAGAGGGGGACAGTGAGAGGGGGACAGAGAGAAGGGGAAAGTGAGAGGGCGACAGTGAGAGGGGGACAGAGAGAGGTGGACAGTGAGAGGGGGGCAGTGAGAGGCGGGACAGAGAGCCCGGGGGACAGAGAGAGGGTGTCAGTGAGAAGGGGAAAGAAAGAGGGAACAGAGAATCTGGGACAGAGAGACGGGGAGAGACATTGGGGACAGAGAGAGGGGGGACTGAGGGAGGGACAGAGAGAGGGGGACAGAGAGAGGGGGGACAGAGAGCGCGGGGGACAGAGAGAGGGGGACAGAGAGAGCGGGGGACAGAGATAGGGTGTCAGAGAGAAGGGGACAGAAAGAGGGGACAGAGTCGGGGACAGAGAGAGTGGGACAGAGAGAGTGGGACAGTGAGAGGGGCGACAGTGAGAGGGGCGACAGTGAGAGGGGGACAGAGTGAGAGGGACAGAGAGATGGGGACAGAGAGAGGGTGGACAAAGAAACAGGACAGAGAGAGTGGAGACAGAGAGAGTCTGGGACAGTGAGAGATAGACAGAGAGAGAGGGTCAGAGAGAGTGGGGGCAGTAAGAGTGGGACAGACATAGCGGGACAGAGAGAGGGGCGACAGTGAGAGCGGGCCAGAGAGATGAGGACAGAGAGAGGGGGACACAGAGAGAGAGGGGGGACAGAGAGACAGGACAGAGAGAGGGGGGCAGTGAGAGGGAGACAGAGAGGGGGGATAGAGTGGGGGGACAGAGATGGGGGTCATAGAGAAGGGGGACAGAGAGAGGGGACAGTGAGACAGGGACAGTGAGAGGGGGACAGTGAGAGGGGAGACAGAGAGAGGTGGACAGAGAGAGGGGGGACAGAGAGAGGGGGGACTGGGAGAGGGGGGACAGGGAGAGGGACACATAGAGGGGGACAGATGGAGCAGAGAAATGGTTGACAGTGAGACGGGGACAGAGAGAGGGGACAGAGTGAGGGGAGACAGAGAAATGGTTGACAGTGAGACGGGGACAGAGAGATGGGGACAGAGAGAGGGGGACACAGAGAGAGGGGATCAGAGAGACAGGACAGAGAGTGGGGGGCAGAGAGAGAATGGGACAGTGAGAGATGGACAGAGAGAGGGGAGACAGAGAGAGGTGTGACAGAGAGAGGGGGACAGTGAGAGTGGGACAGACATAGTGGGACAGAGAGAGGTGCGACAGTGAGAGGGGAGACAGTGAGAGGGGGACAGAGAGAGGGGGAAAGAGAGAGGGGGACACAGAGAGAGGGGGACAGAGAGACAGGACAGAGAGAGGGGGCAGAGAGAGACTGCGACAGTGAGAGATGGACAGAGAGATGGGTAATAGAGAGAGGGGGGCAGAGAGAGGGGTGAGAGAGAGGGGGGATAGAGAGAGGGGGGACAGAGAGGGGTGTCATAGAGAAGGGGGACAGAGAGAGGTGACAGTGAGGGGGGACAGTGAGACAGGGACAGTGAGAGGGGGACAGTGAGAGGGGATTCATAGAGAAGGGGGACAGAGAGAGGGGACAGTGAGAGGGGGACAGTGAGAGGGGAGATAGAGAGAGGTGGACAGAGAGAGGGGGACAGAGAGAGGGGGGAGATAGACAGGGGGACAGAGAGAGAAGGGAACAGAGAAGAAGGGGGACAGAGAGAGAGGGACAAATGGGGGTGCAGAGAGATGGGTGACAGTGTCAGTGGGACAGAGAGAGGTGACAGAGAGAGCAGGGACAGAGAGAGCGGGGGACATAGCGAGTGGAGACCAGAGAGCGCAGGGTACAGATAGATCGGGGGAAAGAGAGGACGGGGGATCGAGAGAGGGGGTCAGAAAGAGGGGGTACAGAGAGAGGGGGTACAGAGTGAGCGGGACAGAGAGGGCGACAGAGAGAGGGGGACAGAGAAAGGGAGACAGAGAAAGGGATACCGAGAAAAGGGGACAGAGAGTGGGGGGACAGAGCGGAAGGGACAGAGAGAGGGGGAAGGTGAGAGGGGAACAGTGAGAAGGAGACAGTGAGAGGGGGACAGACATAGTGGGACAGAGAGAGGGGCGACAGTGAGAGGGGAGGCAGTGAGAGGGGGACAAAGAGGGGGGGCAGAGAGACAGGACAGAGAGAGGGGGCAGAGAAAGACTGGGACAGTGAGAGATGGACAGAGAGAGGAGAGACAAAGAGAGTGGGGCAGGGAGAGGGGGGACAGAGAGGGGGAATACAGAGAGGGGGGACAGAGAGGGGGGTCATAGAGAAGGGGGACAGAGAGAGGGGACAGTGAGAGGGGAGACAGAGTGAGGGGGGACAGAGAGAGGGGGACAGGGAGAGGGGGGACAGAGAGAGGGACACATAGAGAGGGGGACAGATGGGGCAGAGAAATGTGTGACAGTGAGACGGGGACAGAGAGAGGGACAGAGGGAGAGGGACATAGGGAGGGTGACAGAGACAGGGCGAAAGAGAGAGGGGGACAGAGAAAGGTGGTCAGACAGATGGGGTACAGAGAGAGGGGGTACAGAGAGAGCGGCACAGAGAGAGGGTGACAGAGAGAGGGGGACAGAGAGAGGGGGACAGAGAAAGGGGGACAGAGAAAGGGAGACAGAGAAAGGGTGACAGAGAAAACGGGACAGTGGGAGGGGGAGAGTGAGAAGGGGACAGTGAGAGTGGGACAGACATAGTGGGACAGAGAGCAGGACGACAGTGAGAGGGAAGACAGTGAGAGGGGGACAGAGAGAGGGGGGACAGGAAGACAGGACAGAGAGAGGGGGGCAGAGAGAGGGGGGACAGAGGGGGATCATAGAGAAGGGGGACAGAGAGAGGGGAGAGTGAGAGATGGACAGAGAGAGGGGTAATAGAGAGAGGGGGGCAGAGAGAGGAGAGGCAGAGAGGGGGGATAGAGAGAGGGGGGACAGAGAGGTGGGATAGAGAGGGGTGTACAGAGAGGGGGGTCATAGAGAAGGGGGACAGAGAGAGGGAACAGTGAGAGGGGGACAGCGAGAGGGGGACAGTGAGAGGGGAGACAGTGAGAGGTGGACAGAGAGAGGGAGGACAGAGAGAGGGGGGACAGAGACAGGGGGATTGAGAGAGAGGAACAGAGAGAGAGGGGAACAGAGAGGAAGGGGGACAGAGAGAGGGGACAAATGGGGAGCAGAGAGATGGGTGACAGTGTGAGTGGGACAGAGAGAGGGGACAGAGAGAGCAGGGACAGAGAGAGCGGGGGAAATAGCGAGTGGAGGACAGAGAGATCGGGGTACATATAGATCGGGGGAAAGAGAGGACGGGGGACCAAGAGAGGGGGTCAGAGTGAGGGGATACAGAGCGAGGGGGTACAGAGAGAGCGGGTCAGAGAGAGGGCGACAGAGAGAAGGGGACAGAGAAAGAGGGACAGACAAAGGGAGACAGAGAAAGGGGACAGAGAGAGGGGGACAGAGAGAGGGGGGACAGAGCGGAGGGGACAGAGAGAGGGGGGAACGTGAGAGGGGAACAGTGAGAAGGGGACAGTGAGAGGGGGACAGACATAGTGGGACAGAGAGAGGGGCAACAGTGAGAGGGGAGACAATGAGAGGAGGATAAAGAGAGGGGGACAGAGAGAGGGGGACACAGAGAGAGGGGGGACAGAGAGACAGGACAGAGAGAGATGGGCAGAGAGAGACTGGGACAGTGAGAGATGGACAGAGAGAGGAGACAGAGAGAGGGGTAATAGAGAGAAGGGGGCAGGGAGAGGGGTGACAGAGAGGGGGGATAGAGAGAGGGGGGACAGAGAGGGGGGTCATAGAGAAGGAGGACAGAGAGAGGGGACAGTGAGAGGGGGACAGTGAGAGGGGGACAGTGAGAGGGGAGACAGAGAGAGGTGGACAGAGAGAGGGGGGACAGAGAGAGGGGGGACTGGGAGAGGGGGGACAGAGAGAGGGACACATAGAGTGGGGGACAGATGGGGCAGAGAAATGGGTGACAGTGTGACGGGGACAGAGAGAGGGGACAGAGAGAGGGGAGACAGAGAGAGGGGCGACAGTGAGAGGGGAACAGTGAGCGTGGGACAGACATAGTGGGACAGAGAGAGGGGGTACAGTGAGAGGGGAGACAGTGAGAGGGGGACAGAGAAACAGGACAGAGAGAGGTGGGCAGAGAGAGACTGGGACAGTGATAGATGAAAAGAGAGAGGTGTGACAGAGAGAGGTGTGACAGAGAGAGAGGAACAGTGAGAGTGGGACAGACATAGTGGGACAGAGAGAGGGGGTACAGTGAGAGGGGAGACAGTGAGAGGGGGACAGAGAGAGGGGAAAGAGAGGGGGGACACAGAGAGAGGGGACAGAGGCGGGACAGATTGTGGGGATAGGGAGAGCGGGGACAGAGAGGGGGGTCATAGAGAAGGGGGACAGAGAGAGGGGACAGTGAGAGATGGTCAGAGAGAGGGGGGACAGAGCGGAGGGGACAGAGAGAGGGGGGAACGTGAGAGGGGAACAGTGAGAAGGGGGCAGTGAGAGGGGTACAGACATAGTGGGACAGAGAGAGGGGCAACAGTGAGAGGGGAGACAGTGAGAGGAGGATAGAGAGAGGGGGACAGAGAGAGGGGGGCACAGAGAGAGGGGGACAGAGAGACAGGACAGAGAGAGATGGGCAGAGAGAGACTGGGACAGTGAGAGATGGACAGAGAGAGGGGAGACAGAGAGAGGGGTAATAGAGAGAAGGGGGCAGGGAAGGGGGACAGAGAGGGGGGATAGAGAGCGCGGGGACAGAGAGGGGTGTCATAGAGAAGGGGGACAGAGAGAGGTGACAGTGAGAGGGGGACAGTGAGAGGGGGACCGTGAGAGGGGAGACAGAGAGAGGTGGACAGAGAGAGGGACACATAGAGAGGGGGACAGACGGGGCAGAGAAATGGGTGACAGTGAGACGGGGACAGAGAGAGGGACAGAGAGAAGGGAGACAGAGAGAGGGGCGACAGTGAGAGGGGGACAGAGTGAGGAGGACAGAGAGATGGGGACAGAGAGAGGGGGACAGAGAGAGAGGGGGTCAGAGAGACAGGACAGAGAGTTCGGGGGCAGAGAGAGAATGGGACAGTGAGAGATGGACAGAGAAAGGTGTGACAGAGAGAGGTGTGACAGAGAGAGGGAGACAGTGAGAGTGGGACAGACATAGTGGGACAGAGAGAGGTGCGACAGTGAGAGGGGAGACAGAGAGGGGGACAGAGAAAGGGGGATAGAGAGAGGGGGACACAGGGAGAGGGGGACAGAGAGACAGGACAGAGAGAGGGGGCAGAGAGAGACTGCGACAGTGAGAGATGGACAGAGAGATGGGTAATAGAGAGAGGGGGCAGAGAGAGGGGTGAGAGAGAGGGGGGGATAGAGAGAGGGGGGACAGAGAGGGAGGTCATAGAGAAGGGGGACAGAGAGAGGGGACAGTGAGAGCGGGTCAGAGTGAGGGGAGACAGAGCGAGGGAGTACAGAGAAAGCGGGACAGAGAGAGGGCGACAGAGAGAAGGGGACAGAGAAAGAGGGACAGACAAAGGGAGACAGAGAAAGGGGACAGAGAGAGAGGGACAGAGAGAGGGGAGACAGAGCGGAGGGCACACAGAGAGGGGGGAACGTGAGAGGGGAACAGTGAGAAGGGGACAGTGAGAGGGGGACAGACATAGTGGGACAGAGAGAGGGGCAACAGTGAGAGGGGAGACAGTGAGAGGAGGATAGAGAGAGGGGGACAGAGAGAGTGGGACACAGAGAGAGGGGGACAAAGAGACAGGACAGAGAGAGATGGGCAGAGAGAGACTGGGACAGTGAGAGATGGACAGAGAGAGGGGAGACAGAGAGAGGGGTAATAGAAAGAAGGGGGCAGGGAGAGGGGGACAGAGAGGGGGGATAGAGAGAGGGGGGACAGAGAGGGAGGTCATAGAGAGTGGGGACAGAGAGAGGGGACAGTGAGAGGGGGACAGTGAGAGGGGGACAGTGAGAGGGGAGACAGAGAGAGGTGGACAGAGAGACGGGGGACAGAGAGAGGGGATACAGAGAAAGGTGTGACAGAGAGAGGGGGACAGTGAGAGTGGGACAGACATAGTGGGACAGAGAGAGGTGCGACAGTGAGAGGGGAGACAGTGAGAGGGGGACAGAGAGAGGGGGAAAGAGAGAGGGGGACACAGAGAGAGAGGGGCAGAGAGACAGGACAGAGGGAGGGGGCAGAGAGAGACTGCGACAGTGAGAGATGGACAGAGAGATGGGTAATAGAGAGAGGGGGCAGAGAGAGGGGTGAGAGAGAGGGGGGATAGAGAGAGGGGTGTCATAGAGAAGGGGGACACAGAGAGGGGACAGTGAGAGGGGGACAGTGAGAGGGGCCAGAGAGGGGGGAGACAGAGAGGGGATTCATAGTGAAGGGGGACAGAGAGAGGGGACAGTGAGAGGGGGACAGTGAGAGGGGCCAGAGAGGGGGGAGACAGAGAGGGGATTCATAGTGAAGGGGGACAGAGAGTGGGGGGACAGAGCGGAAGGGACAGAGAGAGGGGGAAGGTGAGAGGGGAACAGTGAGAAGGAGACAGTGAGAGGGGGACAGACATAGTGGGACAGAGAGAGGGGCGACAGTGAGAGGGGAGGCAGTGAGAGGGGGACAAAGAGGGGGGGCAGAGAGACAGGACAGAGAGAGGGGGCAGAGAAAGACTGGGACAGTGAGAGATGGACAGAGAGAGGAGAGACAAAGAGAGTGGGGCAGGGAGAGGGGGGACAGAGAGGGGGAATACAGAGAGGGGGGACAGAGAGGGGGGTCATAGAGAAGGGGGACAGAGAGAGGGGACAGTGAGAGGGGAGACAGAGTGAGGGGGGACAGAGAGAGGGGGACAGGGAGAGGGGGGACAGAGAGAGGGACACATAGAGAGGGGGACAGATGGGGCAGAGAAATGTGTGACAGTGAGACGGGGACAGAGAGAGGGACAGAGGGAGAGGGACATAGGGAGGGTGACAGAGACAGGGCGAAAGAGAGAGGGGGACAGAGAAAGGTGGTCAGACAGATGGGGTACAGAGAGAGGGGGTACAGAGAGAGCGGCACAGAGAGAGGGTGACAGAGAGAGGGGGACAGAGAGAGGGGGACAGAGAAAGGGGGACAGAGAAAGGGAGACAGAGAAAGGGTGACAGAGAAAACGGGACAGTGGGAGGGGGAGAGTGAGAAGGGGACAGTGAGAGTGGGACAGACATAGTGGGACAGAGAGCAGGACGACAGTGAGAGGGAAGACAGTGAGAGGGGGACAGAGAGAGGGGGGACAGGAAGACAGGACAGAGAGAGGGGGGCAGAGAGAGGGGGGACAGAGGGGGATCATAGAGAAGGGGGACAGAGAGAGGGGAGAGTGAGAGATGGACAGAGAGAGGGGTAATAGAGAGAGGGGGGCAGAGAGAGGAGAGGCAGAGAGGGGGGATAGAGAGAGGGGGGACAGAGAGGTGGGATAGAGAGGGGTGTACAGAGAGGGGGGTCATAGAGAAGGGGGACAGAGAGAGGGAACAGTGAGAGGGGGACAGCGAGAGGGGGACAGTGAGAGGGGAGACAGTGAGAGGTGGACAGAGAGAGGGAGGACAGAGAGAGGGGGGACAGAGACAGGGGGATTGAGAGAGAGGAACAGAGAGAGAGGGGAACAGAGAGGAAGGGGGACAGAGAGAGGGGACAAATGGGGAGCAGAGAGATGGGTGACAGTGTGAGTGGGACAGAGAGAGGGGACAGAGAGAGCAGGGACAGAGAGAGCGGGGGAAATAGCGAGTGGAGGACAGAGAGATCGGGGTACATATAGATCGGGGGAAAGAGAGGACGGGGGACCAAGAGAGGGGGTCAGAGTGAGGGGATACAGAGCGAGGGGGTACAGAGAGAGCGGGTCAGAGAGAGGGCGACAGAGAGAAGGGGACAGAGAAAGAGGGACAGACAAAGGGAGACAGAGAAAGGGGACAGAGAGAGGGGGACAGAGAGAGGGGGGACAGAGCGGAGGGGACAGAGAGAGGGGGGAACGTGAGAGGGGAACAGTGAGAAGGGGACAGTGAGAGGGGGACAGACATAGTGGGACAGAGAGAGGGGCAACAGTGAGAGGGGAGACAATGAGAGGAGGATAAAGAGAGGGGGACAGAGAGAGGGGGACACAGAGAGAGGGGGGACAGAGAGACAGGACAGAGAGAGATGGGCAGAGAGAGACTGGGACAGTGAGAGATGGACAGAGAGAGGAGACAGAGAGAGGGGTAATAGAGAGAAGGGGGCAGGGAGAGGGGTGACAGAGAGGGGGGATAGAGAGAGGGGGGACAGAGAGGGGGGTCATAGAGAAGGAGGACAGAGAGAGGGGACAGTGAGAGGGGGACAGTGAGAGGGGGACAGTGAGAGGGGAGACAGAGAGAGGTGGACAGAGAGAGGGGGGACAGAGAGAGGGGGGACTGGGAGAGGGGGGACAGAGAGAGGGACACATAGAGTGGGGGACAGATGGGGCAGAGAAATGGGTGACAGTGTGACGGGGACAGAGAGAGGGGACAGAGAGAGGGGAGACAGAGAGAGGGGCGACAGTGAGAGGGGAACAGTGAGCGTGGGACAGACATAGTGGGACAGAGAGAGGGGGTACAGTGAGAGGGGAGACAGTGAGAGGGGGACAGAGAAACAGGACAGAGAGAGGTGGGCAGAGAGAGACTGGGACAGTGATAGATGAAAAGAGAGAGGTGTGACAGAGAGAGGTGTGACAGAGAGAGAGGAACAGTGAGAGTGGGACAGACATAGTGGGACAGAGAGAGGGGGTACAGTGAGAGGGGAGACAGTGAGAGGGGGACAGAGAGAGGGGAAAGAGAGGGGGGACACAGAGAGAGGGGACAGAGGCGGGACAGATTGTGGGGATAGGGAGAGCGGGGACAGAGAGGGGGGTCATAGAGAAGGGGGACAGAGAGAGGGGACAGTGAGAGGGGGACAGTGAGGGGGTACAGTGAGTGGGGAGACAGAGAGAGGTGGACAGAGAGAGGGGGGACAGAGACAGGGGGACAGATAGAGGGGAACAGAGAAGAAGGGGGACAGATAGAGGGGGACAAATGGGGGGCAGGGAGTTGGGTGACAGTGTGAGTGGGACAGAGAGAGGAGACAGAGAGAGCAGGGGACATAGCGAGTGGAGGACTGAAAGACCGGGGTACAGATAGATCGGGCGAAAGAGAGGACGGGGGACCGAGAGTGGGGGTCAGAGTGAGGGGTTACAGAGCGAGGGGGACAGAGAGAGCGAGACAGAGAGAGGGCGACAGAGAGAGGGGGACAGAGAAAGAGGGACAGAGAAAGGGAGCCAGAGAAAGGGGGACAGAGAAATGGGACAGAGAGAGGGGGGGAAAGAGCGGAGGGGACAGAGAGAGATGGGGAACGTGAGAGTGGAACAGTGAGAAGGGGACAGTAAGAGGGGGACAGACATAGTGGGACAGAGAGAGGGACGAGAGTGAGAGGGGAGACAGTGAGAGGAGGATAGAGAGAGGGGGACAGAGCGAGGGGGACACAGAGAGAGGGGGGCCAGAGAGACAGGACAGAGAGAGGGGGGCAGAGAAAGACTGGGACAGTGAGAGATGGACAGAGAGAGTGGAGACAGAGAGAGGGGTAATAGAGAGAGGGGGGCAGGGAGAGAGGGGACAGAGAGGGGGGATACAGAGAGGGGGGACAGAGAGGGGTGTCATAGAGAAGGGGGACAGAGAGAAGGGGACAGTGAGAGGGGAGACAGAGAGAGGAGGGACAGAGAGGGGGACAGAGAAAGGGGGGATAAAGCACGGGAACATAGAGATGGGGACAGACAGATGGGGTACAGAGGGTCGGGGGACAGAGAGACAGGGAAAGAGAGAGAGAGGGACAGTGAGATATGGACAGAGAGAGGAGGGCAGAGAGAGTGGGGACAGAGAGGAAGGCAGAGAGAGAGGGAGCAGAGGGAGCCAGGGGCAGAGGGAGCCAGGGACAGAGAGAGGTGGACAGAGAGAGAGGTGGGCAGAGAGAGTGGGGGCAGAGAGAGTGGGGACAGAGAGAGTGGGGACAGAGAGAGGGGGACAGAGAGGGGGGACAGAGTGAGGGGGGACAGAGAGAGGGGGGACAGAGAGAGGGGGGACAGAGAGAGGGAAATATAGAGAGGGGGACAGATGGGGCAGAGAAATGGGTGACAGTGAGACGGGGACAGAGAGAGGGGACATAGGGAGGGGACAGAGGGAGGGTGACAGAGAGTGGGCGAAAGAGAGAGGGGGACAGAGAGAGGGGGCCAGACAGATGGGGTACAGAGATAGGTGGTACAGAGAGAGCGGCACAGAGAGAGGGCGACAGCGAGAGGGGGACAGAGAGAGAGGGACAGAGAAAGGGTGACAGAGAAAAGGGGACAGTGGGAGGGGGACAGTGAGAAGGGGACAGTGAGAGTGGGACAGACATAGTGGGACAGAGAGAGGGACGACAGTGAGAGGGGAGACAGTGAGAGGGGGACAGAGAGAGCGGGACAGAGAGAGGGGGACACAGAGAGAGGGGGGACAGAAAGACAGAACAGAGAGAGGGGGCAGAGAGAGACTGGGACAATGAGAGATGGACAGAGAGAGGGGGGACAGAGAGAGGGTGGAGAGAGAGAGGGTGGACAGAGAGGGGGGTCATAGAGAAGGGGAAAAAAGAGAGAGGGGACAGTGAGAGGGGGACAGTGAGAGGGGGGACAGAGAGAGGAGGGACAGAGAGACGGTCACAGAGAGGGGGGAACAGATGGGGGCAGAGACATGGGTGACAGTGAGACGGTGAGAGAGAGAGGGGGACAGACAGAGGGGGACAGAGAGAAGGGACAGAGAGAGCGGGGACAGAGAGTGCGGGGGACAGAGAGAGGGGGGGACAGAGAGAGCGGGGGACAGAGAGAGGTGTCAGAGAGAAGGGGATAGAGAGACGGGGACAGAGAGATTAGGGACAGAGAGAGGGGGGACTGAGGGGGGACATGAGAGGGGGGACATGGAGAGCGGGGGACAGAGAGTGCGGGGGACAGAGAGGGAGGGAGGACAGAGAGCGCGGGGGACAGAGTGAGGGTGTCACAGAGAAGGGGACAGAAAGAGGGGACAGAGAGTCGGGGACAGAGAGTGGGACAGTGAGAGGGGCGACAGTGAAAGGGGGACAGAGTGAGGAGGACAGAGAGATGGGGACAGAGAGAGGGGGACAGAGAGAGGGGGGACAGAGAGACAGGACAGAGAGAGGGGGCAGAGAGAGACTGGGACAGTGAGAGATGGACAGAGAGAGGGGTAATAGAGAGAGGGGGCAGAGAGAGGGGGGACAGAGAGGGAGGATAGAGAGAGGGGGGACAGAGAGGGGGTATAGAAAGGGGTTTACAGAGAGGGAGGTCATAGAGAAGGGGACAGAGAGAGGGGACAGTGAGAGGGGGAATGTGAGAGGGGGACAGTGAGAGGGGAGACAGAGAGAGGTGGACAGAGAGAGGGGGGCAGAGAGGAGGGATAGAGAGAGGGGGACAGAGAGGGGGGTCATAGAGAAGGGGGATAGAGAGAGGGGACAGTGAGAGGGGACAGTGAGAGGGGGACAGTGAGAGGGGAGACAGTGAGAGGTGTACAGAGAGAGGGGGGACAGAGAGAGGGGGGACAGAGACAGGAGGACAGAGAGAGAGGGGAACAGAGAGGAAGGGGGACAGAGAGAGAGGGACAAATGGGGGGCAGAGAGATGGGTGACAGTGTAAGTGGGACAGAGAGAGGAGACAGAGAGAGCAGGGAAAGAGAGAGCGGGGGACATAGCGAGTGGAGGACAGAGAGAGCGGATTACAGATATATCGGGGGAAAGAAAGGACGGGGGACCGACAGAGGGGGTCAGAGTGAGGGGGTACAGAGCGAGGGGGTACAGAGAGACCGGGACAGAGATGGGCGACAGAGAGAGGGGGACAGAGAAAGGGGGACAGAGAAAGGGAGACAGAGAGGGGGGGTGCAGAGAGAGACTGGGACAGTGAGAGATGGACAGAGATAGGGGAGCCAGAGAGAGGGGTAATAGAGAGAAGGGGGCAAGGAGAGGGGGACAGAGAGGGGGGATAGAGAGAGGGGGGACAGAGAGGGGGGTCATAGAGAAGGGGGACAGAGAGAGGGGACAGTGAGAGGGGGACAGTGAGAGGGGAGACAGAGAGAGGTGGACAGAGAGAGGAGGGACAGAGAAAGGGGGGACAACGCGAGGGGGGACAGCGCGAGGGGGGACAGAGAGAGTGACACATAGAGAGGGGGACAGATGGGGCAGAGAAATGGGTGACAGTGAGACGGGGACAGAGAGAGGGGACAGAGGGAAGGGGAAAAAAGGGATGGGGACAGAGAGAGAGGGACAGTGAGAGTGGGACAGACATAGTAGGACAGAGAGAGTGGAACAGAGAGAGGGGGACACAGAGAGAGGGGGGACAGAGAGAGGGGGACAGTGAGAGTGGGACAGACATAGTGGGACAGAGAGAGGGACAACAGAGAGAGGGGAACAGAGAGAGGGGGACACAGAGAGAGGGGGGACAGAGAGACAGGACAGGGAGAGGGGGGCAGAGAGAGACTGGGACAATGAGAGATGGACAGAGAGAGGGGGGGACAGAGAGGGTGGACAGAGAGAGGGGGGGACAGAGAGGGGGGTCATAGAGTAGGGGGACAGAGAGAGGGGACAGTGAGAGGGGGACAGTGAGAGGGGGACAGTGAGAGTGGGACAGAGTGAGGAGGGACAGAGAGACGGTCACAGAGAGGGGGGAACAGATGGGGGCAGAGAAATGGGTGACAGTGAGACGGTGAGAGAGAGAGGGGGGACAGACAGAGTGGGACAGAGAGAAGGGACAGAGAGAGCGGGGACAGAGAGAGGGGGGACATACTGAGCGGAGGACAGAGAGCGCGGGGGACAGATAGATCGGGGCACAGAGAGGACGGGGGACCGATAGAGGGGGTCAGAGAAATGGGGTACAGAGAGAGGGGGTACAGAGAGCGCGGGACAAACAGAGGGTGAAAGAGAGAGGGAGTCAGAGAGAGGTGGACAGAGAAATGTGGACAGAGAAAGGGAGACAGAGAAAGCGGGACAGAGAAAAGGGGACAGAGAGAGGGGACAGAGAGAGGGGGGACAGAGAGGAGGGGACAGAGAAAGGGAGACAGAGAAAGCGGGACAGAGAAAAGGGGACAGTGAGAGGGGACCAGTGAGAAGGGGACAGTGAGAGGGGGACAGTGAGAGGGGGACAGTGAGAGGGGGGCAGTGAGATTGGGACAGACATAGTGGGACAGTGAGAGTGGAGACAGTGAGAGGGGGATAGAGAGAGGGGGACAGAGAGAGGTGGACACAGAGAGAGGGGGGACAGAGAGACAGGACAGAGAGAGGGGGGCAGAGAGAGACTGGGACAGTGAGAGATGGACAGAGAGAGGGGAGACAGAGAGAGGGGTAATAGAGAGAGGGGGGGCAGGGAGAGTGGGGCAGAGAGGGGGGTCATAGAGAAGGGGGAGAGAGAGAGGGGACAGTGAGAGGAAGCCAGTGAGAGGGGGACAGTGAGAGGGGAGACAGAGAGAGTTGGACAGAGAGAGAGGGACAGAGAGAGGGGGGACAGAGACAGAGGGACAGAGAGAGAGGAACAGAGAGAGAGGGGAACAGAGAGGAAGGGGGACAGAGAGAGAAGGGGGACAAATGGGTGCAGAGAGATGGGTGACAGTGTGAGTGGGACAGTGAGTGGGGACAGAGAGAGCAGGGACAGAGAGCGCGGGGGTCATAGCGATTGGAGGACAGAGAGTGCAGGGTACAGATAGATCGGGGGAAAGAGAGGACGGGGGACCGAGAGAGGGGGACAGAGTGAGGGGGTACAGAGAGAGGGGGTGCAGAGAGTGCGGGACAGAGTGAGGGCGACAGAGAGAGGGGGACAGAGAAAGAGGGACAGAGAAAGGGAGACAGAGAAAGGGGGACAGAGAAATGGGACAGAGAGAGGGGGAAAGAGAGAGGATGGACAGAGCGGAGGGGACAGAAAGAGGGGGAGGGTGAAAGGGGAACAGTGAGAAGGGGACAGTGAGAGGGGGACAGACATAGTAGGACAGAGAGAGGGGCGACACTGAAAGGGAAGACAGTGAGAGGAGGATAGAGGGGGACAGAGAGAGGAGACACAGAGAGAGGGGGGACAGAGAGACAGGACAGAGAGAGGGGGGCAGAGAGAGACTGGAACAGTGAGAGATGGACAGAGAGAGGAGAGACAGAGAGAGGGGTAATAGAGAGAGGGGGCAGGGAGAGGGGGGACAGAGAGGGGGGATACAGGGGGGGACAGAGAGGGGTGTCATAGAGAAGGGGGACAGAGAGAGGGGACAGTGAGAGGGAGACAGTGAGAGGGGGACAGAGAGAGGGGGGCAGAGAGAGAGGGGACAGTTAGAGGGGGACAGTGAGAGGAGGACAGTGGGAGAGTGACAATGGGAGGGGGGACAGAGAGAGAGGTGGACAGAGAGAGAGGAGGGCAGAGAGGGGGGGACAGAGAGAGGAGGGACAGAGAGAGAAGGGTCACAGAGAGAGGAGGACAGAGGGGGCAGAGAAATGGGTGACAGGGAGACGGTGACATAGAGAGGGGGACAGACAGAGGGGGACAGAGAGAGGGGACAGAGGGAGGGGGGAAAGTGAGAGGGGAACAGTGAGAAGGGGACAGTGAGAGGGAACAGTGAGGGGGCAGTGAGAGGGGAGACAGTGAGAGGGGGACAGAGTTTTGGGGACAGAGAGAGGGGGACACAGAGAGAGGGGGGGACAGAGAGACAGGACAGAGAGAGATGGGCAGATAGAGACTGGGACAGTGAGAGATGGACAGAGAGAGGAGAGACAGAGAAAGGGGTGACAGAGAGAGGGGGGACAGAGAGGGGAGGACAGAAAGGGGGGACAGAGAGAGGGGGGACAGAGAGGGGGGTAATAGAATGAGGGGGCAGGGAGAGGGGGGATACAGAGGGGGAGTCAGAGAGAAGGGGGACAGAGAGAGGGGACAGTGAGAGGGGGCAGTGAGAGGGGGACAGTGAGAGGGGGGACAGAGAGAGGTGGAGAGAGAGAGGGGTGACAGTGAGAGGGGGGACAAAGAGATGTGGACAATGAGAGTGGGACTGACATAGTGGGACAGAGAGAGGGGCGACAGTGAGAGGGGAGACAGTGAGAGGGGGACAATGAGAGGGGGACAGTGAGAGTAGGACAGACATAGTTGGACATAGAGAGGGGCGACAGTGAGAGGGGGACAGAGAGTGGGAACAGTGAGGGGGGACAGAGGGAGGTGGACAGAGAGAGGGGGACACAGAGAGGTGGGGACAGAGAGAGGGGACAGTGAGAGGCGGACAGTGAGAGTGGACAAAGAGAGGGGAGACAGAAAGAGGCGGATGACAGAGAGAGGGGGGACAGAGAGAGGAGGGACAGAGAAAGGGAGACAGAGAAAGGGAGACAGAGAAAATGGGACAGAGAGAGGGGGAAAGAGAGGGGGGGACAGCGTGAGGGTGGACAGAGAGGGGGGACAGAGAGGGGGGACAGAGAGAGGAGGGACAGAGAGAGGGGACAGTGAGAGGGGGACATGAGAGGGGACAGTGAGAGGGGGACAGTGAGAGGGGGACAGTGAGAGGGGGGACAGAGAGAGGGTGGACAGAGAGAGCGGGGTCAGGGAGAGGGGGGACAGGGAGAGGGACACAGAGAGAGGGGGACAGATGGGGGCAGAGAAATGGGTGACAGTGAGACAGGGACAGAGAGAGGGGACAGAGAGAGGGGGACAGAGAGAGAGGGCCAGAGAGAGGGGATACAGAGAGAGGGGGTACAGAGAGAGCGGAACAGAGAGAGGGGGCAGAGAAAGGGGGGATAAAGAGGAGGGGATAAAGAGAGGTGGAAAAGTGAGAGGGGAACAGTGAGAAGGGGACAGTGAGAGGGGACACAGTGAGAGGGGGACCGAGAGAGGGGGACAGAAAGAGGGGGACACAGAGATGGGGGACAGAGGGACAGGACAGAGAGAGGGGGGCAGAGAGAGACTGGGACAGTGAGAGATGGACAGAGAGAGGGATGACAGGGGGGGGGACAGAGAGAGGGGGAACAGAGAGGGGGGACAGAGAGAGGGGGGAACGTGAGAGGGGAACAGTGAGAAGGGGAAAATGAGAGGGGGACAGACATAGTGGGACAGAGAGAGGGGCAACAGTGAGAGGGGAGACAGTGAGAGTAGGATAGAGAGAGGGGGACAGAGAGAGACTGGGACAGTGAGAGATGGACAGAGAGAGGGGAGACAGAGAGAGGCGTAATAGAGAGAAGGGGGCAGGGAGAGGGGGGACAGAGAGGGGGGATAGAGAGAGGGGGAACAGAGAGGGGGGTCATAGAGAAGGGGAACAGAGAGGGGGGTCATAGAAAAGGGGGACAGAGAGAGGGGACAGTGAGAGGGGGACAGTGAGAGGGGGACAGTGAGAGGGGAGACAGAGAGAGGTGGACAGAGAGAGGGGGGACAGAGTGATGGGGGACAGGGAGTGGGGGGACAGAGAGAGGGACACATAGAGAGGGGGACAGATGGGGCAGAGAAATAGGTGAAAGTGAGACGGGGACAGAGAGAGGGGACAGAGGGAGGGGGACAGAGGGATGGGGACAGAGAGAGAGCGAAAGAGAGAGGGGGACAGAGAGAGGGGTTCAGACAGATGGGGTACAGAGAGAGGGGGTACAGAGAGAGCGGCACAGAGAGAGGGGAGACAGAGAGAGGTGCGACAGAGAGAGGGGGGACAGGGAGAAGGGGACAGAGAGAGGGACACAGAGAGGGGGGGACAGATGGGGGCAGAGAAATGGGTGACAGTGAGACTGGGACAGAGGGAGGGGGACAGAGAGAGGGGGACACAGAGAGAGGGGGGACAGGGAGATAGGACAGAGAGAGGGGGGCAGAGAGAGAGTGGGACAGTGAGAGATGGAGAGACAGAGGGGGGACAGAGAGAGCGGGGACAGAGAGGGGGGGACAGAGAGGGGGGACGGAGAGAGGGGGGACAGAGGGGACGGTCATAGAGGAGGGGGACAGTGAGAGGGGGACTGTGAGAGGGCGGACAGAGAGAGGTGGACGGAGAGTGGGGGCACAGAGAGAGGGGGAACAGGCAGACGAGGGACAAAGAGAGGAACAGAGAGAGGGGGACAGATGGGGGCAGACAAATGGGTGACAGAGAGAGGGGGACAGACAGAGTGGGACAGAGAGAGGGGACAGAGGGAGGGGGACAGAGAGAGGGGTGGAGAGAGAGGGGGACAGAGAGAGAGGGGAACACAGAGGAAGGGGACAGAGGGAGGGGGACAGTTGTGAGGCAGAGAGATGGGTGACAGTGAGAGTGGGATAGATAGAGAGGACAGAGAGAGCGGGGGACATAGCGAGTGGAGGACAGAGAGCGCGGGGGACAGAGAGATGTGGAGAGAGAGGCGTGACAGAGGGAAGGGGACAGAGAGAGGGGGGAAGGTGAGAGGGGAACAGTGAGAAGGGGACAGTGAGAGTTGGACAGTGATAGGGGGACAGTGGAAGGGGGACAGTGAGAGTGGGACAGACATAGTGGGACAGAGAGAGGGGTGACAGTGAGAGGGGAGACAGTGAGAGGGGGACAGAGAGAGGTGGAAAGAGAGAGGGGGGCACAGAGAGAGGGGGAGAAAGAGACAGGACAGAGAGAGGAAGGCAGAGAGAGACTGGAACAGTGAGAGATGGACAGAGAGAGGGGTGACAGAGAGAGGGGTGACAGAGAGAGGGGTGACAGAGAGAGGGGGGACAGAGAGAAGGGGGAAAGAGAGAGGGGGGACAGAGAGGGGGGGACAGAGAGAGAGGGGACAGAGAGGGGGGTCAGAGAGAAGGGCGATAGAGAGAGGGTCAGTGAGAGAGGGACAGTGAGAGGAGGACAGTGAGAGGGGGGATAGAGAGAGGGGGGACAGGGAGAGGGGGTACAGAGAGAGGGACACAGAGAGAGGGGGACAGATGGGGGCAGAGAAATGGGTGAAAGTATGATGGGGACAGAGAGAGGGGACAGAGAGAGGGGGACAGAGGGAGCGGGAAAGAGAGAGGGCGACAGAGAGAGGGGGACAGAGAGAGGGGGAAAGAGAAAGGGTGACAGAGAAAGGGAGGCAGAGAAAGGGAGACAGAGAAAGGGGGACAGAGAGATGGGGACAGAGAGAGGGGGGACAGAGAGGAGGGGACAGAGAGAGGGGGAAGGTGAGAGGGGAACAGTGAGAAGTGGACAATGAGAGGGGGAAAGTCAGAGGGGGACAGTGGAAGGGGGAAAGTGAGAGTGGGACAGATATAGTCGGACAGAGAGAGGGGAGACAGTGAAAGGGGGACAGAGAGAGGGGCAAAGAAAGAGGGGGACACAGAGATAGGGGGCAAAGAGAGACTGGAACAGTGAGAGATGGACAGAGAGAGGGGAGACAGAGAGAGGGGTGACAGAGAGAGAGGTGACAGAGAGAGGGGGGATGAGAGAGGGGGGAACAGAGAGAGAGGGGACAGAGAGGGGGGTCAGAGAGAAGGGCGTTAGAGAGAGGGTCAGTGAGAGGGGGACAGTGAGAGGGGACAGTGAGAGGGGTGACAGAGAGAGGTGGACAGAGACAGGGGGGACAGAGGGGGGACAGGGAGAGGGGGACAGAGAGAAGGACACAGAGAGAGGGGGACGGATGGGGGCAGAGAAATGGGTGACAGTGTGATGGGGACAGAGAGAGGGGACAGAGAGGGGGACAGAGGGAGCGGGACAGAGAGAGGGCGACAGAGAGAGAGGGACAGTGAGAGGGGGTAACAGAGAGAGAGGGGACAGTGAGGGGGATCAGAGAGAAGGGCGTTAGAGAGAGGGTCAGTGAGAGTGGGACAGTGAGAGGGGGACAGTGAGAGGGGGACAGTGGAAGGGGGACAGTGAGAGTGGGACAGACATAGGGGAACAGAGAGAGGGGCGACAGTGAGAGGGGAGACAGCGAGAGGGGGACAGAGAGAGGTGGACAGAGAGAGGGGGGCACAGAGAGAGGGGGGGAGATAGACAAGACAGAGAGAGGAAGGCAGAGAGAGACTGGAACAATGAGAGATGGACAGAGAGAGGGGAGGCAGAGAGAGGTGTGACAGAGAGAGGGGGGACAGAGGGAGAGGGGACAGAGAGGGGGGTCAGAGAGAAGGGCGATAGAGAGAGGGGCAGTGAGAGGGGGACAGTGAGAGGGGGACAGTGAGAGTGGGGACAGAGAGAGGGGATACAGGGAGAGGGGGTACAGAGAGAGAGACACAGAGAGAGTGGGACAGGTGGTGGCAGAGAAATGGGTGAAAGTGTGACGGGGACAGAGAGAGGGGACAGAGAGAGGGGGGACAGGGAGAGGGGGTACAGAGAGAGAGACACAGAGAGAGTGGGACAGGTGGGGGCAGAGAAATGGGTGAAAGTGTGACGGGGACAGAGAGAGGGGACAGAGAGAGGGGGACAGAGGGAGCGGGAAAGAGAGAGGGCGACAGAGAGAGGGGGACAGAGAGAGGGGGAAAGAGAAAGGGGGACAGAGAAAGGGAAACAGAGAAAGAGAGACAGAGAAAGGGGGACAGAGAGATGGGGACAGAGAGAGGGAGGACAGAGAGAAGGGCGTTAGAGAGAGGGTCAGTGAGAGGGGGACAGTGAGAGGGGGACAATGAGAGGGGTGACGGAGCGAGGTGGGCAGGGAGAGGGGGGACAGAAGGGGGACAGGGAGAGGGGGGAAGGTGAGAGGGGAACAGTGAGAAGGGGACAGTGAGAGGGGGAAAGTGAGAGGGGGACAATGGAAGGGGGACAGTGAGAGTGGGACAGACATAGTCGAAAGAGAGAGGGGCGACAGTGAGAGGGGAGACAGTGAGAGGGGGACAGAGAGACAGGACAGAGAGAGGAAGGCAGAGAGAGGCAGGGACAGTGAGAGATGGACAGAGAGAGGGGAGACAGAGAGAGGGGTGACAGAGAGAGGGGGGACAGAGAGAGGGGGGAACAGAGAGAACGGGGACAGAGAGAGGGGGGACAGAGAGAGGGAGGACAGAGGGAGGGGGGATCAGAGAGAAAGGGGACAGAGAGGGGGGTCAGAGAGAAGGGCGTTAGAGAGAGGGTCCGTGAGAGGGGGACAGTGAGAGGGGGGACAGAGGGGGGACAGGGAGAGGGGGTACAGAGAGAGGGACACAGAGAGAGGGGGACAGATGGGGGCAGAGAAATGGGTGACAGTGTGATGGGGACAGAGAGGGGGGACACAGGGAGCGGGAGAGAGAGAGGGCGACAGAGAGAGGGTGGTCAGAGAAGAGGGGAAAGAGAGAGGGGGGAAAGTGAGGGAAACAGTGAGAAGGGGACAGTGAGAGGGGGACAGTGAGAGGGGGACAGACATAGTGGGACAGAGAGAGGGGTACAGAGAGAGAGGGGGGAGACAGAGAGACAAGATAGAGAGAGGGGGGCAGAGAGAGACTGGGACAGTGAGAGATGGACAGAGAGAGGGGAGACTGCTAGAGGTGTGACAGAGACAGAGGGACAGTGAGAGTGGGACAGACATAGTGGGACAGAGAGAGGGGCGACAGTGAGAGGGGAGACAGTGAAAGGGGGACAGAGAGAGGGGCAAAGAAAGAGGGGGACACAGAGATGGGGGGCAAAGAGAGACTGGAACAGTGAGAGATGGACAGAGAGAGGGGAGACAGAGAGAGGGGTGACAGAGAGAGAGGTGACAGAGAGATTTGGGATGAGAGAGGGGGAACAGAGAGAGAGGGGACAGAGAGGGGGATCAGATAGAAGGGCGTTAGAGAGAGGGTCAGTGAGAGGGGGACAGTGAGAGGGGGACAGTGAGAGGGGTGACAGAGAGAGGTGGACAGAGACAGGGGGGCAGAGGGGGGACAGGGAGAGGGGGACAGAGAGGACACAGAGAGAGGGGGACGGATGGGGGCAGAGAAATGGGTGATAGTGTGATGGGGACAGAGAGAGGGGACAGAGAAGGGGACAGAGGGAGCGGGACAGAGAGAGGGCGACAGAGAGAGAGGGACAGTGAGAGGGGGATAAGAGAGGGGGTAACAGAGAGAGAGAGGACAGAGAGGGGGGTCAGAGAGAAGGGCGTTAGAGAGAGGGTCAGTGAGAGGGGGACAGTGAGAGGGGGACAGTGGAAGGGGGACAGTGAGAGTGGGACAGACATAGGGGAACAGAGAGAGGGGCGACAGTGAGAGGGGAGACAGCGAGAGGGGGACAGAGAGAGGTGGACAGAGAGAGGGGGGCACAGAGAGAGGGGGGAGAGAGAGACAGGACAGAGAGAGGAAGGCAGAGAGAGACTGGAACAGTGAGAGATGGACAGAGAGATGGGAGGCAGAAGAGGGGTGACAGAGAGAGGGGTGACAGAGAGAGGGGGGACAGAGAGCGAGGGGACAGAGAGGGGGGAACAGAGAGAGAGGGGACAGAGAGGGGGGTCAGAGAGAAGGGCGATAGAGAGAGTGGCAGTGAGAGGGGGACCGTGAGAGGGGGACAGTGAGAGTGGGGACAGAGAGAGGGGATACAGGGAGAGGGGGTACAGAGAGAGAGACACAGAGAGAGTGGGACAGGTGGGGGCAGAGAAATGGGTGAAAGTGTGACGGGGGCAGAGAGAGGGGACAGAGAGAGGGGGGACAGAGAGAGGGGATACAGGGAGAGGGGGTACAGAGAGAGAGACACAGAGAGAGTGGGACAGGTGGGGGCAGAGAAATGGGTGAAAGTGTGACGGGGGCAGAGAATGGGGACAGAGAGAGGGGGGACAGGGAGAGGGGGTACAGAGAGAGAGACACAGAGAGAGTGGGACAGGTGGGGGCAGAGACATGGGTGAAAGTGTGACGGGGACAGAGAGAGGGGACAGAGAGAGGGGGACAGAGGGAGCGGGAAAGAGAGAGGGCGACAGAGAGAGGGGCCAGAGAGAGGGGGACAGAGAGACAGGACAGAGAGAGGAAGGCAGAGAGAGGCAGGGACAGTGAGAGATGGACAGAGAGAGGGTAGACAGAGAGAGGGGTGACAGAGAGAGGGGGGACAGAGAGAGGGGGGAACAGAGAGAAAGGGGACAGAGAGAGGGGGGACAGAGAGAGGGAGGACAGAGAGAGGGGGGATCAGAGAGAAAGGGGACAGAGAGGGGGGTCAGAGAGAAGGGCGTTAGAGAGAGGGTCCGTGAGAGGGGGACAGTGAGAGGGGGGACAGAGGGGGGACAGGGAGAGGGGGTACAGAGAGAGGGACACAGAGAGAGGGGGACAGATGGGGGCAGAGAAATGGGTGACAGTGTGATGGGGACAGAGAGGGGGGACACAGGGAGCGGGACAGAGAGAGGGCGACAGAGAGAGGGTGGTCAGAGAAGAGGGGAAAGAGAGAGGGGGGAAAGTGAGGGAAACAGTGAGAAGGGGACAGTGAGAGGGGGACAGACATAGTGGGACAGAGAGAGGGGTACAGAGAGAGAGGGGGGAGACAGAGAGACAAGATAGAGAGAGGGGGGCAGAGAGAGACTGGGACAGTGAGAGATGGACAGAGAGAGGGGAGTCTGATAGAGGTGTGACAGAGACAGAGGGACAGTGAGAGTGGGACAGACATAGTGGGACAGAGAGAGGGGCGACAGTGAGAGGGGAGACAGTGAAAGGGGGACAGAGAGAGGGGCAAAGAAAGAGGGGGACACAGAGATGGGGGGCAAAGAGAGACTGGAACAGTGAGAGATGGACAGAGAGAGGGGAGACAGAGAGAGGGGTGACAGAGAGAGAAGTGACAGAGAGATTTGGGATGAGAGAGGGGGAACAGAGAGAGAGGGGACAGAGAGGGGGATCAGATAGAAGGGCGTTAGAGAGAGGGTCAGTGAGAGGGGGACAGTGAGAGGGGGACAGTGAGAGGGGTGACAGAGAGAGGTGGACAGAGACAGGGGGGCAGAGGGGGGACAGGGAGAGGGGGACAGAGAGGACACAGAGAGAGGGGGACGGATGGGGGCAGAGAAATGGGTGATAGTGTGATGGGGACAGAGAGAGGGGACAGAGAAGGGGACAGAGGGAGCGGGACAGAGAGAGGGCGACAGAGAGAGAGGGACAGTGAGAGGGGGATAAGAGAGGGGGTAACAGAGAGAGAGAGGACAGAGAGGGGGTTCAGAGAGAAGGGCGTTAGAGAGAGGGTCAGTGAGAGGGGGACAGTGAGAGGGGGACAGTGGAAGGGGGACAGTGAGAGTGGGACAGACATAGGGGAACAGAGAGAGGGGCGACAGTGAGAGGGGAGACAGCGAGAGGGGGACAGAGAGAGGTGGACAGAGAGAGGGGGGCACAGAGAGAGGGGGGAGAGAGAGACAGGACAGAGAGAGGAAGGCAGAGAGAGACTGGAACAGTGAGAGATGGACAGAGAGATGGGAGGCAGAAGAGGGGTGACAGAGAGAGGGGTGACAGAGAGAGGGGGGACAGAGAGCGAGGGGACAGAGAGGGGGGAACAGAGAGAGAGGGGACAGAGAGGGGGGTCAGAGAGAAGGGCGATAGAGAGAGGGGCAGTGAGAGGGGGACAGTGAGAGGGGGACAGTGAGAGTGGGGACAGAGAGAGGGGATACAGGGAGAGGGGGTACAGAGAGAGAGACATAGAGAGAGTGGGACAGGTGGGGGCAGAGAAATGGGTGAAAGTGTGACGGGGGCAGAGAGCGGGGACAGAGAGAGGGGGGACAGAGAGAGGGGATACAGGGAGAGGGGGTACAGAGAGAGAGACACAGAGAGAGTGGGACAGGTGGGGGCAGAGAAATGGGTGAAAGTGTGACGGGGGCAGAGAATGGGGACAGAGAGAGGGGGGACAGGGAGAGGGGGTACAGAGAGAGAGACACAGAGAGAGTGGGACAGGTGGGGGCAGAGAAATGGGTGAAAGTGTGACGGGGACAGAGAGAGGGGGACAGAGGGAGCGGGAAAGAGAGAGGGCGACAGAGAGAGGGGCCAGAGAGAGGGGGACAGAGAGACAGGACAGAGAGAGGAAGGCAGAGAGAGGCAGGGACAGTGAGAGATGGACAGAGAGAGGGTAGACAGAGAGAGGGGTGACAGAGAGAGGGGGGACAGAGAGAGGGGGGAACAGAGAGAAAGGGGACAGAGAGAGGGGGGACAGAGAGAGGGAGGACAGAGAGAGGGGGGATCAGAGAGAAAGGGGACAGAGAGGGGGGTCAGAGAGAAGGGCGTTAGAGAGAGGGTCCGTGAGAGGGGGACAGTGAGAGGGGGGACAGAGGGGGGACAGGGAGAGGGGGTACAGAGAGAGGGACACAGAGAGAGGGGGACAGATGGGGGCAGAGAAATGGGTGACAGTGTGATGGGGACAGAGAGGGGGGACACAGGGAGCGGGAGAGAGAGAGGGCGACAGAGAGAGGGTGGTCAGAGAAGAGGGGAAAGAGAGAGGGGGGAAAGTGAGGGAAACAGTGAGAAGGGGACAGTGAGAGGGGGACAGTGAGAGGGGGACAGACATAGTGGGACAGAGAGAGGGGTACAGAGAGAGAGGGGGGAGACAGAGAGACAAGATAGAGAGAGGGGGGCAGAGAGAGACTGGGACAGTGAGAGATGGACAGAGAGAGGGGAGACTGCTAGAGGTGTGACAGAGACAGAGGGACAGTGAGAGTGGGACAGACATAGTGGGACAGAGAGAGGGGCGACAGTGAGAGGGGAGACAGTGAAAGGGGGACAGAGAGAGGGGCAAAGAAAGAGGGGGACACAGAGATGGGGGGCAAAGAGAGACTGGAACAGTGAGAGATGGACAGAGAGAGGGGAGACAGAGAGAGGGGTGACAGAGAGAGAGGTGACAGAGAGATTTGGGATGAGAGAGGGGGAACAGAGAGAGAGGGGACAGAGAGGGGGATCAGATAGAAGGGCGTTAGAGAGAGGGTCAGTGAGAGGGGGACAGTGAGAGGGGGACAGTGAGAGGGGTGACAGAGAGAGGTGGACAGAGACAGGGGGGCAGAGGGGGGACAGGGAGAGGGGGACAGAGAGGACACAGAGAGAGGGGGACGGATGGGGGCAGAGAAATGGGTGATAGTGTGATGGGGACAGAGAGAGGGGACAGAGAAGGGGACAGAGGGAGCGGGACAGAGAGAGGGCGACAGAGAGAGAGGGACAGTGAGAGGGGGATAAGAGAGGGGGTAACAGAGAGAGAGAGGACAGAGAGGGGTGTCAGAGAGAAGGGCGTTAGAGAGAGGGTCAGTGAGAGGGGGACAGTGAGAGGGGGACAGTGGAAGGGGGACAGTGAGAGTGGGACAGACATAGGGGAACAGAGAGAGGGGCGACAGTGAGAGGGGAGACAGCGAGAGGGGGACAGAGAGAGGTGGACAGAGAGAGGGGGGCACAGAGAGAGGGGGGAGAGAGAGACAGGACAGAGAGAGGAAGGCAGAGAGAGACTGGAACAGTGAGAGATGGACAGAGAGATGGGAGGCAGAAGAGGGGTGACAGAGAGAGGGGTGACAGAGAGAGGGGGGACAGAGAGCGAGGGGACAGAGAGGGAGGAACAGAGAGAGAGGGGACAGAGAGGGGTGTCAGAGAGAAGGGCGATAGAGAGAGGGGCAGTGAGAGGGGGACAGTGAGAGGGGGACAGTGAGAGTGGGGACAGAGAGAGGGGATACAGGGAGAGGGGGTACAGAGAGAGAGACACAGAGAGAGTGGGACAGGTGGGGGCAGAGAAATGGGTGAAAGTGTGACGGGGGCAGAGAGAGGGGACAGAGAGAGGGGGGACAGAGAGAGGGGATACAGGGAGAGGGGGTACAGAGAGAGAGACACAGAGAGAGTGGGACAGGTGGGGGCAGAGAAATGGGTGAAAGTGTGACGGGGGCAGAGAATGGGGACAGAGAGAGGGGGGACAGGGAGAGGGGGTACAGAGAGAGAGACACAGAGAGAGTGGGACAGGTGGGGGCAGAGAAATGGGTGAAAGTTTGACGGGGACATAGAGAGGGGACAGAGAGAGGGGGACAGAGGGAGCGGGAAAGAGAGAGGGCGACAGAGAGAGGGGCCAGAGAGAGGGGGACAGAGAGACAGGACAGAGAGAGGAAGGCAGAGAGAGGCAGGGACAGTGAGAGATGGACAGAGAGAGGGTAGACAGAGAGAGGGGTGACAGAGAGAGGGGGGACAGAGAGAGGGGGGAACAGAGAGAAAGGGGACAGAGAGAGGGGGGACAGAGAGAGGGAGGACAGAGAGAGGGGGGATCAGAGAGAAAGGGGACAGAGAGGGGAGTCAGAGAGAAGGGCGTTAGAGAGAGGGTCCGTGAGCGGGGGACAGTGAGAGGGGGGACAGAGGGGGGACAGGGAGAGGGGGTACAGAGAGAGGGACACAGAGAGAGGGGGACAGATGGGGGCAGAGAAATGGGTGACAGTGTGATGCGGACAGAGAGGGGGGACACAGGGAGCGGGACAGAGAGAGGGCGACAGAGAGAGGGTGGTCAGAGAAGAGGGGAAAGAGAGAGGGGGGAAAGTGAGGGCAACAGTGAGAAGGGGACAGTGAGAGGGGGACAGTGAGAGTGGGACAGACATAGTGGGACAGAGAGAGGGGTACAGAGAGAGAGGGGGGAGACAGAGTGACAAGATAGAGAGAGGGGGGCAGAGAGAGACTGGGACAGTGAGAGATGGACAGAGAGAGGGGAGACTGATAGAGGTGTGACAGAGACAGAGGGACAGTGAGAGTGGGACAGACATAGTGGGACAGAGAGAGGGGCGACAGTGAGAGGGGAGACAGTGAAAGGGGGACAGAGAGAGGGGCAAAGAAAGAGGGGGACACAGAGATAGGGTGGCAAAGAGAGACTGGAACAGTGAGAGATGGACAGAGAGAGGGGAGACAGAGAGAGGGGTGACAGAGAGAGAGGTGACAGAGAGATTTGGGATGAGAGAGGGGGAACAGAGAGAGAGGGGACAGAGAGGGGGATCAGATAGAAGGGCGTTAGAGAGAGGGTCAGTGAGAGGGGGACAGTGAGAGGGGGACAGTGAGAGGGGTGACAGAGAGAGGTGGACAGAGGCAGGGGGGCAGAGGGGGGACAGGGAGAGGGGGACAGAGAGAAGGACACAGAGAGAGGGGGAAGAATGGGGGCAGAGAAATGGGTGATAGTGTGATGGTGACAGAGAGAGGGGACAGAGAAGGGGACAGAGGGAGCGGGACAGAGAGAGGGCGACAGAGAGAGAGGGACAGTGAGAGGGGGATAAGAGAGGGGGTAACAGAGAGAGAGAGGACAGAGAGGGGGTTCAGAGAGAAGGGCGTTAGAGAGAGGGTCAGTGAGAGGGGGACAGTGAGAGGGGGACAGTGAGAGGGGGACAGTGGAAGGGGGACAGTGAGAGTGGGACAGACATAGGGGAACAGAGAGAGGGGCGACAGTGAGAGGGGAGACAGCGAGAGGGGGACAGAGAGAGGTGGACAGAGAGAGGGGGGCACAGAGAGAGGGGGCAGAGAGAGACAGGACAGAGAGAGGAAGGCAGAGAGAGACTGGAGCAGTGAGAGATGGACTGAGAGAGGGGAGGCAGAGAGAGGGGTGACAGAGAGAGGGGTGACAGAGAGAGGGGGGACAGAGAGCGAGGGGACAGAGAGGGGGGAACAGAGAGAGAGGGGACAGAGAGGGGGGTCAGAGAGAAGGGCGATAGAGAGAGGGGCAGTGAGAGGGGGACAGTGAGAGGGGGACAGTGAGAGTGGGGACAGAGAGAGGGGATACAGGGAGAGGGGGTACAGAGAGAGAGACACAGAGAGAGTGGGACAGGTGGGGGCAGAGAAATGGGTGAAAGTGTGACGGGGGCAGAGAGAGGGGACAGAGAGAGGGGGGACAGAGAGAGGGGATACAGGGAGAGGGGGTACAGAGAGAGAGACACAGAGAGAGTGGGACAGGTGGGGGCAGAGAAATGGGTGAAAGTGTGACGGGGGCAGAGAGAGGGGACAGAGAGAGGGGGGACAGGGAGAGGGGGTACAGAGAGAGAGACACAGAGAGAGTGGGACAGGTGGGGGCAGAGAAATGGGTGAAAGTGTGACGGGGACAGAGAGAGGGGATAGAGAGAGGGGGACAGAGGGAGCGGGAAAGAGAGAGGGCGACAGAGAGAGGGGGACAGAGAGAGGGGGAAAGAGAAAGGGGGACAGAGAATGGGAAACAGAGAAAGAGAGACCGAGAAAGGGCGACAGAGAGATGGGGACAGAGAGAGGGGGGACAGAGAGAAGGGCGTTAGAGAGAGGGTCAGTGAGAGGGGGACAGTGAGAGGGGGACAATGAGAGGGGTGACAGAGAGAGGTGGGCAGAGAGAGGGGGGACAGAAGGGGGACAGGGAGAGGGGGGAAGGTGAGAGGGGAATAGTGAGGAGGGGACAGTGAGAGGGGGAAAGTGGGAGGGGGACAGTGGAAGGGGGACAGTGAGAGTGGGACAGACATAGTCGGACAGAGAGAGGGGCGACAGTGAGAGGGGAGGCAGTGAGAGGGGGACAGAGAGACAGGACAGAGAGAGGAAGGCAGAGAGAGACAGGGACAGTGAGAGATGGACAGAGAGAGGGGAGACAGAGGGAGGGGTAACAGAGAGAGCGGGGACAGAGAGAGGGGGGAACAGAGAGAAAGAGGACAGAGAGAGGGGGGACAGAGAGAGGGGGGACAGAGAGAGGGGGGATCAGAGAGAAAGGGGACAGAGAGGGGTGTCAGAGAGAAGGGCGTTAGAGAGAGGGTCCGTGAGAGGGGGACAGTGAGAGGGGGGACAGAGGGGGGACAGGGAGAGGGGGGACAGAGAGAGGGGGACAGGGAGAGGGGGTACAGAGAGTGGAACACAGAGAGAGGGGGACAGATGGGGGCAGAGAAATGGGTGAAAGTGTGACGGGGACAGAGAGAGGGGACAGAGAGAGGGGGACAGAGGGAGCGGGAAAGAGAGAGGGCGACAGAGAGAGGGGGACAGAGAGAGGGGGAAAGAGAAAGGGGGACAGAGAAAGGGAAACAGAGAAAGAGAGACAGAGAAAGGGGGACAGAGAGATGGGGACAGAGAGAGGGGGGAAAGAGAGAAGGGCGTTAGAGAGAGGGTCAGTGAGAGGGGGACAGTGAGAGGGGGACAGTGAGAGGGGTGACAGAGAGAGATGGACAGAGACAGGGGGGACAGAAGGGGGACAGGGAGAGGGGGGATGGTGAGAGGGGAACAGTGAGAAGGGGACAGTGAGAGGGGGAAAGTGAGAGGGGGACAGTGGAAGGGGGACAGTGAGAGTGGGACAGACATAGTCGGACAGAGAGAGGGGCGAAGTGAGAGGGGAGACAGTGAGAGGGGGACAGAGAGACAGCACAGAGAGAGGAAGGCAGAGAGAGACAGGACAGTGAGAGATGGACAGAGAGAGGGGAGACAGAGGGAGGGGTGAGAGAGAGAGGGGGGACAGAGTGAGGGGGGAACAGAGAGAAAGGGGACAGAGAGAGGGGGGACAGAGAGAGGGAGGACAGAGAGAGGGGGGATCAGAGAGAAAGGGGACAGAGAGGGGTGTCAGAGAGAAGGGCGTTAGAGAGAGGGTCAGTGAGAGGGGGACAGTGAGAGGGGGGACAGAGGGGGGACAGGGAGAGGGGGGACAGAGAGAGGGGGACAGGGAGAGGGGGTACAGAGAGAGGGACACAGAGAGAGGGGGACAGATGGGGCAGAGAAATGGGTGACAGTGTGATGGGGACACAGAGGGGGGACACAGGGAGCGGGACAGAGAGAGGGCGACAGAGAGAGGGTGGTCAGAGAAGAGGGGAAAGAGAGAGGGGGGAAAGTGAGGGAAACAGTGAGAAGGGGACAGTGAGAGGGGGACAGTGAGAGGGGGACAGACATAGTGGGACAGAGAGAGGGGTACAGAGAGAGAGGGGGGAGACAGAGAGACAAGATAGAGAGAGGGGGGCAGAGAGAGACTGGGACAGTGAGAGATGGACAGAGAGTGGGGAGACTGATAGAGGTGTGACAGAGAGAGAGGGACAGTGAGAGTGGGACAGACATAGTGAGACAGAGAGAGGGGCGACAGTGAGAGGGGAGACAGTGAAAGGGGGACAGAGAGAGGGGCAAAGAAAGAGGGGGACACAGAGAGAGGGGGGCAAAGATAGACTGGGACAGTGAGAGATGTATAGAGAGAGGGGAGACAGAGAGAGGGGTGACAGAGAGAGGGGGGACAGAGAGAGGGGGGACAGAGAGGGGGACAGAGAGAGGGGGGACAGAGAGAGGGGGGGCAGAGAGGGGGGGACCGATGGGGGCAGAGAAATGGGTGACAGTGAGACGGTGACAGAGAAAGGGGACAGAGAGAGGGGGACAGAGGGAGGGGGACAGAGAGAGGGGAGACAGTGAGGAAGGGGGACAGATGGGGGGCAAAGAGATGCGTGACAGTGAGAGTGGGACAGAGAGAGCTGACCGAGAGAGCGGCGACAGAGAGAGCAGTGGACAGAGAGAGCGGGGGGCCGAGAGCGTGGGGGACAGTGAGAGTTGGGGACAGTGAGAGAGGGGGACAGATAGATCAGTGGAGAGAGAGGTCGGGGGACCGAGAGAGGGGGACCGAGAGATGGGGACAGAGAGACGGGGACAGACAGAGGGGGACAGAGAAAGGGAGACAGAGAAAGGGGGACGGAGAAAATGGGACAGAGAGAGGGGACAGATAGAGGTGGTCAGAGAGACAGGGACAAAGAATGGGGGACAGAGGGGGGGGGACAGAGAGAGGGGGACAGAGAGGGGGGACAGAGAGAGAGGAACAGTGAGAGGGGTGACAGAGAGAGGTGGACTGAGAGAGAGGTGACAGAGAGAGGTGGACAGAGAGAATGGGGACAGAGAGAGTGGGGACAGAGAGAGGGGGACAGAAAGAGGGGGCAGAGAGGTAGGACAGAGAGAGGGGACAGAGAGAGGGGGACAGACGGGGTGGCAGAGAGAGAGAGAGAGTCAGAGATGGAAATAGAGAGGGGGGACAGAGAGACCGTACAGAGATAGGGGCAGAGAGAGCGGGCAGAGAGAATGGGACAGTGAGAGGTAGACAGAGATCGGGGGACAGAGAGCGGGGGACAGAGTGTGGGGGACAGAGAGACAGGACAGAGAGAGGAAGGCAGAGAGAGACAGGGACAGTGAGAGATGGACAGAGAGAGGGGAGACAGAGAGAGGGGTGACAGAGAGAGGGGGGCAGAGAGAGTGGGGAACAGAGAGAAAGGGGACAGAGAGAGGGGGGACAGAGAGAGGGGGGACAGAGAGAGGGTGGATCAGAGAGAAAGGGGACAGAGAGGGGTGTCAGAGAGAAGGGCGTTAGAGAGAGGGTCAGTGAGAGGGGGACAGTGAGAGGGGGGACAGAGGGGGGACAGGGAGAGGGGGGAAGGTGAGAGAGGAACAGTGAGAAGGGGACAGTGAGAGGGGGAAAGTGAGAGGGGGACAGTGGAAGGGGGACAGTGAGAGTGGGACAGACATAGTCGACAGAGAGAGGGGCGACAGTGAGAGGGGAGACAGTGAGAGGGGGACAGAGAGACAGGACAGAGAGAGGAAGGCAGAGAGAGGCAGGGACAGTGAGAGATGGACAGAGAGAGGGGAGACAGAGAGAGGGGTGACAGAGAGAGGGGGGACAGAGAGAGGGGGGAACAGAGAGAAAGGGGACAGAGAGAGGGGGGACACAGAGAGGGAGGACAGAGAGAGGGGGGATCAGAGAGAAAGGGGACAGAGAGGGGTGTCAGAGAGAAGGGCGTTAGAGAGAGGGTCAGTGAGAGGGGGACAGTGAGAGGGGGGTCAGAGGGGGGACAGGGAGAGGGCGGACAGAGAGAGTGGGACAGGGAGAGGGGGTACAGAGAGAGGGACACAGAGAGAGGGGGACAGATGGGGGCAGAGAAATGGGTGACAGTGTGATGGGGACAGAGAGGGGGGACACAGGGAGCGGGACAGAGAGAGGGCGACAGAGAGAGGGTGGTCAGAGAAGAGGGGAAAGAGAGAGGGGGGAAAGTGAGGGAAACAGTGAGAAGGGGACAGTGAGAGGGGGACAGTGAGAGGGGGACAGACATAGTGGGACAGAGAGAGGGTACAGAGAGAGAGGGGGAGACAGAGAGACAAGATAGAGAGAGGGGGGCAGAGAGAGACTGGGACAGTGAGAGATGGACAGAGACAGGGGAGACTGATAGAGGTGTGACAGAGACAGAGGGACAGTGAGAGTGGGACAGACATAGTGAGACAGAGAGAGGGGCGACAGTGAGAGGGGAGACAGTGAAAGGGGGACAGAGAGAGGGGCAAAGAAAGAGGGGGACACAGAGAGAGGGGGGCAAGGATAGACTGGGACAGTGAGAGATGTATAGAGAGAGGGGAGACAGAGAGAGGGGTGACAGAGAGAGGGTGGACAGAGAGGGGGACAGAGAGAGGGGGGACAGAGAGAGGGGGGACAGAGAGGGGGGGACCGATGGGGGCAGAGAAATGGGTGACAGTGAGACGGTGACAGAGAAAGGGGACAGAGAGAGGGGGACAGAGGGAGGGGGTCAGAGAGAGGGGAGACAGTGAGGAAGGGGGACAGATGGGGGGCAAAGAGATGCGTGACAGTGAGAGTGGGACAGAGAGAGCTGACCGAGAGAGCGGCGACAGAGAGAGCAGTGGACAGAGAGAGCGGGGGGCCGAGAGCGTGTGGGACAGAGAGAGTTGGGGACAGTGAGAGAGGGGGACAGATAGATCAGTGGACAGAGAGGTCGGGGGACCGAGAGAGGGGGACCGAGAGATGGGGACAGAGAGACGGGGACAGACAGAGGGGGACAGAGAAAGGGAGACAGAGAAAGGGGGACGGAGAAAATGGGACAGAGAGAGGGGACAGATAGAGGTGGTCAGAGAGACAGGGACAAAGAATGGGGGACAGAGGGAGGGGACAGAGAGAGGGGGACAGAGAGGGGGGACAGAGAGAGAGGGACAGTGAGAGGGGTGACAGAGAGAGGTAGACTGAGAGAGAGGTGACAGAGAGAGGTGGACAGAGAGAATGGGGACAGAGAGAGTGTGGACAGAGAGAGGAGGACAGAAAGTGGGGGCAGAGAGGTAGGACAGAGAGAGGGGACAGAGAGAGGGGGACAGACGGGGTGGCAGAGAGAGAGTGAGAGTGAGAGATGGAAATAGAGAGGGGGGACAGAGAGACCGAACAGAGATAGGGGCAGAGAGAGGGGGCAGAGAGATGGGACAGTGAGAGGTGGACAGAGATCGGGGGACAGAGAGCGGGGGACAGAGTGTGGGGGACAGAGAGACAGGACAGAGAGAGAAAGGCAGAGAGAGACAGGGACAGTGAGAGATGGACAGAGAGAGGGGAGACAGAGAGAGGGGTGACAGAGAGAGGGGGGACAGAGAGAGTGGGGAACAGAGAGAAAGGGGACAGAGAGAGGGGGGACAGAGAGAGGGGGGACAGAGAGAGGGGGGATCAGAGAGAAAGGGGACAGAGAGGGGTGTCAGAGAGAAGGGCGTTAGAGAGAGAGGGTCAGTGAGAGGGGGACAGTGAGAGGGGGGACAGAGGGGGGACAGGGAGAGGGGGGACAGAGAGAGGGGGCAGGGAGAGGGGGTACGGAGAGAGGAACACAGAGAGAGGGGGACAGATGGGGGCAGAGAAATGGGTGAAAGTGTGACGGGGACAGAGAGAGGGGACAGAGAGAGGTGGACAGAGGGAGCGGGAAAGAGAGAGGGCGACAGAGAGAGGGGGACAGAGAGAGGGGGAAAGAGAAAGGGGGACAGAGAAAGGGAAACAGAGAAAGAGAGACAGAGAAAGGGGGACAGAGAGATGGGGACAGAGAGTGGGAGGACAGAGAGAAGGGCGTTAGAGAGAGGGTCAGTGAGAGGGGGACAGTGAGAGGGGGACAATGAGAGGGGTGACAGAGAGAGGTGGGCAGGGAGAGGGGGGACAGAAGGGGGACAGGGAGAGGGGGGAAGGTGAGTGGGGAACAGTGAGAAGGGGACAGTGAGAGGGGGAAAGTGAGAGGGGGACAGTGGAAGAGGGACAGTGAGAGTGGGACAGACATAGTCGACAGAGAGAGGGGCGACAGTGAGAGGGGAGACAGTGAGAGGGGGACAGAGAGACAGGACAGAGAGAAGAAGGCAGAGAGAGGCAGGGACAGTGAGAGATGGACAGAGAGAGGGGAGACAGAGAGAGGGGTGACAGAGAGAGGGGGGACAGAGAGAGGGGGGAACAGAGAGAAAGGGGACAGAGAGAGGGGGGCAGAGAGAGGGAGGACAGAGAGAGGGGGGATCAGAGAGAAAGGGGACAGAGAGGGGGGTCAGAGAGAAGGGCGTTAGAGAGAGGGTCAGTGAGAGGGGGACAGTGAGAGGGGGGACAGAGGGGGGACAGGGAGAGGGGGTACAGAGAGAGGGACACAGAGAGAGGGGGACAGATGGGGGCAGAGAAATGGGTGACAGTGTGATGCGGACAGAGAGGGGGGACACAGGGAGCGGGACAGAGAGAGGGCGACAGAGAGAGGGTGGTCAGAGAAGAGGGGAAAGAGAGAGGGGGGAAAGTGAGGGCAACAGTGAGAAGGGGACAGTGAGAGGGGGACAGTGAGAGGGGGACAGACATAGTGGGACAGAGAGAGGGGTACAGAGAGAGAGGGGGGAGACAGAGAGACAAGATAGAGAGAGGGGGGCAGAGAGAGACTGGGACAGTGAGAGATGGACAGAGAGAGGGGAGACTGATAGAGGTGTGACAGAGACAGAGGGACAGTGAGAGTGGGACAGACATAGTGGGACAGAGAGAGGGGCGACAGTGAGAGGGGAGACAGTGAAAGGGGGACAGAGAGAGGGGCAAAGAAAGAGGGGGACACAGAGATAGGGGGGCAAAGAGAGACTGGAACAGTGAGAGATGGACAGAGAGAGGGGAGACAGAGAGAGGGGTGACAGAGAGAGAGGTGACAGAGAGATTTGGGATGAGAGAGGGGGGAACAGAGAGAGAGGGGACAGAGAGGGGGATCAGATAGAAGGGCGTTAGAGAAAGGGTCAGTGAGAGGGGGACAGTGAGAGGGGGACAGTGAGAGGGGTGACAGAGAGAGGTGGACAGAGACAGGGGGGCAGAGGGGGGACAGGGAGAGGGGGACAGAGAGAAGGACACAGAGAGAGGGGGACGGATGGGGGCAGAGAAATGGGTGACAGTGTGATGGGGACAGAGAGAGGGGACAGAGAAGGGGACAGAGGGAGCGGGACAGAGAGAGGGCGACAGAGAGAGAGGGACAGTGAGAGGGGGATAAGAGAGGGGGTAACAGAGAGAGAGAGGACAGAGAGGGGGGTCAGAGAGAAGGGCGTTAGAGAGAGGGTCAGTGAGAGGGGGACAGTGAGAGGGGGACAGTGGAAGGGGGACAGTGAGAGTGGGACAGACATAGGGGAACAGAGAGAGGGGCGACAGTGAGAGGGGAGACAGCGAGAGGGGGACAGAGAGAGGTGGACAGAGAGAGGGGGGCACAGAGAGAGGGGGGAGAGAGAGACAGGACAGAGAGAGGAAGGCAGAGAGAGACTGGAACAGTGAGAGATGGACAGAGAGAGGGGCGGCAGAGAGAGGTGTGACAGAGAGAGGGGTGACAGAGAGAGGGGGGACAGAGAGCGAGGGGACAGAGAGGGGGGAACAGAGAGAGGGGACAGAGAGGGGGGTCAGAGAGAAGGGCGATAGAGAGAGGGGCAGTGAGAGGGGGACAGTGAGAGGGGGACAGTGAGAGTGGGGACAGAGAGAGGGGATACAGGGAGAGGGGGTACAGAGAGAGAGACACAGAGAGAGTGGGACAGGTGGGGGCAGAGAAATGGGTGAAAGTGTGACGGGGGCAGAGAGAGGGGACAGAGAGAGGGGGGACAGAGAGAGGGGATACAGGGAGAGGGGGTACAGAGAGAGAGACACAGAGAGAGTGGGACAGGTGGGGGCAGAGAAATGGGTGAAAGTGTGACGGGGACAGAGAGAGGGGACAGAGAGAGGGGGACAGAGGGAGCGGGAAAGAGAGAGGGCGACAGAGAGAGGGGGACAGAGAGAGGGGGAAAGAGAAAGGGGGACAGAGAATGGGAAACAGAGAAAGAGAGACCGAGAAAGGGGGACAGAGAGATGGGGACAGAGAGAGGGGGGACAGAGAGAAGGGCGTTAGAGAGAGGGTCAGTGAGAGGGGGACAGTGAGAGGGGGACAATGAGAGGGGTGACAGAGAGAGGTGGGCAGAGAGAGGGGAGACAGAAGGGGGACAGGGAGCGGGGGGAAGGTGAGAGGGGAACAGTGAGGAGGGGACAGTGAGAGGGGGAAAGTGGGAGGGGGACAGTGGAAGGGGGACAGTGAGAGTGGGACAGACATAGTCGGACAGAGAGAGGGGCGACAGTGAGAGGGGAGGCAGTGAGAGGGGGACAGAGAGACAGGACAGAGAGAGGAAGGCAGAGAGAGACAGGGACAGTGAGAGATGGACAGAGAGAGGGGAGACAGAGGGAGGGGTAACAGAGAGAGCGGGGACAGAGAGAGGGGGGAACAGAGAGAAAGAGGACAGAGAGAGGGGGGACAGAGAGAGGGGGGACAGAGAGAGGGGGGATCAGAGAGAAAGGGGACAGAGAGGGGTGTCAGAGAGAAGGGCGTTAGAGAGAGGGTCAGTGAGAGGGGGACAGTGAGAGGGGGGACAGAGGGGGGACAGGGAGAGGGGGGACAGAGAGAGGGGGACAGGGAGAGGGGGTACAGAGAGAGGAACACAGAGAGAGGGGGACAAATGGGGGCAGACAAATGGGTGAAAGTGTGACGGGGACAGAGAGAGGGGACAGAGAGAGGGGGACAGAGGGAGCGGGAAAGAGAGAGGGCGACAGAGAGAGGGGGACAGAGAGAGGGGGACAGAGAGAGGGGGGAGAGAGAGAAGGGCTTTAGAGAGAGGGTCAGTGAGAGGGGAACAGTGAGAAGGGGACAGTGAGAGGGGGAAAGTGAGAGGGGGACAGTGGAAGGGGGACAGTGAGAGTGGGACAGAAATAGTCGGACAGAGAGAGGGGCGAAGTGAGAGGGGAGACAGTGAGAGGGGGACAGAGAGACAGGACAGAGAGAGGAAGGCAGAGAGAGAGACAGGACAGTGAGAGATGGACAGAGAGAGGGGAGACAGAGAGAGGGGTGACAGAGAGGGGGGGACAGAGAGAGGGGGGAACAGAGAGAAAGGGAACAGAGAGAGGGGGGACAGAGAGAGGGAGGACAGAGAGAGGGGGGATCAGAGAGAAAGGGGACAGAGAGGGGTGTCAGAGAGAAGGGCGTTAGAGAGAGGGTCAGTGAGAGGGGGACAGTGAGAGGGGGGACAGAGGGGGGACAGGGAGAGGGGGGACAGAGAGAGGGGGACAGGGAGAGGGGTTACAGAGAGAGGGACACAGAGAGAGGGGGACAGTTGGGGGCAGAGAAATGGGTGACAGTGTGATGGGGACAGAGAGGGGGGACACAGGGAGCGGGACAGAGAGAGAGCGACAGAGAGAGGGTGGTCAGAGAAGAGGGGAAAGAGAGAGGGGGGAAAGTGAGGGAAACAGTGAGAAGGGGACAGTGAGAGGGGGACAGTGCGAGGGGGACCGACATAGTGGGACAGAGAGAGGGGTACAGAGAGAGAGGGGGGAGACAGAGAGACAAGATAGAGAGAGGGGGGCAGAGAGAGACTGGGACAGTGAGAGATGGACAGAGAGAGGGGAGACTGATAGAGGTGTGACAGAGACAGAGGGACAGTGAGAGTGGGACAGACATAGTGAGACAGAGAGAGGGGCGACAGTGAGAGGGGAGACAGTGAAAGGGGGACAGAGAGAGGGGCAAAGAAAGAGGGGGACACAGAGAGAGGGGGGCAAAGATAGACTGGGACAGTGAGAGATGTATAGAGAGAGGGGAGACAGAGAGAGGGTTGACAGAGAGAGGGGGGACAGAGAGAGGGGGGACAGAGAGGGGGACAGAGAGAGGGGGGACAGAGAGAGGGGGGACAGAGAGGGGGGACCGATGGGGGCAGAGAAATGGGTGACAGTGAGACGGTGACAGAGAAAGGGGACAGAGAGAGGGGGACAGAGGGAGGGGGACAGAGAGAGGGGAGACAGTGAGGAAGGGGGACAGATGGGGGGCAAAGAGATGCGTGACAGTGAGAGTGGGACAGAGAGAGCTGACCGAGAGAGCGGCGACAGAGAGAGCAGTGGACAGAGAGAGCGGGGGGCCGAGAGCGTGGGGGACAGAGAGAGTTGGGGACAGTGAGAGAGGGGGACAGATAGATCAGTGGACAGAGAGGTCGGGGGACCGAGAGAGGGGGACCGAGAGATGGGGACAGAGAGACGGGGACAGACAGAGGGGGACAGAGAAAGGGAGACAGAGAAAGGGGGACGGAGAAAATGGGACAGAGAGAGGGGACAGATAGAGGTGGTCAGAGAGACAGGGACAAAGAATGGGGGACAGAGGGGGGGGGGACAGAGAGAGGGGGACAGAGAGGGGGGACAGAGAGAGAGGGACAGTGAGAGGGGTGACAGAGAGAGGTGGACTGAGAGAGAGGTGACAGAGAGAGGTGGACAGAGAGAGTGGGGACAGAGAGAGAGGTGGACAGTGAGAGAGGGGCAGAGAGAATCAGGTGGACAGAGAGAGGGGGTACAGAGACCGTGGGAACAGACAGATGGGGACAGAGACGCGAGGTACAGAGAGAGGGACAGGAGAGATGGTGCAGAGAGAGAGGCGGACAGTGAGTGGGGACAGAGAGAGGGGGACAGCCGGGGTGTCAGAGAGAGTGAGAGTGAGAGATGGAAATAGAGAGGGGGGACAGAGAGTGCGAACAGAGATAGGGGCAGAGAGAGGCGGCAGAGAGAAGGGGACAGTGAGATGTGGACAGAGAGCGAGGGACAGAGAGCGGGGGACAGAGAGTGGGGGACAGAGAGGAGGGGACAGAGAGAGGGGGGACAGTGAGAGGGGGACGGTGAGAGGGGGACAGTGAGAGGGGGGACAGAGAGAGGTGGACTGAGAGAGAGGTGTTCAGAGAGAGTGGGGACAGAGAGAGGCGGAGAAAGAGTGGGGACAGAGAGAGGGGGACAGTGAAAGGGGGACAGCGAGGGGGGACAGTGATAGGCGTGACAGAGAGAGGTGGACAGAGAGAGAGGTGACAGAGAGAGAGGTGGACAGGGAGAGGTCGTCAGAGAGACAGGGACAAAGAATGGGAGACAGAGAGAGGGTGTACAGAGAGAGGGGGGACAGAGAGTGTGGGGGCCGGGAGAGGGGGCACAGAGAGAGGGGGGACAGTGAGAAGGGGAGAGTGAGAGGGGGACAGTGAGAGGGGTGACAGAGAGAGGGGGACAGTGAGAGGGGGACAATGGGAGGGGGACAGTGAGACGGGTGACAGAGAGAGGTGGACAGAGAGAGAGGTGACAGCGAGAGAGGTGGACAGAGAGAGTGGGGACAGAGAGAGTGGGGACAGTGAGAGGGGGACAGACGGGGTGGCAGAGAGAGAGTGAGTGTGAGAGATGAAAATAGAGAGGGGGGAATAGAGAGAGCGAACAGAGATAGGGGCTGAGAGAGGGGGCAGAGAGAAGGGGACAGAGAAATGGGGGACAGAGAGAGCGGGGAAATAGAGAAGGGGGACAGAAAGAGGGGGCAGAGAGGTAGTACAGAGAGAGGGGACAGAGAGAGGGGGTACAGAGACCGTGGGAACAGAGAGATGGGGACAGAGTAACGGGGTACAGAGAGAGGGGGAAGAGAGAGGGTGCAGAGAGAGAGGCGGACAGTGAGGGTGGACAGAGAGAGGGGGACAGACGGGGTGGCAGAGAGAGAGTGAGAGTGAGAGATGGAAATAGAGAGGGGGGACAGAGAGACCGAACAGAGATAGGGGCAGAGAGAGGGGGCAGAGAGAATGGGACAGTGAGAGGTGGACAGAGATCGGGGGACAGAGAGCGGGGGACAGAGTGTGGGGGACAGAGAGGAGGGGACAGAGAAAGTGGGGACTGAGAGCATCGGGACAGAGAGATGGGGTCAGAGAGATGGGGGACAGAGAGGGGGGCAGAGAAAGGGGGGACAGAGAAAGGGAGCCAGAGAAAGGGGGACAGATAGAATGGGGGCAGAGAGAGGGTTGACAGAGACAGGGGGACAGAGAGAGTGGGGACAGAGAGAGAGGGACAGAGAGGGGGGACAGAGAGAGGTGGACTGAGAAAGAGGTGGACAGAGAGAGTGGGGACAGAGAGAGGGGGAGAGAGAGTGGGGACAGAGATAGGGGGACAGTGAAAGGGGGACAGCGAGGGGGGACAGTGATAGGAGTGACAGAGAGAGGTGGACAGAGAGAGAGGTGACAGAGAGAGGGGGGACAGAAATAGTGTCACAGAGATATGGGTGACACAGAGAGGTGGACAGGTGGGGGCAGAGAGATGGGTGACAGTGAGATGGGGACAGAGAGACGGGGACAGAGAGTGGGGAACAGAAGGAGGGGGCAGAGAGAGGGGGACAGAGAGAAGGGGGACAGAGAGAGGGGGGGATAGAGAAAGAGGGGATAGAGAGAGAGGGGACAGTGAGAGGGGGGACAGAGAGAGGGGGACATAGAGAGGGGGACTATGAGAGGGGGACTGTGAGAGGGCGGACAGAGAGAGGGCGGACAAAGAGAGGGCGGTCAGAGAGAGTGGGGACAGAGAGAGGGGGGACAGTGAGAGGGGGACAGAGAGAGTGGGACAGAGAGAGTGGCAGAGAGAAAGGGGTGACAGAGAGGAGGAGGACAGAGAGAGTGGGGCAGAGAGAGAGGTGGACAGTGAGAGAGGGGCAGAGAGAATCAGGTACAAAGAATGGGGGACAGAGAGAGGGGAAAGAGACACGGGTACAGAGAGATGGAGGACAGAGAGAAGGGGACAAAGAGACGGGGGACAGAGAGAGGGGGGACAGAGAGAGGAGTGACAGAGAGAGGGGACAGAGAGAGGGGGGACAGAGAGAGGAGTGACAGAGAGAGGGGGCAGAGAGAGGGGGACAGAGAGAGGGGGGACAGAGAGAGGAGTGACAGAGAGAGAGGGGGCAGAGAGAGGAGGACAGAGAGAGAGGGGGCAGAGAGAGAGGTGGGGACAGAGAGAGACGGACAGCGAGAAGGGGCACAGAGAGGCGGTACAGAGAGAGGGGAACAGAGAGAGGGGACAGAGAGAGGTCGTCATAGTGAGGCAGGGAAAAGGGGTTCAGGGAGAGAGGGTACACAGTGACGGGAACAGAGAGAGGGGGACAGAGTCACAGTGACAGAGATGAGAGGAGGACAGAGGTGGGGGGGACAGAGAGCAGGGCAACCGAGAGATTTGGTGGACAGAGAGAAGGGGAAATAGAGAGGGGGACAGAGAGAGGGGGAACAGAGAGAGAGGGGGGAGACAGAGAGACAAGATAGAGAGAGGGGGGCAGAGAGAGACTGGGACAGTGAGAGATGGACAGAGAGAGAGGGGACAGAGAGAGGGGGACAGAGATTGGGACAGAGAGAAGGGGGACAGAGGGAGGGGTCATGGGGGAGAGTGAGGGACAGCGAGGGGAGACAGAGAGATGGAGACAGAGAGAGGGGAACAGAGAGAGGGAGACTGGGGGGACAGAGAGAGGGGGTACAGAGAGAGGGGGGACAGAGAGAGGCAGACAGACGGGGGGGGGGGACAGAGAGAGGAGGACAGAGTGAGGGGGATAGAGAGATAGGGGGACAGAGAGAGAGGGACAGAGAGAGGGGGACAGAGAGAGAGGGGAACAGAGAGAGGGGGACAGACGGGGGGTACAGACAGGTGGGACAGAGAGAGGGGGGCAGAGAGTGGGGGACAGAGAGAGGGGTGCGGAGAGAGGGGGACAGAGTGAGGGGAACAGAGAGAGTTGGACAGAGAGAGGCAGACAGACGGGGGGGACAGAGCGAGAAGGACAGAGTGACGGGGATAGAAAGATAGGGAGACAGAAAGAGAGGGGGACAGAGAGAGGGGGACAGACGGGGGGTACAGACAGGTGGGACAGAGAGGGGGGGCGGAGAGAGGGAGACAGAGTGAGGGGAACAGAGTGAGTTGGACAGAGTGTGGGGGACAGAGAAAGGGGGACAGAGAGGGAGGGAGGAGAGAGTGAGTGCGAACAGAGGGGGGGGGACAGAAAGAGTGGGGACAGAGGGGGGACAGAGAGCGGGGCACAGAGTGGGGGCGACAGAGTGTGGGGGACAGGGGGTAACAGATAGAGCATGGAAAGAGAGAGGGCGGACAGTGAGGGGGCCAGAAAGAGGGCAACAGAAAGAGGAGGGACGGGGGGACAGAAATGGGGGACAGAGAGAGAGGGAGAGAGAGAGGGCAGAGAGGGGGGAAAGAGATACTGGGGTCCAGAGAGAGGGGGGCAGTGTGAGGGGGCACAGAGAGAGGTGTGACAGAGCGAGGGGGCTACAGAGTGAGGGGGAGACTGAGAGACAGGGGGATAGGGAGGGTGGACAGAACGAGGGTGGGACAGAGAGAGGGGCAGAGAGTGGAGGACAGAGCGGGGGGGGACAGTGAGAGAGGGACAGTGAGAGGGGGACAATGAGGGGGACACAGAGAGGATGGTCAGGGGGGCAGGGAGAGGGGGACGGAGCGAGGGGTGGACAGAGAGAGGGGGAGTCAGAGAGTGGGGGACAGAGAGAGGGGGACGGGGGGCTGTCAGAGAGTGGAGAACAGTGAGAGGGGGGACAAAGAGGGGGGGACAAAGAGAGGGGGGACAGAGGGGGAGGGGAAAAAGAGGGGGCTGGCAAAGAGAGGGGGGACAGAGAGAGGGAGACAGAGAGAGTGGTGTACAGAGAGAGATGAACAGAGAGTGGGAGACTGGGGGTCAGATGGGGAACAGGAAGAGGGGGCCAGAGAGAGGGAGACTGGGGGGAGCAGAAAGAGGGGGACAGAGAGAGTGGGGCAGAGAGAGAGAGGGCACAGAGGGGGGAAGAGATTTTGGGGTTCAGAGAGAGGGGGGCAGTGTGAGGGGGTACAGAGAGAGGTGTGATAAAGCGAGGGGGCGACAGAGTGAGGGGGAGACTGAGAGACAGGGGATAGGGAGGGTGGACAGAGCGAGGGTGGGACAGTGAGAGGGGGACAATGAGGGGGACACAGAGAGGGTGGTCAGGGGGGCAGGGAGAGGGGGACGGTGCGAGGGGTGGACAGAGAGAGGGGGAGTCAGAGAGTGGGGAACAGTGAGAGGGGGTCAAAGAGGGGGGGCAGAGGGGGTGGGGAAAAAGAGGGTGGTGGCAAAGGGGGGGGGCAGAGAGCAAGGGACAGAGAGAGTGGGGGACTGAGAGAGATGAACAGAGAGTGGGAGACTGGGGGACAGAGGGGGGACAGGAAGAGGAGGACAGAGAGAGGGAGACGAGGGGGATTGAAAGAGGGGGACAGAGAGAGGGGGGCAGAGAGGGGGGCAGAGAGAGGTGAGCGGGAGGGCAGAGAGGGATGGGCAGAGAGAGGGGAGAGAGAGGGGGGACGGGGGGGCGACAGAGAGAGGGGTACAGAGAGATAGGGGGACAGCGAGAGAGGGGGACAAAGAGAGATGAAAAGAGAGTGGGAGACTGGGGGACAGAGGATGGACAGAAAGAGGGGGACAGAGAGAGGGGGACTGGGGGTCAGAAAGAGGGGGACAGAGAGAGGGGGACAGAGAGAGAGGAAAGAAAGGGGGTGCAGAGGGAGGGGACAGTGAGAGGGGAACAGAGAGAGTTGGACAGACAGAGGTGGACAGAGAAAGAGGGACAGAGAGAGAGGGTGGAGAGAGGGAGTGCGAACAGAGAGGAGAACAGAAAGAGGGGGGACAGAGAGCGTGGCACAGAGAGGGGGCGACAGAGTGTGGGGGATGGGGGGACAGAGAGAGCGCGGACAGAGAGAAGGTGGACAGAGAGGGGGCCAGAAAGAGGGTAACAGAAAGAGGAGGGATGGGGGGACAGAGAGCCGGGGGCAGAGGGAGGGGACAGAGAGGGGGGACAAAGAGAGGGGGAGAGAGAGAGAGAGGGCAGAGAGGGGGGAAGATATAGTGGGGGGCAGAGAGCAGGGGGCAGTGTGAGGGGGCACAGAGAGAGGTGTGACAGAACGAGGGGGAGACAGAGTGAGGGGGAGACTGAGAGACGTGGGATAGGGAGGGTGGACAGAGCGAGGGTGGGACAGAGAGAGGGGCAAAGAGAGGGAGGACAGAACGAGGGGGACAGTGAGAGGGGGACAGTGAGAGGGGGACAGTGAGGGGGACACAGAGATGGTGTTCAGGGGGGCAGGGAGAGGGGGATGGAGTGAGGGGTGGACATAGAGGGGGGAGTCAGAGATTGGGGGACAGAGAGAGGGGGGTGGTCAGAGAGTGGGGAACAGAGAGGGGGGGACAGAGGGGGTGGGGAAAAAGAGGGGGGTGGCAAAGAGAGGGGTGACAGAGAGTGTGGGTGACAGAGAGTGGGAGACTGGGGGACAGAGGGAGCACAGGAAGCGGGGGACAGAGAGGGAGAGTGGGGGGACAGAAAGAGGGGGACAGAGAGAGGGGGCAGAGAGAGGGGGCAGAGAGAGGGGAGCAGAGAGTGTGAGTGACAGAGAGAGATGAACAGAGAGTGGGAGACTGGGGGACAGAGGGAGCACAGGAAGCGGGGGACAGAGAGGGAGAGTGGGGGGACAGAAAGAGGGGGACAGAGAGAGGGGGCAGAGAGAGGGCGCAGAGAGAATGTGGCGGGGGGGCATAGAGGGAGGGGCAGAGAGGGGGGACAGAGGGGGGGACAGGGAGATAGGGCGACAGAGCGAGAGGGGGACAAGGAGAGATCAACAGAGATTAGGAGACTGGGGGACAGAGGGGAGACAGAAAGAGGGGGACAGAGAGAGGGAGACTGGGGGGACAGAAAGAGGGGGACAGAGAGAGGGGGTACAGAGAGAGGGGGGACAGACGGGTGGGACAGACAGGTGGGACAGAGAGAGGGGGATAGAGAGAGGGGGACAGAGAGCGAGAGGGACAGAGAGAGGAGGACAGAGAGAGAGAGGGGGACAGAGACAGAGGGGGACAAAGAGAGGGGGACAGACGGGGGGCGTACAGACAGGTGGAACAGAGAGAGGGGGACAGAGAGACGGGGACAGAGAGAAGGAAACAGAGAGAGTTGGACAGAGACAGGAGGACAGAAAAAGGGGGACAGAGAGATAGGGAGGAGAGGGAGAAAGACATAGTGGGGAACAGAGGGGGGACAGAGAGAGGTGGGACAGAGCGAGGGGGCAACAGAGTGAGGGGGAGACTGAGAGACAGGGAGATGGGGAGGGTGGACGGAGCGAGGGTGGGACAGAGAGAGGGGCAGAGGTGGGAGGACAGAGCGAGGGGGACAGTGAGAGTGGGACAGTGAGAGGGGGGAACAGTGAGAGGGGGACAGTGAGGGGGGACAAAGAGAGGGGGGCTCGGGGGACGCAGACAGAGGGGAATGGAACAAGGGGTGGACAGACTGAGGGGAACGAGGGGACAGGGAGAGTGTGACAGAGAGAGTGGGAGTCAGAGATTGGGGGAAAGAGAGACGGGGACAGAAAGACGGAGGTGGTCAGAAAGTGGGGAACAGAGGGGGGACAAAGACAGGGGGGACAAAGACAGGGGGAACAGAGGGGTTGGGGAAAAAGAGGGGTCTGGTAAAGAGAGGGGCGACAGCGAGAGGGGGACAGAGAGAGTGGGGGACAGAGAGAGATGAACAGAGAGAGGGAGACTGGGGGACAGAGGGGGGACAGAGAGTGGAGGGGAACAGAGAGGAAGGATGGACAGAGTGGACTTCAGAGAGTAGGGGGACAGAGCGAGGGGAGACAGAGAGACAGGGGGCGGGGGGAAGAAATAGTGGGGAACAGAGAGAGGGGGAAGAGTGGGTTGGGGGGGAGAGAGCGGGCAGAGAAAGGGAGAGAGAAAGGGGCAGAAAAAGGGGAGAGAAAGAAGGGGAGTGAGATTGGGTGAGAGAGTGGGGAGAGATTGAGGTAGAGAGGGGGGAGAGTGAGAGGGTGAGAGAGGGAGGGGGAGAAAGAGGGTGGAGGGGGACAGGGAGGGGAGAAAGACGGTGGAGGGGGGAGAGAGGGGAGAGATGGGGAGAGAAAGAAGGGGAGTGAGAATGGGGAGAGAGTGGGGAGAGATTGACGGGGACAGAGGGGGAGAGTGAGAGGGTGAGAGAGGGAGGGGGAGAGATAGGGGAGAGAGATGGCGGTGAGAGTGGGGGAAGATATTCGGGAGAGATTGGGGAAAGACAGTGGGGAGAGAGGGGAGAGTGAGAGAGGGAGAGAGGGAGGGAGTGAGAGAGGGAGGGAAAGAGAGGGGAGAGATTTAGGTGACAGAGTGGGGGAGAGAGTTAGTGAAGAGAGAGAGGGGAGAGAGCGATTGAGGGGTAGAGAGAGGGGTGAGCGGGGTGGAGAGAGGGTAGAGAGAGAGGGGTGATGGAGGCGGGTAGAGGGGGAGAGAGGGGGAGAGAGAGGGGAAGAGAGGGGCGCGAGAGAGGGACTGAGAGAGAGGAGTGAGTGGGAGAGAGAGAAGGGAGTGAGTGGGGTTGAGACAGGGCAGTGAGTCGGGGTGAGACAGGGGAGAGTGAGAGGGAGGGAGGGAGTGAGAGAGGGAGGACGTGAGAGAGGGAGGGAGAGTGAGGTGACAGAGTAAGGGGAGGGAGCTCGTGAAGAGAGAGATGGAGAGAGAGGCTTAGAGAGAGCGGGTGAGATAGAGAGGGGGAGGGAAAGGGGAGAGAGAGAAAACGACGAGAGAGAGGGTGAGATGGGGATAGAGGGGGCAAGAGGGAGGGGGCGAAAGAGGGGGGCAATAGAGTGCGGCGAGAGAGAGGGGGTTGAGAGAGGTTGCAGAGAGGGGGTGAGAGAGGGAGAGGCAATAGAGGGGGGAGAGAGGGGGTAGAGAGGGAGAGAGTGTGTTTGGGAGAGAGGGGGAGAGAGAGGTTGGGGAGAGAGGGGGAGAGAGGGGCCAGAGAGGGGGAGAGAGGGCGCGAGAGGAGGGGAGAGAATGGTTAGAGACAGAGGGGCTGGTAGAGGGGTTGGGACGGAGAAAGAGAGGGGAGAGAGAGAGGAGAGAGAGCGGGGAGAGGGGGGAGAGAGAGTGAGAGAGAGATGGATGGAGAGAGATGGGTGGAGAGAGATATGTGGAGAGAGAGGGGGTGAGGCAGATGGGGTGAGGGAGAGGCGGTGAGGGAGCGGGGGTGAGAGAGAGGGGATGAGAGTGAGGGGGTGAGAGTGAGGGGCAAGAGAGAGGGGGCAAGACAGGGCAAGAGTGGGGTCAAGAGAGTTGGAGAGGGGGGAAGAGAGTAGGGGAGAGTGAGAGGGAGGGAGTGAGCGAGGGAGCGTGTGAGAGGGGGAGGGAGAAGAGGTGACAGAGTAAGGGGACAGAGCTAGTGAAGAGAGAGAGATGGGAGAGAGAGGGGTAGAGAGGGGGTAGAGAGAGAGGTGAGCAAGGGAGGGGGAGGGAGAGGGGAGTTAGAGTGGGGCAAGACAGAGGGGAGATGGAGGTCAGAGGCTGCGAGAGAGGGGGGCAAGAAAGAGTGGGGTGAGAGGGTGGACGAGAGAGAGGAGGCCAGAGAGAGTGGGTAGAGAGAGGGAGGAGAGGCGGGAAAGAGAGGGGAGAGAGAGGGGGAGAGAGGGGGGAGAGAGACGGAGAGAGAGGGGAGAGAGGGGGAGAGTGTGGGGATAGAGAGGGGGAGGGGGAGAGAGGGGAGAGAGAAGGGGAGAGAGAGAGGGGAGAGAGAGGAGAGAGAGGGGGGAGAGAGAGAGGGGACAGAGAGAGGGGAGGGAGAGGGAAGAGTGAGGGGAGAGAGAAAGGGGAGAGAGAGAGAGGGAAGAGAGAGAGAGTGGAGAGAGAGGGGGGACAGAGGGGGGAGAGAGGGGAGAGAGGGGGAAGAGAGAGGGGGAGAGAGGCGGGGGAGAGAGAGAGGGGGAGAGCGACGGGGAGAGAGAGAGACGAGAGAGGGGGCAGAGAAAGAGGGAGAGAAAGGAGGAGAGAAAGGAGGAGAGTAAGGAGTAGAGGGAGAGTTTGGGGACAGAGAGGAGGGGAGAGGAGGGGAGAGGGGAGAGAGAGTGTGAGAGAGAGAGTGAGTGCAGAAAGAGTGGGGGCAGAGAGAGTGAGGGGAAGATTAGGGGAGACAATGGGGGTGAGAGTGAGGGGGAGAGTGGGGAGAGAGAGAGTGGGGAGAGTGTGGGGAGACAGTAGGGAGAGAGTGGGAGGAGATTGGGGGAGGGAGAGTGTTAGGGAGGGAGGGAGAGAGAGGGAGCGAGTTGGTTGACAGAGTGGGGGAGGGAGTTAGTGAAGAGAGAGAGTAGAGAGTGGGGGTCAGAGAGAGAGAGGTGAAGAGAGAAGGGTTGAGAGAGAGAGACGGTAGAAAGAGAGGGAGAGAAGGGGAGAGAAGAGGGGAAAGAGATGGGGAGAGAGAGTGGGAGAGAGGAGTGGAGAGTTGGTGAGAGAGGGGGCGAGAGAGGGAAGTGGAGAGGGGGGAGCGAGATAGAGAGTCTTGGAGAGGGGTGAAGTGAGAGGCGGTAGAGCAAGATAGATACTGGGGAAGAGGGACGGGGAGAGGGGAGAGAGAGAGGGGGATAGAGGCTGAAGAGAGAGGCAGAGAGAGGGAGAGAGAGAGGGGAGAAAGAGAGGGGGTGGTGGAAGGGAAGTGGAGAGGGGGAGTGTGGGTGTGAGGGGGAGAGAGAGAGAGGGGGGAGTGAGTGGGGGAAATAGAGGATCGTGATAACAGTGTGTGAGAGAGTGGGAGGAAGACAGGGAGTGAGTGAGAGAGGTAGGCAGAGTGATGTGACAGAGTGAGGGGAGAGAGAGAGAGGGTCAGAGAGAGGTGCAGAGCGAGAGGGGCGAGAGAGGGAGGATGAAAGAAGGGAGGGAGATGAGGCAAGGGAGAAGGGGCAAGGGAGAGGGGAGAGAGAGTCAGAGAGAGGGGAGAGAGACAGGCGAGAGAGAGGGGCAAGGGAGGGGGAGAGAGAGGGGGGAGGGGGAGAGGGGAGGGTAGAGAGAGATTGGAGAGATAGAGAGGCAGTAGAGAGTGAGAGGGGGAGAAGGGGCAGAGAGCGTGGGGTGAAAGAGGAGGAAGAGACAGGGGGTGAGAAAGAGAGGGAGAGAGAGAGGGGAGAGAGCGGAGGTGAGAGAGCGGGGGTAGAGTGTGCGGGAAGAGAGAGAAGGAGAGAGTGGTGAGAGAGTGGGGAGACAGGGGTGAGAGAGTGGGGAGACAGGGGTGAGAGTGTGGAGAGGGGGGTGAGAGCGTGGGGGGGGAGAGAGTGAGGGTAGAGAGTGAGGGTAGAGAGGGAGGGTAGAGAGAGGGAGGAGAGAGACCGAGAGAGATACGGGGAGAGAGAGGGAGGAAGGAGAGGTGGGGGAGAGGGAGGGGGAGAGAGACGGGGACAGAAAGTGTGTTGAGAGGGGGACCATGAGAAGAGAGGTGGGAGAGAGATGGGGAGAGAGATGGGAAGAGAGAGGGGGAGAGACAGAAGTGCAAGAGGGGAGAGAGAAGGGGAGGGGGAAGAGACAGAAAGGGGCAGAGAGAGGGGAGAGAAATCGGAGAGAGTGGGGTAAGATGGTGGGAGAAGAGAGTGGGCGAGAGAGTGAGGGAAAAGAGTGGGGGAAAAGAGTGGGGGAGAGGGAGGAGAGATTGAGAGGGTGAGAGAGGGAGGGAGTGAGAGAGGGAGAGAGAGGGGAGAGATTTAGGTGACAGAGTGGGGGCGAGAGTTAGTGAAGAGAGAGAGAGTGGAGAGAGAGAGTGAGGGTTAAAGAGAGGGGGTGAACGGGGTAGAGAGAGAGGGTGGAGAGAGGGGGTGAGAGAGGGCAGAGAGAGAGAGCGAGGAAGAGCGTGGCGGTGAGATGGAAAGGGGAGAGATAGGGGAGAGTGGTGGAGAGATGAGAGTGAGGGGGACGGAGGGAGGGAGACAGAGGGGGAACAAAGAGTGGAGGGAGAGAGAGGGGGACAAAGGGAGGGGTAGAGAGGGAGGAGAGAGGTGGGGGAGAGAAGGGAGAGAGAGGGGAGAGAGAGGGGAGAGAGAGGGGGATAGAGAGGGGGAGAGAGGGGGCGGAGAGAGAGGGGGAGAGAGATGGAGAGAAATGGGGAGTAGAGAGAGTGGGGAAGAGACCAGAGAGAGTGTGGGGAGTGAGTGGGCAGTAAGTGTGGGGGGAGAGAGTGGGGGAGAGAGTGGCGAGGGAGAGGGTTAGGGAGGGAGTGAGAGAGAGGGGAGAGAGTTAGGTGGCAGGGTCCAGGAGAGTTAGTTAAGTGAATGAAAGAGGGGAGACAGTGAGTGCAGGGTAGAGAAAGGGGGTTAGAGAGACGGAAGAGAGAAACGGTAGAGAGAGGGGAGAGAGGGGGTAGATAGGAGGCAAGAAAGGGGGATTGAGCGCTTAGACAGTGGATGAGAGGGGGCAAGGCAGCAGAGAGAGAGGGAGGAGAGTGAGAGGGGCAGAGAGAGGAAGAGAAAGAGAGGGGAAGGGAGATGGGTAGAGTGACGGGGAGAAAGAGGGGGAGAGAGACGGGAGAGAGAGGGGAGAGAGAGAGAGGGTTGGTGGGAGAGAAGTGGAGAGACGGGGGAGTGTGGGTTTGAGAGAAGTGGAGAGACGGGGGAGTGTGGGTTTGAGAGAGGTGGAGAGACAGGGGGACGTGAGTGGGAGAGAGAGAGGATAGTGAATGACAGGGTGAGAGAGGGAGGGGTGAGAGAGGGAGGGAGAGTGAGGTGACAGAGTGAGGGGAGAGAGAGGGGCAGAGACAGGGGCAGAGAGAGAAGGGCGAGAGAGGGAGGGTGAAAGATGGGAGGGAGAGGAGACAAGGGAGAAGGGGCAAGGGAGAAGGAAGAGAGAGGCCGACAGAGGGGGCAAGGGCGGGGGAGAGAGAGGGAGGGGCGAGAGGGGGAAGGGAGGAGGTAGAGGAGGGGCAGAGATAGAGAGGCAGTCGAGAGAGGGCAGAGAGAGGGGGTAGAGAGCGGGCGAGAAAGAGGGGAAGAGAAATGGGGAAAGTTAGGGGAGATTGAGGGGTGTGACAGAGAGAGGAGAGAGGGGGCGAGAAAGCGAAGGTGAGAGAGCAGGCGTGAGAGAGCAGGGAAGAGAGTGGGGGAGAGAGAGTGGGAGAGACAGGGAGTGAGGGGGGGAGAGTGAGGGTGGAGCGAGAGGGCGAGAGAGAGGGGGATATAGTCGGGGAGAGAGACGAAGAGAGAGGAGGAAGCAGAAGTGGGGAGAGGGGTTGGGGAGAGAGAGAGACAGAAAATGGGAGTGAGAGGGGGAGAGAATGGGGGAAGAGAGTGGGGGAAGAGAGAGAGGGTGAGAGAGGAAGTGAGTGAGAGATGGAGACAGAGGGTGAGAGAGGGGAGAGATTTAGGTGACAGCGAGGTGGAGAGAGTTATTGAAGAAAGAGCCGGGAGACAGAGAGAAGGAAGGGGAGAGAGAGGGGAGAGTGGGGAGAGAGAAGTGGGAGACGGAACAGAGGGAGGGGGACAGAGTGGGGACAGAGAGTGGAGGGAGAGATGGGGGAGAGAGAGGGGAGAGAGAGAAACGGGTAGAGAGATGGGGAGAGAGAGAGGGGAGAGAGACAGGGGAGAGTGAGGGGGGGAGAGAGAGAGGGAGAGAGAGGGGGGAGAGAGAGAGACGGGGAGAGGGAGAGGGAGAGAGGGGGAGAGAGGGGGGAGAGAGAGGGGGGAGAGAGAGGCGGAGAGAGAGGGGGAGAGAGATGGGGAGAGGGAGTGTGAGAGAGAGGGGGAGAGAGAGGGGGAGAGAGATGGGGAGAGGGAGGGTGAGAGAGAGGTGGAGAGAGAGGGGGAGAGAGGGGGGAGAGCAAGGGGGAGAGCGAGAGGGAGAGCGAGGGGGAGAGAGAGAGGGCGGAGAGAGAGGGGGAGAGAGATGGGGAGAGGGAGGGTGAGAGAGAGGTGGAGAGAGAGGGGGAGAGAGAGGGGCAGAGCGAGGGGGAGAGCGAGAGGGAGAGAGAGAGGGGGGAGAGAGATTGTGGAGAGAGAGTGGGGGAGAGTGTGGCCGGTGGGAGTGGGGGGAGAGAGTAGGGAGAGAGTGAGTGAAAGAGAGAGGGGAGACAGTTAGGTGACAGGATGTGGGAGACAGTGAAGAGAAAGTGAGGGGGGAGAGAGTGAGGGGTAGAGAGACGGAGTGAGAGAGACGGTATAGAGAGATGGGAAAAGAGGCGGTGAGAGGAGGAGAGAGAGGGAGAGAAGGGGGTAGAGAGGGGGAGAGACGGGGAGAAAGAGAGGGGAGAGCGATGGGGAGAGTGAAGTGGAGAGAGAGGAGAGACAGAGAGGGTAGAGCGAGAGAAGTAGTTTGTCCAATGTGTGCAGGAGGGTTTCCTGACACAATATGTAGATAGGCCAACAAGAGGTGAGGCCATACTGGATTTGGTTCTAGGTAATGAACCAGGCCAGTTGTTAGACTTGGAGGTAGGTGAGAACTTCGGGGGCAGTGACCACAACTCGGTGACTTTTACTCTAGTGATGGAGAGGGATAAGTGTGTACTGCAGAGCAACAGTTATAGCTGGGGGCAGGGAAATTATGATGCGGTGAGGCATGAATTAGGATGTGTGGTTTGTAAAAATAGGCTTCAAGGGAAGAACACAAATGATATGTGGAGATTGTTCAAGGAACAGCTAATGGGTGTCCTTGATAAGTATGTACCAGTCAGGCAGGGACGAAAGGGTCTTGTGAGGGAGCCGTGGTTTAATAAGGAATTGGAATCCCTTGTGAAAGGGAAGTGGGCGGCCTATGTAAAGATGAGGCGTGAAGGTTCAGTTGGGGCGATTGAGAGTTATAAGGTAGCCAGGAAGGATCTAAAGAGAGAGCTAAGAGCAGCAATGAGGGGACATGAAAAGTCCTTAGTTGATAGGATTAGGGAAAACCCAAAGGCCTTCTATAGGTATGTCAGGAATAAAAGGATGACTAAGGTAGGTATCGGTCCAGTCAAGGACAGTAATGGGAAGTTGTGTGTGGAGGCGGAGGAGATCGGTGAGACACTAAATCAATACTTTTCGTCAGTATTCACTCAGGAACAGGACATTGTTGCTGATGTGAATATTGAGTCACAAGTGATTAGAATGGATGGCCTTAAGGTACGTAGGGAAGAGGTCTAGGGAATACTGGAAAGGATGAAAATAGATAAGTCCCCTGGGCCTGATGGCATTTATCCTCGGATCCTCTGGGAAGCTAGGGAGGAGATAGCGGAGCCATTGGCCTTGATTTTTAGGTCGTCGTTGTCTTCGGGGACAGTGCCAGAAGACTGGAGGATAGCGAATCTGGTCCCTTTGTTCAAGAAGGGGAGTAGGGATAGCCCGAGTAACGAGAGGCCAGTCAGTCTCACTTCTGTTGTGGGCAAAGTCTTAGAGAGAATTTTAAGGGATAGGATTTATGAACATCTGGATCGGAATAATGTGATCAAGGATAGTCAGCATGGTTTTGTGAAGGGCAGGTCGTGCCTCACAAACCTTATTGAATTCTTTGAGAAGGTGACCAAGGAAGTGGACGAGGGTAAAGCAGTAGATGTGGTGTATATGGATTTTAGCAAGGCGGTCGATAATGTACCCCATGGCAGGCTAATGCAAAAACTACGGAGGTATGGCATTGAGGGTGCATTAGAGGTTTGGATTAGGAATTGGCTGGCTGGAAGGAGACAGAGGGTAGTAGTTGATGGTATAGGTTCATCTTGGAGCGCAGTTACTAGCGGTGTTCCACAAGGATCTGTTTTGGGACCATTGCTGTTTGTCATTTTTATAAATGACCTGGAGGAGGGGCTTGAAGGTTGGGTGAGCAAGTTTGCGGATGACACGAAAGTCAGTGGAGTTGTGGACAGCGAAGAAGGATGTGGCTGGTAACAGCGCGATATAGATAAGTTGCAGAGCTGGGCAGTAAGGTGGCAAATGGAATTCAATGTAGCTAAGTGTGAAGTCATGCACTTTGGTAGGAGTAACAAGAAGATGGATTACTGGGCTAATGGTAGACTACTTGGTAGTGTGGATGAGCAGAGGGATCTTGGTGTCCATGCACACAGATCTTTAAAAGTTGCCACCCAGGTAAATAGTGCGGTGAAGAAGGCATATGGTGTACTGGGCTTTATTGGTAGAGGAATTGAGTTCCGGAGTCCTGAGGTCATGTTGCAGTTGTATAGGACTCTGGTGCGGCCTTATCTGGAGTATTGTGTGCAGTTTTGGACGCCATACTATAGGAAGGATGTGGAGGCATTGGAACGAGTGCAGAGGAGGTTTACCAGGATGTTGCCTGGCATGGTAGGGAGATTGTATGAGGAAACGCTGAGGCACTTGGGGCTGTTCTCATTTGAGAAAAGAAGGTTTAGGGGAGATTTGATAGACGTGTACAAGATGATTAGGGGTTTAGATAGGGTTGGCAGTGACAACCTTTTTCCGCGTATGGAGTCAGCTGTTACTCGGGGACACAGCTTTAATTTAAGGGGAAGTTGGTATAGGACAGATGTTAGGGGTAGATTTTTTACTCAGCGGGTTGTGAGTTCATGGAATGCCCTGCCAGTAGCAGTGGTGGACTCTCCCTCTTTATGGTCATTTAAGCGGGCATTGGAGAGGCATATGGAGGTTATTGGGCTAGTGTAGGTTAGGTAGGCTTCGGTCGGCGCAACATCGAGGGATTAAGGGCCTGTATTGCGCTGTATTTTTCTATGTTCTATGTTCTAAGTAAAGAGACGGGGGAGTGTGGGTTCGAGAAAAGGGAGAGAGGGGGCAGTGAGTGGTGGAGAGGGAGGATAGTGAATGACAGGGTGAGAGAGGGAGGAAGGGAGAGAGGGAGGGAGTGAGAGAGGGTGGGAAAGTGAGGTGACAGAGTGAGGGGAGAGAGAGGGGCAGAGAGAGGGTCAGAGAGAGAGGGGCAAAAGAGAGGAGAGAGAGGAGGCAAGGGATAAGGGGCAAGGGAAAGGGGAGTGATGGGGACAGTGGGGGAGAGAGGGAGAGGGAAGACGGGGGAAAGAGAGTGGGGAGAGAGAGGTGGAAAATGTGGGGGGAGAGTGAGGGGGGAGAGTGAGGGAGAGAGTGGGAGAGGGGGGAGAGAGAGGGAGAGAGTGCAGGAGAGAGGGTCAGAGAGCGGGGAGAAAGAGTGGGAAGAGAGAGGGGAGAGAGTGGGGGAGAGGGCAGGGGAGAGTGAGAGGTTGAGAGAGAGAGGGGGAGAGAGTGAGGAGAGACAGGGGGAGACAGACTGGGAGAAAGAGGTAGAGAGAAGGGAGAGATAGAGTGGGAGAGGGGGCAGATAACGGGCTGAGAAAGAGGGGGAAGAGCGGCGGTGAGAAAGTGTGTGGAGAGAGGCGGGGAGAGAATGGTGGGAGAGTGAGGGGGAGAGAGAGAGGGGGAGAGAGAGTGGGGAGAGGGAGAGGGATAGAGATGGCGAGAGAGGGGGGGTGAAGTGTGGAGAGACAGGGAGAGTGACGGGGAGACAGGGGGAGTGAAAGGGGAGGGTGAGTAAAGGGGAGAGGGAGTGGGGAGAAAGGGGACTGAAAGGGGCTGAGGGAGAGAGAGCGGGAAGTGAGCGGGGGGGTCGAGTGAGGGCGCTCCAGTGAGGGGGTTTGAGTGAGTGGGGGGTTGAATGAGGGGGGTTGAGAGAGGGGTAGAGAGGGGAGAGAGAGAGAGGATATAGACAAAGGGAGGTCAATAGAGTGGGTCGAGTGAGAGGGCCGAGTGAGGTGGGGTTGAGTGAGGGGTTGGAGTGAAGGGGCCGAGTGAGGTGGGGTTGAGTGAGGGGTTGGAGTGAAGGGGTCGAGTGGGGGGGGGTTGAGTGAGGGGGTCGAGAGAGGGGGTCAAGAGAGGGGGTTCGAGGGTGGTCGAGTGAGGGGATCGAGGGGGGGAAAGAAAGGGGGAGAAAAGGGATCGAGAGGGGGGAAGAGAGGGATGGGGGAGAGGAGGAGAAGTTGAGAGAGAGGTGGAGAGAGAGGGGGTTCAAGTGAGGCGGTTCGAGTGAATGGGTCAAGAGGTGGGGTCGAGAGTGGCGGGTCCTGAGAGGGAGTCGAGAGATGGTGTAAAGTGAGGGGGTTTGAAAGAGGGGGTGTCGAGAGAGGGGGGTCAAGAGAAGGGGGGCGCTAGAGAGAGGGATCGAGTGAGGGGTGTCGAGTGAGAGGGAGAGACAGGGGGAGAGGGACTGGGAGAGAAAGGGGGAGAGAGGGGTGGAGAGACGGGGAGAGCGACGGGCTGAGACGGGGAGTGACAGGATTAGTGAGAGGGGGAGGGTGAGGAAGGGGAGAGGGAATGTGGAGAAAGGGGGACAGAAAAGGAGTGAATGGGGAGAGAGAGTCAGTCGAAAGAGGGGGAAGAGTGAAGGGGAGAGAGGGGTGAGAGAGGGAGTCGAGCGAGTGGGAGTCGAGAGAGGGGGAGTCGAGAGAGGGTGATGAGTGAGGGATCGAGTGAGGGGTCTTGAGTGAGGGGGTTGAGTGAGGGGGAGGGGGAGAGATGGGGAAACGAGGTATGAGAGAGGGAGTCGAGAGAGGGGGTAGAGTGAGGGGGTTGAGAGAGGGGCAGAGAGGGAGACGGAAAGGGGGTGGAGGGGGGATGGGGATGGGGAGAACAAGAGGGAGTCGAGAGAGGGTGTTGAGAGAGGGAGTCGAGAGAGAGGGTTGAGAGAGGGAGTCGAGAGAGAGGGTTGAGTGAGGGGTACGAGAGGGGGAGAGATGGGGAGAAAGGGGAGAGAGAGTGGGGAGAGAGGGGGTGGAGTGAGGTGGGTAGAGAGAGAAGGGTCGAGACAGCGGGGTCGAGAGAGAGTCGAGAGAGGGGGTCGAGTGAAGGGGTCAAGTGAGGGGGTCGACAGAGTGGATCGAGAGAGGGGGTGAGAGAGAGGGGTGAGGTGGGGAGACAGAGGAGAGAGAGGGGTCGAGAGAGGGGGTCAAGAGACGGGGTCCAGTGAGGGGGTCGATAGAGTGGGTGAGAGAGGGGGCGAGAGAGGGGGCGAGAGAGGGGGCGAGAGAGGGGCGCGAGAGGGGCGGGAGAGACTGGGGCAGAGACGGGGGAGAAAGTGGGGGAGAGAGGGCGGAGGGAGAGAGGGGGCATAGAGAGGGGGCAGAGAGAGGGGAAGAAAGTGATAGAGAAGGGAGCGAGAGTGAAGGGAGAGAAGGGGAGATCGAAGTGTGAGCAAGGGAGACGGGCGAGAGATGGGGCGAGCGAGAGAGAGAGTGAGTGAGGGGACAGAAATGTGAGAGAGTCTGGGAGATCGAGAGAGAGAGAGCATGATAAGGGGATGAGAGAGAAATAGAAAGACAGTAAGATAGAAAGAGGGGAGAGCGAATTAGGGAGAGATACAGGGCGAGCCAGAGAGAGAGAGGGACATGAGGGAGAGGCATGCGAGGGAGAGAGAGAGGTGCAAGTGTGAGTGAGTGAGGGGACAGAAATGAGAGAGAGAGTCTGAGAGATCGAGAGAGAGCGCGATAAGGGGAAGAGAGAGAATGAGAAAGAGAGTAAGATAGAAAGAGGGGGAGAGCGAGCTAGGGAGAGATACAGGGTGAGCCAGAGAGAGAGAGGGATGTGAGGGAGAGGCACGCGAGGGAGAGAGAGAGAGTGCGTTGAGAGACAGGGATGAGGTGGAGAATGAGTGAGGGGGTGGGAGCAAGAGTGAGTGAGAGGGTGAGAGAGAGAGTGTGAGTGAGGGGAAGAGAGATAGAGAGAGAGGGTGAGAGTGGGGTGAGAGAGAGAATGAGAGTGGGTGGGTGAGAGAGGGGATAAAGAAAAAGAGACAGAAAGTCAGAGAGAGAGAGAGAGAGAAAGAGATGTCCCAGGGAGGACTAGTACAGCGGAGGTGAAAGCAGGACCCGCACAAGATGGTGGGAATGAAGTCTAGAATGTTGCTGCACCTTGCCCAGCTCTGTATCTATGTCCTGTCTTCCGTGTCTGAATATAGAAGGCCACGACCTCCTTGCTGTGCTGTTTCCTGTGAGTGATCTTTCCGTCTGCAGGATTTACTGAAGGCTCCAGATCTCCCTCTCCGTCTATCTCTGGTTGACCAAGCGACTTTGATGTGGTTATGGACAAGACAGGAGTTAGGAATTCGGCTAAGACAGGAACATCCTGATTACCTGCAGGAGACAGAGAAATAGACAGAATGGGAAGTTAAACTGCTACAGTGAGGTAAAAACAATGACTGCAGATGCTGGAAACCAGATTCTGGATTAGTGGTGCTGGAAGAGCACAGCAGTTCAGGCAGCATTCAAGTAGCTTCGAAATCGATGTTTCGGGCAAAAGCCCTTCAGAAGGAGGGTTACACAAGGAGAATGGCACTGAGTCCCACATAGATCTGGAAAATTTCAGTCTCCATCTCTGGCCTGTGCTGTTTTTCTCTCTGGAGTGGAGAATTCTGTTAGCTCAGAATCTGGATTAACTGCAAGAGTGAGAGACATAACAGAGGCAGCAATTAGACCCATACAGTGAGCGGTATCACATGGAGGGAGAGTGAGTGATATCACCAGAGTACAGGAAGATATCAGGAGCAAACAATGGTCATGGTGAAAGGGGTTTGATTCAAGCTGCATTGGGATCAGTACTCACTGACGGTTGAACTACGATTGGGACAGGTGATGGCCTCATGCTATTCTCACCCGACTGTTCATCCAAACCTTAATACTGGAGTGCAGTATACCCATCTAACTGCCTCATATCCTTTCAGGAAGGAAATCTGTTATGGGCAGCGGGTCTGGCCTACATATGAATCCAGACCCAGAGCAATGGGGTTGACTCTCAACTGCCCCCTGAAATGATCCAGCAAGGCACTCAGCTCAAGAGCAGCTCGGAGTGGGCATGCGATGCTGGCTAACCAGAGACAGCAACATCCCATGAGTTAATTAAACACAACACTGCTAGGAACAGTGTCCTGGTCAACCGTGTCGGTAAGCTTATGGGCAGGACTTTAAACTGACAGAGAGGATGCAGGGCCAGGGTTCAGGTGAAAGGACCTATCCAAATCCAAAGAGAAAATGGTGATGTAGCTGAAGACAAGCAGAAAGGAATAGGGAGAGACAGAGTTTAACTGAAACTGTACATCAGTGAATTGGACTGTGACAAGAAATTGTGGAAAGAGTCAATCTTAATGTTCTTTTTTTGTACTGGATAATGTCTCTGCAATAAGGTGGATGGATTGTGGCACAGAGATAAATGAGATTTAGTGGTGACAGGGTGAACAAAAGGTGGATCATGAATATTCTATTGTACACCTCCTTGAGGGGTGTCAGGGAGTGCAGGATGGGTAACCCTGACAGTAATGGGTAACAAAGGCATTACAGAGAAAGCATTTGGCCTCAGATGATGCAGCTGAATCAGTCTGAATGCAGATTCTGGGTAACACGTGTCAAAAACACAAGCAGGAGAACAGTTTTTAGGTGACCTAACAGCATTTCAATGCTCAACCCTGTTACACATTCCTGTGTAATACAAAGCCACTGTGATAATTCTGGGAGACTTCAGTCTTTGTATAATCTAGGGCAGTCACATCGGCAAAAGTGATGTTCTCCGAACTCCTCTTTGAATGTTTGTGTCAGTGTTTCTTTGAATAACACGTTGTGCAAACGGCCAGGGAGGTGACTATCTCAGATCGACCGTTGGGTGATGACGCTGAGGGAAGGAGTAATGTCCCACTGAGATATCCTCTGGGAAATTGTAGTGTAGTGGAATTCAGCGAGATGATGGATTGTTAAAGTGACCATAAAGCACACCCGACAATCACAACCAAAGCCATTGACATGTGTTTGAGAGGAGAACTGACCAAGGTAAACAGTGGAAACAGTGAAGTGTGTGGCTGGAAATGGACAGTGCAAAACATTTACAGTCATAGAGATGTACAGCACAGAAACAAATCATCCACGCCACCAACATATCCTATCACAATCTCGTTTTATTTGCCATCAGTTGGCCCAAATCCCTCTCAACCCTTCCTGTTCGTATACCCATCCAAATGCCTTTTAAATGCAGTAATTGTACCAGTCTCCACAACTTCATCTGGCAGTTAATTCCATACACGCAACACGCTCCACATCAAAACGTTGTCCCTTACGTTCCTTTTATATCTTTCCCCTCTCACCCTCAACCTGGGCCCTCCAGTTCTGGACTACCCCACCCTAGGGAAAAGAACATGTCTGTTATACCTATCGATTTGTCTCATGGTTTTATAAACCTACATATGGGTGCCCCTCAGCCTCAGACATTCCAGGGAAAACAGGCCCAGTCCATTTCACCTCTCCCTGTGGCTCAATTCCTCCAATCCTATCTTCATCTTTGTAAATCTTTTCTGAACCCTTTCAATTTATACAACATCCTTCCGATAGGGAGGAGACAAGAATTGCACACAATATTCCAAAAGTGACTTATCCAATGTCCTGTACAGCCACAACATGACCTCCCAACTCCTCTACTCAATGCACTGATCAGTAAACACAAGCATACCAAACTCCTTCTTCACTATCCTATCGACACACAATTCTCCTTTCAAGGAACAATGAACCTGCACTCCAAGGTCTCTTTGTTCAGAAACACTCCCTGGGACCTTAACATTAAGTGGATCAGTCCTGCGAAGAGTTGCTTTTCCAAAATGTAGCACCTCCCATTTATCTAAATGAAGCTCCATCTCCCACTCCTCAGCCCATTGGCCCATCAGTTCACCATCCCGTTGTAATGTGAAGTAACATTCTTCACTGTCCACTACAACTACAATTTTGGTGTCATCTGCAAACTTACTAACTATACCTGCTATGTTCACATTCAAATCATTTATATCATTAATGGAAAGTAGTGGACGCAGCACCGATCCTTGTGGCACTCCACTGGGCACAGGTCTCCAGACTGAAAAAAACACCCTCCACAACCACCCTCTGTCTTATACCTTCCTGCCAGATCCATATCCAAATGGCTGGTTTTCCCTGTATTCCATGAGATCTATCCTTGCTCTCCAATCTCCCATGTGGAAACATTTCGAACACCTTACTGAAGTCCATGTCGCTCCCATCCACCGTGCTGCCCTCCTCAATCCTTTTGGTACTTCTTCAAAAAACTCAATATCTTGAGCCATGATTTCCCACGTACGAAGCAATGCTGACTATCCCTAATTAGACATTGCCTTTCTAAATACATGTAATTCCTGTCCCTCATGTATCCATCTTTCCACGTGCCCACGACTGACGTCAGGTGAACCAGTCTGCAGTTCCCTTGCTTGTCCTTACCAGCCTTCCTAAACAGTGGCACCACGTTAGCCCAACCTGCAGTCTTCTGGTACCTCACCTGTGTCTATCGATGATACAAATATTTCAGCAAAGGGCACAGCAATCATTTCTCTAGCTTCCGAGAGATCGAGAGTATACCTGAAAAGGTCCTGGGGATTTATCCACCTTGAACCATTTCAAGACATCCAGCACCTCCTCCTCTGTAATATGGACATTTTGCAAGATGACATCATCTATTTCCCAATGCTATTTCCCAAACCATCATTCTATTCTACATCATCCATGTCCTTCTCTACAGTAAACACTTGTTCAGTTTCTCCCCCATCTCCTGCAGCTCCACGTGCAGGCTGCCATGATCTTTGAGGGCTCTATACTCTCCCCAGTGACCCTTTTGTCCTGCATGGATTTATACAAATGTTTTGGATTCTCCTTAAATCTATTTGCCAAAGCAATCTCATGTCCCCTTTTTGCCCTCCTGATTTTCCTCTATCCCGACACAACACTGCACTGACCCCCTCCCTGATTGATCCCTACACAACACTGCAATCTCCCCCTCCCTGACTGATCCCTACCCAACACTGCAATCTCCCCCTCTCTGACTGTGCCCTACCCAACACTGCACTCACCCCCTCCCTGACTGATCCCTACCCAACACTGCAATCTCCCCCTCCCTGACTGATCCCTACCCAACACTGTAATCTCCCCCTCTCTGACTGATCCCTACCCAACACTGCAAACTCCCCCTCCCTGACTGATCCCAACCCAACACTGCAGTGTCCTCCTCCCTGACTGATCCCTACACAACACTGCAATATAACCCATTCCCTGACTGATCCCTATCCAACACTGTAATCACCCCCTCCCTGACTGATCCCTACACAACACTCCAATCTCCCCCTCCCTGACTGATCGCTATCCAACACTGTCATCTCCCCCTCCCTGACTGATACCTACCCCGCATTAAATAAAGCCCCTCACTGACTGATCACTATCATTCACTGCAATCTCCCCTCACTGACTGATCCCTACCCAACACTGCAATCTCCCCCTCCCTGACTGATCCCTATCCAACACGGCAATCTCCCCCTCCCTGACTAATCCAATCCCAACACAACAATATACCCCTCCCTGACTGATCCCTCCCCTACACTGCAATCTCCCCCTCCCTGAATAATCCATTCCCAACATTGCACTCACCCCCTCCCAAATTGGTCCCTAACCAAAACTGAAATCTCCCTCTCCCTGACTGATCACTTCACAACATTGCAATATCCCCCTCCCTGACTGATCCCTCCCCAAGAGTGCAATCTCCCCCTCACTGGCTGATCCCTCCCTAATACTGCAATCTCCGACTTCCTTACTGATCCCTACCCAACACTGCAATCACCCACTCCCTGGCTGATCTCCACTCAACACTGCAATCTCCCCCTCCCTTACAGATCGCTCTCCAACACAGCACTCACCCACTCCCTGACTGATCCCTACGCAACACTGCAATCACCCCCTCCCTGACTGATCCCAACCCAACATTGCACTCACCCAATCCCTGACTGATCCCATGCCAACACTGCAATCTCCCCCACCCTGACTGATACCGAACCAACACTGAAATCTCCCTCTCCCTGACTGATCACTTCACAATTGCAATCTCCCCCTCCCTGACTGATCCTTATCGAAAACTGCAATCCCCCTTCCTGAATGCTCCTGACCCAACACTGCAATATCCCCCTCCCTGTCTGATCCCTGCATAACACTGCACTTACCCTCCCTGACTAATCCCTATCCAACACTGCAGTCTCCCCCTCCCTGACTGATCCCTACCCAACACTGCACTCACCCAATCCCTGACTGATACCTACAAAACACTGCAATCTCCCCCTCACTGACTGATCCCTATCCAGCACTGCAATCTGTCCATCCCTGACTGATCCCTCCCCAATACTGCACTAACCCCCTCCCTGACTGATCCCTGCCCAACACTGCACTCACCCCATTCCCTGACTGATGCCTACAAAATACTGCAAACTCCCCCTCACTGACTGATCCCTATCCAGCACTGCAATCTCCCCCTCCCTGGCTGATTCCTACCCAACTTTGCAATCTCCCCCTCCCTGACTGATAACTACCGAACACTTCAATCTCACCCTCCCTGACTGATCCCTCCCCAACACTGCAAACTCCCCCTCCCTGACTGATCCCTCCCCAACACTGCAATCTCCCCCTCCCTGACTGATCCCTACCCAACACTGCACTCACCACATCCCTGCCTGATCCCTACCCAACACTGCAATCACCTCCTCCCTGACAGATTCACGCCCAAAACTGTTATCCCACCTCCTTAACTGATCCCTAACCAACACTGCAAACTCCCCCTCCCTGACTGATCCCTCCCCAACACTGCAATCTCCCCCTCCCTGACTGATCCTTAACCAACACTGCAATCCCCCCTCCCTGACTGATCCCTACCCAACACTGCACTCACCCCCTCCCTGACTGATCGCTGCCCAACACTGCACTCACCCCCTCCCTGACTGATCCCTGCCCAATACTGCACTCACCCCCACCCTGACTGATCCCTACCCAACACTGCACTCACCCCGTCCCTGACTGATCGCGGCCCAACACTGCGCTCACCCCCTCCCTGACTGATCCGTGCCCAACACTGCACTCACCCCCACTCTGACTGATCTCTACCCAACACTGCAATCTCCCACTCCCTGGCTGATCCCTAACCAACACTGCAATCTCACCCTCCCTGTCTGATCCCTACCCAACACTGCAATCTCACCCTCCCTGACTAATACCGACACAACACTGCACTCAACCCCTCCCTGAGAGATCCCGACCTAACACTGTAATCACCCCCTCGCTGAGTATTCCCGACCCAACACTGCAATCTCCCCCTCCCTGACTGATCCCTAATCAACACTGCAATCACCCCCTCCCTGACTGATCTTTATCCAACACTGCAATCACCCCTCCCTGATTGATCCCTCCCCAACACTGCAATCTCCCCCGCCCTGACTGATTCCTACCCAAGAGTGCACTCACCCATTGCTTGGCTGATCCCTACCCAACACTGCAATCTCCCCCTCCCTGACGGATCCCGACCCAACACTGCAATCCCCCCCTCCCTGACCGATCCCTATTGAACACTGCAATCCCCCCCTCCCTGACTGGTCCCTATTCAACGCAGCAATCACCCCCTCCCTGACTGATTCCGACCCAAGAGTGCACTCACCCTTTCCTTGGCTGATCCCTATACAACACTGCAATCTCACCCTCCCTGAATGATCCCGACACAACACTGCAATCTCCTCCTCCCTGATTGATCCACACCCAACACTGCAATATACCCCCACCCTGACTGAACCCTACCCAACACTGCAATCTCCCCCTCCCTGACTGATCCCTCCCCGGCTGATCGCTATCCAGCACTGCAATCTCCCCCTCCCTGACTGATCCCTACCCAACACTGCAATCTCCCCCTCTATGACTAATCCCTACTGAACACTGCAATCTCCTCCTCCCTGACTCATCCTTAGCCGACACTGTACTCACCCCCTCTCTGACTGAAACCTACCCAACTCTGCACTCACTCCCTCCCTGAGTGATCACTTCACAACTCTGCAATCACCCACTCCCTGACTGATCCCTACCCAACACTGCAATCTCCCCCAGCCTGACTGATCCCTACCCAACACTGCAATCACTCCCTCCCTGACTGATCCCCACTCAACACTGCAATATAGTCCCACGGTGACTGATCCCGACACAACACTGCAATCTCCCGATCCCTGACTGATCCCTACACAACACTGCAATCTCCCCCTCCCTGAATGATCCCTACAAAACACTGCAATCTCCCCCTCCCTGACTGATCACGACCCAACACTGCAATCTCCCCCTCCAGGACGGATCCCTATTCAACACTAAATTCACCCACTCACTGACTAATCACTAGCCAACACTGCAATTACCCCCTCCCTGACAGATCCCTTACCTACACTGCAATTACCCCCTCACTTACTGATTCCTTCCCAACATTGCACTCACCCCATTCCCTGGCTGATCCCTAACCAACACTGGAATCTCCCCCTCCCTGACTGATCCCATCCAACACTGCAATATACGCCCACGGTAACTGATCCCTACCCAACACTGCAATCACCCCCTCCCTGACTGATCACGACCCAACACTTCAATCACCCTCTCCCTGTCTGATCCCTATTCAATACTGCAATTACCCCCTCCCTGACTGATTCCTACCCAACATTGCACTCACCCCATTCCCTGGCTGGTCCCTTACCAACACTGCAATCTCCCCCCTCCCTGACTGATCCCTATTCAACACTGCAATTAACCCCTCCCTGACTGATCACGACACAACACTGCAAACAACCCTCCCTGACTGATCCCTATTCAACTCTGCAATTACCCCCTCCCTGAGTGATTCCTAACCAACATTGCACTCACCGCATTCCCTGGCTGATCCCTAACCAACACTGCAATCTCCCCCCTCACTGAATGATCCCTACAAAACACTGGAATCTCCCCCTCCCTGACTGAGCACGACCCAACACTGCAATCTCCCCCTCCAGGACGGATCCCTATTCAACACGAAATTCACCCATTCACTGACTAATCCCGAGCCAACACTGTAATCACAGCCTCCCTGTCAGATCCCTACGCAACACGGTAATATCCCCCTCCCTGACTGATCCCTACCCAACACTGCAATCTCCCCCAGCCTGACTGATCCCTACCCAACACTGCAATCTCCCCCTCCCTGACTGATCCCCACTCAACACTGCAATATACTCCCACGGTGACTGATCCCGACCCAACACTGCAATCTCCCGATCCCTGACTGATCCCTACACAACACTGCAATCTCCCCCTCCCTGAATGATCCCTACAAAACACTGCAATCTCCCCCTCCCTGACTGATCACGAACCAACACTGCAATCTCCCCCTCCAGGACGGACCCTATTCAACACTAAATTAACCCACTCACTGACTAATCACTAGCCAACGCTGCAATTACCCCCTCCCTGACTGATCCCTTACCAACACTGCAATCTCCCCCCTCCCTGACTGATCCCTATTCAACACTGCAATTACCCCCTCCCTTATTGATTCCTTCCCAACATTGCACTCACCGCATTCCCTGGCTGATCCCTAACTAACACTGCAATCTCCCCCCTCCCTGACTAATCCCTACAAAACACTGGATTCTCCCCCTCCCTGACTGATCACAACCCAACACTGCAATCTCCCCCTCCAGGACGGATCCCTATTCAACACTAAATTCACCCACTCACTGACTAATCCCTAGCCAACACTGGAATCACAGCCTCCCTGACTGATCCCGACGCAACACTGCACTCACCCCCTCCCTGACTGATCCCACACAACACTGCAATATACGCCCACGGTAACTGATCCCTATCCAACACAAATCACCCCCTCCCTGACTGATCGCTACCCGACTCTGCACTCACCCCCTCCCAGATTGATCCCTACCGAACGATGCACTCGCCCCTAACTGACTGATCCCTACCCAACACTGCAAACACCAATCCCAGACTGATCTCTACCCAACAATGCAATCTCCCCCCTCCCTGAGTGATCCATACCCAGCAATGCACTCATCCCCTCCCTGACTGATCCCCACCCAACACAGCAATCATCCCCTCCCTGACTGATCCCTTGACAACATTGCAATCTCCCCCTCCCTGACTGATCGCTCCCCAACACAGCACTCACCCACTCCCTGACTGATCCCTACGCAACACTGCAATCACCCCCTCCCTGACTGATCCCAACCCAACATTGCACTCACCCAATCCCTAACTGATCCCATGCCAACACTGCAATCTCCCCCATCCTGACTGATGCCGAACCAACACTGAAATCTCCCCCTCCCTGACTGATCACTTCACAATTGCAATCTCCCCCTCCCTGACTGATCCCTAACCAACACTGCACTCACCCAATCCCTGACTGATGCCTACAAAACACTGCAATCTCCCCCTCACTGACTGATCCCTATCCAGCACTGCAATCTGTCCATCCCTGACTGATCCCTCCCCAGTACTGCACTCACCCCCTCCCTGACTGATCCCTGCCCAACACTGCACTCACCCCATTCCCTGACTGATGCCTACAAAACACTGAAATCTCCCCCTCACTGACTGATCCCTATCCAGCACTGCAATCTCCCCCTCCCTGGCCGATTCCTACCCAACTCTGCAATCTCCCCCTCCCTGACTGATAACTACCGAACACTGCAATCTCTCCATCCCTGACTGAACTCTATCCAACTCTGCAATCTCCCCCTCCCTGACTGATCCCTCCCCAACACTGCAATCTCCACCTCCCTGACTGATCCCTACCCAACACTGCACTCACCACATCCCTGACTGATCCCTACCAAAACTGCAATCACCTCCTCCCTGACAGATTCCTACACAAAACTGAACTCTACCCCTCCCTGACTGATCCCTGAACAACACTGCACTCACCCCATACCTGACTGATATCCACCCAACACTGCAGTCCCCCCTCCCTGACTGATCCCTCCCCAACACTGCAATCTCCACTTCCCTGACTGATCCCTACCCAACACTGCACTCACCACATCCCTGACTGATCCCTACCAAAACTGCAATCACCTCCTCCCTGACAGATTCCTACACAAAACTGAACTCTACCCCTCCCTGACTGATCCCTGAACAACACTGCACTCACCCCATACCTGACTGATATCCACCCAACACTGCAGTCCCCCCTCCCTGACTGATCCCTCCCCAACACTGCAATCTCCCCCTCCTTGACTGATCCCTACCCAACACTGCAATCTCCCCCTCCCTGACTGAACCTTACCCAACAATGCAATCCCTCCTCCCTGACTGATCCCTACCCAACACTGCAATCTCCCCCTCCTTGACTGATCCCTCCCCAACACTGCACTCACCCCCTCCCTGACTGATCGCTGCCCAACACTGCACTCACCCACTCCCTGACTGATCCCTACCCAACATTGCACTCACCCCCACCCTGACTGATCTCTACCCAACACTGCAATCTCCAACTGCCTGACTGATCCTTACCCAACACTACAATCTTCCCCTCCCTGACTGATCCTTACCCAACACTGCTATCTCCCCCTCCCTGACTGATCCTTACCGAACACTGCAATCTCACCCACCCTGACTGATACCGACACAACACTGCACTCAACCCCTCCCTGAGAGATCCCGACCTAATACTCGCTGAGTATTCCCTACCCAACACTGCAATCTCCCCCTCCCTGACTGATCCCTACCCAACACTGCAAACACCCATCCCAGACTGATCTCTACCCAACAATGCAATCTCCCCCCTCCCTGAGTGATCCATACCCAGCAATGCACTCATCCCCTCCCTGACTGATCCCCACCCAACACAGCAATCATCCCCTCCCTGACTGATTCCTTGACAACATTGCAATCTCCCCCTCCCTGACTGATCGCTCCCCAACACAGCACTCACCCACTCCCTGACTGATCCCTACGCAACACTGCAATCACCCCCTCCCTGACTGATCCCAACCCAACATTGCACTCACCGAATCCCTGACTGATCCCATGCCAACACTGCAATCTCCCCCATCCTGACTGATACCGAACCAACACTGAAATCTCCCCCTCCTTGACTGATCACTTCACAATTGCAATCTCCGCGTCCCAGACTGATCCCTAACCAACACTGCACTCACCCAATCCCTGACTGATGCCTACAAAACACTGCAATCTCCCCCTCACTGACTGATCCCTATCCAGCACTGCAATCTGTCCATCCCTGACTGATCCCTCCCCAGTACTGCACTCACCCCCTCCCTGACTGATCCCTGCCCAACACTGCACTCACCCCATTCCCTGACTGATGCCTACAAAACACTGCAATCTCCCCCTCACTGACTGATCCCTATCCAGCACTGCAATCTCCCCCTCCCTGGCTGATTCCTACCCAACTCTGCAATCTCCCCCTCCCTGACTGATAACTACCGAACACTGCAATCTCTCCATCCCTGACTGAACTCTATCCAACTCTGCAATCTCCCCCTCCCTGACTGATCCCTCCCCAACACTGCAATCTCCACCTCCCTGACTGATCCCTACCCAACACTGCACTCACCACATCCCTGACTGATCCCTACCAAAACTGCAATCACCTCCTCCCTGACAGATTCCTACACAAAACTGAACTCTACCCCTCCCTGACTGATCCCTGAACAACACTGCACTCACCCCATACCTGACTGATAGCCACCCAACACTGCAGTCCCCCCTCCCTGACTGATCCCTCCCCAACACTGCAATCTCCACTTCCCTGACTGATCCCTACCCAACACTGCACTCACCACATCCCTGACTGATCCCTACCAAAACTGCAATCACCTCCTCCCTGACAGATTCCTACACAAAACTGAACTCTACCCCTCCCTGACTGATCCCTGAACAACACTGCACTCACCCCATACCTGACTGATATCCACCCAACACTGCAGTCCCCCCTCCCTGACTGATCCCTCCCCAACACTGCAATCTCCCCCTCCTTGACTGATCCCTACCCAACACTGCAATCTCCCCCTCCCTGACTGAACCTTACCCAACAATGCAATCCCTCCTCCCTGACTGATCCCTACCCAACACTGCAATCTCCCCCTCCTTGACTGATCCCTCCCCAACACTGCACTCACCCCGTCCCTGACTGATCGCTGCCCAACACTGCACTCACCCACTCCCTGACTGATCCCTACCCAACACTGCACTCACCCCCACCCTGACTGATCTCTACCCAACACTGCAATCTCCAACTGCCTGACTGATCCTTACCCAACACTACAATCTTCCCCTCCCTGACTGATCCTTACCCAACACTGCTATCTCCCCCTCCCTAACTGATCCTTACCGAACACTGCAATCTCACCCACCCTGACTGATACCGACACAACACTGCACTCAACCCCTCCCTGAGAGATCCCGACATAATACTCGCTGAGTATTCCCTACCCAACACTGCAATCTCCCCCTCCCTGACTGATCCCTACCCAACACTGCAAACACCCATCCCAGACTGATCTCTACCCAACAATGCAATCTCCCCCCTCCCTGAGTGATCCATACCCAGCAATGCACTCATCCCCTCCCTGACTGATCCCCACCCAACACAGCAATCATCCCCTCCCTGACTGATTCCTTGACAACATTGCAATCTCCCCCTCCCTGACTGATCGCTCCCCAACACAGCACTCACCCACTCCCTGACTGATCCCTACGCAACACTGCAATCACCCCCTCCCTGACTGATCCCAACCCAACATTGCACTCACCGAATCCCTGACTGATCCCATGCCAACACTGCAATCTCCCCCATCCTGACTGATACCGAACCAACACTGAAATCTCCCCCTCCTTGACTGATCACTTCACAATTGCAATCGCCGCGTCCCAGACTGATCCCTAACCAACACTGCACTCACCCAATCCCTGACTGATGCCTACAAAACACTGCAATCTCCCCCTCACTGACTGATCCCTATCCAGCACTGCAATCTGTCCATCCCTGACTGATCCCTCCCCAGTACTGCACTCACCCCCTCCCTGACTGATCCCTGCCCAACACTGCACTCACCCCATTCCCTGACTGATGCCTACAAAACACTGCAATCTCCCCCTCACTGACTGATCCCTATCCAGCACTGCAATCTCCCCCTCCCTGGCTGATTCCTACCCAACTCTGCAATCTCCCCCTCCCTGAATGATAACTACCGAACACTGCAATCTCTCCATCCCTGACTGAACTCTATCCAACTCTGCAATCTCCCCCTCCCTGACTGATCCCTCCCCAACACTGCAATCTCCACCTCCCTGACTGATCCCTACCCAACACTGCACTCACCACATCCCTGACTGATCCCTACCAAAACTGCAATCACCTCCTCCCTGACAGATTCCTACACAAAACTGAACTCTACCCCTCCCTGACTGATCCCTGAACAACACTGCACTCACCCCATACCTGACTGATATCCACCCAACACTGCAGTCCCCCCTCCCTGACTGATCCCTCCCCAACACTGCAATCTCCCCCTCCTTGACTGATCCCTACCCAACACTGCAATCTCCCCCTCCCTGACTGAACCTTACCCAACAATGCAATCCCTCCTCCCTGACTGATCCCTACCCAACACTGCAATCTCCCCCTCCTTGACTGATCCCTCCCCAACACTGCACTCACCCCCTCCCTGACTGATCGCTGCCCAACACTGCACTCACCCCCTCCCTGACTGATCCCTACCCAACACTGCACTCACCCCCACCCTGACTGATCTCTACCCAACACTGCAATCTCCAACTCCCTGACTGATCCTTACCCAACACTACAATCTTCCCCTCCCTGACTGATCCTTACCCAACACTGCAATCTCCCCCTCCCTGACTGATCCTTACCGAACACTGCAATCCCCCCTCCCTGACTGATCCCTACCCAACACTGCAATCTCCCACTCCCTGACTGATCAATAACCAACACTGCAATCTCACCCTCCCTGTCTGATCCCGACCAAACACTGCAATCTCACCCACCCTGACTGATACCGACACAACACTGCACTCAACCCCTCCCTGAGAGATCCCGACCTAATACTCGTTGAGTATTCCCTACCCAACACTGCAATCTCCCCCTCCCTGACTGATCCCTAACCAACACTGCAATCACCCCATCCCTGACTGATCTGTATCCAACACTGCAATCACCCCTCCCTGATTGATCCCTCCCCAACACTGCAATCTCCCCCTCCCTGACTGATTCCTACCCAAGAGTGCACTCACTCCATTCCCTGGCTAATCACTTACCAACACTGCAATCTCCCCCCTCCCTGACTGATCCCTATTCAACACTGCAATTACCCCCTCCCTGACTGATCACGACCCAACACTGAAAACCCCCCTCCCTGACTGATCCCTAATCAACACTGCAATTACCCCCTCCCTGAGTGATTCCTACCCAACATTGCACTCACCACATTCCCTGGCTGATCCCTAACCAACACTGCAATCTCCCCCCTCCCTGACTGATCCCTACAAAACACTGGAATCTCCCCCTCCCTTACTGATCACGACCCAACACTGCAATTTCCCCCTCCAGGACGGATACCTATTCAACACTAAATTCACCCACTCACTGACTAATCACTAGCCAACACTGCAATTACCCCCTCCCTGACTGATCCCTGACCAACACTGCAATCTCCCCCCTCCCTGACTGATCCATATTCAACACTGCAATTACCCCCTCCCTTACTGATTCCTTCCCAACATTGCACTCACCCCATTCCCTGGCTGATCCCGAACCAACACTGCAATCTCCCCCCTCCCTGAATGATCCCTACCCAACACTGCACTTACCCCCTCCCTGACTGATCCCTACACAACACTGCAATCATCCCCTCCCTGACTGATTCCCACCCAACACTGCAATATACGCCCACGGTAACTGATCCCTACCCAACACTGCAATCACCCCCTCCCTGACTGATCCCTACCCAACACTGCAATCACCCGCTCCCTGACTGATCCCTACCCAACACTGCAATCACCCGCTCCCTGACCGATCCCAAGTGAACATTGCAATCTCCCCGTCCCTGACTGATCCAGAACCAACACTGTAATCTCCCCCTCCCTGACTGATCCCTAAACAACATTGCAATCTCACCCTCCCAGACTGATTCCCTACCCAACACTTCAATCTCCCCCTCCCTGACTGATCGCTCCCCAACACAGCACTCACCCACTCCCTGACTGATCCCAACCCAACACTGAAATCACCCCCTCCCTGACTGATCCCAACCCAACATTGCACTCACCCAATCCCTGACTGATCCCATGCCAACACTGCAATCTCCCCCACCCTGACTGATACCGCACCAACACTGAAATCTCCCCCTTCCTGACTGATCACTTCACAATTGCAATCACCCGCTCCCTGACTGATCCCAAGTGAACACTGCAATCTCCCCCTCCCTGACTGATCCAGAACCAACACTGTAATCTCCTCCTTCCTGACTGATCCCTACACAGCACTGCACTTACCCCCGCCCTGATTAATTCCTACCCTACACGGCAATCTCCAGCACCCTGATTGATCCCTACCCAACACTGCAATCACCTCCTCCCTGACTGATCCCCAACCAACACTGCAATCACCTCCTCCCTGACTGATCCCCAACCAACACTGCACTCATCCCCTCCCCGACTGCTCCCTACCCAACACTGCCATCACCACCACCCAGACTGATCCATACCCAACACTGCAATCTCCCCTTCCCTGACTGATCCCTACCCAACACTGCAATCACCCCCTCCATGACTGATCCCTACCCAACACTGCAATCTCCCCCTCACTGCCTGATCCCTATCCAACAGTGCAATCTCCCCCTCCCTTACTGATCCCGACCCGACTCTGCACTCACCCCCTCCCAGATTGATCCCTACCTCCCTACCGAACACTGCACTCGCCCCTCCCTGACTGATCCCTACTCAACACTGCAATCAATCATCCCAGAATCATCTCTACCCAACAATGCAATCACCCCCTCCCTGAATTATCCCTACCCAGCAATGCACTCATCACATCCCGGACTGATCCCCACCCAACACAGCAATCTCCCCGTCCCTGACTGATCCCTTAACAACATTGCAATCTCACCCTCCCAGACTGATTCTCTACCCAACACTGCAATCTCCCCCTCCCTGACTGATCGCTCCCCAACACAGCGCTCACCCACTCCCTGACTGATCCCTACCCAACACTGCAATCACCCCCTCCCTGACTGATACCGCACCAACACTGAAATCTCCCCCTCCCTGACTGATCACTTCACAATTGCAATCTCCCCCTCCCTGACTGATCCCTAACCAACACTGCACTCACCCAATCCCTGACTGATGCCTACAAAACACTACAATCTCCCCCTCACCGACTGATCCCTATTCGGCACTGCAATCTGTCCATCCCTGACTGATCCCTCCCCAATACTGCACTCACCCCCTCCCGGACTGATCCCTGCCCAACACTGCACTCACCCCATTCCCTGACTGATGCCAACAAAACACTGCAATCTCCTCCTCACTGACTGATCCCTATCCAGCACTGCAATCTCCCCCTCCCTGACCATTCCCTCCCCAACACTGCAATCTCCCCCTCCTTGACTGATCCCTCCCCAACACTGCAATCTCCACCTCCCTGACTGATCACTACCCAACACTGCACTCACCACATCCCTGACTGATCCCTACCAAAACTGCAATCACCTCCTCCCTGACAGATTCCTACACAAAACTGAAATCTACCCCTCCCTGACTGATCCCTGAACAACACTGCACTCACCCCATACCTGACTGATATCCACCCAACACTGCAATCCCCCTCCCTAACTGATCCCTCCCCAACACTGCAATCTTCCCCTCCCTGACTGATCCCTACCCAACACTGCAATCTCCCCCTCCCTGACTGATCCCTCCCCAACACTGCAAACTCCCCCTCCCTGACTGATCCCTAACCAACACTGCAAACTCCCCCTCCCTGACTGATCCCTCCCCAACACTGCAATCTCCCCCTCCCTGACTGATCCTTACCCAACACTGCAATCCCCCCTCCCTGACTGATCCCTACCCAACACTGCACTCACCCCCTCCCTGACTGATCCTTACCCAACACTGCACTCACCCCACCCTGACTGATCTCTACCCAACACTGCAATCTCCCCCTCCCTGACTGATCAATAACCAACACTGCAATCTCCCCCTCCCTGTCTGATCCCTACCCAACACTGCAATCTCACCCTCCCTGACTGATACCGACACAACACTGCACTCAACCCCTCCCTGGGAGATCCCGACCTAACACAGTAATCACCCCCTCGCTGAGTATTCCCTACCCAACAGTGCAATCTCCCCCTGCCTGACTGATCCCTAACCAACACTGCAATCTCCCACTCCCTGACTGATCAATAACCAACACTGCAATCTCACCCTCCCTGTCTGATCCCTACCAAACACTGCAATCTCACCCACCCTGACTGATACCGACACAACACTGCACTCAACCCCTCCCTGAGAGATCCCGACCTAATACTCGCTGAGTATTCCCTACCCAACACTGCAATCTCCCCCTCCCTGACTGATCCCTACCCAACACTGCAAACACCCATCCCAGACTGATCTCTACCCAACAATGCAATCTCCCCCCTCCCTGAGTGATCCATACCCAGCAATGCACTCATCCCCTCCCTGACCGATCCCCACCCAACACAGCAATCATCCCCTCCCTGACTGATCCCTTGACAACATTGCAATCTCCCCCTCCCTGACTGATCGCTCCCCAACACAGCACTCACCCACTCCCTGACTGATCCCTACGCAACACTGCAATCACCCCCTCCCTGACTGATCCCAACCCAACATTGCACTCACCCAATCCCTGACTGATCCCATGCCAACACTGCAATCTCCCCCATCCTGACTGATACCGAACCAACACTGAAATCTCCGCCTCCCTGACTGATCACTTCACAATTGCAATCTCCGCGTCCCAGACTGATCCCTAACCAACACTGCACTCACCCAATCCCTGACTGATGCCTACAAAACACTGCAATCTCCCCCTCACTGACTGATCCCTATCCAGCACTGCAATCTGTCCATCCCTGACTGATCCCTCCCCAGTACTGCACTCACCCCCTCCCTGACTGATCCCTGCCCAACACTGCACTCACCCCATTCCCTGACTGATGCCTACAAAACACTGCAATCTCCCCCTCACTGACTGATCCCTATCCAGCACTGCAATCTCCCCCTCCCTGGCTGATTCCTACCCAACTCTGCAATCTCAACCCTCCCTGACTGATAACTACCGAACACTGCAATCTCTCCATCCCTGACTGAACTCTATCCAACTCTGCAATCTCCCCCTCCCTGACTGATCCCTCCCCAACACTGCAATCTCCACCTCCCTGACTGATCCCTACCCAACACTGCACTCACCACATCCCTGACTGATCCCTACCAAAACTGCAATCACCTCCTCCCTGACAGATTCCTACACAAAACTGAACTCTACCCCTCCCTGACTGATCCCTGAACAACACTGCACTCACCCCATACCTGACTGATATCCACCCAACACTGCAGTCCCCCCTCCCTGACTGATCCCTCCCCAACACTGCAATCTCCACTTCCCTGACTGATCCCTACCCAACACTGCACTCACCACATCCCTGACTGATCCCTACCAAAACTGCAATCACCTCCTCCCTGACAGATTCCTACACAAAACTGAACTCTACCCCTCCCTGACTGATCCCTGAACAACACTGCACTCACCCCATACCTGACTGATATCCACCCAACACTGCAGTCCCCCCTCCCTGACTGATCCCTCCCCAACACTGCAATCTCCCCCTCCTTGACTGATCCCTACCCAACACTGCAATCTCCCCCTCCCTGACTGAACCTTACCCAACAATGCAATCCCTCCTCCCTGACTGATCCCTACCCAACACTGCAATCTCCCCCTCCTTGACTGTTCCCTCCCCAACACTGCACTCACCCCCTCCCTGACTGATCGCTGCCCAACACTGCACTCACCCCCTCCCTGACTGATCCCTACCCAACACTGCACTCACCCCCACCCTGACTGATCTCTACCCAACACTGCAATCTCCAACTGCCTGACTGATCCTTACCCAACACTACAATCTTCCCCTCCCTGACTGATCCTTACCCAACACTGCTATCTCCCCCTCCCTGACTGATCCTTACCGAACACTGCAATCCCCCCTCCCTGACTGATCCCTACCCAACACTGCAATCTCCCACTCCCTGACTGATCAATAACCAACACTGCAATCTCACCCTCCCTGTCTGATCCCTACCAAACACTGCAATCTCACCCACCCTGACTGATACCGACACAACACTGCACTCAACCCCTCCCTGAGAGATCCCGACCTAATACTCGCTGAGTATTCCCTACCCAACACTGCAATCTCCCCCTCCCTGACTGATCCCTAACCAACACTGCAATCACCCCCTCCCTGACTGATCTGTATCCAACACTGCAATCACCCCTCCCTGATTGATCCCTCCCCAACACTCCAATCTCCCCCTCCCTGACTGATTCCTACCCAAGAGTGCACTCACTCCATTCCCTGGCTAATCACTTACCAACACTGCAATCTCCCCCCTCTCTGACTGATCCCTATTCAACACTGCAATTACCCCCTCCCTGAGTGATTCCTACCCAACATTGCACTCACCACATTCCCTGGCTGATCCCTAACCAACACTGCAATCTCCCCCCTCCCTGACTGATCCCTACAAAACACTGGAATCTCCCCCTCCCTTACTGATCACGACCCAAAACTGCAATCTCCCCCTCCAGGACGAATCCCTATTCAACACTAAAGTCACCCACTCACTGACTAATCACTAGCCAACACTGCAATTACCCCCTCCCTGACTGATCCCTTACAAACACTGCAATCTCCCCCCTCCCTGACTGATCCATATTCAACACTGCAATTACCCCCTCCCTTACTGATTCCTTCCCAACATTGCACTCACCCCATTCCCTGGCTGATCCCGAACCAACACTGCAATCTCCCCCCTCCCTGACTGATTCCTACAAAACACTGGAATCTCCCCCTCCCTGACTGATCACGTCCCAACACTGCAATCTCCCCCTCCAGGACGGATCCCTATTCAACACTAAATTCACCCACTCACTGACTAATCCCTAGCCAACCCTGGAATCACAGCCTCCCTGACTGATCCCGACGCAACACTGCACTCACCCCCTCCCTGACTGATGCCTACCCAACACTGCAATCTCCCCCCTCCCTGAATGATCCCTACCCAACACTGCACTCACCCCCTCCCTGACTGATCCCTACACAACACTGCAATCATCCCCTCCCTGACTGATCCCCACCCAACACTGCAATATACGCCCACGGTAACTGATCCCTACCCAACACTGCAATCACCCCCTCCCTGACTGATCCCTACCCAACACTTCAATCAACCGCTCCCTGACTGATCCCTACCCAACACTGCAATCACCCGCTCCCTGACCGATCCCAAGTGAACACTGCAATCTCCCCCTCCCTGACTGTTCCGGAACCAACACTGTAATCTCCCCCTCCCTGACTGATCCCTAAACAACATTGCAATCTCACCCTCCCAGACTGATACCCTACCCAACACTTCAATCTCCCCCTCCCTGACTGATCGCTCCCCAACACAGCACTCACCCACTCCCTGACTGATCCCTACCCCCTACACTGAAATCACCCCCTCCCTGACTGATCCCAACCCAACATTGCACTCACCCAATCCCAGACTGATCCCATGCCAACACTGCAATCTCCCCCACCCTGACTGATACCGCACCAACACTGAAATCTCCCCCTCCCTGACTGATCACTTCACAATTGCAATCACCCGCTCCCTGACTGATCCCAAGTGAACACTGCAATCTCCCCCTCCCTGACTGATCCAGAACCAACACTGTAATCTCCCCCTTCCTGACTGATCCCTACACAGCACTGCACTTACCCCCGCCCTGATTAATTCCTACCCTGCACGGCAATCTCCAGCACCCTGATTGATCCCTACCCAACACTGCAATCACCTCCTCCGTGACTGATCCCCAACCAACACTGCAATCACCTCCTCCCTGACTGATCCCCAACCAACACTGCACTCATCCCCTCCCTGACTGCTCCCTACCCAACACTGCCATCACCCCCACCCAGACTGATCCATACCCAACACTGCCATCTCCCCTTCCCACTCTGATCCCTACCCAACACTGCAATCACCCCCTCCATGACTGATCCCTACCCAACACTGCAATCTCCCCCTCACTGACTGATCCCTATCCAACAGTGCAATCTCCCCCTCCCTTACTGATCCCTACCCGACTCTGCACTCACCCCCTCCCAGATTGATCCCTACCTCCCTACCGAACACTGCACTCGCCCCTCCCTGACTGATCCCTACTCAACACTGCAATCAATCATCCCAGAATGATCTCTACCCAACAATGCAATCACCCCCTCCCTGAGTTATCCCTACCCAGCAATGCACTCATCACATCCCTGACTGATCCCCACCCAACACAGCAATCTCCCCCTCCCTGACTGATCCCTTAACAACATTGCAATCTAACCCTCCCAGACTGATTCCCTACCCAACACTGCAATCTCCCCCTCCCTGACTGATACCGCACCAACACTGAAATCTCCCCCTCCCTGACTGATCACTTCACAATTGCAATCTCCCCCTCCCTGACTGATCCCTAACCAACACTGCACTCACCCAATCCCTGACTGATGCCTACAAAACACTGCAATCTCCCCCTCACCGACTGATCCCTATTCGGCACTGCAATCTGTCCATCCCTGACTGATCCCTCCCCAATACTGCACTCACCCCCTCCCGGACTGATCCCTGCCCAACACTGCACTCACCCCATTCCCTGACTGATGCCAACAAAACACTGCAATCTCCCCCTCACTGACTGATCCCTATCCAGCACTGCAATCTCCCCCTCCCTGGCTGATTCCTACCCAACTCTGCAATCTCCCCCTCCCTGACCATTCCGTCCCCAACACTGCAATCTCCCCCTCCTTGACTGATCACTACCCAACACTGCACTCACCACATCCCTGACTGATCCCTACCAAAACTGCAATCACCTCCTCCCTGACAGATTCCTACACAAAACTGAAATCTACCCCTCCCTGCCTGATCCCTGAACAACACTGCACTCACCCCATACCTGACTGCTATCCACCCAACACTGCAATCCCCCTCCCTAACTGATCCCTCCCCAACACTGCACTCACCCCCACCCTGACTGATCTCTACCCAACACTGCAATATCCCCCTCCCTGACTGATCAATAACCAACACTGCAATCTCCCCCTCCCTGACTGATCAATAACCAACACTGCAATCTCACCCTCACTGACTGATACCGACACAACACTGCACTCAACCCCTCCCTGGGAGATCCCGACCTAACACAGTAATCACCCCCTCGCTGAGTATTCCCTACCCAACAGTGCAATCTCCCCCTCCCTGACTGATCCCTAACCAACACTGCAATCACCCCATCCCTGACTGATCTCTATCCAACACTGCAATCACCCCTCCCTGATTGATCCATCCCCAACACTGCAATCTCCCCCGCCCTGACTGATTCCTACCCAAGGGTGCACTCACCCCATTCCCTGGCTGATCCCTTACCAACACTGCAATCTCCCCGCTCCCTGACTGATCCCTACAAAACACTGGAATCTCCCCCTCCCTGACTAATCACGACCCAACACTGCAATCTCCCCCTCCAGGACGGATCCCTATTCAACACTAAATTCACCCACTCACTGACTAATCCCTAGCCAACACTGTAATCACAGCCTCCCTGTCTGATCCCAACGCAACACTGCAATCTCCCCCTCCCTGACTGATCCCTACCCAACACTGCAATCTCCCCCAGCCTGACTGATCCCTACCCAACACTGCAATCACTCCCTCCCTGACTGATCCCCACTCAACACTGCAATATAGTCCCACGGTGACTGATTCCTACCCAACACTGCAATCTCCCGCTCCCTGACTGATCCCGACCCAACACTGCAATCTCCCGCTCCCTGACTGATCCCTACCCAACACTGCAATCTCCCCCTCCCTGACTGATCCCTACCCAACACTGCAATTACCCCCTCCCTGACTGATCCCTGACCAACACTACAATCTCCCCCCTCCCTGACTGATCCATATTCAACACTGCAATTACCCCCTCCCTTACTGATTCCTTCCCAACATTACACTCAACCCATTCCCTGTCTGATCCCTACCCAACACTGCAATCTCCCCCCTCCCTGACTGATCCCTACCCAACACTGCACTCACCCACTCCCTGACTGATCCCTACCCAACACTGCAATCATCTCCTCCCTGACTGATCCCTACCCAACACTGCAATATACGCCCACGGTAACTGTTCCCTACCTAACACTGCAATCACCCCCTCCCTGACTGATCGCAAACCAGCACTGCACTCACCCTCTCCCTGACTGATCCCTAGCCAACACTGCAATCACCCGCTCCCTGACTGATCCCTAGTGAACACAGCAATCGCCCCCTCCCTGACTGATCCAGAACCAACACTGGAATCTCCCCCTCCCTGATTGATCCCTACACAGCACTGCACTCACCCCCGCCCTGATTAATTTCTACCCAACACGCCAATCTCCCGCACCCTGATTGATCCCTACCCAACAATGCAATCACCCCCTCCCTTACTGATCCAGACACAACACTGGAATCACCTCCTCCCTGACTGATCCCCAACCAACATTGCACTCATCCCCTCCCTGACTGCTCCCTACCCAACACTGCCATCACCCCCACCCAGACTGATCCATACCCAACACTGCAATCTCCCCCTCCCTGACTGATCCCTACCCAAGACTGCAATCATCCCCTCCATGACTGATCGCTACCCAACACGGCAATATCTCCCTCCCTCACTGATCCCTACCCAACACTGCAATCTCCCGCTCATTGACTGATCCCTATCCAGCACTGCAATCTCTCCCTCCCTGGCTGATTCCTACCCAACTCTGTAATCTCCCCCTCTCTGACTGATCCCTGCACAACACTGCAATCTCCCCCTCACTGATTGATCCCTATCCAACAGTGCAATCTCCCCCTCCATTACTGATCCCTACCTGACTCTGCACTCACCCCAAACCAGGCTGATCCCGACCAAAAACTGCACTCGACCCTCCCTGACTGATCCCGACCCAAAACTGCAATCACCCATCCCAGACTGATCTCTACCCAATAATACAATCACCCCCTCCCTGAGTGATCCCTACCCAGCAATGCACTCATCACCTCCCTGACTGACCCCCACCCTGCACAGCAATCACCCCCTCCCTGACTGATCCCATAACAACATTGCAATCTCACCCTCCCAGACTGATCCCTACGCAACACTGCAATCACCCCCTCCCTGACTGATCCCTTAACAACATTGCAATCTCACCCTCCCAGACTGATCCCTACGCAACACTGCAATCACCCCCTCCCTGACTGATCCCAACCCAACACTGCACTCACCCAATCCCTGACGGATGCCTACAAAACACTGCAATCTCCCACTCCCTGACTGATCCTTACCCAACACTGCAATCCCCCCTCCCTGACTGATCCCTACCCAACACTGCACTCACCCCCTCCCGGACTGATCGCTGCCCAACACTGCACTCACCCCCTCCCTTACTGATCCCTAACCAACACTGCAATCTCACCCTCCCTGTCTGATCCCTACCCAACACAGCAATCTCACCCTCCCTGACTGATACCGACCAAACACTGCACTCAACCCCTCCCTGAGAGATCCCGACCTCACATTGTAATAACCCCCTCGCTGAGTATTCCCTACCCAACACTGCAATCTCCACCTCCCTGACTGATCCCTACCCAACACTGCAATCCCCCCCTCCCTGACTGATCCCTATTGAACACTGCAATCCCCCCCTCCCTGACTGATCCCTATTGAACACTGCAATTCCCCCCTCCCTGACTAATCCCTATTCAACGCAGCAATCATCCCCTCCCTGACTGATTTCTACCCAAGTGTGCACTCACCCATTCCTTGGCTGATCCCTACACAACACTGCAATCTCACCCTCCCTGAATGATCCCGACACATCACTGCAATCTCCTCTTCCCTGACTGATCCACACCCAACACTGCAATATACCCCCACCCTGACTGAACCCTACCCAACACTGCAATCTCCCTCTCACTGACTGATCCCTCTCCGACTGATCGCTATCCAGCACTGCAATCTCCCCCTCCCTGTCTGATCCCTACCCAACACTGCAATCTCCCATCTCTGACTGATCCCTACTGAACTCTGCAATCTCCTCCTCCCTGACTGATCCCTAGCCAACACTGTACTCACCCCCTCTCTGACTGAAACCTACCCAACTCTGCACTCACTCCCTCCCTGACTGATCACAACACAACACTGCAATCACCCCCTCCCTGACTGATCCCTACCCAAAACTGCAATCAGCTCCTCCCTCTCTTATCACTACCCAACACTACAATTCCCCCTCTCTGACTGATCCATACACAACACTGCAATCTCCTCCCTCCCTGATTGATCACTGCACAACACTGCAATCTCCCCCTCCCTGCCTGATCCCACCGCAACACTGTAATCACACCCTCCCTGATTGATCGCTACCCAACACTGCAATCACCCCCTCCCTGACTGATCGCTACCCAACACTGCACTCACCCCCTCCCTGACTGATCCCTACCCAACACTGAAATAACCCGTCCCTGACTGATCCCTGCACAACACTGCTATCTCCCCATCCCTCTCTCATCCCGACTCAACACTGCAATCTCCCCCTCGCTGACTGATCCCTTCCCAACACTGCAATCTCCCCCTCCCTGACTGATCCCTACTGAACACTGAAACTCGCCGTCCCGGACTGATCCCGACACAACACTGTACTCACCCCTTCCCTGACTGATCCCTACTGAACATTGCAATCTGCGCACTCCCTGATTTATCCCGAACCAACACTGTAATCTCGCACTCCCGGACTGATCCCTACACAACACTGCACTCACCCCATCCCTGACTGATCCGTCCCCAACACTGCAAACTCCCCATCCCTAACTAATCCCTACACAACACAGCAATTCCCCCTCCCTGACTGATCCCTGCCTAACACTGTAATCACACCCTCCATGACTGTGCCCTACCCAACACTGCAATCACCCCCTCCCTGCCTGATCCCTCCGCAACACTGTAATCACACCATCCCTGACTGATCGCTACCCAACACTGAAATCACCCCCTCCCTGACTGATCCCTGCCCAACACTGCACTCACCCCCTCCCTGACTGATCTCTACCCAACACTGCAAACTCCCACTCTCTGACTGATCCTTACCCAACACTGCAATCCCCCCTCCCTGACTGATCCATCCCCAACACTGCAATCTCCCCTCCCTGACTGATCCCTACCCAACACTGCACTCACCCCCTCCCGGACTGATCGCTGCCCAACACTGCACTCACCCCCTCCCTTACTGATCCCTAACCAACACTGCAATCTCACCCTCCCTGTCTGATCCCTACCCAACACTGCAATCTCACCCTCCCTGACTGATACCGACACAACACCGCACTCAACCCCTCCCTGAGAGATCCCGACCTCACACTGTAATCACCCCCTCGCTGAGTATTCCCTACCCAACACTGCAATCTCCCCCTCCCTGACTGATCCCTACCCAACACTGCAATACCCCCCTCCCTGACTGATCCCTATTGAACACTGCAATCCCCCCCTCCCTGACTGATCCCTACCCAACACTGTAATCCCCCCCTCCCTGACTGATCCCTATTCAACGCAGCAATCACCCCCTCCCTGACTGATTCCTACCCAAGTGTGCACTCACCCATTCCTTGGCTGATCCCTACACAACACTGCAATCTCACCCTCCCTGAATGATCCCGACACAACACTGCAATCTCCTCTTCCCTGACTGATCCACACCCAACACTGCAATATACCCCCACCCTGACTTATCCCTACCCAACACTGCAATCTCCCCCTCCCTGACTGATCCCTACCCAACACTGCAATCTCCCCCTCCCTGAATGATCCCTACCCAACACTGAAATAACCCGTCCCTGACTGATCCCTGCACAACACTGCAATCTCCCCCTCCCTGACTGATCCCTACCCAACACTGAAATAACCCGTCCCTGACTGATCCCTGCACAACACTGCAATCTCCCCCTCCCTGACTGATCCCTACCCAACATTGCAATCTCCCCCTCTCTGACTGATCCCTACCCAACACTGCAATCTCCCCCGCCCTGACTTATCCCTACCCAACATTGCAATCTCCCCCTCTCTGACTGATCCCGACCCAACACTGCAATCTCCCCCGCCCTGACTGATCCCTACCCAACATTGCAATCTCCCCCGCCCTGACTGATCCCTACCCAACACTGCAATCTCCCCCTCCCTGACTGATCCCTACCCAACACTGAAATAACCCGTCCCTGACTGATCCCTGCACAACACTGCAATCTCCCCCTCCCTGACTGATCCCTACCCAACATTGCAATCTCCCCCTCTCTGACTGATCCCTACCCAACACTGCAATCTCCCCCGCCCTGACTTATCCCTACCCAACATTGCAATCTCCCCCTCTCTGACTGATCCCTACCCAACACTGCAATCTCCCCCGCCCTGACTGATCCCTACCCAACATTGCAATCTCCCCCGCCCTGACTGATCCCTACCCAACACTGCAATCTCCCCCGCCCTGACTGATCCCTACCCAACATTGCAATCTCCCCCACCCTGACTGATCCCTACCCAACATTGCCATCTCCCCCACACTGACTGATCCCTACCCAACACTGCACTCACCCCCTCCCGGACTGGTCCCTTCTGAACATTGCAATCTGCGCACTCTCTGATTTATCCCGAACCAACACTGTAATCTCGCTCTCCCGGACTGATCCCTACACAACACTGTACTCACCCCTTCCCTGACTGATCCCTCCGCAACACTGCACTCACCCCATCCCTGACTGATCCCTCCCCAACACTGCAATCTCCCCATCCCGAACTAATCCCTACACAACACAGCAATTCCCCCCTCCCTGACTGATCCCTACCCAACACTGCAATCAGCCCCTCCCTCTCTTATCACTACCCAACACTACAATTCCCCCTCTCTGACTGATCCATACACAACACTGCAATCTCCTCCCTCCCTGATTGATCACTGCCCAACACTGCAATCTCCCCCTCCCTGCCTGATCCCACCGCAACACTGTAATCACACCCTCCCTGACTGATCCCTACCCAACACTGAAATAACCCGTCCCTGACTGATCCCTGCGCAACACTGCTATCTCCCCATCCCTCTCTCATCCCGACTCAACACTGCAATCTCCCCCTCCCTGACTGATCCCTTCCCAACACTGCAATCTCCCCCTCCCTGACTGATCCCTACTGAACACTGTAATCTCGCCTTCCCGGACTGATCCCTACACAACACTGTACTCACCCCTTCCCTGACTGATCCCTACTGAACATTGCAATCTTCGGACTCCCTGACTAATCCTAAACCAACACTGTAATCACAGCTTCCCTGACTGATGCCTACCCAACACTTTTATCTACCCCTCCCTTACTGATCCCCACACAACACTGCAATATACGCCCACGGTAACTGATCCCTACCAAACACTGCAATCACCCCCTCCCTGACTGATCGCAAACCAACACTGCACTCACCCCCTCCCTGACTGATCCCTACCCAACACTGCAATCTCCCCCTCCCTGACTGATCCCTACCCAACACTGCAATCTCCCCCACCCTGACTGATCCCAACCCAACACTGCGATCACCCCCTCCCTGACTGATCCCTACCCATCACTGCAATCTCCCCCTCCCTTACTGATCCCTAGTGAAGATTGTAATCTCCCCGTCCCTGACTGATCCCGAACCAACACTGTAATCTCCCCCTCTCTGACTGATCCCTACACAGCACTGTAGTCACCCCCGCCCTGACTAACTCCTACCCAACACTGCAATCTCCCGCACCCTGACTAATCCCTTCCCAAGACTGCAATCACCCCCTCCCTGAGTGATCCAGACACAACATTTCAATCACCTCCTCCCTGACTAATTCCTAACCAACACTGCACTCATCCCCTCCCTGACTGCTCCTTACCCAACACTGCTAACTCCCCCACCCAGACTGATCGCTACCCAACACTGCAATCTCCCCCTCCCTGACTGATCCCTACCCAACACTGCAATCTCCCCCTCCCTGACTGATCCCTACCCAACACTGCAATACCCCCCTCCCTGACTGATCCCTATTGAACACTGCAATCCCCCCCTCCCTGACTGATCCCTACCCAACACTGTAATCCCCCCCTCCCTGACTGATCCCTATTCAACGCAGCAATCACCCCCTCCCTGACTGATTCCTACCCAAGTGTGCACTCACCCATTCCTTGGCTGATCCCTACACAACACTGCAATCTCACCCTCCCTGAATGATCCCGACACAACACTGCAATCTCCTCTTCCCTGACTGATCCACACCCAACACTGCAATATACCCCCACCCTGACTTATCCCTACCCAACACTGCAATCTCCCCCTCCCTGACTGATCCCTACCCAACACTGCAATCTCCCCCTCCCTGACTGATCCCTACCCAACACTGAAATAACCCGTCCCTGACTGATCCCTGCACAACACTGCAATCTCCCCCGCCCTGACTGATCCCTACCCAACATTGCAAAATCCCCCGCCCTGACTGATCCCTACCCAACATTGCCATCTCCCCCACACTGACTGATCCCTACCCAACACTGCACTCACCCCCTCCCGGACTGGTCCCTTCTGAACATTGCAATCTGCGCACTCTCTGATTTATCCCGAACCAACACTGTAATCTCGCCCTCCCGGACTGATCCCTACACAACACTGTACTCACCCCTTCCCTGACTGATCCCTCCGCAACACTGCACTCACCCCATCCCTGACTGATCCCTCCCCAACACTGCAATCTCCCCATCCCTAACTAATCCCTACACAACACAGCAATTCCCCCCTCCCTGACTGATCCCTACCCAACACTGCAATCAGCCCCTCCCTCTCTTATCACTACCCAACACTACAATTCCCCCTCTCTGACTGATCCATACACAACACTGCAATCTCCTCCCTCCCTGATTGATCACTGCCCAACACTGCAATCTCCCCCTCCCTGCCTGATCCCACCGCAACACTGTAATCACACCCTCCCTGACTGATCCCTACCCAACACTGAAATAACCCGTCCCTGACTGATCCCTGCGCAACACTGCTATCTCCCCATCCCTCTCTCATCCCGACTCAACACTGCAATCTCCCCCTCCCTGACTGATCCCTTCCCAACATTGCAATCTCCCCCTCCCTGACTGATCCCTACTGAACACTGTAATCTCGCCTTCCCGGACTGATCCCTACACAACACTGTACTCACCCCTTCCCTGACTGATCCCTACTGAACATTGCAATCTTCGGACTCCATGACTAATCCTAAGCCAACACTGTAATCACAGCTTCCCTGACTGATGCCTACCCAACACTTTTATCTACCCCTCCCTTACTGATCCCCACACAACACTGCAATATACGCCCACGGTAACTGATCCCTACCAAACACTGCAATCACCCCCTCCCTGACTGATCGCAAACCAACACTGCACTCACCCCCTCCCTGACTGATCCCTACCCAACACTGCAATCTCCCCCTCCCTGACTGATCCCTACCCAACACTGCAATCTCCCCCACCCTGACTGATCCCAACCCAACACTGCGATCACCCCCTCCCTGACTGATCCCTACCCATCACTGCAATCACCCCCTCCCTGAGTGATCCAGACACAACATTTCAATCACCTCCTCCCTGACTAATTCCTAACCAACACTGCACTCATCCCCTCCCTGACTGCTCCTTACCCAACACTGCTAACTCCCCCACCCAGACTGATCGCTACCCAACACTGCAATCTCCCCCTCCCTGACTGATCCCTACACAACACTGCAATCTCCTCCTCCCTGACTGATCCTTACCAAACACTGCAATCTCCCCTCCCTGACTGATCCCTACCCAACACTGCAATATACGCCCACCCTGACGGAACCCTACCCAACACTGCAATCACCCCCTCCCTGACTGATCCCGACACAACTCTGCAATCACCCACTCCCTGACAGACCCCTACCCAACACTGCAATATCCCACTCCCTGACTGATCCCTACCACAGTAATCTCCCCCTCACTGACTGATCCCTCCCCAACACTACTATCTCAACCTCCCTGAATGATCCTCACACAACACTCTAATCTCCCCCTCCCTGACTGATCCCTACACAACACTCTAATCTCCCCCTCCCTGAGTGATCCCTACACAACACTAAATTCACCCACTCACTGACTAATCCCTACCCAACACTGTAATCTCCCCCCCCGACTGAACGCAAACAAACACTGCAATCACCCTCTCTCTGACTGATCCCTAACCAACACTACACTCACCTCCTCCCAGACTGATCCCTACGCAACACTGCAATCACCCCCTCCCTGACTGATCCCTATCCAACACTGTACTCACCTCCTCCCTGACTGATCCCTACCCAACACTGCAATCTCACCCTCCCTGACTGATCCCTACCCAACTCTGCAATCTCCCCCCTCCCTGGCTGATCCCTACCCAACACTGCAATTGCCCCCTCCCTGACTGATCCCTGCCCAACACTGTCATCTCCCCCACACTGACTGATCCCTACCCAACACTGCAATCACCCCCTCCCTGACTGATCCCTACCCAACACTGCAATCTCCCCCTCCCTGACTGATCCCTACCCAACACTGCAATCTCCCCCACCCTGACTGATCCCAAACTGACACTGTAATCTCCTCCTCCCTGACTGATCCCTACACAACACGGTACTCACCCCCTCCCTGAACTAATTCCTACCCAGCACTGCCCTCTCCCCCATCCTGACTGATCCCGAAACATAACTGCCGTCTCACCCACCCTGACTGCTTCCTACCCATCACTGCAATCTCGCCCTCCCTGTCTGATCCCTACCCATCACTGCAATCTCCCCCTCCCTGACTGATCCCTACTCAACACTGCAATCTCCCCCTCCCTGACTGATCCCTACCCAACACTGCAAACTCCCCCTCCCTGACTGATCCCGACCCAACACTGTAATCTCCCCCTCCCTGACTAAATCCTACCCAACACTGCAATCTCCCCCACTCTGACTGATCCCTACACAACACTTCAATCACCTCCCCCCTGACTGATCCCTCCCCAACACTTCAATCTCCTCCTCCCAGACTGATACCTAACCAACACTGCACTCATCCCCTCCCTGACTGATCCGTAACCAACACTGCAATCACCCCCTCCCTGACTGATCCCCACCCAACACTACAATATACGCGCACGGTAACTGATCCCTTCCCAACACTGCACTCACCCCCTCCCTGATTGATCCCTACCCAACACTGCAATCTCCCTCTCCCTGACTGATCCCTACCCAACACTGCAATCTCGCCCTCCCTGACTGATCGCTGCCCAACACTGCCATCTCCCACACCCTGACTGATCCCTACCCAACACTGCAATATCCCCTTCCCTGACTGATCCCGACCAAGCACAGTAATCTCCCCCTCACTGACTGATCCCTCCCCAACACTACTATTTCAACCTCCCTGAATGATCCCTACCAAACACTGTAATCTCCCCCTCCCTGACTGATCCCGACACAACACTGTAATCTCCCCCTCCCTGAGTGATTCCTACACAACACTAAAATCACCCACTCACTGACTAATCCCAACCCAAGACTGCAATCTCCCCCTCCCTGACTGAAAGCTACCTAACACTGTAATTACACGATCCCAGACTGATTCCTACGCAACACTGCAATCACCGCCTCCCTGACTGATCCCTATCCAACACTGCACTCACCTCCTAACTGACTGATCCCTACACAACACTGCAATCACCCCCTCCCTGGCTGATGCCTACCCAACACTACAATTGCCCCCTCCCTGACTGATCCCTACCCAACACTGCAATCACCCCCTCCCTGACTGATCCCTACCGAACTCTGCAATCTCCCCCCTCCCTGGCTGATCCCGACCCAACACTGCAATTGCCCCCTCCCTGACTGATCCCTGCCCAACACTGCCATCTCCCCCACCCTGACTGTTCCTGACCGAACACTGCAATCTCACCCTCCCTGACTGATCCCTACCCAACACTGCAATCTCACCCTCCCTGACGGATCCCTGCCCAACACTGCCATCTCCCGCACCCTGACTAATCCCTACCCAACACTGCAATCACCCCCTCCCTGACTGATCCGTACCCAACACTGCAATCTCACCCACCCTGACTGATCCCTACCCAACACTGCAATCTCACCCACCCTGACTGATCCCTACCCAACATGCAATCACGCACTCCCTGACTGATCCCCACCCAACACTGCAATCACCCCCTCCCTGACCGATCCCTACCCAACACTGCAATCTCCCCCACCCTGACTGATCCCTACCCAACACTGCAATCTCACCCTCCCTGACTGATCCCTGCCCAACACTGCCATCTCCCCCACCCTGACTGATCCCTACCCAACACTGCAATCACCCCCTCCCTGACTAATCCCTACCCAACACTGCAATCTCCCCCACCCTGACTGATCCCTACCCAACACTGCAATCTCACCCTCCCTGACTGATCCCTGCCCCACACTGCCATCTCCCCCACCCTGACTGATCCCTACCCAACACTGCAATCACCCCCTCCCTGACTAATCCCTACCCAACACTGCAATATCCCCCACCCTGACTGATCCCTACCCAACACTGCAATCACGCCCTCCCTGACTGATCTCCACCCAACACTGCAATTTACGCCCACCCTGACTGAACCCTACCAAACATTGCAATCACCCCCTCCCTGACTGATCGCAAACCAACACTGCAATCACCCTCTCCCTGACACATCCCTAACCAACACTGCACTCATCCCCTCCCTGACTGCTTCCTACCCAACACTGCAATCTCACCCTCCCTGACTGATCCCTGCCCAACACTGCCATCTCCCCCACCTTGACTGATCTCTACCCAACACTGCAATATACACCCACCCTGACCGATCCATACCCAAAAATGCAATCATCCCTCCCTGACTGATCGCAAACCAACACTGCACTAACCCCCTCCCTGACTGATCCCTACCCAACATTGCAATCACCCCCTCCCTGACTGATCCCTGCTGAACACTGCAATTTCCCCTCCCTGACTGATCCCAAACCGACACTGTAATCTCCTCCTCCCTGACTGATCCCGACACAACACGGTACTCACCCCCTCCCTGAACTAATTCCTACCCAGCACTGCCCTCTCCCCCATCCTGACTGATCCCGAAACATAACTGCCGTCTCACCCACCCTGACTGCTCCCTACCCATCACTGCAATCTCCCCCTCCCTGACTGATCCCTACTCAACACTGCAAACTCCCACTCCCTGACTGATCCCGACCCAACACTGCAATCTCCCCCACACTGACTGATCCCTACCCATCACTTCAATCTCGCCCTCCCTGACTGATCCCTACCCATCACTGCAATCTCCCCCTCCCTGACTGATCCCTACTCAACACTGCAATCTCCCCCTCCCTGACTGATCCCTACTCAACACTGCAAACTCCCCCTACCTGACTGATCCCGACCCAACACTGCAATCTCCCCCACACTGACTGATCCCTACCCAACACTGCAATCACCCCCTCCCTGTCTGATCCCTACTGAACACTGTAATCTCCCCCTCACTGACTAAATCCTACCCAACACTGCAATCTCCCCCACCCTGACTGATCCCTACACAACACTAAAATCACCTCCCCCCTGACTGATCCCTCCCCAACACTTCAATCTCCTCCTCCCAGACTGATACCTAACCAACACTGCACTCATCCCCTCCCTGACTGATCCCTAACCAACACTGCAATCACCCCCTCCCTGACTGATCCCCACCCAACACTACAATATACGCCGACGGTAACTGATCCCTACCCAACACTGCACTCACGAACTCCCTGACTGATCCCTACCCAACACTGCAATCACCCCCTCCCAGACTGATCCCTGCCCAACACTGCCATCTCCCCCACCCTGACTGATCCCTACCCAACACTGCAATCACCCCGTCCCTGACTGATCCCTACCCAACACTGCAATCACCCCGTCCCTGACTGATCCCGACCAAACACAGTAATCTCCCCCTCACTGACTGATCCCTCCCCAACACTACTATTTCACCTCCCTGACTGATCCCTACCCAACACTGCAATCTCACCCACCCTGACTGATCCCTACCCAACAATGAAATCTCACCGACCCTGACTGATCCCGAAACAACATGCAATCACGCCCACCCTGACTGATCTCCACCCAACACTGCAATACACGCCCTCCCTGACTGATCCCTACCGAACTCTGCAATCTCCCCCCTCCCTGGCTGATCCCGACCCAACACTGCAATTGCCCCCTCCCTGACTGATCCCTGCCCAACACTGCCATCTCCCCCACCCTGACTGTTCCTGACCCAACACTGCAATCTCACCCTCCCTGACTGATCCCTACCCAACACTGCAATCTCACTCTCCCTGACGGATCCCTGCCCAACACTGCCATCTCCCACACCCTGACTAATCCCTACCCAATAGTTCAATCATCCCTCCCTGACTGATCGCAGGGAGTGCAGCATTGTCATAGGGTCAGTATGGAGGGACTGCAGCATTGTCAGAGGATCAGTGTGGAGGGAGTGCAGCATTGTCATTGGGTCAGTGTGGAGGGAGTGCAGCATTGTCGGAGGATCAGTATGGAGGGGGTGCAGCATTGGCAGAGGATCAGTGTGGAGGGAGTACAGCATTGTCAGAGGGTCAGTGTGGAGGGAGTGCAGCATTGACATTGGGTCAGTGTGGAGGGAGTGCAGCAGTGTCAGAGGATCAGTGAGGAGGGGTTGCAGCATTGTCAGAGGATCAGTGTGGAGGGTTGCAGCATTGTCAGAGGATCAATGTGGAGGGAGTGCAGCATTGTCAAGAGTATCAGAATGGAGGGAGTGAGTAATTGTCAGAGCATTAGTGTGGAGGGTGTGCAGCATTGTAAGAGGATCAGTATGGAAGGGGTACAGCATTGTCAGAGAGTCAGTATGGAGGGGGTACAGCATTGTCAGAGTCAGTGTGGAGGGAGGGCAGCATTGTAAGAGGATCAGTGTGGACGGAGTGCAGCATTGTCAGAGAGTCAGTGTGGGGGGAGTGCAGAAGTGTCAGAGGGTCAGTATGGAGGGAGTCCAGCATTGTCAGAGAATCAGTGTGGAGGGAGTGCAGCATTGTCAGAGGGTCAGTGAGGAGGGAGTGCAGCATTGTCAGGCGATCAGTGTTGGGGGGGTGCAGCATTGTCAGAGGGTCAGTGTGAAGGGAGTGCATTGTTGTCAGAGGGTCAGTGTGGAGGGAGTGCAGCATTGTCAGAGGGTCAGTGTGGAGGGAGTGCAGCATTGTCAGACGGTCAGTATGGAGGGAGTGCAGCATTGTCAGAGGGTCAGTGTGGAGGGAGTGCATCATTGTCAGATGGTCAGTGTGGAGGGAGTGCAGCATTGTCAGAGGATCAGTGTGGAGGGAGTGCAGCATTGTCAGAAGATCAATGTGGAGGGGGTGAAGAATTGTCAGAGGATCAGTGTGCAGGGAGTGCAGAAAAGTCAGAGGATCAGTGTGGATGGAGTGCATCATTGTCAGAGTGTCAGTGTGGAGGGAGTGCACAATTGTCAGAGGATCAGTGTAGTGGGAGTGCAGAATTATCAAAGGATCAGTGTGGTGGGAGTACAGCAATCTCAGTTGGTCAGTGTAGAGGGAGTGCAGCATTGTCAGAGGATCAGTGTGGAGGGGTTGCAGCATTGTCATAGGATGAGCGTGTAGGGAGTGCATCAGTGTCAGATTGTCACTGTGGAGGGAGTGCAGCATTGTTTGAGGATCAGTGTGGAGGAAGTGCAGCATTGTTCGAGGATCAGTGTTGAGGGAGTGCAGAATTGTCAGAGGATCAGTGTGGAGGGAGTGCAGCATTCTCAGAGGATCAGTGTGGAGGGAGTGCAGCATTGTCAGAGGATCACTGTGGAGGGAGTTCAGCATTGTCAGAGGATCAGTTTGGGGGGGGTGCAGCATTGTCAGAAGGTCATTGTGGAGGGAGTGCTGCATTGTCAGAGAGTCAGTCTGGAGGGAGTGCAGCTTTGTCAGAGGGTCAGTGTGAAGGGTAGTGCAGCATTATCAGACGGTCAGTATGGAGGGAGTGCAACATTGTCAGATGGTCAGTGTGGAGGGAGTGCATCATTCTCAGAGGGTCAGTGTGGAGGGAGTGCAGCATTGTCAGAGGATCAGTGTGGAGGAAGAGCATCATTGTCAGAGGATCAGTGTGGAGGGGGTGCCGCATTGTCAGAGGATCAGTGTGGAGGGGGTGCCGCATTGTCAGATTGTCAGTGTGGAGGGAGTGCATCATTGTCAGAGGGTCAGTGTGGAGGGAGTGCAGCATTGTCAGAGGATCAGTGTGGAGGGAGTGCATCATTGTCAGAGGGTCAGTGTGGCGGGAGTACAGCATTGCCAGAGTGTCAGTGTGGAGAGAGTGCTTCATTGTCAGAGGGTCAGTGTGGAGGGAGTACAGCATTGGCTAAGGGTCTGTGTGGAGGAAGTTAGTATTGTCAGAGGATTAGTGTGGAGGGAGTACAGCATTGTCAGTGGGTCAGTGTGGAGGGCGTGCAGCATTGTCAGAGGATCAGTGTGGAGGAAGAGCATCATTGTCAGAGGATCAGTGTGGGGGGCGTGCCGCATTGTCAGAGGATCAGTGTGGAGGGGGTGCCGCATTGTCAGATTGTCAGTGTGGAGGGAGTGCATCATTGTCAGAGGGTCAGTGTGGAGAGAGTGCAGCATTGTCAGAGGGTCAGTATGGAGGGAGTGCAGCATTGTCAGAGGATCAGTGTGGAGGGAGTGCATCATTGTCAGAGGGTCAGTGTGGCGGGAGTACAGCATTGCCAGAGTGTCAGTGTGGAGAGAGTGCTTCATTGTCAGAGGGTCAGTGTGGAGGGAGTACAGCATTGGCTAAGGGTCTGTGTGGAGGAAGTTAGTATTGTCAGAGGATTAGTGTGGAGGGAGTACAGCATTGTCAGTGGGTCAGTGTGGAGGGCGTGCAGCATTGTCAGAGGATCAGTGTGGAGGAAGAGCATCATTGTCAGAGGATCAGTGTGGGGGGCGTGCCGCATTGTCAGAGGATCAGTGTGGAGGGGGTGCCGCATTGTCAGATTGTCAGTGTGGAGGGAGTGCATCATTGTCAGAGGGTCAGTGTGGAGAGAGTGCAGCATTGTCAGAGGGTCAGTGTGGAGGGAGTGCCGCATTGTCAGAGAGTCAGTCTGGAGGGAGTGCAGCTTTGTCAGAGGGTCAGTGTGAAGGGTAGTGCAGCATTATCAGACGGTCAGTATAGAGGGCGTGCAACATTGTCAGATGGTCAGTGTGGAGGGAGTGCATAATTGTCAGAGGGTCAGTGTGGAGGGAGTGCAGCATTGTCAGAGGATCAGTGTGGAGGAAGAGCATCATTGTCAGAGGATCAGTGTGGAGGGGGTGCCGCATTGTCAGAGGATCAGTGTGGAGGGGGTGCCGCATTGTCAGATTGTCAGTGTGGAGGGAGTGCATCATTGTCAGAGGGTCAGTGTGGAGGGAGTGCAGCATTGTCAGAGGATCAGTGTGACGGGAGTGCAGCATTGTCAGAGGATCAGTGTGGAGGGAGTACAGCATTGTCAGAGTATCAGTGTGGAGGGAGTGCATCATTGTCAGAGGGTCAGTGTGGCGGGAGTACAGCATTGCCAGAGTGTCAGTGTGGAGAGAGTGCTTCATTGTCAGAGGGTCAGTGTGGAGGGAGTACAGCATTGGCTAAGGGTCTGTGTGGAGGAAGTTAGTATTGTCAGAGGATTAGTGTGGAGGGAGTACAGCATTGTCAGTGGGTCAGTGTGGAGGGAGTGCAGCATTCTCAGAGGATCAGTGTGGAGGGAGTGCAGCATTGTCAGAGGATCACTGTGGAGGGAGTGCAGCATTGTCATTGGGTCAGAGTGGAGGGAGTGCAGCATTGTCAGAGGATTAGTATGGAGGGGGTGCAGCATTGGCAGAGGATCAGTGTGGAGGTAGTACAGCATTGTCAGAGGGTCAGTGTGGAGGGAGTGCAGCATTGTCATTGGGTCAGTGTGGAGGGAGTGCAGCATTGTCAGAGGATCAGTATGGAGGGGGTGCAGCATTGTCAGAGGATCAGTGTGGAGGGGTGCAGACTTGTCAGAGGATCAATGTGGAGGGGGTGCAGGATTGTCAGAGTATCAGCATGGAGGGAGTGAGTAATTGTCAGAGCATTAGTGTGGAGGGAGTGCAGCATTATCAGAGGGTCAGTGTGGAGCGAGTGCAGCATTGTAAGAGGATCAGTATGGTGGGGGTACAGCATTGTCAGAGAGTCAGTGTGGAGGGGGTACAGCATTGTCAGAGTCAGTGTGGAGGGAGGGCAGCATTGTAAGAGGATCAGTGTGGACGGAGTGCAGCATTGTCAGAGAGTCAGTGTGGGGGGAGTGCAGAAGTGTCAGAGGGTCAGTATGGAGGGAGTCCAGCATTGTCAGAGGATCAGTGTGGAGGGAGTGCAGCATTGTCAGTGGATCAGTGTGGAGGGTGTGTTGCATTGTCAGAGGGTCAGTGTGGAGGGAGTGCAGCATTGTCAGACGATCAGTGTGGAGGGAGTGCAGCATTGTCAGAGGATCAGTGTGGAGGGTGTGCATCATTGTCAGAGGGTCAGTATGGAGGCAGTGCAGCATTGTCAGAGGAACAGTGTGGAGGGGGTGCAGCGTTGTCTGAGTGTCAGTGTGGAGGGAGTGCATCATTGTCAGAATGTCAGTGTGGAGGGAGTTCAGCATTGTCAGAGGATCAGTTTGGGGGGGGTGCAGCATTGTCAGAAGGTCATTGTGGATGGAGTGAAGCATTATCAGAATATCAGTGTGGAGGAAGTGCAGCATTGTCAGAGGATCAGTATGGCGGGAGTGCAGCATTGTCAGAAAGTTAGTGTGGAGGGAGTGCAGTATTGTCAGAGGGTCAGTGTGGAGGGAGTGCAGCATTGTCAGAGGGTCAGTGTGGAGGGAGTGCCGCATTGTCAGAGAGTGAGTCTGGAGGGAGTGCAGCTTTGTCAGAGGGTCAGTGTGAAGGGTAGTGCAGCATTATCAGACGGTCAGTTTGGAGGGAGTGCAACATTGTCAGATGGTCAGTGTGGAGGGAGTGCATCATTGTCAGAGGGTCAGTGTGGAGGGAGTGCAACATTGTAAGAGGATCAGTGTGGAGGAAGAGCATCATTGTCAGAGGATCAGTGTGGAGGGGGTGCCGCATTGTCAGAGGATCAGTGTGGAGGGGGTGCCGCATTGTCAGATTGTCAGTGTGGAGGGAGTGCATCATTGTCAGAGGGTCAGTGTGGAGGGAGTGCAGCATTTTCAGAGGATCAGTGTGGAGGGAGTGCAGCATTGTCAGAGGGTCAGTGTGGAGGGAGTGCAGCATTGTCAGACGGTCAGTATGGAGGGAGTGCAGCATTGTCAGAGGGTCAGTGTGGAGGGAGTGCATCATTGTCAGATGGTCAGTGTGGAGGGAGTGCAGCATTGTCATAGGATCAGTGTGGAGGGAGTGCAGCATTGTCAGAAGATCAATGTGGAGGGGGTGAAGAATTGTCAGAGGATCAGTGAGCAGGGAGTGCAGAATTGTCAGAGGATCAGTGTGGATGGAGTGCATCATTGTCAGAGTGTCAGTGTGGAGGGAGTGCACAATTGTCAGAGTGTCAGTGTAGTGGGAGTGCAGAATTATCAAAGGATCAGTGTGGTGGGAGGACAGCAATCTCAGTGGGTCAGTGTGGAGGTAGTGCAGCATTGTCAGAGGATCAGTGTAGTGGGAGAGCAGAATTATCAGAGGATCAGTGTGGTGGGAGTACAGCAATCTCAGTGGGTCAGTGTAGAGGGAGTGCAGCATTGTCAGAGGATCAGTGTGGAGGAAGAGCATCATTGTCAGAGGAGCAGTGTGGAAGGGGTGCCGCATAGTCAGAGGATCAGTGTGGAGGGGGTGCCGCATTGTCAGATTGTCAGTGTGGAGGGAGTGCAGCATTGTCAGAGGGTCAGTGTGGAGGGAGTGCAGCATTGTCAGAGGATCAGTGTGGCGGGAGTGCAGCATTGTCAGAGGATCAGTGTGGAGGGAGTACAGCATTGTCAGAGGGTCAGTATGGAGGGAGTGCAGCATTGTCAGAGGATCAGTGTGGAGGGAGTGCATCATTGTCAGAGGGTCAGTGTGGCTTGAGTACAGCATTGCCAGAGTGTCAGTGTGGAGAGAGTGCTTCATTGTCAGAGGGTCAGTGTGGAGGGAGTACAGCATTGGCTAAGGGTCTGTGTGGAGGAAGTTAGTATTGTCAGAGGATTAGTGTGGAGGGAGTACAGCATTGTCAGTGGGTCAGTGTGGAGGGCGTGCAGCATTGTCAGAGGATCAGTGTGGAGGAAGAGCATCATTGTCAGAGGATCAGTGTGGGGGGCGTGCCGCATTGTCAGAGGATCAGTGTGGAGGGGGTGCCGCATTGTCAGATTGTCAGTGTGGAGGGAGTGCATCATTGTCAGAGGGTCGGTGTGGAGAGAGTGCAGCATTGTCAGAGGGTCAGTGTGGAGGGAGTGCCGCATTGTCAGAGAGTCAGTCTGGAGGGAGTGCAGCTTTGTCAGAGGTTCAGTGTGAAGGGTAGTGCAGCATTATCAGACGGTCAGTATAGAGGGCGTGCAACATTGTCAGATGGTCAGTGTGGAGGGAGTGCATCATTGTCAGAGGGTCAGTGTGGAGGGAGTGCAGCATTGTCAGAGGATCAGTGTGGAGGGAGTGCATCATTGTCAGAGGGTCAGTGTGGAGGGAGTGCAGCATTTTCAGAGGATCAGTGTGGAGGGAGTGCAGCATTGTCAGAGGGTCAGTGTGGAGGGAGTGCAGCATTGTCAGACGGTCAGTGTGGAGGGAGTGCAGCATTGTCATAGGATCAGTGTGGAGGGAGTGCAGCATTGTCAGAAGATCAATGTGGAGGGGGTGAAGAATTGTCAGAGGATCAGTGTGCAGGGAGTGCAGAATTGTCAGAGGATCAGTGTGGATGGAGTGCATCATTGTCAGAGGGTCAGTGTGGAGGGAGTGCAGCATTTTCAGAGGATCAGTGCGGAGGGAGTGCAGCATTGTCAGAGGGTCAGTGTGGAGGGAGTGCATCATTGTCAGAGGGTCAGTGTGGAGGGAGTGCAGCATTTTCAGAGGATCAGTGTGGAGGGAGTGCAGCATTGTCAGAGGGTCAGTGTGGAGGGAGTGCAGCATTGTCAGACGGTCAGTATGGAGGGAGTGCAGCATTGTCAGAGGGTCAGTGTGGAGGGAGTGCATCATTGTCAGATGGTCAGTGTGGAGGGAGTGCAGCATTGTCATAGGATCAGTGTGGAGGGAGTGCAGCATTGTCAGAAGATCAATGTGGAGGGGGTGAAGAATTGTCAGAGGATCAGTGAGCAGGGAGTGCAGAATTGTCAGAGGATCAGTGTGGATGGAGTGCATCATTGTCAGAGTGTCAGTGTGGAGGGAGTGCACAATTGTCAGAGGATCAGTGTAGTGGGAGTGCAGAATTATCAAAGGATCAGTGTGGTGGGAGGACAGCAATCTCAGTGGGTCAGTGTGGAGGTAGTGCAGCATTGTCAGAGGATCAGTGTAGTGGGAGAGCAGAATTATCAGAGGATCAGTGTGGTGGGAGTACAGCAATCTCAGTGGGTCAGTGTAGAGGGAGTGCAGCATTGTCAGAGGGTCAGTGTGGAGGGAGTGCAGCATTGTCAGAGGATCAGTGTGACGGGAGTGCAGCATTGTCAGAGGATCAGTGTGGAGGGAGTACAGCATTGTCAGAGTATCAGTGTGGAGGGAGTGCATCATTGTCAGAGGGTCAGTGTGGCGGGAGTACAGCATTGCCAGAGTGTCAGTGTGGAGAGAGTGCTTCATTGTCAGAGGGTCAGTGTGGAGGGAGTACAGCATTGGCTAAGGGTCTGTGTGGAGGAAGTTAGTATTGTCAGAGGATTAGTGTGGAGGGAGTACAGCATTGTCAGTGGGTCAGTGTGGAGGGAGTGCAGCATTCTCAGAGGATCAGTGTGGAGGGAGTGCAGCATTGTCAGAGGATCACTGTGGAGGGAGTGCAGCATTGTCATTGGGTCAGTGTGGAGGGAGTGCAGCATTGTCAGAGGATTAGTATGGAGGGGGTGCAGCATTGGCAGAGGATCAGTGTGGAGGTAGTACAGCATTGTCAGAGGGTCAGTGTGGAGGGAGTGCAGCATTGTCATTGGGTCAGTGTGGAGGGAGTGCAGCATTGTCAGAGGATCAGTATGGAGGGGGTGCAGCATTGTCAGAGGATCAGTGTGGAGGGGTGCAGACTTGTCAGAGGATCAATGTGGAGGGGGTGCAGGATTGTCAGAGTATCAGCATGGAGGGAGTGAGTAATTGTCAGAGCATTAGTGTGGAGGGAGTGCAGCATTATCAGAGGGTCAGTGTGGAGGGAGGGCAGCATTGTAAGAGGATCAGTGTGGCCGGAGTGCAGCATTGTCAGAGAGTCAGTGTGGGGGGAGTGCAGCATTGTCAGAGTCAGTGTGGAGGGAGGGCAGCATTGTAAGAGGATCAGTGTGGACGGAGTGCAGCATTGTCAGAGAGTCAGTGTGGGGGGAGTGCATAAGTGTCAGAGGGTCAGTATGGAGGGAGTCCAGCATTGTCAGAGGATCAGTGTGGAGGGTGTGTTGCATTGTCAGAGGGTCAGTGTGGAGGGAGTGCAGCATTGTCAGACGATCAGTGTGGAGGGAGTGCATCATTGTCAGAGGGTCAGTATGGAGGCAGTGCAGCATTGTCAGAGGAACAGTGTGGAGGGGGTGCAGCGTTGTCTGAGTGTCAGTGTGGAGGGAGTGCATCATTGTCAGAATGTCAGTGTGGAGGGAGTTCAGCATTGTCAGAGGATCAGTTTGGGGGGGGTGCAGCATTGTCAGAAGGTCATTGTGGATGGAGTGAAGCATTATCAGAATATCAGTGTGGAGGAAGTGCAGCATTGTCAGAGGATCAGTATGGCGGGAGTGCAGCATTGTCAGAAAGTTAGTGTGGAGGGAGTGCAGTATTGTCAGAGGGTCAGTGTGGAGGGAGTGCAGCATTGTCAGAGGGTCAGTGTGGAGGGAGTGCCGCATTGTCAGAGAGTCAGTCTGGAGGGAGTGCAGCTTTGTCAGAGGGTCAGTGTGGAGGGAGTGCATCATTGTCAGAGGGTCAGTGTGGAGGGAGTGCAGCATTGTCAGAGGATCAGTGTGGAGGAAGAGCATCATTGTCAGAGGATCAGTGTGGAGATGGTGCCGCATTGTCAGAGGATCAGTGTGGAGGGGGTGCCGCATTGTCAGATTGTCAGTGTGGAGGGAGTGCATCATTGTCAGAGGGTCAGTGTGGAGGGAGTGCAGCATTGTCAGAGGATCAGTGTGGAGGGAGTACAGCATTGTCAGAGGGTCAGTATGGAGGGAGTGCAGCATTGTCAGAGGATCAGTGTGGAGGGAGTGCATCATTGTCAGAGGGTCAGTGTGGCGGGAGTACAGCATTGCCAGAGTGTCAGTGTGGAGAGATTGCTTCATTGTCAGAGGGTCAGTGTGGAGGGAGTACAGCATTGGCTAAGGGTCTGTGTGGAGGAAGTTAGTATTGTCAGAGGATTAGTGTGGAGGGAGTACAGCATTGTCAGTGGGTCAGTGTGGAGGGCGTGCAGCATTCTCAGAGGATCAGTGTGGAGGGAGTGCAGCATTGTCAGAGGATCACTGTGGAGGGAGTACAGCATTGTCATTGTGTCAGTGTGGAGGGAGTGCAGCATTGTCAGAGGATTAGTATGGAGGGGGTGCAGCATTGGCAGAGGATCAGTGTGGAGGTAGTACAGCATTGTCAGAGGGTCAGTGTGGAGGGAGTGCAGCATTGTCATTGGGTCAGTGTGGAGGGAGTGCAGCATTGTCAGAGGATCAGTATGGAGGGGGTGCAGCATTGTCAGAGGATCAGTGTGGAGGGGTGCAGCCTTGTCAGAGGATCAATGTAGAGGGGGTGCAGGATTGTCAGAGTATCAGCATGGAGGGAGTGAGTAATTGTCAGAGCATTAGTGTGGAGGGAGTGCAGCATTATCAGAGGGTCAGTGTGGAGGGAGTGCAGCATTGTAAGAGGATCAGTATGGAGGGGGTACTGCATTGTCAGAGAGTCAGTGTGGAGGGGGTACAGCATTGTCAGAGTCAGTGTGGAGGGAGGGCAGCATTGTAAGAGGATCAGTGTGGACGGAGTGCAGCATTGTCAGAGAGTCAGTGTGGGGGGAGTGCAGAAGTGTCAGAGGGTCAGTATGGAGGGAGTCCAGCATTGTCAGACAATCAGTGTGGAGGGTGTGTTGCATTGACAGAGGGTCAGTGTGGAGGGAGTGCAGCATTGTCAGACGATCAGTGTGGAGGGGGTGCAGCATTGTCAGAGGGTCAGTGTGAAGGGAGTGCATTGTTGTCAGAGGGTCAGTGTGGAGGTAGTGCAGCATTGTCAGAGGGTCAGTGTGGAGGGAGTGCAGCATTGTCAGACGGTCATTATGGAGGGAGTGCAGCATTGGCAGAGGGTCAGTGTGGAGGGAGTGCAGCATTGTCAGAGGATCAGTGTGGAGGGAGTGCAGCATTGTCAGAAGGTCAATTTGGAGGGGGTGCAGAATTGTCAGAGGATCAGTGTGCAGGGAGTGCAGAATTGTCAGAGGATCAGTGTGGATGGAGTACATCATTGTCAGAGGGTCAGTGTGGAGGGAGTGCACAATTGTCAGATGATCAGTGTAGTGGGAGTGCAGAATTATCAAAGGATCAGTGTGGTGGGAGTACAGCAATCTCAGTGGGTCAGTGTGGAGGGAGTGCAGCATTGTCAGAGGATCAGTGTAGTGGGAGTGCAGAATTATCAGAGGATCAGTGTGGAGGGGGTGCAGCATTGTCAGAGGGTCAGGACGGGGGATTGCAGCATTGTCAGAGGATCAGTGTGGAGGAAGTGCAGCATTGTCAGAGGATCAGTGTGGAGGGAATACAGCATTGTCAGTTGGTCAGTGTGAAGGAAGTGCCGCATTGTCAGAGGGTCAGTGTGGAGGGAGTGCAGCATTGTCAGAGCGTCATTGTGGAGGGACTGCAGCATTGTCTGAGGATCAGTGTGGAGCGGGTGCAGCATTGTCAGAGGGTCAGTGTGGAGGGAGTGCATCATTGTCAGTGGGTCAGTGTGGAGGGAGTGCATCATTGTCCGATGGTCAGTGTGGGGGGAGTGCAGCAGTATCAGAGGGTCAGTATGGAGGGGGTGCAGCATTGTCAGAGAGTCAGGACGGAGGGAGTGCATCAGTGTCAGAGGGTCAGTGTGGAGGGAGTGCAGCATTGTTAGAGGATCAGTGTGGCGGAAGTGCAGCATTGTTAGAGGATCAGTGTTGAGGGAGTGCAGAATTGTCAGTGGATCAGTGTGGAGGGAGTGCAGCATTCTCAGAGGATCAGTGTGGAGGGGGTGCAGCATTGTCAGAGGATCAGTATGGAGGGGGTGCAGCATTGTCAGAGGATCACTGTGGAGGGAGTGCAGCATTGTCAGGGGATCAGTGTGGAGGGTGTGCATCATTGTCAGCGGGTCAGTATGGAGGCAGTGCAGCATTGTCAGAGGAACAGTGTGGAGGGGGTGCAGAATTATCAGAGTGTCAGTGTGGTGGGAGTACTTCATTGCCAGAGGATCAGTGTGGAGGAGTACAGCATTGTCACTGGGTCAGTATGGAGGAAGTGCAGCATTGTCAGAGGATCAGTGTGGAGGGGGTGCAGCGTTGTCAGAGGGTCAGTGTGGAGGGAGTGCATCATTGTCAGAATGTCAGTGTGGAGGGAGTTCAGCATTGTCAGAGGATCAGTTTGGGGGGAGTGCAGCATTGTCAGATGGTCATTGTGGCGGGGGTACAGCATTGTCAGAGGATCAGTGTGGAGGGAGTGCAGCAGAGAGCGGCGGGAGCTGGGCGGAAGTTCAGACGGAGCGCAAAGCTGGTCGGGTAGGTAAGTGATTGTTATTAGAGTGGGTGTGTTCTAAACCCCAGGTCCTACAAAGTAGGGTCTCCCTCCCTCCCTCCTCCTCTAAACTTAATTAAGAATCCACAGAGTTGCCATAGGAAGAGGGTCTAAGGAAGTTTAGATCGAAGAGTGAGGCTTCAGCTCAGGAATCTTGATAAAGAGGTTGAGTAAAGAGATTACGCCACAGTTGAAGAGGGTGAAGACATGACTGCTCAGCTGGTTCAGTGCGCTACGTGTTTGATGTGGCAAGTCAACGACTCTGGTGTGTCTGGCTCGTATATGTGTGGAAAGTTTGCGCACATTCAGCAATTGACCGAGCATATTGCAGCACTGACGAAAAAACTCGAAGACCTTAGGCTCATCCTAGAGAACGAGATCTTTCTGGACAAGACCTTCAGTGATGTTATTACACCAATCATGCCAGAAGAGAGCAGAAGAGTGCAGACGATGAGGAAGGCAGAGAGGAGATAGGTGCAAGAGACGCCGGGAGAAGTACCTGTCAGGAACAAGTTGAAGCTTTTGGAAACAGTAGAGTCTGATGACACTACCAGTTCGCAAGGCGGCCATGTTTGTCAATCAAAAGTTGCCGCAGAAGCAGAGCGGAAGAGTCGGACATCACATAGAGCCGTGGTAATAGGGGACTCCATCGTGAGAGGAACTGACCGGGGTTTTTGTGGCAGCAGACGGGATTTAAGGATGGTGTGTTGCTTTCCTGGTGCTCGAGTGAAAGACATCGCGGACAGAGTGCAGGACATCCTCAAGGACGAGGGAGAAGAGCCCGAGGTGGTGGTACACGTCGGCACAAATGATGTCGGGAAGAAGAGGAGGAACATACTACAGCGAGACTTCGCAGAACTAGGAAGAAGGCTAAAAAGCAGGACGTCCAAGGTGGTTATCTCCAGTTTGCTTCCAGTTCCTCGGGCTAGTGTGGCCAGAAACCGGGAGATAATGGACTTGAACGTGTGGTTGGGGAACTGGTGCAGGAAGCAAGGTTTCAAGTTCTTGGATCACTGGGGTATATTTTATGGTAACCATAAATTCTACAAGAGAGATGGCTTGCACCTTAATACAACAGGGATCGGCATTCTGGCAGACAGGTTTTCTGCTGCAACACCGCTACATTTAAACTAAGTAGCGGGGGGCAGGGGACAAGCTGGATGTTTAAAAAGGAAATTGAAGGGGTAGTTAGAACAAGAGAAGACAAGAAAGACAACTGTATCAAGGAGGCAGAAAACTGGAAAAGGCATCATGCTGTAAAGTTGAGTGAAATAAGGGTTGAGGGGAAGGGTGAGAGCAGTAACAAATTAAAAATTCTATATATGAATGCACGAAGCATTAGACACAAGGTGGATGAGCTTGAGGCTCTTTTGGAAATTGGCAGATACGATATTGTGGGGATAACTGAGACGTGGCTTCATGGGGACAGGGCCTGGGAAATGAATATTCAAGGCTACACGTGTTATCGTAAGGATAGACTGACGGGCAGAGGGGGTGGGGTGGCCTTGTTGGTAAGGGAGGATATTCAGTCCCTTGCGCGGGCGGACCTAGAGTCAGGGGATGTAGAGTCAGTGTGGATAGAGCTTCGAAACACTAAGGGTAAAAAGACCCTCATGGGAGTCATCTACAGGCCCCCAAACAGTAGTCTGGATGTTGGAGGTAAGTTGAATCAGGAGCTGAAATTGGCTTGTCGCAAAGATGTTACTACAGTTGTTATGGGGGATTTTAACATGCAGGTAGACTGGGTGAATCAGGATGGTATCGGGCCTCAAGAAAGAGACTTTGTGGAGTGCCTCAGAGATGGATTTTTAGAGCAGCTGGTGCTGGAGCCGACCAGGGATAAGGCGATTCTGGATCTGGTATTGTGTAACGAACCAGAATTGGTCAGTGACCTCGAAGTGAAGGAGCCATTGGGAAGTAGTGACCATAATACAATAAGCTTCAATCTGCAATTTGAGAGGGAGTGGGTACAATCTGAAGTGACAATATTTCAGTTGAATAAAGGGAAATATGGAGCTATGAGGGAGCAACTGGCCAAAGTTCAATGGTTTAATACCTTAACAGGGAAGACCGTGGAGGAACAATGGCGGATATTTCTGTGTATAATGCAGAAGATGCAGGATCAGTTCATTCCTAAAAGGAAGAAAGATCCCAGGAGGAGACATGGGCGGCCGTGGCTGACGAGGGAAGTAAAGAAACATATAAGGTTAAAAGAGAAAAAGTATAACTTAGCGAAGATAAGCGGGAAAACGGAGGACTGGGAAGCTTTTAAAGAACAACAGAGGATTAGTAAGAAGGAAATACGCAGAGAAAAAATGAGGTACGAAGGTAAACTGGCCAAGAATATAAAGGAGGATAGTAAAAGCTTTTTTCGGTATGTCCAAGGCAAAAAAATGGTTAGGACAAAAATTGGGCCCTTGAAGACAGAAGCAGGGGAATATATTACTGGGAACGAAGAAGTGGCAGAGGAATTAAATGGGTACTTCAGATCTGTGTTCACTGGGGAAGACACAAGCAATCTCCCTGAGGTAACAGTGGCTGAAGGACCTGAACTTAAGGGAATTTCTATTTGCCAGGATTTGGTGTTGGAGAGAATGTTAGGTCTGAAGGTTGATAAGTCTCCGGGACCTGATGGCCTGCATCCCAGGGTACTGAAGGAGGTGGCTCGGGAAATCGTGGATGCGCTGGTGATTATTTTCCAGAGTTCAATAGAATCGGGGTTGGTTCCTGAGGATTGGAGGGCGGCTAATGTTGTGCCACTTCTTAAGAAGGGTGGGCGGGAGAAAGCAGGAAATTATAGACCAGTTAGTCTGACCTCAGTGGTGGGAAAGATGCTGGAGTCTATTATAAAGGATGAAATTACGGCACATCTGGATAATAGTAACAGGATAGGACAGAGTCAGCATGGATTTCTGAAGGGGAAATCATGCTTGACTAATCTTCTTGAATTTTCTGAGGATGTAACTCGGAAGATGGACGAGGGAGATCCAGTGGATGTAGTGTACCTGGACTTTCAGAAAGCTTTTGATAAAGTCCCACACAAGAGGTTAGTGAGTAAAATTAGGGCGCACGGGATTGGGGGCAAAGTACTAGATTGGATAGAGAATTGGTTGGCTAATAGGAAACAAAGGGTAGTGATTAACGGCTCCATTTCGAAATGGCAGGCAGTGACCAGTGGGGTACCGCAGGGATCCGTGCTGGGACCGCAGCTTTTTACAATATATGTAAATGATATAGAAGATGGTATCAGCAATAACATTAGCAAATTTGCTGATGACACAAAGCTAGGTGGTAGGGTGAAATGTGATGAGGATGTTAGGGGATTACAGGGTGACCTGGACAAGTTAGGTGAGTGGGCAGATGCATGGCAGATGCAGTTTAATGTGGATAAATGTCTGGTTATCCACTTTGGTGGCAAGAACAGGAAGGCAGATTACTACCTCAATGGTATCAAATTAGGTAAAGGGGCTGTTCAGAGAGATCTGGGTGTTCTTGTCCACCAGTCAATGAAGGCAAGCATGCAGGTACAGCAGGTCATGAAGAAGGCTAATAGCGTGCTGGCCTTCATAACAAGAGGGATTGAGTATAGAAGCAAAGAGGTGCTTCTGCAGCTGTACAGGGCCCTGGTGAGACCACACCTGGAGTACTGTGTACAGTTCTGGTCTCCAAATTTGAGGAAAGACATTCTGGCTATTGAGGGAGTGCAGCGTAGGTTCACGAGGTCAATTCCTGGAATGGCAGGATTGCCTTACACGGAAAGACTGAAGCGACTGGGCTTGTATACCCTTGAGTTTAGAAGACTGAGAGGGGATCTGATTGAAACGTATAGGCTTATGAAAGGACTGGACACTCTGGCAGGAGCGAACATATTTCCGTTGATGGGGGAGTGCCGAACCAGAGGACACAACTTAAAAATACGGGGTAGACCATTTAGGACAGAGATGAGGAGAAACTACTTCACCCAGAGAGTGGTGGCTGTGTGGAATGCTCTGCCCCAGAGGGCAGTGGAGGCCAAGTCTCTGGATTCTTTTAAGAAAGAATTGGATAGAGCTCTTAAAGACAGTGGAGTCAAGGGGTATGGAGATAAGGCTGGAACAGGATACTGATTGGGAGTGATCAGCCATGATCATATTGAATGGCGGTGCAGGCTCGAAGGGCAGAATGGCCTACTCCTGCGTCTATTGTCTATTGTCTATTGTCTATTGTCTATTTTCTATTGTCAGAATATCAGTGTGGAGGAAGTGCAGCATTGTCAGAGGATCAGTATGGGGGGAGTGCAGCATTGTCAGAGGGTCAGTGTGGAGGGAGTGCCGCATTGTCAGAGGGTCATTGTGGGGGGAATGCTGCAGTATCAGAGTGTCAGTATGGAGGGGGAGCAGCATTGTCAGAGAGTCAGGACGGAGGGAGTGCAGCATTGTCAGAGGGTCAGTGTGGAGGGAGTGCCGCATTGTCAGAGGGTCATTGTCGGGGGAATGCAGCAGTATCAGAGTGTCAGTATGGAGGGGGAGCAGCATTGTCAGAGAGTCAGGACGGAGGGAGTGCAGCATTGTCAGAGGGACAGTTTGGAGAGAGAGCTGCATTGTCAGAGGATCAGTGTGGAGGGAGTGGATCATTGTCAGAGGGTCATTGTGGAGGGAGTGCATCATTGTCAGAGGGTCAGTGTGGAGGGAGTGCAGCATTGTCAGAGAGTCAGGACGGGGGATTGCAGCATTGTCAGAGGATCAGTGTGGAGGGAGTGCAGCATTGTTAGAGGATCAGTGTGGAGGAAGTGCAGCATTGTCAGAGGATCAGTGTGGGGGGAGTGCAGCAGTGTCCGAGGGTCAGTGTGGAGGGAGTGCAGCATTGTCTGACGGTCAGTGTGGAGGGGGTGCACCATTGTCAGAGTGTCAGTGTGAAGGGAGTGCATTGTTGTCAGAGGGTCAGTGTGGAGGGAGTGCAGCATTGTCAGAGGGTCAGTGTGGACGGGGTGCAGCATTGTCAGAGGGTCAGTGTGGAGGGGGTGCAGCATTGTCAGAGGATCAGTGTGGAGGGAATGCAGCATTGTCAGAGGGTCAGTGTGGAGGGAGTGCAGCATTGTCAGAGGGTCAGTGTGGAGGGAGTGCCGCATTGACAGAGGGTCAGTGTGGAGGGAGTGCAGCATTGTCAGGGGGTCAGTGTGGAGGAAGTGCAGCATTGTCAGGGGGTCAGTGTGAAGGGAGTGCAGCATTGTCAGAGGATCAGTGTAGAGGGAGTGCAGAATTATCAGAGGATCAGTGTGGAGGGGGTGCAGCATTGTCAGACGGTCAGTGTGGAGGGGGTGCAGCATTGTCAGAGGGTCAGTGTGGAGGGGGTGCAGCATTGTCAGAGGGTCAGTGTGGAGGGGGTGCAGCATTGTCAGAGGGTCAGTGTGGAGGGAGTGCAGCATTGTCAGATGGTCAGTGTGGAGGGAGTGCAGCATTGTCAGAGGATCAGTGTGGAGGGAGTGCAGCATTGTCAGAAGGTCAATGTGGATGGAGTACATCATTGTCAGAGGGTCAGTGTGGAGGGAATGCACAATTGTCAGAGGATCAGTGTAGTGGGAGTGCAGAATTATCAGAGGATCAGTGTGGTGTGAGTACAGCAATCTCAGTGGGTCAGTGTGGAGGGAGTGCAGCATTGTCAGAGGATCAGTGTAGAGGGAGTGCAGAATTATCAGAGGATCAGTGTGGAGGGGGTGCAGCATTGTCAGAGTATAAGTGTGGAGGGGTTGCAGCATTGTCATAGGGTGAGCGTGTAGGGAGTGCATCAGTGTCAGAGGGTCAGTGTGGAGGGAGTGCAGCATGGGAAGAGGATCAGTGTGGCGGAAGTGCAGCATTGTTAGAGGATCAGTGTTGAGGGAGTGCAGAATTGTCAGAGGATCAGTGTGGAGGGAGTGCAGCATTCTCAGAGGATCAGTGTGGAGGGTGTTCATCATTGTCAGAGGGTCAGTATGGAGGCAGTGCAGCATTGTCAGAGGAACAGTGTGGAGGGGGTGTAGCCTTATCAGAGTGTTAATGTGGAGGGAGTACTTCATTGCCAGAGGATCAGTGTGGAGGCAGTGCAGCGTTGTCAGACTGTCAGTTTGGGGGGAGTGCAGCATTGTCAGAGGGTCATTGTGGCGGGGGTACAGCATTGTCAGAGGGTCATTGTGGGGGGAATGCAGCAGTATCAGGGTGTCAGTATGGAGGGGGAGCAGCATTGTCAGAGAGTCAGGACGGAGGGAGTGCAGCATTGTCAGAGGGTCAGTTTGGAGGGAGAGCAGCATTGTCAGAGGATCAGTGTGGAGGGAGTGGATCATTGTCAGAGGGTCATTGTGGAGGGAGTGCAGTATTGTCAGAGGGTCAATGTGGAGTGAGTGCAGCATTGTAAGAGGATCAGTGTGAAGGGAGTACAGCATTGTCAGTGGGTCAGTGTGAAGGAAGTGCAGCATTGTCAGAGGATCAGTATGGAGGGAGTGCAGCATTGTCAGAGGATCAGTTTGGAGGGAGTTCAGCATTTTCAGAGGATCAGTGTGGAGGGAGTGAAACATTGTCAGAGGGTCAGTGTTGGGGGAGTGCAGCATTATCAGAGTATCAGTGTGGAGGGAGTGCAGCATTGTCAGGGGGTCAGTGTGGAGGGAGTGCAGCATTGTCAGAGGATCAGTGTGGAGAGAATGCAGCATTGTCAGAGGGTCAGTGTGGAGGGAGTGCAGCATTGCCAGGGGGTCAGTGTGGAGGGAGTGCAGCATTGTCAGAGGGTCAGTGTGGAGGGAGTGCAGCATTGTCAGAGGGTCAGTGTGGAGGGAGTGCAGCATTGTCATATGGTCAGTGTGGAGGGAGTGCATCATTGTCAGAGGTTCAGTGTTGAGGGAGTGCAGCATTGTCAGAGGATCAGTGTGGAGGGAGTGCCGCATTATCAGAGGGTCAGTGTGGGGGGAGTGCAGCATTATCAGGGTGTCAGAATGGAGGAGGAGCAGCATTGTCAGAGAGTCAGGACGGAGGTAATGCAGCATTGTCAGAGAGTAAGTGTGGAGGGAGTGCAGCATTGTCAGAGTGTCAGGATGGAGGGAGTGCATCATTGTCAGATGGTCAGTGTGGAGGGAGTGCAGCATTGTCAGAGGATCCGTGTGGAGGGGGTGCAATATTGCCAGAGGATCAGTGTGGAGGGAGTGCAGCATTGTCAGATGGTCAGTGTGGAGGGAGTGCATCATTGTCAGAGGATCAGTGTTGAGGAAGAGCATCATTGTCAGAGGATCAGTATGGAGGGAGTGCAGCATTGTCAGAGGATCAGTGTGGAGGGGGTGCAGCATTGTTAGAGGATCAGTGTGGAGGAAGTGCAGCATTGTCAGAGGATCAGTGTGGAGGGAGTGCAGCATTGTCAGAGGATCAGTGTGGAGGAGTTGCATCATTGTCAGAGGGTCAGTGCAGGGGGAGTGCAGCAGTGTCCGAGGGTCAGTGTGGAGGGAGTGCAGCATTGTCAGAGGATCAGTGTGGAGGGAGTGCAGTATTGTCAGAGAGTCAGGACGGATGGAGTGCAGCATTGTCAGAGGATCAGTATGGAGGGTGTGCAGCATTGTCAGGGAGTCAGGAAGGAGGGAGTGCAGCATTGTCAGAGGGTCAGTGTGGCGGGAGTGCATCATTGTCAGAGTGCCAGTATGGAGGGAGTGCATCATTGTCAGAGGGTCAGTGTGGAGGGAGTGCAGCATTGTCAGAGGATCAGTGTGGAGGGGATGCAGCATTGTCAGAGGATCAGTGTGGAGGGAGTGCGGCATTGTCAGAGGATCAGTGTGGAGGGAGTGCCGCATTGTCAGGGGGTCAGTGTGGAGGGAGTGCAGCATTGTCAGAGGGTCAGTGTGGAGGGAGTGCAGCATTGTCAGGGGGTCAGTGTGGAGTGAGTGCAGCACTGTCAGAGAATCAGTGTGAAGGGAGTGCAGCATTGTCAGAGAGTCAGTCTGGAGGGAGTGTAGCTTTGTCAGAGGGTCAGTGTGGAGGGAGTGCAGCATTGTCAGACGGTCAGTATGGAGGGAGTGCAACATTGTCAGATGGTCAGTGTGGAGGGAGTGCATCATTGTCAGAGGGTCAGTGTGCAGGGAGTACAGCATTGTCAGAGTGTCAGCGTGGAGAGAGTGCTTCATTGTCAGAGGGTCAGTGTGCAGGGAGTACAGCATTCGCTAAGGGTCTGTGTGGAGGAAGTTAGTATTGTCAGAGGATCAGTGTGGAGGGAGTGCAGTATTGTCAGAGGATCAGTGTGGAGGGAGTACAGCATTGTCAGTGGGTCAGTGTGGAGGGAGTGCAGCATTGTCAGAGGATCAGTGTGGAGCGAGTGCAGTATTATCAGAGGATCAGTGTGGAGGGAGTGCAGCATTGTCAGAGGAACAGTGTGGAGGGGGTGCATCATTGTCAGAGGGTCAGTGTGGCGGGAGTGCAGCATTGTCAGGGGGTCAGTGTGGAGGGAGTGCAGAATTGTCAGTGTCAGTGTGGTGGGAGTGCATCATTGTCAGAGGGTCAGTGTGGAGGGAGTGCAGCATTGTCAGAGGGTCAGTGTGGAGGGAGTGCAGCATTGTCTGAGGATCCGTATGGAGGGGGAGCAGCATTGTCAGAGTGTCAGTGTGGAGGGAGTGCTTCATTGTCATATGATCAGTGTGGAGGGAGTACAGCATTGTCAGAGGGTCAGTGTGGAGGGAGTACAGCAGTGTCAGTGGGTCAGTGTGGAGGGAGTGCCGCATTGTCAGAGGGTTAATGTGGAGCAAGTGCAGCATTGTCAGGGGATCAGTGTGGAGCAGGTGCAGCATTGTCAGAGGATCAGTGTGTAGGAGGTGCAGCATTGTCAGAGAGTCAGTACTGAGGGAGTGCTGCACTGTCAGAGGGTCAGTACTGAGGGAATGTTGCACTGTCGGAGGGTCAGTACTGAGGGAATGCTGCTGTGTCAGAGCGTCATTTCTGAGGGTGTGCTGCAGTGTCAAAGGAGCAGTGCTGAGGGAGAGCTGCACTGATAGAGGGTCAGTACTGAGGGAGTGCTGCACTGTCAGAGGGTCAGTACTGAGGGAGTGCTGCACTGTCAGAGAGTGCTGTTCATTCCAGTGGGGATTCATCCAGTAAACCTTCCCCACACACTAACATCCCTCTGGCAATGCAGTGACTAGTCCTGCACACAGTGCTCCAGGTACAAACCACTGCACTGTCAGAGGGTCTGTACTGTTGAGAGCTGCATTGTCGGAGAGAATGTACTGTGGGAGAGATGCCGCACTGTGAGACGGTCTGTACTCAGGGATTGCTACACTGTCAGAGGGTCAGTCCTGAGGGAGTGCTGCACTGTCAGAGGGTCAGTACTGAGGGAGTACTGCACTGTCAGAGAGTGCTGTTCATTCCAGTGGGGATTCATCCAGTAAACCTTCCCCACACACTAACATCCCTCTGGCAATGCAGTGACTAGTCCTGCACACAGTGCTCCAGGTACAAACCAATGTAATGTCACCGTAGTCTTACCAGAGCATGGGACAGCTCCTCATTACAGAGCGGGGTCTGGAGGATATTTAATCAGAGGGTCACTCTGGCCCAGCCGAGGGGAGAGGTTGGGAAGGAGAGTCCTTCAGGGTAACCCCAGCTGGTGTGGGAATTGAACACACGCTATTGGTTTTACTCTGCATTATAAACCAACTGTCCAGCCAACTGAGCTAACTGACTTCACTCCAGGAGCATGCCCTGTATAACCCAATCATAGCCAGCCTGCACCTCAATAAGAGCCAGGGGCAAGGCCATTCGGCCCCCACCGTAACCCAGAAGGGAGAGCACGGGAAGCTGATGAAGGAAACAAGCCCCTCCCATATGGACTTCTGAAATGGAGCTGGAGGACAGGGCAGACCTGGCCTGTTGTTTGCTTCCCCGAGACTGTCCTGCTCCACTTTACAGTGAGAGACTGAGGGGAATCTCGAGGAGATTTCACTTCTCACTGAGAGGCTGCAACTCCAATCCAAATCAGGCTGGTTCCCTCCGAGACTCACGGAAGAGTGCAGCACTCTATAGATCAGGGCCTTGTGGAGTCATAACCTCCAGTGTGGGGACCAAGAGCTGGGAGGTAGTGTTAAGAACATAAGACCATCCGAAATAGGAACAGGAGGAGACCATTCAGCCCATCGAGCCTGCTCTACTATTCAATAGGATCGTGGATGATTCAACATTTGATTTGGGAGCTGAAATTAGGACAACATAGAGACAGACAATCAAATTATTCTACCATGAGGAATCATCAGACGAGAGCGCACACACACACACACAAATTGTGAGATTCAGGCCGTCTGTGGGAACGGGGAGAGACAAAGGAGCAAAATGCTAGAGAGGGATCTGTTCCCACAGATTTCACTCCTTCCCTCTCTCTCTACGGCTCTCATGTCTATTTCTGCATTCCCAGTTCTCTCTCCCACATCTTTCCTTCAATCCCTATCTCCCACCATCCTTCACATCTCTGTCCTGTTTACATTTCCCAGTAGATTCCCTTCCTCCTTTGTCACGTCACCAGGTTTTTCAGGAATGCTTAATCATTCAGTCTTTCACAAAACTAACACCTTGCTCATCTCTCTCTGCATCTGTCTCTCAGCTCTGTGGGATCTTGCTATTCCTGTCTGTACATCACTCTAGCAACATCACAGCCCCCACTACCACCCCACTCTCTCAGCTCTATCTCTCTGCTGTTGCAACTCCTCTCTCTCTCTGTGATCTATATCTCTCCCTGGGATTTCTGTCTTGCTGTCTGCCTGAATTTCTCTCCCTGTCTTTCTCTCCCCATTTTCACCTTGTATCTGTCTGACATTGTATTTCTCTTCCTGGAGTTTCACTCTCTCTCTCTCTGTCTGTTTCTGTCCTGCTCTTTCTCAGTTCTTCTCACTTCCTCTACCCCCCTCTGCCTGTCTGTCTTTCTCTTGTTCTCTCCCTCCCTCTCACTGTCTGTCTACCCATCTCTCTTTCTCTCCTGTAGTTTCTCTCCCTCTTTCTCCCTGGAACCCTCTGCTCTATCCCAGTGACTGGGGGAAGGGGCATTGGGAAGAGTTTGCCTCAGTGCCTGCTCTCTCCCAGGTTTTACCCCCGCTGTGGGGGAGGAACACGAAGTACTTTTCTGAGTGAGTCTGAAATAGAGAAAAAGAAGAAAGAAAGGGAGAGTGACAAAAAGAGAGAGGGACGTGGAGAGAGTGGAGATGGAGAAAGTGGAGAGAGAGAAATGGGCAGTAAGAGTCAGGGAGGTGGAGTGAGAAAAGGACAGAGTGAGAGAGACAGGGAGAGAGAGAGAGTGAGAAGGGCATATATTTAGGGAGATGGACAGTGTGTGTACTTGGCGATGGCTTTCGAGTGGGATCTTGCTGTGCATTACAGCAGTCAGTCCAAAGGTGAATTAGTCTCTGCACTATGTCCTCCAACCCAGGGGCTGTGAGTCTGTATGGGAAGGGGGAGAGTGGGAGACAAGGAGAGAGTGGGACAGCCAGAGATGGGGGAGTTTTTGATGGGGTTTTGGGGTTGGTGGAGAAAGGAGGGGCTGTTGTCAGAGAGAGATGGAGAGAGGGATAGCATGTGATGCAAAATCTGAGACAGGATGGAGAAGAGGTCTCCACAGGAAGGATAGTCAATGAGGCCATTCAGGGGCCAATCCTGAGAATCCTGAACCGGACTAGGATCATTTAATGGGAGAGAGGGGATGATGGGCAGAAAGGACTCCATCTGTGATGCAAACTTTCTGTAATTCTCAGACTGGGATCTTGCTGTGCATTAAAACAGTCAGACCCAGTCAGTCAACCCAGACTCATCTATCGGTATGAGAAAGTGAGGGCTGCAGATGCTGGAGAGTCAGAGTTACAAAGTGTGGAGCTGGGGAAGCACAGCGGGTGAGCCAGGAGAGTCGGTGGTTCAGGCCTGTCCTGCTGGGCTTTTCCAGCTCCACACTTTTCCACTCAACTCCCTCTGCCCCAGGGACTGGGGCTCACAGCAATGTTGGAGGCAGCGAAATATTTGAGGGGGGGGGCACAGTGGGTAAGGTAGGTATTTGGGAGGGAAGGTATTTGGGGAAGGGAATAAATTTGGGAGGAGAGTTAAGATGAGGGGCAAATGTTTTTAGGGGGGTCAAAATTGGGTGAGCACTTTCAGGTCTGAAATAAAGAAAAAGAGAAAGGGAGGGTGAGAAAAAGAGAGAGAGGTCGAGCGGGTGGGGATGGAGAAGGGGGATGAGAGAAAGATGAGGCAGAGACAGACAGTGAAGGAGGCTTTTGGCACACTGGGCCCTTCACCAGTCAGGGCATGGAATATCGAAGTTGGGAAGGTCTGTTGTAGTTGTGCAGGATGTTGGTGAGGCCGCACTTGGAATATTGTGTTCTCCCATGCTCCTGGGGTTTCCTTCAGCTTGTCTCTCTCTCCCTCTCTCTCTCCCTTTCTCTGGATGGTGAGCTGGTCTCTGTCCCTTGCCATGTTGGTCACCTCAGAAAGCCTACAGAAAATTCAAGAGATCAGTCTGCAAGTGATCCCTGGTTTTGTTCATTTCTGGATGGTTTCCCAGAACTTTCTATACTTCTGAGAATTCGGAGAATCAGTTCATAGTTTGAAGCGTTGCTAATCATTTGGATGGCTTGTTCCTGTTAGTTTCTTTGTGTAGCAGGACCAGGTGCCTTCCTGTTTGGGCCCTCCTTTGTTTGGTGGAGACGTTATTAGGGACGTGTCTGCCCAGGGGAACTGTTGCCTTTGACATTATGCTGATGGGATAACCATCTGGCTGCTGTCTGGCTTTTGTGATTTGGGAGTATAACTTGTCCAATATACCCAGCATCTCTTGGCTGTCTACCTGTGTTTTAGCAAGGAGGCAGGAACATTTCACCCATTCCCCCTCCCCATCCAGTCTTTTGAATAGAAAGAAGCTTATACAATGAATTACAAACCTAATTTTAAAAGCTGGTTATGTTTGTTGTCAGAGTAGCCTGCTGTTTGAGCGAAAGCCATTTTGTACATTGGTCAAACTGATTGTCATATGGCTGATAAGTGATATCATAGAATCCCTACAGAGCAGAAACAGGCCCTTCAGCCCATCGAGTCCACAATGACCCTCTGAAGAGAATCCAACTCAGATCTATCCCCTGATGATATCTGTGAAACCCTGCATTTCCCATGGCTATTCCAGCTAACCGGAATATCCCTCGACACTACGGGCAATCTGTCAAAAATGCCCACTATTGAACAGTGGGAGAAAACCCATACAGATGTAGGGAGAATGTACAAACTCCACACAGACAGTCACTCAGGAGTGGAATCAAACCCAGGTCTCTGGCGATATGAGGTGACAGTGCTAACCACTGAGTGACTGTGGCTCTCCAAACTGTTTCGACAAAACATATTCCGTTCTGAGAATCCATACAGAATAGTGATGCATAGCCAAAATCCAGTGAGCAGAATAAATGCGAGTGAATGAGACCTGCTGGCTCAAACTCCAGGAATTCCCTCCCGAACGACATTGTGAGTCCACCACCTGCAACAGTTCAAAGAGGCAGCTCACAACCAAAACCAGCTCCCGAGCAGCTACGGACAGGCAATCAATACTGGGCCCAGCCAGGAACACTCAAACACTGCAAATGAATGAAACTAAGGTGATCACCCGGGGAGTTCCATCTACCTTCCAGTCCCTGGGGGTGTATCCAGGCATTATTCACCATGATCGTACCCATCTGTTACAGCCTGCAATCCTAACCACCGGTATCCCGAGATATATCAAGGTGAGTGTGGTTAGGACCACAGCCGATGTGAGAGGAGCCGAATTCGTTAATGACAGGCGATGGGAATGCCATGGTCTGGCCTGTTCCTTCACACAAGAGGTTAGTGAGTAAAATTAGGGCGCACGGTATTGGGGCAAAGTACTAGATTGGATAGAGAATTGGTTGGCTAATAGGAAACAAAGGGTAGTGATTAACGGCTCCATTTCGGAATGGCAGGCAGTGACCAGTGGGGTACCGCAGGGATCAGTGCTGGGACCGCAGCTTTTTACAATATATGTAAATGATATAGAAGATGGTATCAGCAATAACATTAGCAAATTTGCTGATGATACAAAGCTAGGTGATAGGGTGAAATGTGATGAGGATGTTAGGAGATTACAGGGTGACCTGGACAAGTTAGGTGAGTGGGCAGATGCATGGCAGATGCAGTTTAATGTGGATAAATGTCTGGTTATCCACTTTGGTGGCAAGAACAGGAAGGCAGATTACTACCTCAATGGTATCAAATTAGGTAAAGGGGCTGTTCAGAGAGATCTGGGTGTTCTTGTCCACCAGTCAATGAAGGCAAGCATGCAGGTACAGCAGGTCGTGAAGAAGGCTAATAGCATGCTGGCCTTCATAACAAGAGGAATTGAGTATAGAAGCAAAGAGGTGCTTCTGCAGCTGTACAGGGCCCTGGTGAGACCACACCTGGAGTACTGTGTACAATTCTCGTCTCCAAATTTGAGGAAAGACATTCTGGCTATTGAGGGAGTGCAGTGTAGGTTCACGAGGTCAATTCCTGGAATGGCAGGATTGCCTTACACGGAAAGACTGAAGCGACTGGGCTTGTATACCCTTGAGTTTAGAAGACTGAGAGGGGACCTGATTGAAACGTATAGGATTATGAAAGGATTGGACACTCTGGCAGGAGGAAACATATTTCCGCTGATGGGGGAGTGCCGAACCAGAGGATACAACTTAAAAATACGGGGTAGACCATTTAGGACAGAGATGAGGAGAAACTACTTCACCCAGAGAGTGGTGGCTGTGTGGAATGCTCTGCCCCAGAGGGCAGTGGAGGCCCAGTCTCTGGATTCATTTAAGAAAGAATTGGATAGACCTCTTAAAGATAGTGGAGTCAAAGGTTATGGAGATAAGGCTGGAACAGGATACTGATTGGGAATGATCAGCCATGATCATATTGAATGGCGGTGCAGGCTCGAAGGGCTGAATGGCCGACTCCTGCATCTATTGTCTATTGTCTATTCTCTATTTACGTAAGTGTGGTCCCTGTCAATGTCCCATCTATCTCCACAGCATGTGGGAGGGAATCATGATAACCCATCCAAGTACCTTTTTTAATGTAATTCCGATACTTTCGTCTTCAAAGATCCCCATCCTAACATTGTCACTTGGGATAACTGGAATCCCTCGCACCAGGCCCAGTGCCCCACCGAAAGTGTCCTTACAGCTGTCATTAACCCAGCCCTTGGTGAGCTGCTGTAACTGACAGTGAGACATGTTCGTGTGGGTGTTCTCCTGGAACAAATATTTACGCTGTTTGTTACTAATCCGGGATGGGACTTTTCTCGAGCAGTGAGGACCGCTGCCTTCATTTCATCATGGATGCCCCTCCCTCACTGTTGTCCCTCAGGGAGGGCTGAATGGCCTGGTGGACAAAGTCACATGGTGATTAATTTAGTTTGTTTGTCAGCATCCAGTCCGTGTATGACAGACTGTCGGTCGATCTCATCCAAAAATGTATCTGGGTTTGTGACAGGATCAAAGAGAGTGGCCTTTTTAGTGCTGCCCACCAGCTGGGTGCCTGGAATGGCTGTTGTGTAGGGAGTGAGACCATAAGCTGCTTTACACTGGGTAACCACAGGATTCATGGAATCTTGGTCCGTCTGTGGGTCAGGGCTGGGGGCAAAAGATGCAGTTACCTGAGAACAAGGCAGTGGGAGTCCCCATCTGTGAGCGGGTGTGGATGTGTCAGTGTGGGGCCTGTCGTTATCTCCCTGGGGAGGTAGAACCCCAAAGGCACACATTATCCCATTCTGGGAGGGGTGCTAGTTCCCTAGGGATTGTATTTGCTCCTGACACCTCCTACTAGGACCTGATATGTGTTGTTCCGTGTTGCAGGTGTACAGGACCCATGCAGCTGTTTGGAGATCATACACTGTCCTTCCAGATTGTCAATGTAACCTGAGGCTGCCTCCCCATCCCCAGAGACCCTCCTTTCACTGGATTGGGCTCTTCCCAATTGGAACTGGAGTAGTCCCATGTTCCTGCAACCTTCTGTCCTGCTCATTGTGTCGGAGACCAAGCTCGGTCACAGCCTGTAGGTTTCCCTGGGGTGACTGGATCCCAGCTGCCTTATCCCAGCTGGGGGTCCTCCAGGCTATCGGCAGTGGAGTGAGCTTTCCAACTTCCTTCCCAGTTCTCTTTGGGCATCTTACCACAGCTCCTGTACCAGGAACCCTTCACTGCAAGGCTAGGCTGGCTTCCTGTGAAATTCTGAAGGACTGTTTCACATTTGTCCCTGCTCGTGATCCTATTGCTTTGGTCGCTTCTGTATTATGGGACACCTGGGTATACTCATAGAGTCATAGAGTTCTACAGCATGGAGACAGGCTCTTTGGCCCAAACTGGTCCATCTACACTAACCCCGTTTCCATGCACTTGAACCAAATCCTTCCAATACGTTCCTCTCCATGTATTTGTCCAAGTGCATTTTAATTGTTCTTAAATGTATCCTCCTCGACCACTTGCACTGGTAGTTCATTCCATATGTGTACCACCCCCTGGGTAAAAGCATTGTCCCTCAGGTTCCCTTTTAATCTTCCCCTTTCTCCTTAAACTGATGCCCTTTCATCCTTGATTCCCCAAGCCTTGGATAAAGACTGAGTGCATTCACCCTATCCTTGCCTCCCATGATCTTATACACCTCTATAAGGATACCCCTCAGTCTCCTACACACGAAAGAAAATGTCCTTGCTTGTCCAACCTCTCTCTTTATCTGTCTAGTTGAGTTCCGGCAACATCCTTGTAAATTTTTTCTGTCCTCTTTCTAGTACAATAACATCCTTCCTATAGCAAGGTGGGTAAAACTGAACACAATATTCCAAGTGCGGCCTCACCAACATCCTGCACAACTACAACAGACCTTCCCAACTTCGATATTCCATGCCCTGACTGGTGAAGGGCCCAGTGTGCCAAAAGCCTCCTTCACTGCCCTGTCTCCCTGAGTTCAGAGAGCCGTGCTCCTGGAATCCAAGGTCCCTCTGTTCCACGACACTCCTTCAGGCCCTACCATTCACCATGAAACCCCTGTCTTGATGTTACTTTCCAAAATGCAAGATCTCGCCCTTGTCTGTATTAAACTCCATTTGCCATTTCTCAGCCCAATTCCCCAGCTGATCAAGGTCCTGTTGCAATTGCTGAGAACCTTCCTCACTTATTTTAGTGTAATCTGCAAACTTTCTCATCATGCCTTAAACATCCTCATCCAAATCATTGATATAGATAACAAACAGCCATGGGTCTAGCACTGACCAGCTGCGTGGCACAATGGCTCAGTGGTTAGCACTGCTGCCTCACAGCACCGCGGATCTGGGTTCAAATCCAACCTCACAGGATGCTCTGTGGGGGTTAGATCCTGTTAGGGTTAGTTTTCCTACAGTATGGAAACAGACCATTTGGCCCAACAAACCACACCGACCTGCTGAAGAGTAACCCACCCAGAGCCATTCTCCCTACCCAACATTTACCCTTAACAAATGCACCTAGCAATATAGGCAATTTAGCCTGGCCAATTCATCTGACCTGCGCATCTTTGGAATGGGGAGAAAACCGGAGCACCCAAAGGAAACCCACACAGACACAGGGAGAATGTGCAAACTCCACACAGTCACCCGAGGCTGGGGTCGAACCTGGGTACCTGGCGCTGTGAGGCAGCAGTGCCAACCACTGAGACACCATGACACACCAACTGAGTTTGTACATTCTCCCCAGTGGATTTCCTCTGGATGCACCGGTTTCCTCCCACAATCCAAAGATCTGCAGGTCAAGTAAATTGGCAATGCTCAATTGCCGAGAATGTTCATGGATGTGTAAGTAAGTTGCATTAGTCAGGGGTAAATGTAGAGTAATAAAGTAGGTGAATGGGTTTGAGTGAAATAATCTTCAGAGGGCCAGTGGACTTGTTGGGCCGAAGGGCCTGTTTCCACAGAGGAGGGATTCTATGATTCTATGACCGCTGAGGCACACCACGAGTCACAGGCCTCCAGTCTGACTGTTACCCTCTACTTTCTACCATCAAGCCAATTGTGTACTCAGTTTGCCAACGCCCCCTGGATTCCATGCGATCTAACCTTCCAGAGCAAGGTACCATGTGGAACCTTATCAAAGGCCTTCCTGAAATCTGTAGAGTCTAGATGTACTGGCCTGCCCTCGTCAAACTTCCTGATCACTTCAATAAAGAACGCTGACTAATTTGTGAGGCATGGTCTCCCATGCACAAGGCTTTGCTAACTACTCCCAATCAAATGTTGTATTTCCAAATGCATGTCTATCTAATCTCTCAGCATCTTCTCAAGTAACTTACTTACCACGGATGTTAGGTTTACTGATCTATAGTTCCCAGGTTTAACTTTGCAGCCATTCTTGAATAAGGGCGCAACATATGCTGTCATCCAGTCTTCCGGGACCTCACCCGTGGCTAACGGTGAGGCAAAAAGATCAGCAGGGAATCCACAAGAACTTCCCTCGCCTCTTGAGGTACTGTTGGATATGTTTGGTCAGGTCCAGGAGATTTATCCACCTTCATACATTCTAACACATTCAACACATCCTCTCCTGTGATATGGTCTGACACCAAGAGATCATCACTAACTTGCCCAAGTTCCCAAGCCTTCATGTCCTTCTCCAAGGTCAACACAGAGGGGAAATAACTCCTCTGATTCTGCACACATGTCCACTTTGGTCCTTGAAGGATCCTATTTTCTCTCTAGTTATTTTTTTTTCCTTGGGAGGGGGTGATTGCAGTGCTGGGTAAGGATCAGTCAGGGGGGGATATTGCAGTGCTGGGTAAGGATCAGTCAGGGAGGGGGAGATTGCAGTGTTGGGTAGGGATCAGTAAGGGAGGGGGAGATTGCAGGGTTGGGTTGGGATCAGTCGTGGGGGAGATTGCAGTGTTGGCTGGGATCAGTCAGGGAGGGGGAGATTGCAGTGTTGGGTAGGGATCAGTCAGGGAGGGGGTGAGTGCAGTGTTGGGTAGGGATCAGTCAGGGAGGGGGAGATTGCAGTGTTGGGTAGGGATCAGTCAGGGAGGGGGTGAGTGCTGTGTTGGGTAGGGATCAGTCAGGGAGGGGGAGATTGCAGTGTTGGGTAGGGATCAGTCAGGGAGGGGGTGAGTGCTGTGTTGGGTAGGGATCAGTCAGGGAGGGGGAGATTGCAGTGTTGGGTAGGGATCAGTCAGGGAGGGGGAGATTGCAGTGTTGGGTAGGGATCAGTCAGGGAGGGGGTGAGTGCAGTGTTGTGTAGGGATAGAGGGAAATCAGGAGGCCAAAAAGGGGACATGAGATTGCTTTGGCAAATAGATTTAAGGAGAATCCAAAATGTTTTTATAAATCCAAAAAGGACAAAAGGGTTACTAGGGAGAGAATAGGGCCCCTCAATGATCAAGACAGCCTGCACGTGGAGCTGCAGGAGATTGGGGAGGTACTGAACAAGTATTTCCTGTAGAGAAGGACATGGAAGATATCGAATAGAATGATGGTTTGAGAAGTAGCTTTCATTGGGAAAGAGTTGATGTCATCTTGCAAAATGTCCACATTACAGAGGAGGAGGTGCTGGATGTCTTGAAATGGTTAAAGGTGGATAAATCCCCAGGACCTTATCAGGTGTACTCTCGATCTCTGTGGGAAGCTAGAGAAGTGATTGCTGGGTCTCTTACTGAGATATTTGTATCATGGATATTCACAGGTGAGGCGCCAGAAGACTGGAGGTTGGGCTAACGTGGTGCCACTGTTTAAGAAGGGTGGTAAGGACAAGCCAGGGAACTACAGACTGGTTCGCATGTCGTCAGTCGTGGGCACGTTGAGAGACGGAGACATGAGGGACAGGAATTACATGTGTTCAGAAAGGCAATGTCTAATTGGGGATAGTCAGCATTGCTTTGTACGTGGGAAATCATGGCTCAAGATATTGAGTTTTTTGAAGAAGTAACAAAAGGATTGATGAGGGCAGAGAGGTGGATGTGAGTGATCTGGACTTCAGTAAGGTGTTCGAAATGTTTCCACAAGGGAGATTGGAGAGCAAGGATAGATCTCACCGAATACAGGGAAAACCAGTTATTTGGATACAGAACTGGCACGAAGGTAGAAGACAGAGGGTGGTTGTGGAGGGTGTTTTTTTCAGACTGGAGACCTGTGACGAGTGGAGTGCCACAAGGATCGGTGCTGTCTCCACTACTTTCCATTAATTATATAAATGATTTGAATGTGAACATAGCAGGTATAGTTAGTAAGTTTGCAGATGACACCAAAATTGGAGGGGTAGTGGACAGTGAAGAATGTTAGTTCACATTACAACGGGATGGTGAACTGATGGGCCAATGAGCTGAGGGGTGGCAGATGGAGTTTAATTTAGATAAATGGGAGGTGCTGCATTTTGGGAAAGCAACTCTTCGCAGGACTGATCCACTTAATGTTAATGTCCCAGGGAGTGTTTCTGAACAAAGAGACCTTGGAGTGCAGGTTCATTGTTCCTTGAAAGGAGAATTGTAGGTTGATAGGATAGTGAAGAAGGTGTTTGGTATGCTTGTGTTTAATAATCAGTGCATTGGGTAGAGGAGTTGGGAGGTCATGTTGTGGCTGTACAGGACATTGGATAAGCCAGTTTTGGCATATTGCGTGCAATTCTAGTCTCCTCCCTATCGGAATGATGTTGTGTAAATTGAAAGGGTTCAGAAAAGCTTTGCAAAGACGCTGACAGGATTGGAGCATTTGAGCGAAAGTTAAATGGGCTGGGGATGTTTTCCCTGGAATGTCTGAGGCCGAGGGGTAACCCATATGGAGGTTTATAAAGCTATGAGAGGCATGGTTAGGTTGAACAGACAAGGTCTTTTCCCTGGGGTGGGGTAGTCCAGAACTGGAGGGCCTAGGTTCAGGATGAGAGGGGAAAGATATAAAAGGAACTAAGGGATAACGTTTTGATGTGGAGGGTGTTGTGTGTATGGAATGACCTGCCAGATGAAGTGGTGGAGACTGGTACAATCACTGTATTAAACAGGCATCTGGATGGGTATACGAACAGGAAGTGTTGAGAGGGATTTGCGCCAAGTGCTGGCAAATATGACGAGATTATGTTAGGATATGTGGGTGACGTGGATGAGTTGGACACCGAAGGCCTTGTTTCTGTGCTGTCCATCTCTCTGACTCTAAATGTTTTGTACTGTCCATTTCCAGCCAAACACTTCACTGTTTCCCCTGTTTACCTTGGTCAGTTCCCCTCTCAAACACATGTCAATGGCTTTGGTTGTGATTGTTGGGTGTGCTTTATGGTCACTTTAAAAAACCATCATCTCGCTGAATTCTACTACACTACAATTTCCCAGAGGATATCTCAGTGGGACATTACTCCTTCCCTCAGCGTCATCACCCAACGGTCGATCTGAGATAGTCACGTCCCTGGCTGTTTCCACAACGTGTTATTCAAAGAAACACTGACACAAACATTCAAAGAGGAGTTCGGAGAACATCACTTTTGCCGATGTGACTGTCTCAGATTATACAAAGACTGAAGTCTCCCAGAATTATCAGCGCCTTTGTATTACACAGGAATACATTGGAATGTGGAACAGGGTTGAGCAATAAAATGCTGTTTTGCAGCCTCTAAACTGTTCTCCTGCTTGTGTTTTTGACACGTGTTACCCAGAATCTCCATTCGGACTGATTCAGCTTCATCATCTGAGGCCAAATGCTTTCTCTGTTATGCCTTTGTTAACCATTACTGTCAGGGTCACCCATCCTGCACTCCCTGACACCCCTCAATAAGGTGTACAATAAAATATTCATGTTCCACCTTTTGTTCACCCTGTCACCACTAAATCTCATTTATCTCTGTGCCACAGTCCATCCACCTTATTGCAGAGACTTTGTCCATTCCAAAAAAGAACATTACGACTGACTCTTTCCACAATTTCTTGTCACAGTCCAAGTCACTGATGTACAGTTTCAGCTAAACTCTGCCTCTTCCTGTTCCTTTCTGCTTGTCTTCAGCTACATTGCCATTTCTGTTTGGATTTGGAAAGCTCCTTTCACCTGAACCCTGGCCCTGCATCCTCTCTGTCAGTTTAAAGTCCTGCCCATAAGCTTACCGACATGGTTGACCAGGACACTGCTCCCAGCAGTGTTGCGTTTAATTCACTCATGGGATGTTGCTGTCTCTGGCTGGCCAGCGTCGCATGCCCACCCCGAGCTGCCCTTGAGCTGAGTGCCTTGCTGGATGATGACAGAGAGCAGTTTAGAGTCAACCCCATCACTCTGGGTCTGGATCATGTGTAGGCCAGACCCGCTGCCTATAACAGATTTCCATCCTAAAAGGATATTAAGCAGTTAGATGGTTATACTGGACACCGGCATTAACATCTGGATGAGCAGTCGGGTGAGAATAGCACGAGGCCATCACCTGTCCCACTCGTAGCTCACCTGTCACTGAGTACTGATCCCCGTGCACCATGAATCACAACCCTTTTATCATGACCATTGTGTGATCCTGATACCTTCCTGCACTCTGGTGATATCACTCAGTCTCTCTCCATGTGGTATCCCTCACTGTGTGGGTCTAATTACTGCCTCTGTCAGTGTCTCTCACTCTTGCAGCTACTCCAGATCCTGAGCCAACAGCATCCTCCATTCCAGAGAGACACAGTAGCCCAGGCCAGGGATGGAGACTGGGATTTTCCAGATCTCTGTGGGACTCAGTGCCATTCTTCATGTGTAACTCTCACTGCATCAGTCTAATTTCCCATTTTGTCTGTTTCTCTGTCTCCTGCAGGTCATCAGGATGTTCCTGTCTCAGCCGAATTCCTAACTCTTGTCTCGTCCATAACCACATCAAAGACGGTTGGTCAGTCAGAGAGACATGGAGAGGGAGGTCTGGAACCTTCAGTAAATCCTGCAGCCGGTAAGATCACTCACAGTGAACAGCACAGGGAGGGGTTAGTGACCTTCTGTATTCAGACCTGGAAGACAGGACATAGACACAGAGCTGGGGAAGGAACAGCAACATTCTAGGCTTCATTCACATCATCTTGTGAGGTACCTGCTTTCACCTCTGCTGTACTGGTCCTCCCTGAGACATCTCTCTCTGACTCTCTCTCTCACCCCCTCACTCTCATTCTTTCTTTCTCACCCTCTCTTTCTCTCTCACCCCCTCATTCACTCTCCACCCAAACTCTCTCTCTCACCCGACTTCTCTCTCCCTCGCATCCCTCTCTCTCTCATCCCTCTATCACTGGATTGCCCTCTATCTCTCCCTATCAGCTTTGCCTCCTCGATATCTATCTTTCTCTCTCTCTCTCACTCTCGCTCTCTCTCGTCCCCTTCTCGTGCGCTCTCTTGCTCTCAGACTCTCTGTCTTATTTCCTTCCCCTCCCTCCCACTCATTTCCTTCCCCTCCCTCCCACTCATTTGCACCTCTCTCTCTCTCTTGCCCCCCCTCTTGCCCCCCTCGGTCTCGCGCTCTCGCTCGCCCCCGTCTCACTCACTCGCCCTTCTCTCTCACCCCCTCGCCCCTCTCTCTCACCCCTCCTCACTCTCAACCCATCTCTCTCTCACCCTCTCTCTCCCTTCCCCTCTTATGCTCTCTTCCCCCTCTCTCACTCACCCCTCTCTCCCCTTTTCTCACCCCCGTGCTCTCATTCCCCCTCTCAACAGTTTGTATTTCTATTATCATGCTTATAATTTCACAAAAATCCTATTGAGAACTTTAGACATAAGGCCAGAGATGGAGATATTAGGTCATTGCCAAAGCATTGCCAAAAAGCAGGTTTTGAGGGATGTCTTAAAGGTGGAAAGCAGACCTGTGAGGTTTTGGCTGCGAATTTCAGACCATGCTGCTTCAGCAAGTGTAGAAACAGCCACACAGGTGAACTAATGAATTAACAAATGGTTTGGAGTCTCGAAGAAAATGGGTTGTCCAGGTCTCAAAGTGTGTGTGGCGCAGGGAGTTAAAGACTATGACAGCCAGGAATTAAATCAAGTGTGAGAATTTTAAATTGAGGGATATTGGCCAGGTGCTGGCAGGTGAGACTAGATTGGGTTGGGGTATCTGGTCGGCATGGACGGGTTGGACCGAAGTGTCTGTTTCCATGCTGTACATCTCTATGGCTGTATGCTGTTGATTCTAATTAGGAGCCTTTTGATGAATCAACAAGCAGAGATTTAGACTTTCTTGAGATTACAGGGAGATTGAATGTTGGAAGCTGGCCCTGAGTATGTTTGGATAATGAAGTCTGGAGATAACACACAACGGATGAGAGTTTCAGTATATGAGCTGAGACAAGGGTAGAATCAGCTAGAATTAGTGATCTTGGAGTGGGACTGGGCTGTCACCCTCACCTCACCTCTGGGATTCAGTTAGTTGTCAGGTTGTTAATCAGGGCAGTAACACAATCGGGAGCTGATTGGCCCTGGTGGAGCCTAAAATGAGTGTCACTCAGCTGGCTGTTGTTGAGCAGCTGCTGCTTGGTAGCCCTGTTGATGACATCTTCCATCACTTTACTGTTGGTCGAGTGTGGACTGATAGATGGAAATTGCCTGGGTTGGATTGCCCTGTGTTTTTGTGTTGAACATCCCTGGGCAATGTTCCACATTGTCGATAGATGCCAGTGCTGGAGTGGTACTTGGCTTGATGGGTGGCAAGTTCTGGAGCACAAACCATCAGTATTATTGCCAGAATATTGGCAGGGCCCATAGCCTTTGCACTATTTAACCATTTCTTGATGTTATTCAAACTGAATCGAACTGGCTTAAAACTCGCATCTGTGATGTTGGAAACCACTGGAGAAGGCTGAGATGGATCATCCCACTTTGCACTTCTGGCTGCAGATTGCTGCAAATGCTGTCATCTTATCTGGTGAATGGATGTGTGAGGCCCCTCCATCAGTAAGGGTGGGGATATCTGTGATGCTTCCTCCAGTGAGTTGTTTAATTGTCCATCACCGTTCACAACTGGGTGTGGCAGAACTGCAGAGCTCCGATCTGTTCCACTGGACGTAGGATCACTTAGCTTTACAGATTGTGCTGGAGTACAGTTCTGCTGCTGTTGATGTCCCACAGTGCCTCCGAGATATCCAGTTTGAGATCCTACATCTCTTCAAAGTCTGTCCTATTTAGAACGGTGATAGTGTCACTCAACACAATGGAGGTTTTTCTCAACTTTAAGGCAAGACTTTGTCTCCAAAAGGAATGTGTGATGGTCGCTCTTACTGATACTGTCATGGACAGATGTATCTGCAGCAGGTCAATTCATAACAATGAGATCAAGTATGTTTTTCCCTCTTGTTGGTTCCCTCACCACCCGCTGCAGACTCAGTTGAGCAGCTATACCCTTTAGGACCTGGCCAGCTCAGTCAGTAATTCTGTTGCAGAGCAAGTCTCGATCATGGACATTGAAATCCTGTACCCAGAGTACATTTGACATCATTTTATTGCCTCAGTGCTTCCTCCAAATGTTGTTCAACATGAAGGAGAACTGATCCATCAGCCAAGGGAGGATGGTCTGTGGTAATCAGCAGGAGCCATGAAACCTACTGGTCTCCGGAGCCAATGCTGTGTACTCCCAGGACAAATCCTCCCTGTCTGTACACCACTGTGCCACCACCTCTGCCTGGTCTGTCCTGCCGGTGGGACAGGACATATCAGAGATTTCAGGAGAAAGTGAAGATTGCAGATGCTGGAGATCAGAGTCAAGAGTCTGGTGCTGGAAAAGCACAACGGTCAGGCAGCATCCGAGGAGCAGGAGAATCGACGTTTCAAGCCTAAGCCCTTCATCAGCCTGACCTGCTGTGCTTTTCCAGCACCACACTCTCGATATCTAGGGATGGTGATGGTGGTGTCTGGTTATCTTTGAAAGGGATGATTCCGTGAGTATGACTATGTCAGGCTGTTCCTTGACTAGTCTGTGAGACAGCTCTCCACGTTTTGGCACCAAAAACCATATGTTAGTGAGGAGGACGTTGCACCATCGAGAGGGCTGATTCTGTGGTTGTAATTTCTGGTGCCTTGTTAGTTGCCAACTGGTCCATCCAGTTTCATTCCTGTGTTGAGACTTTGCAGTGATTAGTACAGTGAGTAGCTGGCTGGGCCGCTGTCAGGTTGGCAGAATTTTTTTCGCCATTGACAATGGTTTCATGGAGTTCAGATTTCTAATACGTTATTCTTTTTCTTGAATTCAGATTCCACCATCTTCCAAGATGGGATTCGAATCAGGACTTCAGCCGTTTGTTTTAATATTCTGGATAAAAGCTAAATACATCAGGTTTGTTCACTCATTTTAAATATCACTAACCCTGGTTTTGTTTCTTTCTAAAACACTGTCCATCGTCCTGTCTCCTCCATCCTCCTCTCCAACAACGAGTGAGGAGCACATGGGGTTTCCCTGTCACTAAGACTGAGATAATCCGATCTGCTGTTTCTCTCCCTCCCACTAGCCTACTGAGTCAAACTGCCTCACGTGGTGTTCCTGGTTTTTGTCCTAAACCTACATCTTTCTCCAGTCTCTTTTCAAGCCTTATCAGAGCTCACCTTGACCCTTTACCCTAATCTCGCTAAACTCACTTTCCAACTCTCTTTCCTCTGCTGCCGCCTCATCACTCCCCCTCGCCAATTTATAGATATTGTTCCTTGTTCTGTCTGTTGGTCTTTTCTGGTTATGTCCTTCTCTCCCATTCTGTGAAAAACTAATATTTGACCTCACCGTTGTTGGAAAACCCTGCTCCATCTCCACTCTCCTTTTCCATTCTGAATTCCTTGCATTTGGTGTCCCTCAATGATCCATCCTTGGTCTCTCCTGTATCTCACGTACATAGTGCCAGGAGGTGATATCATCCAAAAACACTGTGTTAGGTTTGACATGTACACTGACGATGCCCAGTTCGCTCTCCCCATTATCCCTCTCCATTACTCCACTGTTACTCAGTTATCAAACTGCTTATCACATTCCCACTACTCAATTAGCTGCAATTTCCTCCAATGAAACATTGTCAAGGTTAAACCCATTGCCTTACTGCTGAGCCCCTCCCTCCCACTGGGAACTCTGAGGCAGAACGACACTCTCAACAATATTGCTGTTCTATCTGACCCCAAGGTGACCTTCTGATCAGACATCCACACAATCACAGCACCAGGAAATCCAATCTTTTAAAAGTTGCTTTTCTCCACCTCACCCCAGCTCCATTGCTACTGAAACCCCTTACCCGCGTCTGTGTTCCCTTGTAGAACATAGAACATAGAACAATACAGCACAGAACAGGCCCTTCGGCCCACGATGTTGTGCCGAACTTCTAACCTAGATTAAGCACCCATCCATGTACCTATCCAAATGCTGCTTAAAGGTCGCCAATGATTCTGACTCTACCACTCCCACGGGCAGCGCATTCCATGCCCCCACCACTCTCTGGGTAAAGAGCCCACCCCTGACATCTCCCCTATACCTTCCACCCTTCACCTTAAATTTATGTCCCCTTGTAACACTCTGTTGTTCCCGGGGAAAAAGTTTCTGACTGTCTACTCTATCTATTCCTCTGATCATCTTATACACCTCTATCAAGTCACCCCTCATCCTTCGCCGTTCCAACGAGAAAAGGCCGAGAACTCTCAACCTATCCTTGTACGACCTACTCTCCATTCCAGGCAACATCCTGGTAAATCTTCTCTGCACCCTCTCCAAAGCTTCCACATCTTTCCTAAAGTGAGGCGACCAAAACTGCACACAGTACTCCAACTGTGGCCTAACCAAAGTCCTGTACAGCTGCAACATCACTTCACGACTCTTGAATTCAATCCCTCTGCTAATGAACGATAATATTCCATAGGCCTTCTTACAAACTCTATCCACCTGAGTGGCAACATTCAAAGATCTATGTACATAGACCCCAAGATCCCTCTGTTCCTCCACCTGACTAAGAACCCTACCATTAACCCTGTATTCCGCATTCTTATTTGTTCTTCCGAAATGGACAACCTCACACTTGGCAGGGTTGAACTCCATCTGCCACTCCTCAGCCCAGCTCTGCATCATATCTAAGTCCCTCTGCAGCCCTCCTCACTGTCCACAACTCCACCTATCTTTGTATCATCTGCAAATTTAATGACCCACCCTTCGACTCCCTCATCTAAGTCATTAATAAAAATTACAAACAGCAGAGGACCCAGAACTGAACCCTGCGGAACTCCACTTGTAACTGGGCTCCAGGCTGAATATTTACCATCTACCACCACTCTCTGCCTTCGACCGGTTAGCCAGTTTTCTATCCAATTGGCCAAATTTCCCTCTATCCCATGCCTCCTGACTTTCCGCATAAGCCTACCATGGGGAACCTTATCATGGGGCGGCACGGTGGCACAGTGGCACAGTGGTTAGCACTGCTGCCTCACAGCACCAGAGACCTGGTGCTGGGTTCAATTCCTGCCTCAGGCGACTGACTGTGTGGAGTTTGCACATTCTCCCCGTGTCTGCATGGGTTTCTTCCTAGTGCTCCGGTTTCCTCCCACAGTCCAAAGATGTGCAGGTCAGGTGAATTGGCCATGCTAAATTGCCTGTAGTGTTAGGTATGGGGTAGATGTAGGGGTATGGGGGGGTTGCGCTTCGGCGGGGCGGTGTGGACTTGTTGGGCCGAAGGGCCTGTTTCCACACTGTAAGTAATCTAATCTAATCTAATCTAAATGCCTGACTAAAATCCATGTACACTACACCCACTGCTCTACCCTCATCCACATGCTTGGTCACCTCCTCGAAGAATTCAATAAGACTTGTAACGCAAGACCTACCCTTCACAAATCCGTGCTGGCTGTCCCTAATCAAGCAGTGTCTTTCCAGATACTCGTAAATCCTATCCCTCAGTACTCTTTCCATTACTTTGCCTACCACAGAAGTAAGACTAACTGGCCTGTAATTCCCGGGGTTATCCCTCTTCCCTTTTTTGAACAGGGGCACAACATTCGCTACTCTCCAGTCCCCTGGTACCACCCCCGTTGCCAGTGAAGACGAGAAGATCATTGCCAACGGTACTGCAATTTCCTCTCTAGCTTCCCACATAATCCTAGGATATATCCCGTCAGGGCCGGGGGACTTGTCTATCCTCAAGTTGTTCAAAATGTCCAACACATCTTCCTTCCTAACAGGTATCTCTTCTAGCTTATCAGTCTGTTTCACACTCTCCTCTTCAACAATACGGTCCCTCTCGTTCGTAAATACTGAAGAGAAGTACTTGTTCAAGACCTCTCCTATCTCTTCCGACTCAATACACAGTCTCCCACTACTGTCCTTGATCGGACCTACCCTCGTTCTCGTCATTCTCAGGTTTCTCACATACGCATAGAATGCCTTGGGGTTATCCTTGATCCTATCCACCAAGGATTTTTCATGCCCTCTCTTAGCTCTCCTCATCCCTTTCTTCAGGTCCCTTCTGGCTATCCTGTATCCCTCCACTGCTCTGTCTGAACTTTGTTTCCTCAACCTTATGTAAGCCTCCTTCTTCCTCTTTACTAGACATTCAACCTCCCTCGTCAACCAAGGCTCCCTCACACGACCAATTCTTTCCTGCCTGATAGGTACATACATATCAAGGACACGTCGTATCTGCTCCTTGAAAAAGTTCCACATTTCCACCACATCCTTCCCTGACAGCCTATGCTCCCAACGTATGCTTCTCAAATCCTGTCTTACAGCATCGTAATTTCCCTTCCACCAATTGTAAAATCTTCCTTGTTGTGCGCACCTATCTCTCTCCATAACTTGAATCCAAGACAGAACTCTTGATTCTGTAACTCAGAATCTTGTTTCAGACTCCCCTCTCAGTATTTACCCTCGGACACATCCTCTCAGTATTTATCTTGTCAAACCCCTTAAGAATCCCATCTGTCTCAATGAGATCACCTCTCTTTCTCCAAAATCCAGTGAGTAGAGTCCCAACCTTTTCAGCCTTTATTTAAATGATAATCCCTCCAAACCAGGGATCATCTCATTGAATCTTCCCTGAAATGCCTCCAATAAAGTGACACATTTCCTTCTCTAAAGGGACCAAATCTGCTCTCATTCCTGCAGATATGGTGGTCTCACCAGCACAGCCACACGTTACTCTCAGGTAGAGACGCCAAACTCTAATACTGAAAACCTTTGAAACAAAACATTCGATTCCCCTTCCTGATTCCCTATTGTAACTGTGTGGTAGCTTTCTGTGTTTCCTGAACAATTACCCCTGGTCCCTTTGTGGTTCAGCTTTCTACAGTTTCCACCATTTAAATAGTACTTTGTTCTTTTATTATCTCCTCCAAAATGAGCAACTTCCCATTTTCCCGAGTTACACCCCATCTGGCAACTTGTTACCTCCTTCTCCTGTGCATCTCTCTCTCTTCATAATTCTCTTAGACCTTTACAGTTATGCCTTTTCTAGGAGATATTCCTCTCCGCCCCCCCCCCCCCCCCCATCCCATTCTTACAAACATTTACTGGGAGCCCTGGGCAGTGGGAAGCAGAAAGAGTTGCTATCTTTTTAGGGATACGCTTTGGAGTGATTGAGAGGATCTTCCTACCCATTGGTCAGGATGGAGACAACTTGCCCATCGTTAGGCATTAGCCTTTCACACCCGTGTCTTATTGATGAGGCAGAGCGGCAGCACGGAATGAAAGAAAAGAAAGTCATTCTTGTTCCCCATATCTTACTGACCCTTGGATCATTTTCTCCAATGTGTCAAAGAACTGCTGTGTTCAGTCACATGAGATCTCAAGTTGGAATCTCCTAGAAACCCACAGATTTCCCCCTGAGTTGACTGCTGATGTCCTCAAGGGTAATATGTACAGTAATCCTGGGCCACAAGGAGGGGATGGTGTGAGTTTCTAACTTGAACTGATAGTGACAGATTTTATAAACTTGTATTAAGGGATATTACAGGTGGACATTCAGATGGTAATCTCAGTAAATATTCTGCTAAACTCTGATTGAATTACTCAGTATATCAGGATCTGGATATTCACATTGTGTGTGTGAGTATTGTGTTCCAGATCAATCCCATTTGCTGCTTAAATATTCTCCTTTGAATCATCGCATTCTCTCAAAAGGTCTCCCCAAACCTTCAATGTGTCCTGTAATCCTTTTATGCTGACCTGATGAGTGTAAGGTTTATTATTCGAATGTGTAATTTTTGTATAAGGATGTTTCAGAGAGGGAGCAGAATATTCTTAAAGGGGAGAATAACCATTTTGAGGGGAGGCTGTTGTTTATTGTTGTCAATGACATAGGAATAGAAGAGTTCACATTGTTGGATCATTGGAATCTCTTGTGGGGTAGAATTGACCTCCATCAGAAGGTTGGATTGCACTGGCACTGGAAGGGAACAGTTGCTAGTGCTATTCAGGAGGCATTAAACCAGTGAAGGTATGTGGGTAAACCCAGAGAGAGAGAGTGAGGGAAGAGCTCAGTCCGACGCTGGTACAGTTCAGATGTCAAACAGTCAAGGCAGACAAGGGCAAGGCACAGAATGAGCAGCTACACTGCATTTATTTCAATGCAGGAGGCCCGATAGGTCAGGCAGAGGAGCTCAGGGGGATGGTTTTGAACATCGCACTGGGGTATTATAGCAATTACAGAAGCATGACTTAATGATGGATAGGACCAGCAGCTTAATGTTTCACTGTATAGATGCTATAACAAAGATAGAAAGGGGGCAACAGAGCAGGGGGAGAGGTATTTTTGATAAGGGATAACATCACAGCTGGGCTTCAAGAGGGTATTCCTGGGAGTACATCCAGGCAGGTTATACAGGTGGAACTGAGAAATAAGAAAGGGATGATCTCCTTATTGGGATGGTACTATTGACCCCCCCCCACCCCCACTTCCCCAATAGTCAGCAGGGAGTTGAGAAGCAAATTTACGAAGAGATCACTTATCTGTAAGAACAGTATGGTTGGGTACAAGACTTGACCTTCTTTGTTATTCATTCACAGGGTGAGGGTGTCACTGGCTGGGCCCAAAGGGCAGTAAAGAGTCAACTACATTGCTGTGGGTCTGGAGTCACATGTAGGCCAGACCAGGTAAGGATGGCAGATTCCTTCCCTGAAGGATATTGGTGAATCTGATGAGGTTATTTTTTGCAATAATCAACAATGGATTCATGGTCTTTAATAGATTCTTAATTCCAAATTTTTATTGAATTCACACTCCACTGTCTGCCGTGACGGGATCCAAACCCCGGGCCCCAGAACGTTATCTGGGTGTCTGGATTATCCATCTAGTGATAATCTCGCTAGGCCATTTGGCAGGGTGAGTGACTGAGGTATCCGTGGTGCAGCACATCAGCACCAAAGATCCCATGGTCTCTGTCGAAGATAGAAAGGGCTGGAGAGGGAGATATATCCCTGGTAGTGGGGTCTGACTGTAGGTAGCGGTCATAGCAGAGGTTAATGGAGATTAATGGGTGGCAGGTGAGGAGTGGGGGATTATATTCTTATTGTGGTTGGAGGGGTGGGGGGAAGGCGGAGGTACAGGAAGTGGAGGATATGCGTTGGAGTGCATTGTTGATCAAATGGGAGGTAAATGCGGTCCTTGAAAGAGGAAACCTTTCTGGGATGTCCTGGAGTGGAATTGCTTCTCCTGGGAGCAGATATGGCAGAGGCGGAGGAATTGGGAGTACAGGATCACGTTTTACAGGAATATACTCGAGAGTAATCAGGAGAGCAAAAAGGGGACTTGAAATATCTCTATGACATAGTTTAAGGAGAATCCAAAGAGATTCTACAAATACATTAAGGATAAAATAATAACCAGACACAGAATAGGACCCCTTAATGATCAACAAGGCCATCTATGGAACAACAGGATGTGGGAGAAATACTATGCTATTCTATTCTGGAGAGTTTGGAGAAATAAATAGTGATAACTTGAAAAGTGTCTATATTACAGAGTAGGAAGTACTGGAAGTCTTAAACAGTAGCAAGGTGGATAAATCCCTGGGACCTGATCAGGTGTATCCCAGAAATTTGTGGAAAGCTAGGAAGGTGGTGGCAGTGCCCCTCCCTGAGGTATTTATACCATTGTTTGTGACAGGTGAGGTGCTGGAAGATGGGTGCCATTATTTAAAAAAGGTGGTAAGGAAAGGCCAGGGAACAAGAGAACAGTCAACCTAACGTCAGTGGTAGGTAAGTTGTTGGAAGGGATTCTGAGGGACTGGATTTATATGTATTTGGAAAGAAGAGGATTGATTAGGGATAGTCAACATGACTTTGTGTGTGGGAAATTCACTCTCTCTGACTTGATTGAGGTTTTTTTGAAGATGTGACAAAGATGATTGATGAAGGCAGACTGTGGACGTTGTCTATATTGACACTGAACGATGTTCCACAAAGCAGACTGGTTAGCAAAGTTAGATAACATGAACTGTTGGGAGAACCAGACATTTGGATACAAAACTGGCTTGAAGGTAGGAGGCAGAGGGTGGTGATGGAGGGTTGCTTTGCGGACTGGAGGCCTATGAGCAGCAGTGTGCTGCAGGAATGGATATTGGGTCCTTAAATAAGTGAATTGGATGTGAATATATGAGATATGGGCATTGGGTTTACAGAAGACACCAAAATTGGAGTTGTATTGGACAATGAAGAAGGTTAGTTCAGAATGCAACAGTATCTTGACCAGATGGGCCATTGGAGCAAGGAATGGCAGACTGGATTCAATTTAGACAAATGTAAGCTGTTGGATTTTGGAAAGGCAAATCAGAGCAGGACTTGTACACTTCATGGTAAAGTACTTGGGAATGTTGCTGAACATAGAGACCATGGAGTGCAGGTTCATTGTTCCTTGAAAGTAGAGTCGCAGGTCGGCAGACTAGTGAAGGTGGTGTTTGGTATGCTTATATTTATTGGTCAATGCATTGAGTACAGAAGCTGGGACGTCAAATTGTGGTTGGACAGGACATTGATTAAGCCATTTCAGGAAATATGTTTTAAGTTTGAAATTCCCTGTTCTGGAAAGGATATTGTGAATCTTGAAAGAGTTCAGACAAGATTTACAAAGACGATGCTCGGGTTAGAGGATTGGGGCTGCAGGGAGAGGGTGAATAGGCTAGGGGTAATTTCCCTGGAGAGTCAAAGACTGAGAGGTGACTTCATGGAGATTTATAAAATCATGAAGGGCATGGATAAGGTGAACAGCCAGGGTCTTTTCCCCCAAGTTATGTGGGTTCAAAACAAGATCACATGGGCTTATGTTGAGAGGGCAAAGATTAAAAACGGATCTAAGGGGCAAAGTTTTCAAGCTGTGTGTGGTGTATGTGTGGAATGAGCTGCCAGATGAAGTAGTGGAGGCTGATACATTTACAACATTTGAAAGGCATCCGATTGGGTACGTGAATAGGAAGAGTTTCCAATGATACGGACCAATAGCTGGCAAATGGGGTTCCATTTGTTGAGGATTCCTCGTTGTCATGGACCAATTGGACCAAAGGTCTGTTTCTGTGCTGTACATCTCTATGACACTAATAAATGAAAATAAGATGTGTTCCTCTTTTGTGGAGAGCTAGCAGAAGCACAGATAATTGTCCTTGGAGCTGAGAAGGTTAAGCAGTGATTTTGACCAGGTGCAAATTTGTTTCTCGGATCTCTTATCTGCAGAGAGAGGGGAATTGTTAACAATGTCACAATTTTAGTAACTATTTTCAGGTAACTGGCAAATAATGTGAATATGTGAACATTATTTTATTCAGTAAGTTCTGAGTATCTGGAACAGTCTGAATGGCAGCTGGAGACAGACTCAGCAGTTATTCATAAACAGATTTGGAATTTTACTTTTTAAGGGAAGATTTGGGGGTCTATGGGCAAATGGGAAGGGAATTGGGACAGATTTGCAGCATCTCCAGAGGGAGAAGGTACATCCCAAATGGGCCGAATAGCCCCAGCCCCTGTGCTCTGTGATACTGCCCCATTGACTGTGAATGTTGAAGCTCATCCCAGGGCAGAGAGAGGGAGGATCCCACCACTCACCTCACAATGGGCCCCGATGATTGATGTCAGCGCAGGCCAATGGGGCAGAGGGTAGTACTAGAGGACCCGGTCGTACCAGTTTGTCCTCCAACCAATCGGAGTGAATGAGGGCATCCTCAAGGCTGGAACTAAAGAAAGGCACATATCGCAGAGATTTGAGAAACTGGAGGACATGAGATAGGGAGCGTTCTGTGGCTGGTGAGGAATTCTATAAATAAGGAAGAGTTGTGAGGCTGGATGAGGTGACAGTGATTGGGAGAGTTGTGAGGATGGAGGAATTTAGAGTTAGTGAGGATTCGAGTCATAATGTTATACAGCAAGGAAACAGGCCCTGTGGTCCAACCAGTCCATGCCAACCATAATTCCAAACTGAACTAATTGTACCTGCCTCCGCTTGGTCCACATCCATCCAAATATTTAAGGTCTTTTAAATATTGTAATTGTATTCACAGCTACCACTTTCTCTGGAAGTTCATTCCAGTGTGTAAATTTTTTTTAAAAAACCCTAATGTCTTTCCCCTCAAATCTTTCTCATTTCTTCTCAAAACGAATGCACCCGAGTTTTGAATCTCCCTCTCCCCCAGCTATTCACCTTATCTACACTCTTTCTGATTTTGTAAACCTCTAATAAGGTCACCCCTCAACTCGTGCACGCCAGGGAAAAAAATTCCCAGCCTATCCAGCCTCTCCTTAGAACACAATCCCTCCATTCATGGCAACATGCTGGTAAATCTCTTCTGAACCTGCTCCAATTTAATAATATCCTTCCTATAACAGCACAACCAGAACTGGACAGAGTATTCCAGAAGAGGCCTCCCCAACGTCCTGTACATCCTCAACATAACGTCCCAACTCCTGGACTCAAAGGTCTGAACAATGAAGGTAGGTGTGCTAAGCAAAGCACCTTCTTCACCACCCTGTCTACATGTAACACAAACTTCAAAGACGTGAAGCTCTCAGTCTCTTTGTTCCCACATCACTGCTCAAGGCCCTACTTTTATTGAGTGTAAGTCCTACCCTCGTTTGTTTTGTCAGGATGTTATATTTTGCATTTATTCCAATCCAAAAAAATTTCGAATATAATTAAAAGGGAAATCAGGAGGGAAAAAAGGGGCGTGAGATAGCTTTGGCGCATCGGGTTAAGGATAATCCAAAGGGCTTTTGTAAATACATGAGGAACAAAAGGCTAACTAGGGAGAAAATAGAGACCCTCAAAGATCAGCAAGGCAGCCATTGTGTGGAGCTGCAGGCGATGGGCGAGATAGGAAACAAGTATTTTGCATCAGTGTTTACTGTGAAGAAGTATATGGGAGATATAGAATGTGGGGAAATAAATGGTGACATCTTGAAAAATGTCCATATTACAGAGGAGGAGGAGGAGGTGCTTTATGAGTGGCTAAGGAGCTGGTGCAGGGGAAAAGGATTCACGTTTTTTGGATCGTTGTGATCTCCTGGAGTAGAGTTGACCTTCATAAGAAGAATGGATTGTACCTGAATTGGAAGGTGTCTAATATCGAGGCAGGGAGACTTGCTGGTGATACTCGGGAGGCATTGAACCAGTGAGGGAGTGGGTGTAAACCCAAGAAGATAGTGAGTAAAGAGATATGTCTGTGGCTGGTACAGTTCAGAAGTCAAATAGTCAAGGCAGGCAAAGGCAAGGTACAGAATGAAGTCGGACTGAGCAGTTGCACTGCATTTACTTCAATAGAAGAGGCCTGACAGGGAAAGCAGATGAGCTCAGGGTATGGTTTTGAACATGGCACTGGGATATTATAGCAATTACAGAGGCATCACTCAGGGATGGATAGGACTGGCAGCTTAATGTTCCAGGGTATGGATGCTATAGGAAGAATAGAAAGGGGGAGAAGGAAGGAGGGGGAGTGGCATTTTTGATTCGAGACAGCATTATGTTTTTGCTTAGGGAGGATATTCCTGGGAGTACGCCCAGTGAAGGTATTTAGGTGGAACTGGGAAATAAGAAAGGGATGATCACCTTATTGGGGATTTCTGCATGGATCTCGTCTGGGTCCTCTGGTTTCCTCCCACAGTCCAAAGATGTGTAGGGTAGGTTGGATTATCCAGGCTGAATTGCCCACAGTGTTGTGGGATGTGCACGTTGGGGGGATTATGCAGGCTGATTTACCCATAATGTTCAGGGATGTGTAGGTTGGGTGGCCTTGGGAAATGCAATGTTATAGGGGGAAGTTTGGAGGCTCTCAGGGTCAGTAGTAATATGATGGGCTGAATGACCTGAAAACACAGTTTGGAATTCTGACATTTCTACTAGTTTTAAAATATCGAACATAGAACATAGAAGAATACAGCGCATTACAGGCCCTTCAGCCCTCGATGTTGCGCCGATCAAAGCCCACCTAACCTACACTAACCCACTATCCTCCATATACCTATCCAATGCCCGCTTAAATACCCATAAAGAGGGAGAGTCCACTACTGCTACTGGCAGGGCATTCCATGAACTTACGACTCGCTGAGTGAAGAACCTACCCCTAACATCAGTCCTATATCTACCCCCCCTTAATTTAAAGCTATACCCCCTTGTAATAGCTGACTCCATACGTGGAAAAAGGTTCTCACTGTCAACCCTATCTAACCCCCTAATCATCTTGTACACCTCTATCAAATCACCCCTAAACCTTCTTTTCTCCAATGAAAACAACCCCAAGTGCCTCAGCCTTTCCTCATAGGATTTTCCTACCATACCAGGCAACATCCTGGTAAACTTCCTCTGCACCCGTTCCAGTGCCTCCACATCCTTCCTATAGTATGGCGACCAAAACTGCACACAATATTCCAGATGCGGCCGCACCAGAGTCTTATACAACTGCAGCATAACCTCAGGACTCCGGAACTCAATTCCTCTACCAATAAAAGCCAGTACGCCATATGCCTTCTTCACTGCACTATTTACCTGGGTGGCAACTTTCAGAGATCTGTGGACATGGACACCAAGATCCCTCTGCTCTTCCACACTACCAAGTAGTCTACCATTAGCCCAGTAATCCATCTTTTTATTACTCTTACCAAAGTGAATCACTTCACACTTAGCTACATTGAACTCCATTTGCCACCTTTCTGCCCAGCTCTGCAGCTTCTCTATATCCCGCTGTAACCTGCGATATCCTTCCTCACTGTCTACAACTTCTCCGACTTTCGTATCATCCGCAAACTTGCTCACCCAACCTTCTAACCCTTCCTCCAGGTCATTTATAAAAATGACAAACAGCAATGGTCCCAAAACAGATCCTTGCGGAACACCGCTAGTGACGGCACTCCAAGATGAACCTTTGCCATCAACTACTACCCTCTGTCTTCTTCCAGAGAGCCAATTCCTAATCCAAACCTCCAACTCACCCTCAATGCCATATCTCTGTATTTTCTGCAGTAGCCTACCATGGGGGACCTTATCAAACGCCTTACTAAAATCCATATATACCACATCTACCGCTTTCCCCTCATCTACCTCCTTAGTCACCTTCTCAAAGAATTCAATAAGGTTTGTGAGGCACGACCTGCCCTTCACAAAACCATGCTGACTATCCTTGATCATATCATTCTTATCCAGATGTGCATAAATCCTATCCCTTACAATTCTCTCTAAGACTTTGCCCACAACAGAAGTGAGACTCACTGGCCTATAGTTACTAGGATTATCCCTACTCCCCTTCTTGAACAAGGGAACCAAGTTTGCTAGCCTCCAGTCCTCTGGCACTACTCCTGTCGACAAAGAGGACACAAAAATCAAGGCCAATGGCTCTGCAATCTCCTCCCTTGCTTCCCAGAGAATCCTAGGATAAATGCCATCAGGCCCAGGGGACTTATCTATTTTCACCCTTGCCAGAATTTCCAACACCTCTTCTCTACATATCTCAAAGCCATCCATTCTACTTATTCGTGCCTCAGTATTCATATCGACAACAATGTCCTGTTCCTGAGTGAATATTGACGAAAAGTATTCATTCAGCGCCTCCCCAATCTCTTCAGCCTCCACACGCAACTTCCCATTACTATCCTTGATTGGACCTATTCCTTCCCTAGTCATTCTTTTATTCCTAACATACCTATAGAAAGCCTTAGGGTTTTCCCTCATCCTACCAACTAAGGACCTTTCATGTCCCCTCCTCGCTGCTCTTAGCTCTCTCTTCAGGTCCTTCCGGGCTACCTTATAACTCTCAATTGCCCCTATTGAACCTTCACGCCTCATCTTTACAAAGGCCGCCCTCTTCCATTTAACAAGGGATTCCAACTCCTTATTAAACCACGGCTCCCTCACACGACCCTTTCCTCCCTGCCTGATAGGTACGTATTTATCAAGGACACTCAATAGTTGCTCCTTGAACAAGTTCCACATATCAATTACGCTCTTGCCTTGGAATCTACTTTTCCAATCCACACCTCCTAAGTCATGCCTCAACGCATCATAATTTCCCTGCCCCCAGCAATAACTCTTGCCCTGTAGTACACACTTATCCCTCTCCATCACTGGAGTAAAAATCACCGAATTGTGATCACTGTCCCCAAAGTGCTCACCTACCTCTAGTTCTAATACCTGGCCTGGTTCGTTACCCAGAACCAAATCCAGTATGGCCTCACCTCGTGTTGGCTTATCTACATATTGTGTCAGGAAACTCTCCTGCACACATTGCACAAACACTGACCCATCTAACGAACTTGAGCTATAGCTTTCCCAATCAATATCAGGAAAGTTAAAGTCTCCCATAACAATCACCCTATTACTGTCACTCTTCTCCTGAATCATCTTTGCAATCCTTTCTTCAACGATTCTAGGACTATTAGGAGGCCTGTAAAAGACTCCTAACAGGGTGACCTCACCTCTCCTATTCCTAACCTCAACCCAAACTACCTCAGATGGCAAATCTTCGTCCATCTTCCTTTCCACCGCTGTAATACTATCTTTGACAAGCAAAGCCACACCACCCCCTCTTTTGCCCCCACCTCTGACCCTACTAAAACATTTAAACCCTGGAACCTGCAACAGCCAATCCTGTCCCTGATCTAGCCACGTCTCCGTAATAGCCACAACATCGAAGTCCCAGGTACCAACCCACGCTGCGAGTTCACCTACCTTATTTCGTATACTTCTGGCATTAAAGTACACACACTTCAAGCCACTCTTCTGTTTACAGGCACCCTCCTTTAAGATTGATGCCATATTCCTAACCTCCCTACACTCCAGGTCCTGCACCCTAAAGCTACAGTCTGGGTTCCCATGCCCCTGCAGAGTTAGTTTAATCCATCCCCCAAGAGCACTAGCAAACCTCCCCCCAAGGATACTGGTGCCCCTCAGGTTCAGGTGCAGACCATCCGGTTTATAGAGGTCCCACCTTCCCCAGAAAGAACCCCAGTTATCCAAGTACCGAAATCCCTCCCTCCTGCACTTTCCCTGTAGCCACGCATTTAACTCTTCTCTCTCCCTATTCCTCGACTCTCTCTCACGTGGCACGGGTAACAAACCAGAGACAACAACTCTGTTCGTTCTAACTCTGACCTTCCAACCTAGCTCCCTAAAAGCCTGTCTAACATCCTCAGCACTCCTCCTACCTATGTCATTGGTGCCAATATGGACCACGACTTCAGGCTGCTCCCCCTCCCCCTTAAGGACCCGGAAGACACGATCAGAGACATCACGTACCCTTGCACCTGGGAGGCAACATACCAAACGTGAGTCTCTCTCGTTCCCACAAAACCGCCTATCTGTGCCCCGAACTATCGAGTCCCCAATTATTATTGCTCTGCTCTTCTCCACCCTTCCCTTCTGAGTAGCGGGGACAGGCTCCGTGCCAGAGGCCTGAGCCCCGTTACTTACCCCTGGTAAGTCGTCCCCCCCACAAGTATCCAAAACGGTATACTTGTTCTTGAGGGGAACGACCACAGGGGGTCCCTGCACTGGCTGCTTCCTCCCAGTCCCCCTCACTGTCACCCATCTATCTGCCATCTTTGGAATTACTACTTCCCTATAGCTCCGATCTATGACCCCCTCTGCCTCCCGAATGATCCGAAGTTCATCCAACTCCAGCTCCAGTTCCCTAACACGGTCTTGGAGGAGCTGGAGATGGGTGCACTTCCTGCAAGTGTAATCAGCAGGGACGTCCATGGCATCCCTCACCTCATTCATGTTGCAGGAGGAACATTGCACTGCCTTCACTGCCATCCCTCTAAAGCTAACCTTTATTTTAAACAAAAAACTGGGTCTAAAGAATACAACAAGCAAAATTCGGCACTTACCTCCTTACCACAACGGATCTTATTATTAGGTTAGAGGAGGAGGGCGGGTGGGAGGCACTACCTCCGTAGTGCCTCGGGTTCTTCAGCTGTTACAGAAAATAATGCACCAGATCTAAACGTTAAGGTTCTGAATTGGACAAAGGCCAATTTTGATGGCACAAGGCAAGAACTTTCATCTATCCCCTCAAGCCTGCTCTGCCATTCAATAAGATCAGGCCTGAGCTTTTCATGGCCTCAGCTCCACATTCCTGCTCTCTCACCATAACCCTTAATTCTTTTCCTGTTCACAAATCTACCTTTTCCCTTAAAGGCATTCAAGTTGATAACGTCAAATGCTGCACTCGGCAGGGAATTCCACAGATGCACAACCCTTTAGCTGAAGAAGCTCCTCCTGAACTCAGTCCTAAACCTGCTCCCCCTTATTTTAAGGTTATGCTCTAGTTTGATCCGCCCCCAGAGGAAATAGCCTCCCTGCTCCAAGCTTATCCACTCCCTTCATAATTTTATTTTTTCCTCTCCAACCTCCTATTCTTCTAAATTACAATGACTGTCAAACCAGTTTTCTCAATCTCTCCACATATACCAATTCTCTCAACTCCCAACTCAAACTAGTGAACCTCTTCTGTACTCCCTCCAGTGCCAGTACATCCTTGCTAATGTAAGGGGACCAAACCTGTACACAGTACTCCAGGTGTGGCCTCCCCAGCACCCTGTACAGCTACAGCAGAACCATCCCTCCAGCAATGAAGGACAATATTCCCTTCACTGCCTTAATTACCTGCTGCACCTGCAAACCAACTTCCTGTGATTCATGCACAAGGACACCCAGCTCCCTGTGCACAGCAGCCTGCTGCATGTTTTCACCATTTCATCAGTTAGCTGTTAGTCTGACCAAAATGGATGACCTCACATATCCCAACATTGTCATCCATCTGCCAGACCCTTACCTACTCACTTAACCTATCTGTATCCCTGTGCAGACTGACAGTGGCCTCTGCAGACATTGCTCTATCTCATCTTTGTATCAAATATGAACTCTGACACCGTACACTTGGTCCTCAACTCCAAAACATTTGTGTAAATAGCAAACAGTTGTAGTGCCAACACTAATCCAAACACCCATTTATCCCCATTCTTTATTTTTTGTTGGTTAACCGATCCTGTATCAATGATAATACATTACCCATAATTAGATTAGATTAGATTAGATTACTTACAGTGTGGAAACAGGCCCTTCGGCCCAACAAGTCCAAACCGCCCCGCCGAAGCGTAATCCACCCATACCCCTACATCTATATCTACACCTTACCTAACACTATGGGCAATTTAGCATAGCCAATTCACCTGGCCTGCACATCTTTGGACTGTGGGAGGAAACCGGAGCACCCGGAGGAAACCCATGAAGACACGGGGAGAATGTGCAAACTCCACACAGTCAGTCGCCTGAGGCGGGAATTGAACCCGGGTCTCAGGCTGTGCATCTTTACCTTATACAGCAGCCTTTTGTGTGGCAACTTATCGAATACCTTCTGGAAATCCAGATACACCACATCCACCAAATCCACTTTGTCCAATGCGCTCATTGTATCCTCAAATACTACCAGTAAATCCTTAAACGTGACCTGCCTTTCATGAATCCATGCTGTTTTTGCAAAATGAGACAATTTCTACCCAGATAACTCACCACTACTTCCTTGAGAGATTCAAGCATTTTCTCCCCTCAGAAGTTAAGCTAACCGGTCCTTTTTGAAAAATAGTGGCACCACATTTGCAGCTTCCAGTCTTTCAAAACCATCCCAGAATCCAACAAATTTTAAGTGAATTATCACAAGTCTATTTGTTATTCATCACCCCCTCCAACCACTACCCCCGCCATCTACTTTAGTCCCTGAGATGCAATCCATTAGAGCCAGGAGACCCATCTACCTTTAGGCTGTTAACTTTCCCAATATTACCTCTTTACTGGGAATGATTGCATCTCTGTCCTCATCTGCCATTGCTTCCATAGGCCTGCGACAACAAGAGTACAAAGACAGTATGTTCCTGTTAAGGCCAAGGCTGGAAGGTGTAGGGAATGCTGTCTATCGGAAGAAATTGAGGGCCTGGTCAAGAAAATGAAGGAGGCATATGGCAGGTACAGAGAGCTGTTTTTGTGTGAATCCCTAGAGGAGTATAGGGGCAGTAGGAGGAGACTCGAGGTAAACCATGAGGGCAAAAAGGGGACATGAGATAGCTTTAGGAAATAGGTTTAAGGAGAATCCAAAGTGATTGTACAAAAACATTCAGGACAAATGAGTAAGCAGGCAGAGAATGGGTACCCACAAAAATCATCAAGGCTGTCTGTGGAACCGCAGGAGGTGAGAGCGATTCTGTATGAGCGGAGAGGTTTTACAAACAAACTGTGCATGTCGGAAAACATGTCCCAGTCTCTTGTTTTCAGTAAACGGTGAATTGCCTCAGTGTGGCTGCAGGCATGGGTGCGCGCCGCCATCTTTATTTGGGGCAAAAATTCACTGGACACATGTGGAGCCACCAGCTTTGTAGGGGGCAAGGTGCAGCCAGGTGCATGTGCAGCCTTTCTCTGGTACAGAGTCATTGGGCAGGATTTACACAGAGCACATTCAAACTCCGAGAAATGGATGTTTATTTCTGGATTTGTTTCATCATTCATTTAAATGATTTGGTATCATAAATGAGTTTGCAGGTCATACAAAATTGGAGGTATTGTGGATAATGAAGAAGGTTACCTCAGATTACAATGAGATATTGATCAGATGGGGTTTCATTTAGAGAAATGTGAGGTGCTGCATTTTGGAAAAGCAAATCAGGGCAGGACTTATACACTGAATGGCAAGGCCCTGAAGACGTTTGCGCAACAAAGAGACCTTGGACTGCAGGATCATAGTCCTTGCAAGTCAAGTTGCAGGTAGATAGGATTATGAAGAAGGTGTTCAGTATATTTTCTTTCTTTCATTAGAGCATTGAGTATAGGATGTGGGAGGTCATGTTGCTGTACAGGACATTCGTTAGGCCACTTTTGGAATATTGTGTGCAGTTCTGGCCTGCCTCCTATCAGAAGGGTGCTGTGAAACTTGAAAGGTTTCAAAAAGGACTTACAAGGATGTTGTTAGGGTTGGAGGATTTGAGCTACAGGGTGAGGCGTAAAAGGCTGGGGCTGTTTTCCGCTGAGTGGTGATGTTATGGAGGTTTATACAATCATGAGGGGCATGGATAGAGTAAATGAACAAGGTGTTTTCCCTGGAGTGGTAGTGTCCAGAAGTACCGGGCATTGCTTTAGGGTGAACAGATAAAATTTCAAAGGGCCCTAAAGGACAACTCTTTCATGCAGTGGGTGGAATGAGTTGCAGAGGAAGTGGTAGAGGCTAGTACAATTAAAACATGTTAAAGACATCTAAATAGACACATGATATGATGAGGAAGCATTTACAGGGATATGGGCCAAGTGCTGGCTAATGGGAATAGACTAGGTTCGGATACCTGTTTGGCATGGAGGAGTTAGACCAAAGGATCTGTGTCGGTGCTATACATCTCTATGACTGTGGGATCATAACAGCTTATACTGCTCTGCTTCATCTCTGGGCTCCCTCATGACCACTTTGTCAATATCTAGCTTCCTCAATCTCGAACAATGGGTGTATTTTTGGTCTGTTTGGTATTTTAATAATATAAAATACCAAAGGGTGTATATTTGGTCTGTTTGGTATAAAAATAATAACTATTATTTTTACAAACATTTCTGTAAGTTAATTTTTCACTGCCACCCAGCCCCTGACCATGTGCTGCTTATCAATATTTTCTGGAAAATCTTTAACAGTCAAGAATTCATTTTTCTAATAAGCAAGTGTATCTTCCTTCCATTTCTGGCTATCTCATTCTGCACTATTTTCATTCCCTGTAATCCGTTTTGAACTCCTTGAAACATCAACTGTGTTTCTCCTTCCACAGATACCAGTGATTAATGCCAAAGCCCTGTTGCCTATGGAAAGGGTGATGTTTGACTTTCTTGTACAGCTGCAGTTTGTGTGGTGAAGGTACCCCCACAATGTGGTTGGGTAAGAGACATTACAGAATATTCATTCAGCAACAGTAAAGATCTGAAGAAAATGTCCAAATCAACAACAGTTTGTATTTTTATTATCATGCTTATAATTCCACAAAAATATTATTGAGAATTTTAAACATAAGGCCAGAGATGGTGATATTAGGTCAGGTGACCAAAAGCATTACCAAATAAGCAGGTTTTGAGGAATGTCTTAAAGGAGGAAAGCAGACCTGAGAGGTTTTAGCTGCAACTTTCAGACCTTGTTGCTTTGGCAACTGTAAAAGCAGCCACACAGGTGAAGTAATGAATTAACAGATCATTGGGAGTCTTGAACAGAATGGGTTGTCGACGTCTCAAAGGTTGTGTGATGCAGCGAGCTAGGGATGATCACAATCAGGAATTAAATCAAGAGTGAGAATTTTAAATTGAGGGATGTGGGCTGGATGCTGGCTAGATTGAGTTGGGATATCTGGTCAGCATGGACGGGTTGGATTGAAGGGTCTGTTTCCATGCTGTACATCTCTGTGGATCTATGTTGTTGATTATGAATAGGAGCCTTTTGATGGATCAACAAGTTTTGGTACGAGGGAGTACTTGGGCAGCAGAGATTTAGTTTTTCTTGAGATTACAGGGAGGTTGAATGTGGGAAGCTGGCCAGGAATATGTTTGGATAATGAAGTCTGGAGATAACACAGAGATGGATGAAAGTGTATAAGCTGAGACAAGGGTGGAATCAGCTAGAATTAGTGATCTTGGAATGGGACTGGGCTGTCACCCTCACCTCACCTCTGGGATTCAGTTAGTTGTCAGGTTGTGAATCAGGGCAGTAACACAATCGGGAGCTGAGTGGTCCTGGTGGAGACTAAAAGGAGTGTCACTCAGCTGGCTGTTGCTGAGCAGCTGCTGCTTGGTAGCCCTGTTGATGACATCTTCCATCACTTTACTGCTGATCGAGTGTGGACTGATAGAGGGAAATTGGCTGGGTTGGGTTGCCCTGTGTTTTTGTGTTGAACATCCCTGGGCAATGTTCCACATTGTCGGTCGATGCCAGTGCAGGAGCGGTACGTGACTTGGTGGGTGGCAAGTTCTGGAGCACAAGATATCAGTATTATTGCCAGAATATTGGCAGGGCCCATAGCCTTTACACTACTTAACCATTTCCTGATGTTATTCAAACTCAACCGAACTGGCTTAAAACTCATATCTGTGATGTTAGAAACCACTGGAGAAGGCTAAGATGGATCATCCCATTTTGCACTTCTGGCTGCAGATTGCTGCAAATGCTGTCATCTTATCTGGTGAATGGATGTGTGAGGCCCCTCCATCAGTAAGGGTGGGGATTTCTGTGATGCTTCCTCCAGTGAGTTGTTTAATTGTCCATCACCATTCACAACTGGGTGTGGCAGAACTGCAGAGCTCCGATCTGTTCCACTGGACGTAGGATCACTTAGCTTTACAGATTGTGTTGGAGTACAGTTCTGCTGCTGTTGATGTCCCACAGTGCCTCCTAGATACCCAGTTTGAGATCCTACATCTCTTCAAAGTCTGTCCCATTTCGAACGGTGATAGTGCCACTCAACACAATGGAGGTTTTTCCCAACTTTGGAGACTTGTGTCTCCGAAACGAATGTGTGATGGTCGCTCTTACCGATACTGTCATGGACAGATGTATCTGAAGCTGGTCAATTCATAACAATGAGATCAAGTATGTTTTTCCCTCTTGGATCCCTCACGACCCCCTGCAGACTCAGTTGAGCAGCTATGTCCTTCAGGACCTGGCCAGCTCAGTCAGTAATTCTGTTGCAGAGTTAGTCTCGATTGTGAACATTGAAATCCTGTACCCAGAGGACCTTTGACACCTTTTTACTTCCTCAGTGCTTCCTTCAGATGTTGTTCAACATGAAGGAGAACTGATCCATCAGCCAAGGGAGGATGGTACGTGGTAATCAGCAGGAGCCGTGAGACTTCCTGGTCTCCGGAGTCAATGCTGAGTACTCCCAGGGCAAATCCTCCATGTCTGTGCCACGACCTCTGCCTGGTCTGTCCTGCCGGTGGGACAGGACATATCCAGAGATTTCAGGAGAAAGTGAAGACTGCAGATGCTGGAGATCAGAGTCAAGAGTCTGGTGCTGGAAAAGCACAGCAGGCCAGGCTGATGAAGGACTTAGTCTCGAAACATCGATTCTCCTTCTCCTCAGATGCTGCCTGACCTGTTGCGCTTTTCCATCACCACAACCTCAATATCTTGGGATGGTGATGGTGATGGTGGTGTCTGGTGGTGTCTAAGTCTGTAAGGGTTGATTTCATGAGTATGACTATGTCAGGCTGTTCCTTGATTGATCTGTGAGACAACTCGGCACATTTTGGCACCAAAATCCAGATGTTAGTGAGGAGGACATTGCACCATCGAGAGGGCTGATTCTGTGGTTGTATTTTCTGGTGCCTTCTTAGATGCTGAGTGGTCCATCCAGTTTCATTCCTTTGTTGAGACTTTGCAGTGATTAATACAGAGAGTAGCTGGCTGGGCCACTGTCAAGTTGATAGGGTTTTTTCTGCAATTCACAATGATTCCATGGAGATCAGGAGATTCCTAATTCCAGTTATTTTTTCTTAAATTCAGATTCCACTGTCTGCCAAGATGGGATTCGAACCAGGACTTCAGTCGTTTGTTTTAATATTTTGGTTAAAATTTAAAGACATTAGGTTTGTTCACTCACTTTAAATATCACTTACCCAGTTTTTGTTTCTTTGTGAAACACTGTTCATCATCGTGTCTCCTCCATCCTTCTCTCCAACAACAAGAGTTTGGAGCACATGGAGTTTCTCTGTCACTAAGACTGAGATAATCCGATCTGCTGCTTCCCTCCCTCCCACTAGCCCACGGAGCCAAACTGCCTCACGTGGTGTTCCCGGTTTTTGTCCAAACCTATATCTTTCTCCAATCTCATCTCATGTCCAGCCTTATCAGAGCTCACCTTGACCCTTTACCCTAATCTCACTAAACTACAGACTTTCCAACTCTCTTTTCTCCTCCTCCTCATCAGTCCCCCTCACCAATTCACAGACATTGTTCCTTGTTCTCTCTTTTCTGGTTATGGTCCTTCTCTCCCATTCTGTGAAAAACTGGCATTTGACCTCACGGTTGTTGGAAAATCCTGCTCCATCTCCACTCTCCCTTTCCTTTCTGAATTCCATGCATTTGGTGTCCCTCATGGATCTTTCCTTGGCGCCTCCTGTATCTTGCCTACATACTGTCAGGAGGTGATATTGAGCAAAAGCACCAAGTTGGGTTTCACATGTACACTGACGATGCCCAGCTCTCACTCCCCATCATCCCTCTCCATTACTCCACTGTTACTCAGTTATCAAACTGCTTACCATATTCCCACTACTCGATTAGGTGCAGTTTCCTCCAATGAAACATTGTCACAGTTAAACCCGTTGCCTTACAAATTCCTTTCCCTAACTGCTGAACCTCTCCCTCTCACTGGGAATTATGCAGCAGAACTAGACTCTTCACAATACTGCTGTTATATCTGACGCGAAGCTGACCTTATTAGACATCTACACAATCCCAAACACCAGGAATTCCAATCTCTAAACCGTTGCTTATCTCCTCTTCACCCTAGCTCCATTGCTACTGAAAACCCTTACCCATGTCTGTGTTACCTTTAAACTTGACGAATCCAATGCAGAACCCTTGATTCTGTGACTGGCTCAGAATCTGGTTTCAGACTCCCCTCTCAGTATTTACCCTCAGAGACATCAGTATTTATTCTGTCAAACCCCTTAAGAATCTGGTGGTGCGGTCTGATTGTAGGTGGTGGGAATGACAGAGGATGATGTGTTGTATCTGGGTGGAAGGTAAGGACTTGAGGGGGGGTGTTCAATCCTTGTTGCAGTTGGAGGTGTGGGTTTCAAAGGCATGGGTGCAGGAAGTGGAGGAGATATAGTGGATGGTATTGACCACATGGGAGGGGAAATTGCAGTCCTTGAAATACGGGGCCATTTGGTATGTTCTGGCCTCACTGGAACGCAGCAGTAAGCATGAGGCAGAGATGTTGGCCAGGGAACAGACTCGTGTGTTAAAGTGGCAGGCAGCCGGAAGCTCGGAGTCTGTTTTCGCAGCAGAACGTAGATCATCAGTCGCCATTTCTGCCACCTCCACTGAGATGCTGCCAGACACAGGTTCCTGTCCCCTCCATTAACAGCTATGCACACCCCCCCGCCCCCCCCCCCCCCCCCCAGCCAGATGGTAATCCACTCCTTTGTCTTTCCAAATGTTCTAGTCTCTCTTTGGGTTCTGTCCCTGCCTGTTATTTACTCTTTAACCCCTATCTCCTGCAGTACAAAGATCTGCAGGTTAGTTGAATTGGCCAAGCTAAATTTCCCATAATGCTCAGGGATGTGTAGGTTAGTTGCATTAGTCAGGAGAAATATACAGTAATAGGGTAGGGGAATGGGTCTGGGTGGGATACCCTTCGGAGGGACGCTGTGGACTTTTTGGGCCGAATGGCTTGTTTCCACACTGTCAGGATTCTAATTTTCCCAGCTCCCATCGGTTCTGAGGAAGGGCCACTGGACAGATTTCTGTTCCAAGATGCTGCCAGACCTGCTGAGATTTCCCAGCACCTTCTGCTTGTTGTTCCTGATTGACCCCATCCATACACCTTCTGGGTTTGATTCAGACGGGGGGAGGATCCCACCACTGACCTCACAATGGGGTCCAGCTGATTGATGGAAGTTTCGGACCAATAGGAAAAGGTGGTGGGACTGGTGGACCAAGTGCAACTAGTTGGTCATCCAAACAATGGGAGTGAATGAGGGGCGTGGCCAGTGGGATGACACGTCACCAGTAACTCAGCCAATACAGTGCCACGTGACTCGGCCGTTGGTGAATGTTGGAGACGCAAACAGAGAAGGAGAGAGTGGCTTCGGAGCTGGAGATAATGAGTCACTTTAGACTGGGAAGTTTTAATTACACTCTGTGTGGTTTGAAAGTCTGAACTAGAAACTCTTAATCCCCCGTTTGCAGCAGATGGGAAAATGGCTGCGGCCCTCAGGCGGTGAAAGGTCCTGGGATATGGCCGCCATCTTTATTGGGGGTAAGGTACAGTGAGGCACATGTGCATGTCCCCTTCCTAGGATGGGGGGGGGTGGGGGTGCAACTTGAAAAGAGGCATTTACACATCAAGCACATACCAAGAGAAAAGTGTGTCTTTATATTCTTCCTGTACTGACTGAGTTTTGTTTTGTGAATTCATTTCATAGGATATTAAATGAGAATAATTGGGGCTGGGATCTCAAAAGCAAGTTTTTACAGTCAATGGGGCCATCAGGATCTGAATGTTGTTGGCATTTAACTGTGGAAGGAGAAAGGTTTGTCTGTTCTGTTTGTGGGACGATATCTCCAATATTTTTGTTAAGAAGAAAGATGTACAAATTCATGATTGGGTCACCCTTTGGGTATCTGCTCTGTTCTGTGCCCTACAGCTGAGGAAGGAGATATTGGCCTGAGAGGGAGCACAGATTTATCCAAATTACACCTCGTCTCTTTGTAAGAAATGTCAGATTTAGACCCAATCACCCACTTCATGATGTTAACCTGTAAACTTCATATTTTTAATTACCTGTAAACTTCCCATTAAAAATCCTTTTGGACTAAAATTCCAGCACCATTTCGGGTGGAATGTTCCAGATTCTGACAACTGTCTGTTCATTCAGAAACTGCTGAAGTCCATGTTGACTCTGGGGTTACAAAGGGCTGAATTGAAAGATGAGGTGCTCTCCCTGAGCTCCCATTCAGTTGCATTGGAACAGGACAGGAGGCTGAGGGCAGTGTAGGTATGAGCAGACAATGAAAATGACAGGGCTGCACTGTGAGGGCTGCTTGGCTCAATGAGAGTGTTCTGGAGTTGGGTGTAAACAGAGTGAGGTGAGACAGGGAGAAGGTGAAGCTGAAACTCCGTTTTAGTTCAGGCCTTTCAGAAATTCACAGTCCCAATGGGAACAGCCAGTTTTTAAGTGATACCTGCGGAGTATTTGTTAACAGTTTTTAAAGTACTTTTCCTGAGGGCAGTTGAGAGTTAACCACATTGCTGTGGGTCTGGAGTCACATGTAGGCCAGACCAGGTGAGGATGACCGTTTCCTTCCCGACAGGACATTAGTGAACCAGATGGGTTTTCCAACAATCAATAACAGTTTCATGGTCATCATTCGCCTTTTCATTCTAGATTGTATTGAATTCCGATGCTGCCATCAGCCATGTTGGGATTCTAAGCCGAATCCTCGGAACACTGTACATATCACTCATCTGGCAGGAATACCATTAAGCCGTTGCCTCCCTATTTAACAATGTTTAAAAGAAAGTTCCATCATTCTCCATGTACAATGTGAGATAAAATACTGCAACGTCTATGTGTCAGCCTCTACAAAAGGTCAATCAACAGAAATTTGTTTAGGGCTGAAATATTTCACTTTTTTTTTGGGGGGGGGGTTATTAAAAAAAAATGAATCTAAATAAAAATCTTATGCCAGTCATGTAATTTCTGAAGCCGGAGGGGGATTACAGAGACAGGGAGGGTTGTGGGGCCAGAGGGGTTTGTTGTCCAAACATCACTGAGGTGTACATGGACTGCAGCATTTCAGGGAGGCGGTTAACCACCACTTTCTCCAAGACAAGTAAAGGTGGCCAATAAATACTGGTCTGGGCAGCAAAGGCAACCCCCAGTGAATAAAATCAGGCAGTGACCTCTCTGAGCTGACTTGCTGTGAAGTTAAAAACCTCTCTGGAAATGGAGTGGGCAGAGAAGAGAAACAGAGACATTTCACAGCTGGTCTCAGAGAGACCTCACCCTTGGAAGTACTCAGAGCCGGGGATCAGCTCAGTGAGTTTCAGTCTCTTCAAATATCAATCTTAGTCCGTTTTATTTTATTCAATCTACAATAGTGAGTAAGGTGAGGATTTCTTTTTAATGTCTTACGGTCTCTTGATTAAATGTTTAAGATTTGAAACGTATGCATTAAGTTATTCTCGGGCAGTATTTTTCGAGCAGTAAGACTGTGCCTTTGTCTTGGTCTGTAGATTGTTAAGGCGGGGAAATGGCCTGTTGTAGAGTGGTGTGCTGTTCCTGTCGGATGTGGGAGATTAAGGAGAGTTTCGATGACCCTGATGATTATGTCTGCAGCAAGTGTGATTGTAAATCCTGTTGGAACGCATGGATTGGTGGAGGAGTGATTAAAGCCAGTGAGGAATTGACAGGGGAGGGGGAGGGGGAGGGGGTGGGGGGGGGGGATTGTGATAGGTGGCAGTCTCAGGAATGCAGGATACTGCAGATACAGTCAGGTAGAGGAAAGCTAGGAGGGGTAGGTCGGTACTGCAGGAGTCTCCTGTGGCTATCCCCATCTCAGACAAGTATACTGTGTTGGAAAATGTAAGTGGTAATAGACTTTCAGGGGAATGTAACACTGACAGCCAAGTTACTTGGTATTGAGACAGGCTTCGAACATAATGTGAGGTGTCTCCAGTTCCACACGATCGATGGTGATTGGGGACTCTCTAGTCAGAGGCACAGTCTGCCGTTTCTGCAGCTGACAGTGAGACATCAGAATGGGGTGGTCCTGCCCTGGTGCTAGTGTCAAGGATGTCTCTCAGAGGGAGCAGAATATTCTCAAAAGGGAAAATAACCAGTGGGAGGACATTGTACATTGGTACCAATGGCATAGGAAGGGGAAAGCATGGGGCCCTGAAGAGCAGGGAGATTTGCTAGTACCACTCGGGAGGCATTAAACCAGTGAGGGAGTCGGGGTAATCCTAAAGAGATAGTGAGAAAAGAGGTAAGTCTGAGGCTGGTACTGTTCACAGGTCAGACTGTCAAGGGAGGCAAGAGCAAGTCACAGAATGAGGTGCGACGGACCAGTTGCACTGCATTTATTTCAGTGCAAGAGGCCTTACAGGTCAGGCAGATGGGCTCAGGGTATGGTTTTGAACATGGCACTGGGATATTACAACAATTACAGAGGCATCACTCAGGGATGGATAGCACTAGCAGCTTAATGTTCCAGGGTATATATGCTATAGCAAGGATAGAAAGGGGGCAACAGAGCAGGGAGAGCGATGTTTTTGATTAGGGATAACAATTTGGCTGGGCTTTGGGAGGATATTCCTGGCAGTATCTCCAGGCAAGTTTTTGATTGGTACTGAGAAATAAGAAAGGGATGACCATCTTAGTGGGATTGTATTATAGACTGTCTCAAAATAGTCAGCGGGGAATTGAGACACAACTTTAACAGTAGACCTCAGTTATCTGTAAGAATAATATGGATGCAATAATAAGGGGTTTTAACTTTACCAACATAGTCTCGGAGTGCTGTAGTGTTAAGGGCTTGGATGGAAAGATATTTGTTCAGTGTGTACAAGAACATTTCAGATTCAGTTTGTAGGATGTACCTACTAGAGAAGGAACAAAACCTGACCTGTTTTCTTTACTCATTCACAGGATGAGGCTGTCACTGGCTCGGCCAGCATTTATTGCTGCGTTTACCCAGAGGGCAGTTAAGAGTCAACCACGTTGCTATAGGTCTGGAGTCCCATGCAGACCAGACCAGGTAAGGATGCCATTTTCCTTCCCTACAGGTCATTAGTGAACCACACTGGTTTTTCCAACAATTGACAATGGATTCCTTGTCGTCACTAGATTATTTTTTCCAGATATTTATTGAATTCACGTTCCAAAGTTTGCCGTGATGGGATTCAAACCTGGGTTCCCAGAACATTATCTGGGTCTCTGGACTAACTATCTCGCGATAATTTCACTCCGTCATCACTGCTACTTAGGAAATGAGGCAGGCTGAGTGACTGAGTTATCAGTGGGGCAGCACATCAGCACCAAAGATCCCACAGTATGGTGGCTCAGTGGTTAGCGCTGCTGCCTCAGCACCAGGGACCTAGGTTTGATTCCAGCCTATGGCAACTGTCTGTGTTGGAGTTAGCACATTCTCCCCAGTGTTTGTGAGGGTTTCCTTCGGGTGTTCCATGTTCCTCCCACAGTCCAAAGATGTGTAGGTTAGTTGGATGAACCATGTTAAATATCCCGTAGTGTCTAGATGCAGGATATGAGATTTTGGGATGTGCAGGCAAATCTCTGCCTGATGTGAAAAGATCCTTTTGTGGTCTTGGACAGAGGTCAGAGGGAGGTGTGGCCGCATGTTTTCCATCTCCCATGGTGGCAAGGGAGGGTCAAGGGTGTGGACCGAACAAGGAAGGCGCAGCGGGAATGATCTCTGCGGAACGCGGATAGAGATGGGGAGGGAAATATGTCTCTGGTGGTAGGGTCTGACTTTAGGTAGCAGAAATAACAGGTTAATGCGCTGTATCTGGAGATTAGTGGGGTGGAAGGTGAAGACTGCAGGGTTATATTCTTTATTGTGGCTGGAGGGGTGGGGTAAAGGCGGAGGTGCAGGAAGTGGAGGGTATGTGTTGGAGGGCATTGTTGATGCAGTCAGAGGAAAATTACGGTCCTTGAAGTCGGCCTTTCTGGGATGTCCTGGAATAGGATCCAAAGAGATTAAACAAATATATCACAGACAAAAGGTTAACTGGACCAGAGAATAGGACCCCTTAAAGGTCAACAAGGCTGTCTATGGAACCACAGGGGGTGCGAAAGATATGCAAATATTTCACGTCGTTTTTACTGGAGAAGCATATGGAAGCTCGAGAGATTGGAGAAATAAACAGTGATAACTTGAAAAGTGTCCATGTTCTAGAGGAGGTGGTACTGGATGTCTTAAATTGCATCAAGGAGGATAAAGCCCTGGAACCTGATCAGGTGTATCATGGAACTTTCTGGAAATCTAGGGAACTGATTGTTGGGCCTCTCCTGAGGTATTTGTATCGTTGATAACGACAGCTGAGGTGCCATTATTTTTAAAAAGTGTCAAGGAGAGGCCATGGAACAAGAGAACAGTGAACCTGAAGTCAGTGGCAGGCAAGTTGTTGGAAGGGATTGGGAGGGACAAGATATCCATCTATTTGGAAAGGTAAAGAAAGACAGGGAGAGTCAATGTTGCTTTGTACATGCACAGTTGTGTTTCACTAACTTGAGTGAGTGTTTTGAAGTGACAAAGAAAATTGATTAAGCCAGGCGGTGAACGTTGTTTATATGGACATTCAACAAGGTTCCACAAAGCAGACTGGTTCGCAGTGTTAGATAACATGGAATGCAGGGAGAGCAAGCCATTACAAAACTACCTTGAAGGTAGGAGACAGAGGATGATGATGTTGGGTTGCTTTGCGGACTGGAAGCCTGTGAGCAGCAGTGTGCTGCAAGGATGGATATTGTGCCCTTAAATAAATGACTTGGATGTGAATATATGAGGTATGGTCAGTAGGTTTACAGAAGACACCAAAATTGGAGGTATAGTGGACAGTGAAGAATGTTTTTTCAGAATACAACAGGATCTTGATCAGATGGGCCATTGGAGCAAGGAATGGCAGACGGAATTCAATTTAGATAAATGCGAGCTGTTGTATTTTGGAAAGGCAAATCAGGGCAGGACTTGTACACTTAATGGTAAAGTCCTGGGGAACGTTGCTGAACAAAGGGACCTTGGAATGCAGGTTCCTAGTTCCTTGAAAGTAGAGTCAAAGATAGGCGGGGTAGTGAATGCAGCATTTGGTACGCTCCCCGTTTTTGGTCAATGCATTGAATGCACCTGTTGGAACGTCGTATTGTGGCTTTATAGGGTGCTGATTACAGCTCTTGTGGAATTCTGTTTTCAGTACCAATCTCCCTGTTCTTGGAATAATGTTGAGAAACTTGAAAGTGTTCAGAAAACATTTGCAAGGACATTTCCAGGATTGGACGGTTTGAGCTATTGGGAAAGGCTGAATAGGCTGGGAGTATTTTCCCTGGAGGGTTGGAGACTGAGAGGTGATCTTATAAAATCATGAAGGGCATGGATAAGGTGAGCAGTCAGGGACTTTTTCCCAAGTTCAGTGGGTCCAGAGCTAGAGGGTACAGGCTTAAGGTGAGAGGGAAAAGATTTAAAAGGATTCTAAGGAGCATCTCGTTCATGTTGAGGGCATTGCATGTGTGGAATGAACTGCCAGAGGAAGGGGTGGAGGCTCGTACAATTGCAGCATTTAAAAGGCATCTGAATTGGGTACATGAAAAGGAAGGTTTTAGAGGGATGAGGGTGAACCGCTGGCAAATGGGACTCCATTAATGCTCTCCGTTATTGGTCAATGCATTGAATACAGAAGCTGGGATGCCATATTGTGGCTGGACAGGACGTTGATTAAGCCACTTCTGGAATTCTGTTTTCAGTTTGAATTACTCTGTTCTGGGAAGGATGTTGTGAAACTTGAAAAGCTTTGGACAAGATTTTAAAAAACGTTGCCGGGATTGGAGGATTTGGGCTACAGGGAGAGGCTGAATCGGCTTGGGCTATTTTCTCTGGAGAGTCAAAGACTGAGAGGTGACTTCATGGAGATTTATAAAATCACGAGGGGTGTGAATAAGGTGAGCAGCCGGGGTCCTATTTCCTCAGATTATGTGGTCCAAAACTAGAGCACCTGGGTTTAAGTTGAGAGGGCAAACATTTAAAAGGGATCTATATGGCAACGTTTTCAAGCTGAGTGTGGTGTGTGTATGGGAGGAGCTACCAGATGAAGTAGTGAAGGCTGAAAAATCACGACATTTTAAAAGGCTTCCAATTGGGTACATGAATAGGAAGGGTTTTGATGGATGCAAGCCAAAAGCTGGTAAATGGGAATCCATTAGTTTAGGATTCCTTGTTGGCACGGACGAATTGGACCGAAGGTCTGTTTCTTTGATCTTAATAAATTAAGATGCATTCCTCTCTTTTGTGGAGAGCTAGCTGAAGCACAGATAATTATCCTTGGAGCTGAGAAGGTGAAGCAGTGATTTCGATCTGGTACAGATTTGGTTCCAAGATCTTGAATTTACAGAGAGAGAGAGGAATTGTTAATACGATCATAATTTTTCGTAACTACTTTCAAGTAATTGGCAAATAATACAAGGTGAAAATGTGAACACTATTTTCCTCAGTACGTTCTGAGCATCTGGAACAGTCTGAACGACACAGATTCAGCAGGTGTTCTGAAACAGACTTGGAATTTTACTTTTTAAGGAAAGATTTGGGGGGCTATGGGCAAATGGGAGGAGACTTGGGACAGATTTGCAGCATCTCCAGAGGGAGTGAGTACAGCCACAATGGGCTGAATAGCCCCCAGGCCCTGTGCTCTGTGATACTGTCCCATTCACTGTGAATGATGAAGCTCATCCCAGGGCAGAGAGAGGGATTAGCCCTCCACACTCATCACAATGGGGCCCGGCTGATTGACGGCAGCTCCAGACCAATGGGAGGAGAGTCTGTGTGGTCCTGCAGCCAATGGCATTGAATGAGGGGTGTGGCCAGCAAGACAACACCTGTCCATGAGCTGTGCAGGTGCAGTGTCACTGTTTGGGGTTGGGAGAGACAGCAGAGACTGGGACAGAGGCTGTGGGACCTGAATTACAAACTCCCGGTAAATTAGAACCAAAAGAACTGCGGCAGATGTAAATCAGAAAAAACAACCAGGAGGTTCTGGAAAAGCTGAGCAGGTCTGGCAGCATCTGTGAAGAGAAATTAGAGTTAAAGTTTCAGACCCAGTGTCCCTTCCACAGAACAGATGTTTCTGAGAATAAAAGTCAGTTTATGTGCAGAAGTTAGTGTGGGGCGCGGATAAAAGGAGTAAAGGATAGATGGGGATAGAGTGAGAAGAACAGTTGGATAAAGGAGTGGATAAAGTTCTGGCTGGGGGAAGGTGATTAGCTGTTAATGGAAACTGTTAGTGGCTAACCATAGGTAGTGTGTAATGACAGGCTGTGAGAACGAGGCCTGGTGTGTGGGGTAGGGGCTACGACATGAGGTTGTTAACCTATGGTTAGCCACTAACTGTCTCCGTTGTAAGCTGTTGCCCACCTATATCACTCCACGATTGGAGCTGCCGAGGACACAAACCTTTGGAATATCTTCCCTAAACCCCTCTGTCCGCCTTAAAGATGTATCGAAAAATCGTTCTCTTTAATCAACGTTTCCATCATTCGTGAAGCATTTTAGGAGATTTGTCAATGTGAAAGGCTCCATACAATGCAGGTAGTTGTTGTTATTGTCTGACATCAGGAGAAACAGGGATGAGCCCTCTCTCTCTCATACCTGTTGAACAGCAGCAAAAGCAGGAAGCACTGAGCATGCTCCAGCCCACAATGGCCTCGGATTATTGATGTCAGCGCAGGACCAATAAGAGTGGGGGAACAGGGGGCTTAGAGGTGCTAGTTGGTCCTTCAACCAATCGGAGTGAATGAGGGGCGGGACAATACTCAACCACGTGATAAACGTCACTGACAGCACAGTGTTGTTGTGACCAAGGCATTGGAAATGTGTGAAGGTGAAGGGCAGGGGAAAGGAAAGACATATTGACCAAGAAGAGAAGAAAATTTTCACAGTATGGAATGAGAGGTTTTACAGAACTTAGTGCACATTGTAAAACACAAATTTGAAAATCCAAATTCTGCACTATTTTCCCTCCCTATGATGCATTTTGCACTCCCTGAAATATCAACTGTGTGTTTCTCCCTCCACAGACACCAGTGATCAGTGCCAAAGCCCCATTGCCTGTGGAGAAGGTGATGTTTGACTTCCTTGTACAGCTGCAGTTCGTGTGGTGAAGGTGTTCCCACAATGTGTTTGGGTGAGAGCTGTTATAGATTATTCACTCAGCGACAGTGAAGAGTTGACAATGTGTGTGCAAATCAATGACAGTTTGTTTTTTTTATCATGTTTATAATTCCACAGAAATACTATTGAGAACTTCTGACATAAGGCCACAGATGGGGATATTAGGTCAGGTGATCAAACGAATTGCCAAATAAACAGGTTTTCAGGAATACCTTAAAGGAGGAAAGCAGGTCTGAGGGGGTAAGGGTGGGAATTCCAGACCGTGTTGCCTTGGCAACAGTAGAAACAGCCAGACAGGTGAAGCAATGAATAAACACATCGTTGGAAGTCTGAAAGAAAATGAGTTGTCGGGGTTTCACAAGTTGTGTGGTGCAGGGAGACAGGGATGTTCACAGCCAGGAATTACATCAAGGGTGAGAATTTTAAATTGTTGCTTGTTAATAGGAGCCTTTTGATGGATCAACAAGTTTTGGTACAAGGGAGCACTTAGGCAGTAGGGTTTTAGATACTCTTGAGATTACATGTAAGTTGAATGTGGGAGGCTGGCCAAGAGTGTGTTTGGATAATGAAGTCTGGAGATAACACAGGGATGGACGAGTATTTCAGTAAATGGGCTGAGACTAGGGTGGAGTTGAGTGATGTCACTGATGTAGAAATAGTGCTTTTGGAGTCGGGCTGCTCCTCCTCCTCCTCATCACTCCCCCTCCCCAGTTCACAGATATTGTTCCTTGTTCTATCTGTCTGTCTTTTCTGGTTATGTCCTTCTCTCCCATTCTGCTACAAACTAATATTTGACCCCACCGTTGTTGCAAAAACCTACTCCATCCTGACTCTCCCTTTCCTTTCTGAATTCCTCGTATTTGGTGTCCCTTAAGGATCTCTCCTTGGACCCTCCTTTTTCTCACCTACATACTGCCAGGAGGTGACATTGTCCAAAAGCACCGTGTTAGGTTTCACATGTACACTGACAATGCCCAGCTCTCCCTCCCCATCATCCCTCTCCATTACTCAGTTATCAAACTGCTCATCACACTCCCACTACGCGATTGGCTGCAATTTCCTGCAACGGAACGTTGCAATGGTTAAACCCATTGCCTTCAGTTGCTATTACAAATTTTTTCCCTGACTGCTGAGCCCCTCCCTCTCACTGGGAAGTGTCTGAGGCAGAACCACACTCTTCACAATATTGCTCTCATATCTGACCCCAAGGTGACCTTCTGATCAGACATCTACACAATCACAAACACCAGGAATTCCAATCTCTTAAATGTTGCTTGTCTCCACCTCACCCCAGCTACATTGCTACTGAAACCACTGACCCGTGTCGGTGTTACCTTAAACTTGACGAATCCAAAACAGAACCCGTGATTCTGCGACTATCCCAGAATTTGGTTCCAGACTCCCTCTTGATGGAAAACATTCACTCAGTATTTACCCTGTCAAACTCCTTCAGAATCCTACATGTTACAATGAGATCCCCTCTCATTCTCCCCAAATCCAGTGAGTCGAGTCCCAACTTCTTCAGCCTTTTCTTAAAAGATAATCTCTGCAAACCAGGGTTCATCCCAGTCAATTTTTTGTGAAATGCCTCTGATGGAATGATGTATTTCCTTAAATAAAGGGACCAAATCATCTGTCATTACTCCAGATGTGGTCTGACTTGCACTTTATAAAGTTACTCTCAGGTATATACTCCAAACAACTCCCTTTAAACTTGCACAGATGTTGTTGGAAATGTTCAGCAGGTCATGCAGCATCTGTGAAGAATAATCAGTTAAAGTTTCGGGTTTGGTCACCCTTCCTCAGATACATTAACTCTCATTTCTTTTCACAGATGCTGCTAGACCTGCTGAGCTTTTCTAGAAACTTCTGTTTCTCTTCCTGCTTTACAGCATCTTCAGTTGGTTCAGTTTTCATATCCTTTAAACTTGCCATCTCTCTTCTAGAATTTGTCATTTCCACTTTGGAAAAAAGATTCACATTTGTTTGGACTCCCCTACCCTGGGAAAAAAAGAAACCATGACTAGTCACACTATCATTGCTCCTCATAATTTTATAAAGTTCGATAAAGCCACCTAAAGTGTCCAGTGCTGCAGGGAAATAGACTCAGCTTATTCAGCCTCTCCCTATGGTTCACATATTCCAATACTGGCAACACCCTGGAAAAGCTTTTCTGAACTCTTACAAGTTTCCCAACATCTTTCCTATAGCAGGGAGACTGGAATTGAAAGCAGTCTGGGGATTCCAAAAGTGGCCGAGCCAATAAACTGTACAACCGAACCATGATCTCCCAACTCCTACCCTCAATGCACTGCCCAATAACAGCTAGCATACCGCACACCACCTTCACCGACCTGTCTCCCTTCAACCACACTTTCAAGGAACTATCAACCCACACTGCACGGTCTGTTTGGCGGTCAACACTTCCCAGGAACTTGACATTAAGAGGTTGAGTCCTATTCTGGTAACATCTTTCTGAAATCAGGGAGACCACAATTGAATACAGTATTCTAAAACTGACCTCACCAATGCCCTACTCAGCCACAACGTGCCCTCCTAATCCCTATACTCAGTGACAGAATCCCTACAGTGTGGAAACAGGCCTTTCGGCCCATGGGACCATCGGAACAGCATTCCACCCTAACTCTGTAACCTACCATTACCCAAAGCTAATCCAACTTACCTGCATGGCTTTGGATTTGTGGGAGGAAATTAAGAGCACCCAGAGGAAGCCCACGCAGACACACAGGGCGAATGTGCAAACACCACACAGACAGTGGAATCGAACCAGAGTACATTTATTGATCAGCACATTTCATTCAATGTTAGTGTCCCAAATGCCACGTTCAGCACCTGATCTCCCTGAAACTCTGCTTTCCAAGAACTATACAGTTGTTCTGAGCCCTTCAGAGGGAAATAAGGTGAGGAGGAGAAAACGGGAACAGGGTTGAGTTTTAGATCTATAAAATAACTCTCCATCTTCCCCCTCTGTTCCCCTATCTCCCCACGCTCTGTCTGCTCCCCCCATCTCCCCCCGCTCTGTCTGCTCCCCCCGCTCTGTCTGTACCTCCCCTCTGTTGGCCTGTTCGCCCCACCCCCACCCACCTTGGCCTGTCCCCCTCCCTCTGTCGGCCTGTTGTCCCCCCCCTCCCTCTGTCGGTCTGTCCCCACCGGCCTGTCTCTTCCCCCCCCTCCCCCAATCAGCCTGTTCTCCTCCCCCCTCTGTCAGCCTGTTCGCCCTCTTCCCCCCCCCCAACCCCCGGTCTGTTCCCCTCGCCCTTTCTGTCAGTTGCAACCCCCGCCTCCCACCCCCCGTTCCCCTCCTCTCTAATCCCACTTTCTGTCCCGACCCATCTCTATGCCACCCCTCTCCTCTATCCCCCGCTCTTTCCCCATCCATTTCGGACCCACCCCCCTCAATCTGCCTACCCTCCCTCCCAGTCCCCTAGTTCTGTACTCCCCCACTGCAGGGAAAATATCTTGTCTATTTACCCTGTCCATTCCCAGCCTGATTTTAAAAATCTCTTTCAGGTCACCATTCAGCCTCTGACGCTCCAGGGAAAACAGCCTATCCAACCCTGGCAACATGCTATAATTCTTTCTGATCTCTTTTAAAGTTTAAGAACATCCATCTGATAGGAAGGAGAACAAAATTCTATGGAATATTGATTCGGCAACTTTTGCGATGTCCTGTACAGCCGCAATATGACCTCCCAACCCCTCTACTCAATGCTCTGACCAATAAAGACAAGCAGACCAACTGTGGCCTTCACTATCGTATCTACTTGCAACTCCACTGTTAAGGAACTATGAACTTGCACTCCAAGGTCTCTGTTTAGCAGCACTCCCCAGGAACTTACTATTAACTGTATAAGTCCTGCTAAAGTTTGCTTTTCCAAAATGCAGCAGCTCGCATTTTTCTAAACTGAACTCCTCAGCCCATTCACCCATCTGATCCAGATCCTCTTGTACCCTGGGGTAATCTTTTTCACTGTCTACTACACCTCCCATTTTGGTGTCATCTGCAAACTTACTTACAATACCTCTTATGTTCACATCCAAATCATGGATATAAATGACGAAAAGTAGTGGATCCAGCACCGATCCTTGTGAGACTCCACTGGTCACAGGCCTCCAGCCTGAAAAGCACCCTCTGCCTTCTACCTTCGGGCCAGTTCTGTACTCCATGCGATCTAACCTTGCTGACCAGTCTCCCATGAGGAACCTTGTCAAACACGTTACTGAAGTCCATGTAGATCATGTCCATGCTCTGACCTCAGCAATCCTCTTTGTTACTTCTTCAAAAGAACTGAGTCAAATTCATGAGATATGATTTCCCATGCACAAAGCTGTTATTCGTATCCAGGATTTAACTCTGTACATTGGGGTCTGCGTTGCCCAGTTATAGGTGTTAATATTCTGGATGAAGTTCAAGTACACCAGCTTTTTGTCAGTGACTCTGTATTGAGTCTTGTTTATGTCACCAACACAGGTGAGTTCCTTTTGAAAGGCAGTCCCTGTATCCCTTGCCCACCAGGAAATAGTGTAAGTGTCCTTACCTCTGGACTAGGAGGATCAGGCTCAGAGTTGAGTAACAGCATCTTTGAACAGGCTGATTAGTAAACCTGCCCAAGCCCCCAGGCCATACTGTCTCCCAGCTGTCCCTGCCTGAGCCTCCAAACAGACCCTTCCTGTAGTTTCTCTCCTGTCAGACTCTCCCATTACTCAGTTTGTTCAGGATCCCCTCCTGCTGCTGCACTGATCCTGTCCCTCACTGACCTGTCCATCCCCCAGTGTTCTGCACATTCATTCATTGTTTACAATCCGTTATCCCAGTCCTCCAGCCCCGCCCCCTCCCGTCCATACAGACGGCTCAGTGGTGAGCACGACTGCCTCACAGCACCAGGTACCCGGGTTCGATTCCGGCCAAGGACGACTGTTGGTGTGGAATTTGCGCATTCTCCCAGTGTTTGAGCGGGTTTCCTTCGGGTGCTCCGGTTTCCACCCACAATCTAAACGTGTGCAGGGCAGGTGAATTGGCCATTCTAAATTGCGCACAGTATTAGTTGGGGGGAATGGGTCTGTGTAAGTTACTGTTTGGAGGGTCAGTATGGACTTGTTTGGCCGAAGGGCCTGTTTCCATACTGTCGAGATTCTGATATATTGGTTAGTAGCTGATGTCAATCCCCCGGACCCCTGTATGATTGAGAGCAAGTGTTGTAGGAGGGGAGACAAGTGCACGGGCGCAGTGCTGGCCATTTGTGGGACTATGTGCCTGGGAAGGAGGCTGTGGGTGTGAGGGATTAATCTATCATTAGCAGCTTCATCCCTCAGGGAGCAGGACCCAGGGGAATGGTCCTTCTCTTGCTACCCTGACATGTGATCAGACTATCAGTGGTGCAGCGTTTTGCAGAAAGTTATCAGAACTCTTTTGTGAAGATTCAGGGTTGTTATGGAAAGGGACAAGGATGGGCCTGCCGTTAGAATTCTAATTTGGCTCATTTTAGTCAGATGGGTCTTGGCCAGAGTGTGCAGGAAGCAGTCTATGCAGGATGGTTCTCATCGGGAGCTAGGAAACTGAATTCGAAGGGAGAGTGTGTGAGAGAACTGGGTGTGGAGGAAAGGAGTGGGGGGATTGGTTTGCATTTCAGTTCACAGAAGAGAGAAATTGTGAGACTGAGGTTTAAAGCTTTGGGGGAACAAGGAAACCACAGTTTAATACTACAATTGTCTTATGAATTTCCATCCTGCATTAACAGTGGTAACTTGTGTGCTCTGTTGTATGGTACTGAAAGGGTGGATTTGAGGATGAGAAATACAACTTGAACTTCATGTTCACATCTGATGGTTACTTGATCCGTGCTGATCTGAATATCATTGGCCTTTTCATGTGGAAGGAAAGGTGTGCATTCTCTCCATGGGCGAATATTTCACATCTCAGTGTGACTGAAAAAGTACTGAGACACAGCCAAGTCCATGTCAGCGTGGTGAGTGTGGAGAGAGATTTCATTTGTTTTTGAAAGTCTGAAAAAGCATGGCACATTTCCCAGGAACAATTAATCCACAACTTTGCTTTGTAGAAGGACAAGTCTTTAATTCACCATGTAACCAGAAAGACACAAGGATACCTGCACCATGGGGAACACTATGAAAATGGGATTGTTGTAAAGGAGTTCATTCTCGATCATGGATTGTAATCCATTGGCATTGTCCCGTCGGTTCCAGCGCCGCGGGGAAACACTGGAAATATGAGGAATGTAATGTAGGTTTCAGTTATTAACCTGTAAAAAGTGCAGAACAATTTACAAGGATGTTGCCAGGCCTCAGGGGTCTGAATTATAGGGAGAGGTTGGACAAGCGAGGATTTTATGTTTAGAGCAGAGGAAACTGAGGGGGTTCTTTTCTAGAAGTGTATAAGACCATGAGAGGCATGGATAAGGGGAATGCACTCAGTCTTTTTCCCAGGAACTCAAGGATTGGACGGCTTGATTGGATCAGTTTAAGGTTAGAGGAGAAAGAATAAAAGGGAAGCTGAGGGGCAACTGTTTTACACAGATGGTGGTATGTATATGGAATGAGCTGTCAGTGGAAGTGGTTCAGGCAGGAACACTCTCAACAGGTAAAAGGCATTTGGCCAAATACATGGATAGGAAAGGGTCAGAAGCAGATGGGCCAAGTGCAGGGAAATGGGGTTAGCGTGGATGGACTTTCTGGTCGGCATGGGCCAGTTTGGGCCAAAGAGCCTGTCTCTGCTGTCGGATTCTACAACACCTAAGTGCATCTGCTATTTCTCCCCCTAACTCTGTTGGTATCCTGGGATGGATTCCATCAGGGCAATGAGACCTGTTTACCTTTAGCTGCATTAACTTGCCCAGCTCTAACTCTTTCACGATAATGGTTATTATCTAGGGCCTCACCTTCCTCAGTCTCTTTATCAATTACTGGCATATTCTTCGTATCCTCCACTGTGAAGATTGACTGCTGTGTGCTCATATTCCTGAACCCTGCTGGATAGGAATAATTGGGCACAGAACTCTGAGAGATCTTCTTTGAGTCTTTATTGATGAGACATGGTAGTTAATTGGATAGTGAACATGCAAAACGCCTCCAGGCAGCATCAGGTAACTCCCCGCTTGTCCCATGTACAGCTCCCAGTCTTATACCTTTGTGGTTTGGGACTTTGAATCGAGACTGTCTCTCAGTATTATCTCCATGGCAACGGCAGTTAGAAAGTCTAGTTCAGCTCAGCACTTTGTGGTTAAACCACATACCCCTCCCCCACACCCCTGTGGCTCAGTCAGGTATCTGACAGGTACTTCAGTTTCAGTGGGGCTGTCTATTGGGATGCTGATATGGAGAAGCCGGTGGTGGGGTGGACAAAGTTAAAAACCACACAACACCAGGTTATAGTCCAACAGGTTTATTTGGAAGTACAAGCTTTTGGGGTGTGCTGTGATTTTTAACTTTATCAGGATTATCTCTATGGTAACAGTTAAGTGCTTCAACAATTACAGAGGCCATATGTTCACCAAACAATAGGTTCCCCTCTAACAGTGTAAACTGCTGTTCTGACCCTGGGGATAGCTACTCATCACTTTTCTTCCCCAATCCCATCTCGCTTTCTGTTGATCTTTAAAGTTTTTCTAATCTCCTCGTTTCTCCATGGTCTTTGACAATCTGTATGCATTCTATTTCAGTTTGATAGACTCCCTTATTTCCTGAGCCACCCACGGCAGATTATTCCTTTTCCGACAGTCCTTCCTTTTCCCTGATATATACTTTAGCTGAGCACTTCAAAAAATTGCTTTGATATTCCTCCACTGTCCGTCAACCTTCCCACCATAAACTTTTTGTTTCCAGTCTACATTAGCCAACTCCTGCCTCATCCTATTGTAGTCTCCTTTTGTTTAAACACTGGATCTTGGGAGTGGATCTAATCTTCCAGCTTTCCGCCTGTGTTCTAAATTCAACCAGACTTATCAGAAGCCTTTTATCAGATTACGAGGGGAGGCGATGTTTCCTGGGAGTTTTGGTTTTCATTGTCAGTGACCTTGGCTTTGCAATAAAGTACAGGATGGATATTCACAACAGCGTACTCTGGACGCTGCGAATGTACGACGCAATCTAAAACCATAAATCACTGTCTCCTCTCAGTTTAAAATTGCAAAATCATTATCTCCTACACGCTTCCTCACTACCTAAGTTTGGAACGCTAATCCATCTGACTATCTGTCATTTTCCGAAAATCTCCTTTGGTGAAGATGGTGATTTTTGGATTCAGCTTTCCAGTTATTACCATAAGAAGATAAGCCCTGGGCACAGGAGAGGCAATGCAGCACTTCGAACCAGCTCCACCATTTAATACGGTGATGATTGAGCTCACCTCGGTCTCAGCTGGATTTTCCTGCCTGCTCTTTCTCACCCTTCAACTCATTGCAAATTCAACATCTGTATCTCTTCATTAAATTGGCTCATTGTCCTGGCATCCACCGCATTTTGAAAAGGGAATTCCACCGATTCACAACACATTCAGACAAGTACATTCTTCCTCATGAGAATAGAAGAGTCCCTATAGTGCAGAAACAGGGTATTCATCCATCGAGTCCACACCAACCCTATGATGAGCATCCCATTCAGACCCACTTGCATTTCCCATGGCTAATTGTCTAACCGGCACGTGCAGGGACACTATCAGCAATTTAGCATGGGCAATCCACCTAACCTGCACATCTTTGGACTGTGTGAGGAAACTGGTGACCTGCACGAAACCATGCAAACATGGGGAGAATGTGTAAACTCCACACAGTCGCCTAAGGTCCCTGACGCTGTGAGGCAGCAGTGCTAGCCACTGAGCCACCTCTGCTTAAAACCTGCTGTGCCTTATTAACCTCCCCACCCCGCAATTGGCTGATTCTATGTTCCTTACGTCAGAAACCGAGGTGTCTAAGCGGATGTCTCAGTAAATCCCAGTGACAGCCCACATGTCCCGTGTGTCTGAATGGGGATCCGATACGCAACATCCTCCATCCCACAATTTTCATTCACGTTCCAGAGACATGGCTCCAGTGGCTGCATGAGGACTGTAACTCTCAAATTCTGAGGCAGGGACCGCACGTCTGTGGGGAAACCTGGCACTGCACAAGTAAAGAATGTGGGTGGGTTTTGGAGCGTGTGCTTTGGGGGAACTAGTGGAAAGTATTTTACACTGTGATTGTCTGGAGGAGGAATGTATTTGCTTGTAGTATTGATCTGTTGGAGGGTCAAAGTGTCACCACACCCACATGGGACCAAGTTACATTGCCAACTTGTCATAACACTAGAATCGACCAATGAGAAACAAGGAAGAATCTGACCCATTCTCCCAGCCTGAAGGTTCCTCTTCTGTCCAGGATCTGCCATCTCCCTGTCTGTTTCCGTCTGTTTCATTCTGCTGTTACATTATTGACTTGCAGCAACTGGAGGGAAAGGAAGTGAACCCAGAAAGGGTGCAGAGTATAACCAGGGACAGGAAGTGGTGTCATAGACGTGTTTATCAGTAACACCATGAGAATGGGGAGGGTGTACATTAGGGGGTAGTAGAGTCAGAATGATGGGAGAAAGTAAATGGGCTGCAGGGTTACAGCTTTGGGGGAAGAAAGGGGTAAACAATATTCTAGAGAAACTAGAATTGTCTGTTCTGAATTTCTAATCTGTACATATTCCTTTATACAGGGTGCTAGATGGTGAAGATTTGCAGACTGATATCTCAACATCATGTGACGATCGTGATAAAGTTACCCAGAATTTGAAGAACCAAAGATAGAGAATCACTCGGCCAAAATCCTGCAACACTCTCCCTCCCAGCATTGTCGGTCTCTCTGCACCAAATGGACTGTGAATGGTTCAAGACAGCAGCTCACGACCATCTTCTCAAGGGTATCTAGAGATGGGGAATAAATGCTGGCTGAGACAGTGATGCCCATATCATGGAAATGGGTTCTATATCTATTTACTGAAACCCAATTGATGTTACTGCAGGATGATGAGGGATGCTGAGTGTATCCTCCAGGAGGCAGCACCATCACATTATCCCTGCCTACACCCACACAGTAACTTAGCAACGTCACTGGAACAAAAGGTAGTGAAGCCAAAGGAGGACTGAGATATTGTTCTTTGAGCTAAAGTCATGAAAGGGGATGAGAACACAGCAGGAACAGGAGATTGAGCTGCATGGTTAGCTGTTTCCCCTTGAATCGTGAAGCAGGATTGAAAGGCCGAATGGCCTCCTGCTGCTATCTCCCAGGTATGTATATAGCGATGGAGCTGGGGTAGGAAGAAGTAAGCAGGGCAGCGATTCTCCAGGAGATTGTACTTCCACATCAGCTTTCAGTGAGGGATGGTTTGATGAATTTTATTTAACATTTGTCTTTAACACAAAGTTTGTGAATTTGGTTTTAAAACATTGTAGCTGTTTATTCCACAATAAATAAAACTAAAAGAAAAGAAATATAATATAATCTGAGTAATCAGTTTTTAAAAATTTCAAACGCCTTGTAAAACAAAATCCTGTCTATTCCCGGACACCATCACTTTCCAGTTACTCAAACTTTCTAAACCATTGGATTGATTTAACTGCTTTTGAGTTCTCTTTCAGTGAGCTGTGAAGTGTTCTATTTCCCCCCCATTTCTGCTACCCAGAGTGTTATCTTAGATTACAGATTAGATTATATGACAGTGTGGAAACAGGCCCTTCGGCCCAACAAGTCCACACTGACCCATCGAAGCAATACCCACCCAGACCCCTACATTTACCCCTTACCTAACACTACGGGCAATTTTAGCATGGCCAATTCACCTAATCTGCACATCTTTGTGACTGTGGGAGGAAACCGGAGCACCCAGAGGAAACCCACGGAGACACTGGGAGAACGTACAAACTCCACACAGATAGTCGCCTGAGGCGGGAATTGAACCCGGGCCTCTGGCGCTGTGAGGCAGCAGTGCTAACCACTGTGCCACCATGCCGCCCATCACACAGCTGTGTGAATGGGTCACATACTTCTTTGTTTCTCATTGGTTGATTCCAGTGTTATCTCACACAGCTGAGCAACCTTCCCACGTTCATTATTATGCCATTTTGGGTTTTTTAAATATATAATCACCAGCAGTAAACCACCCGTGTAACCAATTGAATATTTACAAACAAAGTCCAGTACGGGCAAAGCGAACCATTACAAATGACACAGTGGGAAGGGACCAAATCAAAGTAGAGTTAGGGGTGAGGGGGAAGCAGTGGGGGTAAAGCACTTTATCCCCTGCGATGCTCACCTCGATCGAAAGGCATCGAGAGCATTGATGCATACCACATGTGCCTTCTCCAAGGACACTCTGCTCTGTAGCCTTTATCCTCAATCATAGAATAGAATCCCAATAGTGTGGCAGGAGAGCATTGTCCCATGAAACCCCACCAACCATCCAAAGAGCATCCCACCTGGAGCACTCCATCCTTGTAACACTGCATTTCCCATGGCTAATCGACCGAGTCTGCATAATCCTGGACACTGTGGACAATTTCTCACAACTGATCCACCTAACACACAAATATTTGAACTGTGAGAGGAAACCAGAGCACCTGGAGGGGGACCCACACTATCCTGGGGAGAATGTGGGAACTCCACGCAGGCCGTTGACCAAGGCTGGACTCCAACCTTGTACCTGGTGCTGTGAAGCAGCAGTGCTACAGTCACAATTTAAATCAAAACAGATAATCCCTGCTCATTGTCACATTGCTGTTTGTGGAGACTTATTGCCCAGAGAGACATCCTGAGGTTCAGAAAGAGACGGGCTAAATTCAGTCAACTCCTGCCGAGTTAATGTGATTAACAACAGCATCAATACTCCAACAGTGCCATCAGACCTCGTACCTACTCTATCATTTACGATTTTTAACCCATGGGAAGTTTGTTACCAGCTTCGATGACAGCCATAATGCTCTGACCACTTTGACGGAGCCAGTGCAAGTCAGTTCTAATAGTTATCAATAGATTGAGTCTAAACAGGATGCCCCACAACAGGAAGTGCTCTGACACTCAATGCCTGTAAGTCAAGGTCATTTTCCTAAAACCACTCCCGTCTGGCAATACCATTGAAGATATTTTATGCAGTAACCTTTCAGTCTCAATTGTCAGTTCCAGTCCATGAAGCAGTCAGTAACATGCACCAGTGAATTGAATTCTAACAGCAGCATTGCCCTGGCAGGAGAGATTGAGGAGCTTGAAGCTGTCTTCTCTGGAGTATCTAAACATGAAACACTTCAAATGAACACAAATCTTCAAGAGCTCGAGAGGATACATGCAGGAAGGATGTGCTCCTAGGGTGGTGTGCCTGGAATAAAATAAACACTAACTACGGTATCTTTACCCAGCATCCCCTTTAGCTGCATTAATGTTTAAGATTTATTTGCTGCTTTAATTACACTCCCAGTTTTAACTGCTGTAATGTTGATGACTATGCAAATGTCTAAAATATAATTTAATCTATCACAAAACCTCTCTGTACCTGTGTCTCACTTGTGCTTACCGAGACACTTATTCAATCTGACCTCTTTATAAACCCTTCCCTGATATTTCCTTAGAGGGCTCAGAATGAAATATTCACTGTATTGTTACTGTGCAAAAGGAGGCTGATTGGCTCATCAGCTCTCCAAAGGATCACCTCACTGAATGCTATTCTTCTCCCTTTACCCCATAAACCTTCCCATTCATCCTCTTCCAATAACACCGGCGAGTTCACAACTAACCACAGTGATCAGATTTGTTTTGTTTGTTCATGGGATCATGGCATCACTTGCTGGGTCAGCATTTGTCATCCATTCTAACTGCCGAAGAGATGGTTCAGAGTCAACCCCATTATTCAGTGTCTAGATTCACATGTCGGCTGGACCAGGTCAGAATTAACAGTTTCTCAGACCCAGTGACATGAAGAGTTGATTTCTGGCCTATTATCTTATTTCTGAAATGATAATGAATAATGTTTGCAGTTGAATTAAAAGTGAAAGACCAAAATGTGTTTTATTCTGATTGAGCACATCCTCCTATTTTCTAAGTTGTTATTGACAATCTCATTCCCCCCGCACCAGAATCCGTTCCAGAGAGTGTTACAGAAACGGCAGAATGGTCAGCTGCAGGTGGTCACCTGACCGGTCGCTGGACCCAAAGGTCCACTCTCCACAGATGCTACCAGATCTGATTTTTTCCAGCAATTTCTGGTATTGTTCCTGATTTCCCAGCATTTTCAGATGTTTCATTTTTGAATATTGATCTTGTCTGGTGCAGAGGAGTTTATTGATGAGTTTGGATGGTTTTGAAAATTGCAACTTAGGCCACAAATCAGCCATGATCACTTGAATGGCAGAGCAGGGTTGAAGGGCTGAATGACTTCCTCCTGTTCCAATGAAAGTGATCCATCTGCAGCTTGTGGTAACATTTCCCCTCAATGCTCCCTTCACATCCATGTCTAACACACTGTTACTGACTGAACAAACCTCCTGTGTTTGAACGAAACCTGCTCATGTTCAGTAGTTCCTTCTACTGCCACCCGGATTTAACTCTCATCATGGGATGCTGTCTCGTGTTACTGCAGGAATGCCCACAAGGACTAATCCTGGAGTCTGTATCCCCTGGGGTTCCACAATCACCGTTTATTTCCTTCTTCCTATTTAATTCTGGCATTGAACTCTCGGTTTCAATCCATTCTCCTGTCATGCTCTTCAACATGTCCATGTGGGTGGACTAGAGGCAGCTGGCACCTGAGATTGTGGGGGAGGCAGATTCAATCAGGGATTTGGGAAAACACTCAGACAATGACACATTCATCTGATTGTTGACTCAGACAGATAGGCAGAAAGAAAGATGCACATTTAGATAGCACCTTTGATGACCTGGGGCAATGAAACATGCTTCAACCCAATGATTTCAACCTCAAATCTCTGAAAACAAAGACACAAAGCTTCCTACTTGTACCAGGTTGTCTCTCAGCCTCCTCTTAAGAAAAGAGTTTTAAGCTGTTAAGCCTTTCCTGGTGATTATAACTACTGTGTTTCTGTCAGATTTGTGACTGAACCTTTATTTTCCTGTTGTGAGTGATGCTAGTAGCAGAAACAGTTCCTGACTTGTAAGGGGTTTCGGTTGGAGTATTTATATTTACACATTCATTCCCACCCTCACATACAGGGTGAAATTGATGTAAAACAGAAGGAAAGGATTGCGTGAGCACCCACAGAAACACCAAGGCAGCATGTGTACCTGAGTTGAATGAACCTGGACATAGGAAAATGTGACAATAATCACAACTAGTTAGAATTACAGAATCCCTTAGGCGCACAAAGAGACTATTCGGTCCATCGAGTCTGCAATGACCTGCTGTCCCACCCTACCTCCATAAACCCACATTTAGCATGGCTAACCTAACCTGCACACTGCAGGCCATGTTAGCACGGCCAATCCATCAAACCTGCACATCTGTGGGTGGGTCACATATTATGTCTAAGTGCTCAGAATTGTGGATGAAGGCTCAAAATACTTGACTCTAACGCAAATCCTCTTTTTTTTTCAAAATAAAATCTAGGGGAAACTGCAGCCAGAAAGATTTCTGATTATCTCATGAGGAAGAGAATTCAAAACTCGTGCCACTGACCCAGGGGGCGCAGTGCAGTCACAGAGGTCTGGGAACCATCAGAAATGTCACAGGTTTTGAGCAAGGTGGGGGTGAGACAAGGACAAAAAGACAGTCTGTCACACGGGGGAAGGCAGGAGAGATTAAACAGCAGAAATGGTCGTCCCTCAAGGCCACAGGGAATGGAGATAGGGCTGGGAAAGAAACCAGGAAACAAGGTATGCAGCTGTGAAAGATATACATTATAAAAACAGATTATAACAACATAGAGGGCAGAGTTCACAGTCTGAAATTGTTGCTCTCGTTGGTGAGTACAGAACGCTGTAAAGCCTGGGTAGTTCTATCACAGCCAGCACATGAAGGATAGGCCAAGTGGCCTCGATCTGTGCTGGAACTTTCTGATAAAGTTATTCTGTCATTTGGAATTCAGGTTGGGTGATGTTCATAAATTCTCAAATTGGACTTGATTTGAATATTCTGGAGAAATGTCAAATAAATCACAATGATCCCATTCTGCAGACTTTAGTCCACAGCCCTGCATGTTCCAGCATCTCAGTTACATCCATGTCCTTTTATTCTGATGTGATGCTGGTTACTGCCTCTGCCACTCCATCAATGGGTTCCTGCACCACCATCTCTGAGTGAAATGAATTCTTCCCTCCCCTTCTTTCTGAGAATTAGTTTCAATCTAAAACCTCCAGTTTCTGACCTATCAGTTAATGAATAGCTCCTTCCTATCCACTCAAACCGGATTCCTCAGCATTTTATCACTTCAATTAAATCTCAGGTCATCCTCCTTGGAAATCATCCCCAGCCTATCCAACCTTTCATCAGAGCAGAAATTTCCCAATTGTAGAAACATTCTGATCAATCTCCTGTGTACCCTCTATGGTGTGATCACATCAACCCTGGAATAAGGGGATCAGAAGTGTGTGCCAGTACTTTAACTGTGGTCAAACGAGTGTTACTAACATTTCCCCTGTCACCTCCGATTTCTTATGGTTGTTGCTCACAAGAAGTGTCCTGGTTTTCCCACATGGAACTGGATGTGCGCTCCATGGGGCTGGGATTCCATACCATGTGTTTATTTGTTAGCTAATCCTAAATTAACTTCAGATTAAAACAACATTATCAGCTACCCACCAATCAACTTCTTCCATTATACACATCACCTTACTTTTAAAAAATCTCTTTAAAATTATTACTATCTAAACACAACAGGCTTTAATTTGCTGATCAAGTATTCAGATGTCTCCACTGTTACCATCACTTGAAGATTATCTTTACCTTCAGCTACATTTGGTGAATTGAACACTGATTGTAAATATATGAATATCAAATAGACATGAGTTTTATGATAATTAATCCAGTCTGACATTCTTGTTGGTTAATATCTTGAAGAGAACTGTCCTCCGAACTCCAGCTGTGCTCTGACTTCATTCACAACTGGATGTGGTTGGACTGCAGATCTTAGATCTGTTCTGTTGTTTCCCGGATTGCTTCACTCTGTCTATCACTTGCTGCTTATGCTGTTTAGAAGACAAGTAATCCTCTTTGGGAACTTCATCAGGTTAACACCTCATTTTTAGGTATTCATGCTGCTGGTACTGGCATGTCCTCCTGAATTCTCTCAGTTGAATGAGGATTGATCCTCTGGTTTGATGGTAAGAGGCAAGTTGGGGGCATGCGGGGCAGTGATTCTGTAAGTTTTGTTGGAGTACAATTCTACTGCTGTTGGTGGAAGGAAAGAGCTAAACTCTTGCACTGTAAGCCGTATATGTAAGAAGCTACATGCAGTATCATGAACACTGATAGGCCAAGACATGAAATACGAGCAACACTGTACAATGATGCAGGATCACAACTGCAGCAAGGGGAGTTTAAGAGCCAACTTGACATAGGAGTAGGGAAAGAAGCAGCTGATCAGATTGTCTCCTTCATAGTCACAAAGAGACTCTGTGAGATTATTGTACTGTTGGAGATGAGGATGGAGGAGGTCAGGGAGATAGAGAGTCCTTCAAAAGAAACTAATCTGTCTGAGAGTTATGGGATCGACTTGATTGTCATGCATTTAATGGAAAGCTAATTGAAACTGTTTTTATCCCCAAAGGATAACAAGACAATAGAAACAAACCCCAGAACACATGGTTCAGAGATGGGTGTCAATAGCCCATCAACATCCGACTCCTGCAATTATTGAGCAAATGTATGTGTGATTACCCTGTTCTGATGAACCAGAAAACCACTGTTCACTCTGTGCAGATGGACAGTGATGTGGGGAAGGATTGGCCGAGTGGTATTGTCACTAGACAGTTAATCCAAAGCCCCAGATAACGTTCTGAAGTCCAAGGTTCAAAGCCTGCTGCGGCACTTGGGGGAATTTGAATTCAATAAAAAAAAGCTCTGGAATTTAAGAACCTAATGATGACCATTAATCGATTGTCAGAAAAACCCATCTGGTTCAGTAATGCCCTTTCAGGAAGGAAGCTGCCATCCTTACCTGGTCTGGCCGACATTGTGACCTCAGACTTACAGCAATGTGGTTGACTCTTACCTGCCCTCTGGGCAATTAGGGATGGGCAGTAAATGCTGCCGGGCCAGCGACACCCTCATCCTGTGAATGAATAAAGGAAAATAAAAGTCTCTACCCAGTGTGAATCTGTACATGTTCAACAATGTTGTGAACATTTCCAAAACTAAGTTCTCTACATGCAAAACTTTATGAACTGCCAAAACTAGTATTCATTACTTGGTGTGAACAAGAGAAAAAAAATCCGTCAACTTGTGGTTATGAGTAAATTCACTGGTGTCTCAGCATGATGGATGCCTGAGTGAATCTCCTCCCCCCCCCTCCCCCCCCCCCCCCCCCCACACACACACACACAGCAGGTGAACAGCTTCTCCCCAGTCTGACTGGTTTGGCCAGTGTCCAGGTGGGATGGGGAAAGAATTCCCTTCTGGCATTCCCCACATTTCCAGTGTCTGTCCCTAGTCTGGTTGCACTGGTGTTTTGCCATTTCAGATAAATTAAATGCTGGCAGACTGTTACACACACCGTTAGTACCACCAACCACCCCCCCCCCCCCACCTCCCCCACCCCCCACCACCCCAGAACCCAGTATAAAGCAGTAAATATTATCTCCTGTTGTGGAGGGACAGCCTGTATTGGTCTGAGTAGGAACACTGAGCAGATTTACCTCAATGACAATTTAATCGGTGCAAGTTAAGCAAGTCCAAATAAAATGCATTATAGCACAGAAAGAGGCCCATTAAATCCAAACTGGCTCTCTGTAGCAGAATCCAACATTATCATTCCCCATCTGTCCCCCAAACTCTGCAATTTTATTTCCCTCAGATCTGGTATAATTGTTTTTATCAATCATTGATCTTCTTGGCTTGCACCACCATAATAGGCAGCATGTTCTGCATATTTCCAGCCAATACAGTCAGCAGAGATACTTACTCATCTCCCACTGTCTCAAAACCTCACCTCTGGTCTTAATTCTTGTGTCATCACCTATCGAATACAGATATTTTTGTCTGCTATATCTAGGTCTCTTATAATCTTATACAGCTTTATGAAAAATATATTCAACTTCTTCACTTCAAAGAAAATCACAATTTCTTCAAATCAATCCAGTGACTGCATTTTCTTCATCAGTGAATCACTCCAGTAAGTTTGTACTCCACCCCCTGAAGATCACTCAGATCCTTCCTTGTTAATGTCTGTTTTGTTCCACAAATCTAGACGACACAAGTTTTCTGTACAACAGCAGTAGCTTTATTATTGGACAGCTGGCAAGAATTTCAAAGCATCTCTAAAGTAGCCGAGTGTCTACTTGTACAGACACATCTTCACGAATCTCTGCCTTACCCACAGAGACAGTATATTTAATAAGAATTAGACAAAGGCATATCAGTCACATGGGCGATTGCCATTACCCAGTTTAAAGATGGTAATTATGAATTTACAAAGCTTGATGAATGCCAATGTCCTGTGATAATGTGTGATGGATTACAGAAACTGATTATCGTATTGTCCATGATTATGTGTTGACGGGAAGAGATTAAGGCAGAAGGGTTCTTCCTTCAGTAAATGGGGGATTCACTTACCTATGCTCATATGGAGGGGAGGTAAGACAATGGGAGCAGGAGGCAGTTTAACAGGGTTGTGCCCAGGGCTCTCCGTCTTGTCTGGAAAGGGCAAATTGCTCTATCTGGGGTTATGGTGGAATCCACATGTGTGGCTCCAAGAGGTTCTGTTTCGAAGATACAGTCTGCCTCACCCCTACTGAGGTGTTCAGTCTGTATTGGAAGAGTACAGGCCTTGTATTCTTACAGTACGGCAGTAAGACCTTTGGCAGGAAAATGTTTAACCCTTGAGTCACCAATGCATCCTGAAAGAGAAGCAAAGTATGGAACAGGCCCCTCTGTGGTATTTTAACTTCCTCATCCTGACCAGGAATCTGTTGACCACAATTGGATGCAATGATTGACTGTGACCTAACTAGAACTTTGTCAATGGTCAGCATCTTTTCCATGAGGATGTTATCATTCCCTCTGTTAATGAAGCCCAGCATCCTATATGTTTACTCAAAACACTTTCTGTTTTCTCTCCTTTAAGGATTTGTACACATTGTCCCGCATTCCTGCTGTCCTGCTCTCTATGTCTGTGCCATTCAAATATATATTCCCTTTCTACATCGCTTCTCTCAAAATGCATCAACTTACTGTGTGTTCTAAAGAAGAGACACATTATACTCAAAATATTATCTCTCGCACCACACATTCTCCCCCCCCCCCTCCGCCCCCCCCCCCCCCCCCCCGGAAAACAGAACAGTGCAGCACCGGAATAATCGGCCCACCATGTCTGCGTGGATCATGATGCCATTCCAAACTGATTCCATCTGCCTGTATATGATCCATATCCCTGCCAACCCATGTCAGCTTATCTGTCTGTCCAAATGCCTCTTAAACATTGTGATTGTTTCTGCTTTTACCATCTCTCAGGCAAGTACATTCTCGTCACTGACCACCTCCTGCAGAAGAAACTTGTCTGACACAACTCGCTTTAAACTTACACAGATGTTGTTGAAAATGCTCAGCAGGTCATGCAGCATCTGTGAAGAAAAATCAGTTAATGTTTCGGGTCCAGTCCCCCTTCCTCAGAAATGTTAACTATTTTCTCTTCACAGATGCTGCGAGAACTGCTGAGCTTTTTCAGAAACTTCTGTATTTCTTTCTGGTTTACAACATCTGCTGTTCTTTCGGTTTTCATTTCCTTTAAACTTGCCCCCTCTCCCCTTAAATCTATGGCCTGTAAATTGGTAATTTCCACTTGGAAAAAGATTCAGATTATTCACTCTCTCTGTGCCTCTCGGATCACTCCACAGCCACTGACTTTCCAAAGACAACAATCCAAGATTTTCCAACCTCTCCCAATCCAGGCAACATCCTGGTAAACCCATTTCCATCCTCTCCAAAGCCTCCACATCCTCCTTATAATGCGGTGCTCAACACAGCCCACAATCCACCAAAGGTGGCCTAATGACAGTTTTATATTCAGTCCCCTGACAGAAGAAGACAAGCCTGCCATCCACCTCCTTCACCACTTTCAGGGAGCTGTGAACTTGCACCTGAAGATCCCTCTGTATATCAATGCTGCTCAGGCCACTTCCTTTTAGTGTATACATTCCTCTTACAATGAGCCGCCCAAAACGCATCACGTCACACTTGTCTGAATTAAAATCTATCTGCAATTTCTCCGCATAACCTTCCAACTGATCTCGTCCTTGATGTTTCCTTTGACAACATTCTTCACAATTCACGACCTCTTCACTTTGTGCCATCTACAAACTTGCTAATTAAATCGTTTACATTTTCAGCCTAATCATTTATATGTATTACAAAGGACAGATGTCCCAGCTCTGACCCTTTTGGAACAGAGGCACTGGTAACAGACCTCCAGCCGGCAACATCCCCCTGCACAACTGTTACTGGGAGAAATATCAAAGAGGAGCCTTGAGTTCTGTGCTGAGCACCACGATCAATGTTTATTCAGAGCTCCTTACTAATACATGATGGAAGAGTTCCCTCTCTGGAATTCTGTGGCTCTCCCAGCCAAGTCCAGCATTTGGATGTGTTTCTTTCATACGTTCCACTCATATTTTCCCCCCTGACCCGATCTCCTGGGTTCGGGATGTCAGCTCGGATGTTTATGAGCTCCCTTTCCCAGGCTCTGATTCTCTGTCCGTCTGCAACTTCCCCTCTCAGCTCATGCAGTTGCTTTGTCAGTTCTTTCACAAATTGTTTCACCCAATCCTTGCCATTGTACATCTCCTGCCCTCCCACTACCATACCCTCTGGCAGCTGCATAGTCCATCCGGTCACTAATTCAAAGGGGGATTGCTCAGTTCCCTTTGCAGGGGTTGACGTCAGTTTCATTTGGATTGTGGCGAGTACACTAACCCATCCTGGCCTGTCTCTGTCAGGGCCTTAGTCAGACTAGCTTTCAGTGTCTGCTTCATTCCTTCTACTGTCCCTGAGCTCTGGGGGTGGGATGTGAGATGGGATTTCTGCTCAGTACCAAACAGGCCACAGAGCTGCTTAACTTCGTTTCCTGGAACATGTGTCCCTTGGTCAGAATCTGCAGGGGAATGTTTCCACCCACTGAGTAAACCTGTTTATTAAGACCCAGTAGGATTTCCTTCCCTGGGATTGGGATGGGGGTGTATGTAAAATCCATCTGTAATTGTTCCCGTGAGCCCCTGGGTCCCTGCGGCTGTCTCCATTTTATCCTGATTGTTTTCCCTGGCTCACACGTTGTACAGACTACACCCCTTCGACAAATCCTTCTTGTTCCAGAACACCCCTATAGTTGATCATCCGATATTGCATTTTATCCTGCTCAATATGGGCCAGCCCATGATATGTTTTTCATAATGTTTGTCTTATACAGTGGCACTGCTGGATCATCCTATTTCCTATTACTGCCCCACCCTTTTCCCATTCCTGTTTCTCCTGCTGTGGGACTGTTTCTGGAAATGTCTTTAAACTTTCCTTTCTCGCTTCTGTAGCTACTCCACTGCATCCTCCTCAAATGTCTGCACTGTTTCAGTAAGTATGCTCACCCATGCTCACCAACTACCCCGTTGGTGTGGAGTTTCTACTTTCCTGTGAGCTCTAATCTTCATTATTGCTGCTTCACTGGGAAAGTTAGCTGCTTCCACTAACTCTCTGACCTGTTCTTCATGCTCAATGTGACCCCCAGACAGGGTGATATACCTTCACCCAGCCCAGTCTTGAACTATACCAAAGGCATGCTGACTGTCCGTGTACATTTTGCCTCCCTCACCCCTGGTTAATGTCCGCGCTTCTGCCAGGGCTCGTGATGGTTCTCTATTTCTGGATAATTCCTCACAAAATTCCTACAATAATTAAACAATCCTAAAGTTTGCCTGATCCCTGTACGGTGTGCGGGTGGATAGTTTTATAATCATAGTTTTTGTTCCCGCTGGGTCTGTTCCCTCTCCCTTCCTGATTTGTTCTCCCCAATATGATGTCCCAGTTCCGTCTCTCCTTACCTTCCCAGTTGCACTCTCTGTGTGTTAATTTTAAGCCTGGCCTGGCTAACCTGATCCAATACTCTGTCTAATATCTGGATATGTTCTTTCTCACTGCTTGAGGTGATGAGGTGTTGTGGTTCGATCAGTGTGACGAAATCCATCAAACACACTTTGGTGGGATATATTGGAATATTGCGGGATCCCTGAGGTAATAGTATCCTGGTGGACTGTTCTCCTCGGTCAGTAAACACCACTCTCTTCTGCCATTCAATGTCCACAGGTATGGACCCAGACTATTTCCAGCTTCTGTCAATCTGTCACTGTCACAATTACTGCCTCGTCAGCCCCAGCTTTGATGAGATCCCATTTGTGAGGGGAGTGAGAGGGCCCTCGATCTCTACAGGGTCGATAGATAACAACCCACTTTACTGTTTGAGTTACGCACACTGCTGAGTGGGTCCGAGCTATTACCCACCAGATTCTCTGACTGTCTCAGTCTCCCTCCAATGTAGCTACTCTGGAGAGGTTGCCTCTCCTTTTCTTTCTGTCCCAGTCCTGGCCGGATAATCCCCATGTTTAAATTTGGGTGTTGATGTCAATAGTTGCCATTTTAGAATAAATCGGAGCAACTCCCAGAATGGTCCCTTCTTGAGTGTCACACCTCCATATCTGAATAGGTTTTGTCATACTCCCGGTCTACATCGGGGCAGGTTTGCTTCATCCAGATTCCTAGGTTCCCTGTCCGACTGCTCTCATTTTAGTAATTGAGGGGGTGAGGGGTAAATCCTTATCGGTAACTGACATAGATGCTCTGGTGTTAGAATCATGCAAATGTTGGCCCCTTAACAGCGCATCAATGAATATTCATGGACTATGCATATACCTACATGAACACAGGCCACTCACAATATGAACACCTATCTCCCTCTCTCTGCCTACGTTCCTTGTCTATGTGCCCCTTTCCTGCTTCCCTTGTAACATTGTGGGTCTGATTACCCTCTCTGTACTGCAGCTATTCCCCTGTGTTTCTGTGTTTGCCTCAGCTCTCATGGCCCAATTCAGAGTGTGGTTAGAATTATCTCCCACTGGGTGTCCCATGTTTATAATTACAGTTAAATAGGGTCCCATGTCATCTTTTAAATACATCAAACCGATTTCATCATCACAGGTTGGGGTTTGGTAATCCCCCATGGTTGTTACACACCTCAGGCTTCCTCTCTGTATGTTCCTCGATATTACCCTTGGTTCCCTGAGTCACCAAGGTTATTTTAGCCCATTCAGCCTGTCTTCTCCACAGTGTGTCCCTGTAATATCGGTAAAGGCCACTGATCAGCTGTACTCTGGGGGGATCCGGCTCACACCCCCATCCTCTCATTGCAGGGACAGTTTCTGCTGTACACTTCTGGGCATCTTGGGCCGAGCGAGGGTCCATACATCATCTTCGGTGAGACTGTGTACCTCTACTAATTCATCCATATTGTCCCAATAAGGCCCATTATTACCATTTCTCTATCAGGCTGGGTGTTAACTCACCAACATCTGTTATTCAGCGGGTGAACGGTTCAGGTTTGGTTTCTGTCAGTTCCCTTTGTTGCTCCCTACTGTCTAAGTTGAGCTTTGATGCCCAGTGGTGCCATAGACACGGCCTTCTGGGCCTTATAGGGTGGTGGGTCATCCCACCCATTGCCGTCCCTCTGTCCATACATGGGCTCTTTGTCATCTAACCCGTTCCAGTCAGTGTCACCATCCTCTCTGCCTTCTGAGGAGAGCGGGGCACAAGGTACCTCCCCCACTGTAACTACCACCTGGCCCTTTGGCTTTAAGGCCTCACGTCAGAGAGCCACCACCTTCACTTGTTCCTGTTTCCCATAATAATGTAACACATTCCGTCATTCCTGGATTCAAACAGAACAAAATGTGAATTTGGTTTTACTTGAAATATTAATAATTTGATAGTCACTTTACATATCTATAGAGGTGAAAATTCTACTATGATTATTTAAGTGAATTTAACGTGATCATACAATGAACTGATAGTCAATGACAATTAATGAACTGAATAATATGTGATTATTTGTACAAGTTCTTACAATGAAAATTAAATTTTATTTAATGTTTGTCACCTATTACACCATGGGCATTGTTATTAGGGAATAAAATAATGGAAGGATATCAGAGAAAATAAATAGACTTTAATTTTAGCTTCACTGCAATAATGAACCAAAACAATATTTGGAAATATGGTTAAACTACATAACAAAATTTCCAGTGTTATTATTGACATGAAAACTCTTTTAGTTTGCAAGTTGTTTTGCACTAAGAATAATTGAAAATGAATTGTGATTTGGAATACACCATTTAAATTATATTTTGAAGAGAATAATCAGATACATTTTTGGGAGGAAATTAGGAATGGAAATAAATATATATTCATTGATATTAATAGTTTTAAAATGTTGAGAAGTTGACTGGGATTATTTGATTGAGAGAGGCTGCATGATTATAAAGACCAATTCACCTTTTTCATTGCATTGTTGGTTTCACTAGAATCTGTTGTGGTCTGAGCTCTTGTTGTGTGCAATGGACTGTCACTAATAGCTTAATTAACCTGCGAGTCCCTGATCAGGTTGTCTGTAAGTCAGTCAGTCTGTAAGTGAGCAACACACCTTTTTTGAGGGGAAACAGATTCTCTTCAAAGGAAATAAGTGGCAGAACACACTGAGAATGGTTTCTAGCACACACCATCAGCAGGAAAGGGTTTTTTCTAAAGAATTCCAATCTCTATCTACAAATCTGATTTGTCAGTTTGTGGAGGATTCAGCCCCTTTGTTCTGAGCTGTTTTTATACAAGCAGTTGGTTCATTACGTCTTTGCCAAGAATGTTGTTTACTTTCCCCTTTTACTGTGATTCTGCAGGTTAGAATATTCTGTGAGTCAGTAATGTTCAGTAACTGAACATTGAATGATTTTGTCTCTAACAGAGCAGTGGCCTTGTTTTCAGCTAATTATTCACTTTCCATTTCCTGGTTGTGTTGAATGTTACAGAACCAGACTCTGAGCAATGTTTCCAAACACTTGTGTTGGATTCACTGACAGCCGCGTGGTCAGTCAGTTTCAGCAGTTTGAATTCAATAATCATCTAGAATTATGACTCTATTAATGAAATTATTCTCGATTGTCAGGAAAAACCCATCTCGGTCACTGATGTCCTTTAGGGAAGGAAGCTGCCATCGTTACCTGATCTAGTCTACATGTGACCCCTGACCCACAACAATGTGGTTGACTCTTCCTGCCCTCTGGGTAATAAATGCTGCCCATAGCCAGTGGCACCTACATCTAGTGAAGGAATTTTCAACAAAGCTCTTAGTCCGGTGTCATGTGAAAAAGAAGCAGAAGGTGACCATTTTGCCTCTCAAGTCCACTCCATCATTCAATAAGGCCAGGCCTGATCTGTTAGTGATTTGTGTTCCATCTTCCCCCAAAGTCCCTTAACAAGAACCTATCAACCTGTGTCTTAAATTTATTCATTGAGCTCACCTTCTGGGGCAGAGAGTTCCAAAGTTGCACAGCCCTCTGAGAGGAAATAAATCTCCTCATCTCTGTCCTGAAAGGGTGAATCTAATTTTAAAGTACTTCTCTCAAGTTCACGTAGGACCCACAAGAGGAAACATCCTTTCCACATCCTCCTTAACAAACCATTCAGGATCTTATACACTTCAGTCATGTCACCCCTCACTCTCCCAAACTCCGGCTGAAACAAATCCAGCCTGTCCAACCGATCCACATTTTATTACTGTCACGCCGGGTTGAAATGTTGTGTTGTGTTTATTATGCAGTGAATGTGTTGTTCCACTGTGTGGGGTCTAAGAGTCAACGTGAGCCATACTAGCTTTCCTGTCTCACTGTGTTACATATATCTTACATCACTGTGGTAATCCAATCCCTCCCTACCTCATATCACCAAAAGGAATGGCAGAGAGAGATCAAGAAAAGTTGTTAGAAAATTTGTTGTTGCCTAAAAGGTACTTGGTCTGTTTGTAGAGATTGCATTGTAATTGAAGTAACCAGTTAATGAAAAGTTACTGACAAAATATTTGAAGCGGAGTTGCTGCTGGTGATGGAAATGCTGCTGGGTGGTATAAGAGAGGGCTGGGGGGAATACTGTACTGATGAGAAAGTTGAGCAAGGTAACCTTTTATCTTTGTCAAAAAGAAGGGGCAGAGACTGCAGCTAGGACAGCGTTGGAGCTGTTTTGATCTTGCAGACATTATTTTAATATTTATTTGATGTGATTTGGTTGTCACTGGCTGGGCCCAGCATTTCTTGCCTGTCCCTAGTTACCCTTGAGAAATTGGTGCTGAGCTGTCTTCTTGAACCGCTGCAGTCTACCTGCTGTGGGTTGACCCACGATGCCATTGGGGTGGGGCTTTCCAGGACATCCACCCACCCAGTGAAGGAATGGCGATATATTCCCAAGTCAGGGTGGGTTAGTACCTTGGAGGGGAACTTGAAGGTAGTTGTATTTCCATCTAGCTGCTGCCTTTGTCCTTCGAGATGGAAGTGGCCATGTGTTCCTTGAGTGTTGTTAGGGCGGCACTAATCCAGGCAAGTGGGGAGTATTCCATCACACTCCTGACTTGTGCCTGGTAGCTGTTGGGCAGGCTTTCAGGAGCCAGGAGTTGAATTACTCTTGTAGCCACTGTGTTTGTGTGGTGAGACCAATTCAGTTTCTGATCAATGATTATCCCCAGGATAATGTTGATAGTGGGTGTTCAGTAATGGGAACAGCATTGAGTGTCAAGTGATGGTGGTTAGGTCATTTCTTATACGTGATGGTCACAGCCTGCATTTGTGTGGGATGTATGTTACTTGCCCCTTGTCAGCCCAAACCTGGATATTGTCCAGATCTTGTTGTTCTTGGGGTTGGACTGCTTCAGTACCTGAGGAGTTAATTGTTGATCATCGTTCAATAATTACAAAATTATGCAAATTCCTTTTTCTATCAAATGTCATGGACTGTATCTTGTGGTCACTCTGATATTCACTTTCGTTATCTCCTTATTTTCTTCCTAATTCAGACACAGATGTTTGAACATCGATCAGGATAAAATTAAATAATTTAAAAACATACGTTTCTACCTGTAAACTAATTGAATGAAATACATTCCTTCTGTATTGTCTGCATTTTGAGCAAAAGTCATTTCTTTTCAATCATTACTGGATGGCTCATTTATTGTCCTCAATCCATCAATCCAGCTGGTATATTTTAGTCTTCAGTTTACCGATCTTAATGATGTCTAATCAACATCAGAGCAAAGTGCTTTTAAAATGTTGAGTCAACTTATTTTTTCTGATTACAACAATTATTATGAAGTCATTATCCTTATAATAATTACAGAATAATTTGTTTGTCTTTCTAACATGTATAGTCAGATCCATATTTTAATTTAATCCATTGTTTCATTTAATCCATTGTAACAATACTATTGTATTCAGGCCAAGTATCCCACAATAGAACCAATGATTTTGCATCCAGCATGCATTGAAAACTGACTTTTGCTCATTTGAATAATCACAGTAATCTCAGCCGTATAAGTTCAGAGAACTGTAATTACTTTTCACTGCAATGATTGCTGTTCTTGTCTACACATTGCACAGTCACATAGCAACATTAAATATCTCCTTCTTTGAAGTGCACTGATATATTTTCAAAAATCTATGTGTTGCTAATATGTAACTATTGTTCAGTTCAGTAAGGGGTATAAATGTGCAATAATAGCTCAGTACGTGAACTGATGTGAATATATTGCAGTGTACAAACTCACAATCATTGTGAAAATCAATTTTTGTTTTAACCATGGAAACACAGTTGAATTAATTCAATTAAATTTCACTTTAATGCTCGCATTCATTGTATTTCTAATCACAATGAGAGTGAACTATTTCATGTGACACAATTATTTAAAATTCATGTCACTTTTTTATGGACACAAACTAGAATTAATACCCGTTTTTGCTTTCCCTTACATATCACAGTCAAGTTTGAATTGTAGAAAGTTAGACTGATACAGCACGGAAACAGGCCATTCAGCCCAAATTGGCATTCCGGCCAGGTTTCCGAAACTAAACTAGTCCCATTTTCCTGTGTTTGTCCCATATCCCTCTGGATGTTTTCTGTCCATGTAACTGTCCGAAAGTCTTTTAGATGTTGTAATTGTACCAGCCGCTGACTTTCCTCTCACATCTCATCTCAATATGCCAAACACACGTTGTGAAAAGAGTTGCCCCTCAGATGCCTTGTAAAACTTTCCCCCTCACCTTAATAACATTCATACTTTAATCAGTGACCTGAAGCAAATAAATTCAAGATATTGTGACCATTATAATCAACAACAGATACAAGTTGAGAAAATGTTGGATTGAAAAGTAATTCAATTGAAACTTAGATATTTTCTAATCAACTCTGATGTGCTTTGACACATCTCTGTTTAAGGTAGGAATTGAACGCCTGCCTCCTGGTCTATTAGTACAGACATTACCAGAACCCTGCATAATGTTCCCATGCAGGAAGGGCAGGACTATAATCACATACTTTCTGTGGTTACTCACAGGGAAAACTGCTCAGATATTTATCGTGATAATTGGACTAGGATTATATTAGACACTTCCAGTGTGTTATGGATAAAAAGAATTCCTAATTTCTAATAATGATGGAACGAAGCGACAATGATCTTAAATAAATATAAGTCTCATGATAATCAAATAATTCAATATGTTTGAAGCAGTTATTCATATACATAAATTAACATTTACCTGCTTTGTAACGCACATGATTTGGAAAGAAAGCATTCGCCATTCAACGTGATACTCAGCGAAAGACAACTTTCCTCAGTTTCACAAAATTGTGATTTCTATGAATTCAAGGTTTATTATAAAAGAATTGATCAAACATTTGTTAATCAGGTTTGTGTACACAAGAAAAACATGAAATTTAAATAATGTTTAATGTGAAAAATAGTTAGCTCTTTTGTAATAATCAGAACTATAGAAATGTTAGCATTGAAGTGAAATACAATCAGTACAAGAACGCAAAAAACTGTGGATGCTGGAACTCAGAAACAAAATCAGTAATTGCTGGAAAACAACACAGCAGGTCGAGCAGCATCTGTGGGAAGCATTCAGTGTTAATACTTTGGGTCCAGTGACCCTTCCTCAGAATGTATTTTTGCTCACAGCCAATTCAATCCAACTAAGCTTCCGCACTGAAAATTATTTTGCTAAGAATAAGAGATTGTAGAGTGCAATATTGTTTGTCAGTTGATGTATTGAGTCATTGTTCCACATCGACAGCTGGATATATTGCATTTAAACAATGATTACCAGTTAGACATTAGCAATAATTAGTTTTAAAATGGCTGCAACCAAATTTAAGGTTGATAAGAAAATCCTTATTGCAATGTAATTGTGCAGTATATCTGAAAAAACTGAAATATTGAAGTGAAAAATAATTAGCCATCTCTTAATTGATAAGGCTGATTAATAATCTTTCCATTAATATGAGAATTCAAATGAAAGAGAATGAGATAGTTACTATGAGTGTTGGGTGAGAAAACTCTGGTTGATTGCAGGTGTGTTGACCTGAAAAGAATGTTAATATTTCATTATGACACTTGCACAAAGAAATAATGGATTCAACTAAAATGTGAATCTCATGATGGTGTGAGAATTGAAATGACAATTAAATAATAATTAATGTTAGAACTCAACACTTAAAATGATTCAATATATTCAAAGCAGTTTGTACTGGATATTCATTAAGATCAGTAAACTGAGAATTAAAATATTGGGTTAATTTAAAACAAAAATCACAACTTCAGAGATTATTCATCAGAATTGTTTTGCCATTGAAAAAAAACACATTTATTCAAGAAATTTCCCTCATTTTCTGTCTTTTTTCCACAGGGATCTGTACTGGAACCCTTCTGGTTACGATACAAATATATAGAAGTGACATGAATTAAAACCTAATTGGGTGAGTTAATAAGCTTGCAGATGATACAAAGTTCAGTGCAGTTGTGAATAATGTAGAAGGTTGTCAAAGAATGCAACAGGAAAAAGATAAACTGCAGCTATGGGCAGAGAAATTAAAGGTAAAGCTTAATCCATACAAGTGTGAGGTGTCACACTTTGGGAGCTCAAATATTAAGGAAAAGTAGATAGTTAATGGCAGGACCCTGAACAGCTTTGTTGTTCAAAGGGATCTTGGCATTCAAGACCATGGCTCCCTGAAAGTGTCCATGCAAGTAGATAGGGTGGTAAGGAAGGCAAATGGCATGCTTGCCTTTATTGGTCAGGGAACTGGTTACAAGAGTCAGGGTATCATTTTGCAACTTTGTAAGACTTTGGTTCAGGCATACTTAAAGTATTGTATTCACTTCTGTTCGCCACATTTCAGGAAGGGTATGGAGGCTTTGGAGATGGCACAGAGGGCGTTTACCCGGATGCTGCCTGGATTTGGAGAGGTTGCTTTTTTGTGGCGTGGCGGTGGCTGAGGGGAAGAATTGATTGAAGTCTATGAAATCAGGAGATACATAGGTAAGGTTGTCAGTCAGGAAGTTTCTTCCCAGAGTTGAAACGTCAAAACTATGAGGCATGCATTTAACGTTGTGGGGGGAAGTTCGAGGGGCATGTGAGGGGCATTTACTTTTTACACAGGGAGTGGTAGGTGTCTGGAATGAACTTCAAGGTTTGGTGGTGGAGGCAGATACATTAAGGCTATTTAATGTTCATTTCGATAATTTGGACGGATATGGATCAAGGATAGGCAGAAGGGATGAGTTTCTTTTTCATTATATTCAGCACAACGTTACGGGCCAAAGGACCCATTCCTGTGCTGCACAGATCTTTGAGAGAAAACTAATACCTCACTCATATGACATTTAATCTAATCAATATTTAGCCACTGGTGTCAGAAATAGTAAGAAAATAAGTAGAGAACGAACTTGACTATAATCTAAACATAGAGTCAATGACATTTACAGAGGTAATTTTTTGATTTTTTTTAAATTATAAGATTAATAACTTTGGAGATGTGTTGAAAATGTTTGCAGTTACTGATGTGCTGAGCCAAAATTACCCTTTTTGAATTGAAGATTGGACTACAAACCTGTTAGAAAACTTGAAAATATTCAGTAAGGTGTGATGCACATCATAATTTAATCCATTGATTATTACTGCCAATACTACAATAAAAAAAATTCAGCTCTACACCAAAAAGCATCAATTTTCCATCCAATGCTCATTGGAAATATTGGAATACTACTCATTTCAACAATCAAAGTAATCACAGCCCCATCGATTAAGAGATATATAATGACATTTCACCAATAATTACTATTTATTTCGACATATTGCTCGTTCAAACGGCAATGTGAAGTTTCTCATTAATATTCAGTTCACTGACAGCATATTAATAATTTAGTTATTGCTAATATCTAACCATTGATCAATCCAGTCAGGGATAGAAAAGTGGAAATATGGCTCAGTACATCAACTGATGGAAAGATATTGCAGTGTTCACTCTGCCAATTATTGTGATAATCGATGTATATTTTGATTTGATTTGATTATATTTTTCTTCAACACAAAGATTTATTGTAATTCTGATCACAGTAAGATTATTTAACTTTGTGACTTTTTTTGTAAACAAAAAAATAGAACTTACAGGTGTTTGCTCTTTCCTTTATCAATCAGAATACATTTGGAATTGTTGCAAGTTATACATTTGTGGAAGGAAGAGAAGATGTCTGCAGCTGAATAGTTACAGTGAATGACCTTTCCTTCCGATTCCGTCCGACTGCTAAACATTCTCATTATCTTTTTCTTGATAAGAAAAACTGCTTTAAACGTATTCAGCAGTTGTATTTTTTATGAATTTACAATAAGCTCATGATATGCCGATTTATCTTTCTTCCCATTATTCTGATATTAATTTGAAAGTAAGAGCATATGTGCTTAGTACCACTATTATAGTGAATTACTATTTCATTCTCAGTCCATTACACAGAAACAGTCTAATTAATTCCCAGCCCAATTATCGGAATGAACACTGGTTAGTTTTCATTTGAGTAATCCCAATTGATTATAATCCCAACCTTCCTTGTTGGGACGATAATGAAAGGCACTTGTGTAGCTCTAGTAGTGTCTCTCCTAAGAGACCAGATAACCAGATGCAGAACCATAGCCTTGAAAGCTAGTCCTTCCAAATAAACATGTTGGACGATAACCTGGTGTCATGTGATTTTTAACTTTGTCCACCCTAGTCCAATACCGAGATCTCCACATTATTGTTGCACAAAGGTATTCTCGTAATTTTTAAAAGAAAATATTACTTTAATTAAGATCTTTAACACACGATTATTAATCCCTTCCTATATTCTTAAAATATAGTTGTAGTTGAAAAAGAATGCTCACTGAACACTGCACACACAGCTACACAAATGTCTTCATGGTCATCTAATTACTGCTCCAGAGAAAAACCTGAGTAAGTATCTTATTGTTTCTGAGAACAAAAACCACAATAAACATTTGGTGAGCTGTTCCATTCAATAAATGCACTTGATTTCTTACATTTCACTTCAGTAATTGCACACGACATATTTCGCTAAAACCAATAACAATGCTTTATTACAAATGAGCGAGGACGCTAACGTCAGCATACATAGCAGATTTCCAATCCAGTTGAAGTATCGCAAAATAAAATGTTGTATTTTGGCTCAGTACAACCTGTAGGTGAAAACATTTTGAGCTTGCACCTTTAAAATCTTTACCTGCTTATTCAGAGAAAATAATGAAAGATGGCACTGTCAATTTATTTTGACTTTCACTCATGAAAATACTCATGTGAATCGCTTCTCATTTTCTTCCTAGTTCTGATACAAATGTCGAAATATTTACGATAATAAAACTTTAGGAATAATAAGAGTGTTCTTTGCAAGAACGACATGAAGATGTTCCAGGTCCTTGAATTCCTGTTGAGTAGAATACCCCTCATTAGCGTCTTATTGTCTCGCCCCGATGTTTTTTGTGACTGGTGACTGATGTGTTTTCAAATCATGTACACTGCAGAAGGATTTTTTAATTTTCAATTTGTTATGAGCAAAAAAACTGCTTTGAACATGTTGATTTACTTTTTTTACTCCAAAGTTTTTTATCAATGTACAATCATCACAAAATTATGGAAGTTCCTTGTATCTTACGTTCACTGTCATACGTACTTTCACTATCTACTTATTAACTTCCTACTTCTGACAGGAATATCGAAACATTGGTCATGATCAAAAGTATATAAATTAAAAGTACGTCTCAAGAAGCAAACCAATGGATGGAAACAAGTCATTCTTGTAATCCTGCATGTTTGACCCAAAAACAATTATGCTAAATAATAACTGATTTGCTCATTTTTGTGAATCCATAAAGCTAGCCATTATATTGTATTCCTCAGTTTACCGATCTTAATGAATATCCAATAATCATCACAGCAAAGTGCTTTTAGAATATTAAATCAATTTATTTTTTCAGATTATAATGTTATTTTTCCAGTCACTGGCATTACGATAATTGCACAATTATTGGAGTTAATCTTTCTAACAAATATAGTGAGAATCGCATTTTAATTGCATCAATTGTTTCTGAGTACGAACCCTACAATATAAAAATCAATTTACTGTTCAGCTGAACGCTCCCATAATGGAACCAATGACTTCCCATTCAGTGCCTCATTGTAAATATTTGATGATTGCTTATTTGAATGATCACGCTAATCTCAGCCTGAAGTGTTCAGAAAACTATAATTACTTTTCATTAGAATAATTCCTGGTCGTTTCTCCACATTGTTCAGTGAAATAATCAACAAAGATTTCTCAGTATTCTTAAATTAACTGATAGAATTTGGACAATCCAATTGCTGCTATTATCTAATCATTGTTCAATATAGTTCAGGGTATATCTGTGGAATTATGGCTCATGCATGATATAATGTAAAGATTTGCAGTGTGTGTTGTAAATATCTATTTTTGTTTTAACCCTAGCAAAAGTTGAATTGATTTAATTATGTTTCGCTGACATGTTAACATTTACTGTATTTATAAACACAATACAAGTTAATCATTTTTCATGGAACAAATCATTTAAAATTCTTGTGACGTTTTGAAGTACAACAAAAGATATTTGCATCTCTATTGTTTCCTGAAATAGTCACAGTACATTTTGAACTTTGGGAATTTGAACATTTCTGGAAAGAAGAGAAGTTGTCTTCAGATGAATAGTCGCATTGTGTGACTAATTCATTTATTTTCCTATTCATTTATGTTGCAAAAGCATTTTAATTTTCTTTTTATTCTGTGAAAACTTGCTTTGACCATATGGAACTATTTTATTGATTTTTGTTCATCAGTGTACAATGATCAAATGATTAGGCATTTTTTCCTATCATGGATCTTCATGAGATTCATATTTAATTAAAGTCATTATTGCTTTGTTACATCATTACTGTAAATTATTAATTCATTTTGTCAATTCATTACACACAGGAAATATGTAATTAATTCCCATACAAATTATTACCTTTAACATCTGATTCGTTTTCATTTGTGTTGCCACAGTAAGCATGTGACTATGGTCCTACCCTTCCGGGGTGGGGACATTATGAAAGGTCCTTGTGGAGCTCTGACAGTGTCTCTACGACAAGATAAGGAGGAATCATTTCAATTCCCACCTTCAGCAGAGATGTGTCAGAGCAGCTCCAAATATTCATGAGAAAATACCTGAGCATAGATTGAACTGCTTTTCAAAACAACATGAAATATCCTTCAATCTGCTGTGCATTTCAATCATCACCATATCTACTACTTATTTTCTTCAGGTCACTAATAAAACGATGCATCTAATTCTGCTGGTTCGACATTCCTTGGAAAAGTAGTTCAGAATGTTGAAATCTTAAAGTTGGAAGAGTCTAAGAAAAATGATACTCACTGTTTTTATTCTGTTTGAAAGAACCTAGTTCAGACATTTCAAGCACATAAATCCTTATTCTCCAGTGTTATAAAGATTACAAAATAAACAGTCGAAATTACTCTTCAGCAAAATAACCAAATGCAACTTCATATTTTTCATTGTTCAGTTGATCACCTACAATTGTAACTAAATATTGCAATTCATCTAAATATTGTTATGTGCTTTGAACAAATTAAATTTCGTATAACTATTCATTCTTGTATTGTCAGGAATTTGTTTTTATTTTCCATAATTCATAAGATTGATATGCTTTCAAAATATCGACGTGTTCATTTGAACATTTAATTTGTCTCTCTCTCACTTATCTCACTTCATGCATGATAGCTTCAATGCATTTTGCTAATGAACTCTACGAAACTTAAAAATATTGTTGACTTTACTTCTTTTGTGTGCAAGAAAACAATGTAGGTACACCCATCTGTGCTTTAGCTCAAATAACGCTAAATTTTAAATTATTGAAAAGACTACACTGGGGGAAAAAGAACGATTCTTCATCTCAAATATCACATTAAATGACACTTTTTCAAATCATGTGACCTCTAAAATGATTTGTATTTTAATTTCATTATAAGAAAAAAAACTGCTTTGGAAATGTTAGAATCTGTTTCTTTTGCTTCCAGCATTAGTTGTCAATGAACAATAATCACGTAATTATCAGTCATTTTGTGCAAAATAATTTTCTGTACCAAATATCATTTATTTGACCTTTTGTTCACAATTGTACTCACTTTCCCGGTCTAATTATTTTCTTCCTTATTCTGACATACATGTCTAAACATTTATCATGATAAAAATTAAAAAAAAAATGACTCAACAAAAAAACCCAATGTTGAACTGTGTCAATTGTTGCTGAGTATTTTTTATAATTATTAAAGCGACTTTTTATATATTAATTTTCTGTTTGTCAATCTTAATTATGACGCAATCAATGTCAGAGCAACGTGCTTTCAAAATATTAAGTTAATTTATCTATCAATATTCTAGAAACAATTAACAATTACAATAATTACACAGCACTTTGTGCTTGTTACGACGTCTAATTAAATGTGTTATTAATATTTTTTATATTTCTTATTGTGAATGCTACAGTATAAAATCCTGTTTGGTCGGGCCAATACACCCAGAAAAGACCAATAACTGCCCTTGCAACATCCTTTGTAAATATCTGACTTTTGCTCATTTGAAAGATCACAGTCATTGATATTCAGAGAACACCAGTTACTTTACACTGCAATATTTCTCTTCATTTCTGCACATTACTCAGTGGAATAGTAAGATGAGATACCTCATTATTCTTAAATTCATTAATAGTAGTTTTAAAATCAATTTGTTGCTAATATCAAATAATTGTTCAATTTGGCAAAGGATGTAAGTGTGGAATTATGGTTCCATGTAATACCTATTGCAAGGACTTAGCAATATAGAATCTCCCAATCATTGTGAATATTGCTTTTCATTTTAAACTTGGAAACACTTCTGAAATGATTTGATTGTAATTCACTTCAATGTTAACATTTATTGTGCTTCTAATCACAATAATAGTTGAATATTTTTCTTGTGCACAATTATTTAAATTCCGATGAATTTTTTTGAAGTACAGAAAAAAAATTGAGATCTTTCTTGTTTCATTAAACACTCACGGGAAATGGTGACTTCTTAGAAACCAGACATTTTCAGAAACAATGAAAGTTGTCTTCAGCTGAATAGTCCCATTGACTGACCAAGTCATCATTTTGTTCCAATTTATGTTTAGAACAAACAAAATTTATGTTGCATTTTATAAAATGAGAAACTATTATGAACATGTAGAATGATTGTATTCATTTTTTTTTATCAATTTACAGTAATCACACAATTCTGTCAAGTTGTCATTCCACAAATTATCATAAAATCATATTTAAGTAAGACATCTGTTAACGCCCATCATTATTGTAAATTACTATTTAATTTTAAGTACAATATACATAGGATCCATCCATTTAATTCCAATCTAATTATCACAATAAACATCTGATTATTTTTCACTTGAGTAACCACAGTGAGCATGTGATTATAGACCTGCCCAGCCTGGTTGGGAACATTATGAAGGAATGTTGTGCAGCTCTGATAGTGTCTCTGTTACCAGACCAGGAGGTATAGTTTCAATTCCCACCTTGCACAGAGTTGTGCCAGAGCAGCTCTGAATGTTGATTAGAAAATATCTAAGAATCAATTGAATTGCCTTTCAATTTAATATTAGATATGCTTCCATCTGTTGTTCATTCCAATAATCACAGTATTTGCTATTTATTTTTTTCAGGTCACTAATAACAGAATGTATCGAATTCCACTCAATCAATATTCGTTGGAAAATATTTGAGAATGTTGCAGTCATACAGATGAAATATACAAAGTAATGATATTAATTTATTTTCTTTTGTTCTGAAGAGCTGAGTTCAAACAGTACATAGAACTTGATGCTCCAGTGCTATAAAAATGAGGAGAAAAAATAAATTTCTTGTTCACTCAAATAAACAAATGCCAAATCCTTTTATTTATCAATTTGTAATTATTGATCTGTTTATGAATTGTGTGAAATTTGTTTTTCGTTTTCCACTCACCTATTTATATTGAATGTCAGATCGAACTGCTGTGAAAATATCCAAGTGCATTCATTTGAAATTTGACTTTGCATATTTATCACTGTGGGATATAGGTAAAGCAGTGTTACTTCTGCAATCATAATTGTTTATTCAAGGTAAATGAACTCGCACTAGTGTATAATTGTTTCAGCCAAGAGCTGAGTTAACAAGAATGAAAACTATGTGAAGGAAATACATAATTGCTTTTGTATTAGCTAAAATGTGCATACAAGAATGAAATGCGCCTGCAAATAATGGTAGATGTTATAGCCAAATAGTTAAGGTGCTGTGAGGGGAGGGGTGGATGTTAAGCTAGATATGCCGGTACAAATAGTTACAAGCATCTGTTTCCCGCTTCAGCAGGAACAAAAAAAAACCATCAAAAGGTCATAAGGCTCCATGTAAATAAAGAATAAAAGGAAATTATGCTTTGGTTAGCACGGAAACAGATGGCAGTGAAGAAGGATAAATAACAATAAGATCACAGAGGGAGGTGGTCAAACGGTCTTGTGAGGCCAGAGATAAACATTTTGTCAGGGACAAGGCTGGATGAGTTCAGAGATAAACAGCCGGTTTAGATCAGAAATAGATGTAAACAGGGGAGGAGCAATAGGAGGAAGGAAGAGAAACGAATTACATAAATATTGTGTACTCATTAAATTCAGTGTGTGCGTGTGCCTTGTAGACAGTGGACACCACACCCCTATTGCAACAGCGTAATAAACGATACTACTGATTCCGGTCTTGTTCCGGACTGAAGTGACTGAACTTCATTTCTCACAATCACTTATCTCATTTATTGTATGATGTCTGAAGTGTGTTTTGCTCAGCAATTCTATCAACTATTTAAAAAGTCTAATCTTAAATAAGATCCTTAACACCCAATTATCAATCTATTCCTAATTCATGTAAATATCTCAATTTACTTGAAGTCAATGTTCACACAAAACAGTGCACATAAAGCGACACAAAGATATTCATCATCAGCTGATTACTGTTCAGTGGAATAACCTGAGTATCTTATTGTTCCTGTGACTAATGACAACAGTAAGCATTTGTTTACTCGTCCATGCAGTAAGTGCATTTGATATCTAATATTTCAGTTCAGTCGTTAATGAAAATTTTTGTTGTTTAAACCAATAATTCTAATTTATCATGGATATTGACTGTAATACAATAACACTGGAAACATTTTTTAAAAATATTCTAACAATCTTTAAGCTCCTCTTCTGTTGTGTGTGTGCAAGAGACAATTCAAATTATCATAATGTTTGTTGCAAATTCAACAAACGCTACATTTTGAATTTATGAACTTCTTACAGTTTTGCAAAAAGGTTAGTCTTCACTGTATGTCACATTAAAAGACTGCTTTTTCCAATCATGCATGCTCCAAAATGATTATTGCTTTCATTGCATTGTATGAAAAGAAGTGTTGAATTTTTTTGTTGTTTCAATTCCAACATTATTCATCATTGTACAATAATGATGAAATTATTACAATCGGTTTATATACCACACTGCAGTGACTTCATTGTTTGTTTATTTTCATGCTCATTTTCATGATCTATTAATTCTCTTCCTAATTCTGACACTTTGATTATAATGTTCATCAACATACCATCTCTACAAGGAATCCAGTGGAAAGAAATTCACAATTTCTATATTGCATATATTTTTGAGTTAAGAAAAGAATTTTGTTCAATGATCATTGAATGTCTCATTTTTTTCTTTAATACGTAAAGCTGGCTACTATGTTTTATTCCTTAGTTTACTGATCTTAGTAAATACTCAATCGACATCACAGCAAAGTGCTTTTGAAATAGTGAATCCTGTTAATTCTTCATATGTATTGCAGTGTACAATCTCTCATTCACTGTAACAATCAATATTTATTTTACCTGTTGAAACATAGTTGTACTAATGCAAATATATTTCACTTCAATGCTAACACTTAAGAGTTAAGCATTTTTCATGCAACAAAATCCAATGAAAAAGCATCAGCATCTCTTTATTGTTTCATTCATCAATGAAAATAAATATTGAATTTTTGGAAGTTGAACATTTTTAGAAAGAAGGCATGTTGTCTTCAGTTGAATATTCGCATTTAATGACTTCTTCACAGTATCTGCTGTTGATTGTCTTCGGGTTCCCAAGAAAAGAAATTAACAAGTTCTGCTGGTTCTAAATTCCTGAAAAATATTTGAGAATGTTGCGGTCTTAAAGATGAAAAGCTAAGTGATTGTAAGTGATCAGTTTTTTGTTCGAAAGAGCTTGATTCAAACATTTCGGACATTCACATTGTTGTTCTGCCGTGTTACAAGGGGGGATAACAAGTCGCTTTCTTCATCTGTAAAGTAAACATATGACACTTCCAATTATTTATTAGTCAGCTAATTACCTACATTTGTTCTTAAAAATTGCAATTCATCTAAATATTGGAATGACCTTTGATCAAAGTAAATTTCTAATTATTTTTCATTCATGAATTGTTGGAGTTTTTTTTTGTTTTCCATTCATCTATTCGTATTGAATGTAAATTTTACATGCTTTGACAATAGCGGAGGGTGTTTATTTGAAATTTGACTGTGCATATCTCTCACTGATTTTACTTATTGCATATAGTTGCACAGTCGCTCAGTCATTAGCAATGCTGCCTCACAGTGCCAGGGATCTCGGTTTGATCCCATCCTCGGTGACTGTCTTTGTGTACTTTACACATTCTCCCCAAGTCTATGTAACTTTGCTGTGGTTTCCTCCAACAATCCAAAGACGTGCAGGTGAGGTAAGCTGACCATGTGTATGTTAGTCAGCAGTAAATGTAGAGGAATATGGTTGGGAAAGTGTTTGGATGGGTTACTCTTTGGAGGGTCATTTTTTTTCAACGAAATGACCGGTTACCACACTGTGCTAACAGGGATTCTACAATAGTTTAATTGCGTTTCTATAAGCAGTTCTAACTTTTTAAAAGTTGACTTTAGTTAATACCTTTAACACTTGATTATCAGTGTTCCTAAATCTTGTAAAATATCTCAATATTTTTTAAATCATTGCTCACACAAAACACTAAACATGAGGCCACACAAAGGTCTTCATGACCATCTAATTACTGTTCAGTGGAATAATCAGAATAACTATCTGATTGTTCCTGAGATCAATCCCCACTGCCACAGTAAGGATCTGGTTATTATTCCCTCCAATAAATGCAGTAGTTGTCCTCTGGTATTTCAGTTCAATAATTACACACGATACTGCTTGTTCAAAGCAGTGGTTATTCTTTATTATGAATGGCAAAGGATTCTAACGGAAGAGGTGTTCATATGTCCTAATGTGTTCCATGATCACAAACAATTTTCAGTCCAAGTATTGCACAAAAAAGTGTAAATTTGGTTTTGTTCAACTGCCGAGGGTAACATTGTCAGTTCATGTCCATTACAAATATTTGGAGAAAGTGAGGAAAGCAGATGCTGGAGATCAGAATCAAGAATGTGGTGCTGGAATAGCACAGAATGTCAGGCAGCATCTGAGGATCATGAGAAACCACGTTTCAGGAATAAGCCTTCATCGGGAATCTCCAGCTCCATGGATGCTTCCTGGTCTGCTGTGCTTTTCCACCACCACACTTTCGACATAAAAAATATTTGCTTATTTGGAGCAAATACTCTCTATTTCGTCTGTAATTTAAATTTACTGTGCTTTCTATTCACTCAAGTTCTCATTTTAATAGCTCTTCATTTTCTTCTTAATCTGATACAAATCTCAAAACTCCGGGCACAATAAAAGCGATATGAATTAATAAATTAGTATCTGGACAAGAGAACCAATGAACAGCTACGTAGACCTCTTGAACAACAAAGATATTAGAATGAAAAAGCAATGCCTTCCAAAAAAACCTCTGTTCGTCTGTATCCTTTTTCAATTCATTAATCCTGCAAATAGCTTATAATTGTCAGTTGATCTCTCTTAATGACTATCTAATCAATGTCCTTGTAAACCACTGATAAAATTGAAACATTTTATTTGTTAAAATGCAAAGATTCATTCTCAATTCGTTATTACAATACTAAGTGAACCATATTTTCTCTGTCCGCTAAGGTCAAGTGACCTGTGGCCCATAACTGAACATTCTAAATATTCCTACAGCTGGGGAAAGCAGAGCTAAAAAGATCAAACGAAAGGAAACAGTAGACAAAGTAACCAGCTCCAGAAAACAGTGGAAAGCCCGGTCAAAGAGCTCACAAAGGTTCGGGAGATCCTGTAACAACCAGCCCAAGAGCTGTGTTTTGGAGAGGTTGAAGCAGACTTCCTGGCACCTTGACTTCCAGCCAGTGCCTGAGCATTAGACACCTCACTTGAGAATGACGACAAGTGAAGGGTGTTTGCACAAAACACATTGAATGCTTAGAATCCAGAATTTTGATAAAATGTTGTGAAATATTTCCCAGATAATGGATATCAGCTCAACATTATTGAAATCAAAGTACTTGAAATGGTCTTCAAGACCACCTAATTACTGTTCGGTGAAAAACACTTTGTACGTGTCTTATTGTTCTCAGGATGAATAATCATAGCAAACATCACAGTGTCACCAGATCCAAACATATGTAAGATACACCTTATTATAATTTACACACTACATCTTTCCTAGATCCATGATGACACCTTATTACTTATGAGTGGGGATACTACGTGTAACATGTATCGAGATGAAGCAAGTCCTGAATATATGATTTTTATTCTGATAGATTTCCAATCCAAAAATTATGATAAAAATGATACATTTGTGATACAAATGTGGTTCATTACATTGTCAACAGATCCCCATTAAACGTATTTATCCGTTTATTCAGAGACAATATTGAAACAAATACGTTGATAAATGCTGTTGACTGTATGCTTCTGTGAAAATAAATCTTCCTTATTGACTTATGTTCATTATAGTTCTGATTCAAATGTCTAAATATTGATGATATGAAAAATTGCATGAATTAAATACAATGCAGAATTTTTTCTTATTATATATTATATTTCTCCAGAAGAAAAGTAGAGAAACCAAGTATAGAAATCCTGAAGATCTGAGAATATTTAATGACAAACCATTTCTGATCAACGTTTACTGAATATCTAATGTCTTTCCATGTCATCATGCCAGAATTGGCATTCTCAGCTGACGGATTAAGAAATATCTAGCTAACATCAGAGCAAATCCATTTGGAAATATTGAATCATTTACTTTGCCAAATTTCTAAAATTAATTATCAATTCATTGCCATTCCAAAAATCACACAGTAGTTCAGTTTAGGTTTTGTAACAAACATCGTCAAATTCACATTTTAATTTAATCTGTATTAATTAATTTAATTAATTAATTTAATCCATTATTTCTTAGTGTCAATATTAAAAGAAGAATAATAGTTCTCTTATTCCAGGATAACACAAACATAAACTAATTAATGATTCCCTATCCAACACTCACAGATAATATCTGTTCCGTTCTCATTTGAACGTTCACAGAAATCATTGGATTAATATTCTGCCTTTCATATTAAGAGACGTCTGATTATTTTACACTCCAATAAATGCTCTTCATTTTTACACATGATGGGCAGCTATATGAGATTTCTAATCATTTTTAAGTTTGCTATGAAATGTTTTTAAGATTAATTGTTGCTTATATCTAATATTTAAGAATTGATCAAATCCAGTATATCAAGCTTTAAGTGTGAAATTCAGGCTCAGTAACGTAAACATATTGCATTGTACAGAAACCAATGATAGCGAATGGTGATTTTTATTTCAATACTTGAATCTTAGTTGATTTGCTATTCTGGGCATGGCCTACCCCCACCTGGAATAGAATGGTCCATATTGGCTCATACAAAATGGCTGACAATCAAAAATAGGTAGCCTACCTTAGAACTAAAACACAAGGTGTCAGGGGGTGATAAACTAGATTAACATTCTGTTCCAGCCTTAAATTAAAAGAAATCACACTACCACTGGACCTACTCCAAAGCCAGGACTACTGCATTCCTGACATTTCTTGATAAGAGCATGCTGACATGCAGACAAATGACCAATCCTGATCTTCATAAATGAAAGGATAATTGTCCCGGTAAATGAATAAACTGCAGCTCTAGGGTGCAGCCCAGTTAACTCACTAAGCAGCTATCATGACAACAGAAGAGTTCATTTGTCAGATATGGTTATTATTTTACAGTTTCTCAGAATATTAAACATAGGTTCTAATTACAGATTATTGAGTATAATAGGGGAAATTTGCAACATAAGTTTGATACATACAATCAATGCCTCATAAAAACATTTTAGAAAAGCATTTAGATTGAGATTTGAAGTTAGCTAATTTTAGGAATTAACTTCACGGTATGATGTTTACTGCTCATTAATTATAAAGTCCTGACAGAAAGAGTAGCTGTGTAGTTTTACACAATATAACGAACTTTATAACACAAGTCATATTACTAATCTTATAGCAGTAAGATAGAATTGACTGTTTTTTCTATTTCTTTGTACATACATAATCAAGACAGTGAACGATATGAGGAGTAATTGGCTTTGATAAAGTAAAATATAATGAATAGAAGAATTCAAAATGAACCAACTGCTAAGGTATCCTGAGCTGTCCGAGGGTGTTCAGGAATAACTTTGGAATCTAAGTCAATAAGATGCATGGTAAGATCCCAATAGGAATCTGGGGATGTCCATTAGAATAGGAATCTGGGGATGTCCATTGAATCTCATAATCTGCGATTATGAGATTCAATTGGGTGGCTGGATGAGGAGGGAAGGGCTGTACTCACATTGCATGTGGCCATTGTGACGCCGAAAGTGCATTAAAATGTTGCTTTTTACTGTACATGTTACAGTTGTCACGGATCTCCCTTCCGAGATTGGCCTCGGCGGATGATCCCTTCCTTAACTAGTTGCTGCATGAGTAAACATCTTCCACATGCCTGAGCTCAGCCTGCCTCCTGAGTCTTCATTCCCTGTCAGGGCAAAACACTTCTGCAGCTTTGATGACATTTCAATTCAACACATACATTTATTGTGTGTGAAATGATTACATTCAGAGCGATATAATATTCATGATAAAATTGCTTTACATTTACTTTTTTTGGTGTCCAAGAAAACATTTTGATTATGTTCTTTTGTTCAACCAACACTAAGTTTTAAATTATTGTGAAGTCCACAATGGGGGAAACGGGAACAAGTATTCAGCTCAAATGTCATATGAAATGACTATTTCCTTTTTTCAAACAAATTGCCCTCCAAAATGATTTTTATTTTCATTTCATTTTAAGAAAAAAATTGCTTGGAAATGTTGACAATTCTCCTTTTCCTCGCATATTAGATGTCAGTGAATAATAATTACACAATTATGAGATTTCCTTTCCGTATCAAATGTCAGTGACCCTGTGTTTTGTTCACAATAAGTCACTTTTATGGCCTAATTCTTTACCTCCTAATTCTGAAATAAATATCGAAACATTTATTGTGGTAAAAATTACATCAACAAAATTGACTTGACTCTTCATGAAAACTATTGGAACTATATAAATCTTGCATTGCCTGTATTTTTAAACAAAATCATTTTTTTTTCAATTGCTGCTGAATGATTTTTTTCACATCATACAGCTAAGTTTTATGCTTTAATTTTCAGTTTTATGCTTTAATTTTCAGCTTTTTAATCTTAATGAATATCCAATCAACATCAGAGCAAAGTGTTTTCAAAATATTAAGTGAATTTATCTGTCAGGATTCCAAAAGCAATTATCAATTACAATAATTGCACAGCAATTTAACATAGACTTTGTAAAAATGTAGTGTTTTTTTTAAAATTTCATTCATTCTTTCTTATTGTCAATGCTACTATATTAATATATATTTGTTTAGGCCCATGCACATACCAAACGACCAATAATATCCCTTGCAAAATTCTTTGAATATGTCTGATTTTTTCTCAGGTGAAGTATAACAATTATCTCAGCCTTTGAAATTCAGAGAGCTCCAATTCTTTTCCCCTGCAATATTATTCTTCATTTCTACATATCACAAAGTCATTTGAAAGTTCAATTTGCATATCTCTCTTATCCCATTGAGTACATGATGGTTTAAGAACGTTTCACTCAGCAATCCTCGAAAAAAACAAAAACTGTCTGATTTTAAATCAGATTATTCACACCCAATTATCAATCCGTTCCTAATTCATGCAAATATCTCAATTTTATCGAACCCAATGTTAACACTATACAATACACACAAAGCAACACAAAGACTTCCATCACCATCTGATTATTGCTCAGTAGAATAACCTGAGTAAGTAACTTATTGCTCCTGAAACCAATGACAACAGTAAGCATTTGTTTACTATTCCATGCAACAAGTGCAATTGATATCTTCTCTTTCAGTTCAGTAGTTAAAGATGATTTATGATGCTTAATAAAATGCTTCCACTTTATCACAGATATTGACTGTAATACAATCATGCAAACAACAAACGTTCTGTATTCTAAAAATCTTCAAGTTTACTTATTTTACATTTGTGTGCAAGAGATAATATAAATTACAACCATTTTTGTTGTATAATTCAGCAAACCTAAATTTTGAATTTGGGAAAGTCTCCAATTTTGCAAAAGTTTTCACTTTATATGACTCAGTAAATGACTGTTTTTTTCCAAATCACGCACTCTGCAAAATGATTATTGGTATCAATTAATTGTAACCAATTAAGAACTGTTTTGAACATGTTAATTCTTTTTGTCTTTTCTATTCCAACATTATTCATCACTGTACAATAATGACACAATTATTATAATTGCTTTATGTACCAAATGTCATTGACTGCATCATTTGTTCACTTTCATGCCCACATTCATTATCTATTAACTTTCTTCCAAATTCTGACACAAATGTCTAAACTCTGATCATAATATTAATCATCTAAATTAAAATAACATGCCTCTATGATGAAACCATTTGATAGAAATTCATATTTCTTCTGTTACCTGCATTTTTTAGTAAAGAAAGAAAGAAATTTTCTATAATCATTAATGGCTCATTTTTTCTTCAATTCATAAAGCTAGTTACTATATTTTATTCCACAATTTACCAATTTTAATAAATATCCAATCAACATAACAGCAAAGTATTTTTGAAATATTGAATCATTTTAATTGCTCATATAACAACATTATCAAGTCATTGTCATGATAATAATTGCACAATTATTTAAGAAAGTCTTTTGAACAAGTAAAGTGAGATTCACATTTTAATTTAACCAATTGTTTCTGAGTACCAACACTGCAATATGAAACTTTATTTTCAGGTCAAGTTTCCCACAATGGATCCAATGACTTCCCATCCAACATTAATTGTGAATGCCTAATGTTTGCTTATTTGAATGAACTCCATAACCATAGACTTTAATTCACAGACCTGCAATTACATTTCATTGGAATAATTCCTGTTTGTTTGCACATATTCCTCAGTCATATAGCAAAACGAGATTTCTCATTATTTCTAAATTCATTGATCGAATTGTATAATTCAGTTGTTGCTCATACTTAATAATTATTCAATAAAGTAAGTACTGTGAATATAGAGCATAGAAAAATACAACGCAGTACAGGTCCTTTGGCCCTCGATGTTGCGCCGATCCAAGCCCACCTAACCTACACTAGCCTGCTATCCTCTATATGCCTATCCAATGCCCGTTTAAATGCCCATGAAGAGGGAGAGTCCACCACTGCTACTGGCAGGGCATTCCATGAACTCACGACTCGCTGAGTAAAGAATCTACCCCTAACATCTGTCCTATACCTACCACCCCTTAATTTAAAGCTATGCCCCCTCGTAATGGCAGACTCCGTAATGTGGAATTACAGCTCTTTACATGAATAACTATTGTAGTGTGCAATCTCTCAATCATTGTTAATATTAATTCTTATTTTACCTGCGGAAACAGAGTTGAATTCATTTAAATATATTTCACTTTGATGCGAACATTTACTGTATTTCTAATCATAAAAAGGTCTAAGTATTTTTCATGACACAAAATCATGTAAAATTCCTGCGTTTTGTTAAGTCAAATGAAAAAGAATTAACAGCTCTGGATTGTTTCATTAAACAATGAAAATGCATTTTGAATTTTTTGAAGTTGAGCATTTTTGCAAAGAAGGGATGTTGTCTTCAGCTGAATTATCACATTGAATGACTAATCCACAGAATCTGCAGTTTATTCTCTTCGAGTTCCCAAGCAACCAAATTAATTAATTCTGCTGATTCTAAATTCGTGGAAAGTATTTGATATTGTTGCAGTCTTTAAGATGAAGACGTCAATGTGATTTTACTGATTTTTTTTATTGGAAAGAGCTTAATTCAAACATTTCAGGCACATAAATTGCTATTCTGCAGTGTTACAAAGATGAAAAGCAAATCAATTTCTTCATCAGTAAAATAAACAAATGTCACTTCTCGTTATTCATTTGTTAGCTCATTACCAAATTTGTAATTAAACAATGCAATTCACCTGAATATTGTTGTGCCCTTTGATCATATTAATTTTCTAATTATTGTTCATTCATGATTAGCCAAATGTTAGCATTCTCTGTCCTCTGCACTCTTCCCCCGCCTGTACCCCTCTCTGTCCCCCTCTCTGTCCCGACTCTCTCTATCCCTCTCTCTCTCCCCCCGTTCCCCCCTTTCTGTCCGCCTCTCTCTGTCTCCCTCTCTGTCCCAGTCTCTCTTCCCCCCTCCCTGTACCCCCTCTCTCTGTTCCCCTCGTCCCCTTCTCTCTCTGTAACCCTCTCTCTGTTCACTCTCTCTCTGTCCCCTCTCTCCGTCCCCCATCTTTCTGTACACCCCTTTGTCCACCCCTTTCTCTGCCCCCCCCCTCTGTCCCCTGTCTCTCTCTGTTGCTCCTCTTTCTCTGTCCCCGCCCCCATCGCCCCCTCTATCTCCCCTCTCTGTCCGCATCTCTCTGTTCCCCTCTCTCTCTGTTACCCTATCAGTCGCCCGTCTCTATGTCGCCCGTCTCTCTACCCCCTCTCTCTGTTTCCCCACTTCCTGACCTCTTCTGTCTCCCCCTCTTTCTGTTCCCCTCTCTCTGTCTCCCGTTCTCTTGCCCCACCTCTGTTCCCCTCTCTCTATCCCCCCTCTCTCTGTGCACCCCTCTCTGTCCACACTTCTCTGTCCGCCTCACTGTCCCACCTCTCTCTCCCACGCTGTCTGTCCCCAATCTCTGTCCCCATCTCTGTCCCCCCTCTCCCTCTCCCCCTCTCTGTTCCCATCCCCATCTCAATGTCCCCCTATCTCTCTCACCCTTTCTCTGTCACCCCTCTCTGTCCCCTGTCTCTCTGTTCTCCCTATCCCCCCTCTCTGTATCGCTCTCTCTGTTCACTCTCTCCTTACCCCTCTCTCTGTCCCCCATCTCTCTGTTCCCCCTCTCTCTGTCCATCCCTTTCTCTGCCCCCGTCTCTGTCCCCCGTCTCTCTGTCCCCGTCTCTCTGTTGTCCCTCTCTCTGCACCCCCGCCCCCCTCTCTATCGCCCCTCTGTTCCCCCCTCTCTGTCCCCATCTCTCTGACCCCTCCGTCTCCCCTTTCTCTGTTCCCCTCTCCCTCTGTTCCCCTCTCTCTGTCGCCCTTCTCGCTGTGTCCCCCTCTCTCTGTCGCCCGTCTCTATGTCACCCCTCTCTCTGACCCCCCTCACTGTCCTCCGACTCCCGGACCTCTTCTATTTCCCACCTCTCTCTGTTCCCCTCTCTCTGTCCCCACTATCTTTCCTGTCATTCTCTCCCCTCTATCTGTCCCCCCTCTCTCTGTCCCCCCTTTCTGTTCGCCTCTCTCTGTCCCCCTCTGTCTGTCCCCCTCTCTCTGTCCCCCTCCCCGTACTCCCTCTCTCTCTGATCCCCGTCCCCTCTCTCTCTGTACCCCTTTCTCTGTTCACTCTCTCTCAGTCTCCTCTCTCTATCCCCCATTCTCTTTCCCCTCTCTCTCCCCCTCTATCTGTCCCCTTCTCTCTGACCACCCTTTCTGTCCGCCTCTCTCCATCCCCCGTCTCTGTCCCCCTCCCTGTACTCCCTCTCTCTCTGATCCCCCATCCCCTCTCTCTCTCTGTACCCTCTCTCTGTCCCCCTCTCTCTGTTCCCCCCTCTCTCTGTCCACCCCTTTCTCTGTCCCTCCTTTCTATGTTCCCCCTCTCTGTCCCTTGCTTCTCTCTGTCGCCTTTCTCTCTCTGCCCCCTGCCCTCGTCTCTGTCGCCCCCGCTGACCCCCCTTTCTGCCCCCATCTCTCTGTTCCCCCTCCCTCTGTTCTCCTCTGTCTCTGTTCCCCTGTCTCTGTCGCCCTTCTCACTGTGTCCCCCTCTCTCTGTCGCCTGTCTCTACGTCGCCCCTCTCTGTGACCACCCTCTCTCTGTCCCCCCACTCCCTGACCTCTTCTATATCCCCCCTCTCTGTTCCACTCTCTCTTTCCCCGACTCTCCCCTCCCTCTGTTCCCCTCTCTGTGTCCCCCTCACTGTGCCGCCCTCTCTGTCCACACCTCTCTGTCCCCCCTCTGTCCCGCCTCTCTCTCTCTCCCCCTCTCACTGTCCTCAATCTTTGTCCCCGCTCTCTGTCCCCCTCTCTCTCTCCCCGTCTCTCTGTTCCCTTCTCCCTGTCCCCCCACTCTGACTCCCTCTCTCTGTCCTCCTCTCTCTGTCCCCCGCTCTCTGTCCCCAATCTCTGTCCTCCACTATCTGTCCTCCTCTGTCTCTGTCACCCCCTCTCTGTCCCTTCCTTCTCTGTCCCCCCGTCCCCCTCTCTCTGCCCCCCTCTCTGTCCTGTCTCTCTCTGACCACTCGCTTTCTGACCCCCTCTCTGTCACCCCCCTCTGTCGCCCTTTCTCTATCCCGCCCCTCTGTCCCCCTCTCTGCCCGCTCTCTGTCTGCCCCCTCTCTGTGTCCTCCCTCTCTCTCTGTGCCCCCTCTCTCTGTCCACACGCTCTATCTGTTCCCCCCCTCTCTGTATCTCCTCTGTCTCTCTGCCCTCTCTCTCTCGCCAATCCCCACCTCTGTCAGCCTTTGCCTCCTTCGCCCCACTATCTATCCTCCCACTGTCTGTCCCCCCCACTCTCTGTCCCCCCCTCTCTGACCCCCTCTGCCCCGCTCTCTCTGACCACCTCTCTCTGATTCCCTCTATCGCCACCACTCTCTGTCCCCTCTCTCTGTCCCTCTCTCTCTGTCCCCCCTCTCTGTCCCCTTCTCTCTCTCTGTCCCCTTTCTCTGTACCCCTCTCTCTTACCCCCTTTCTCTGTCCCCCTCTATCTGTCCCCCGCTTATTTTACCCCCTCTCTGACCCCTCTCTCTGTTCCCCCTCTTTCTTACCCCTTTCTCTGTTCCCATCTCTCTGTCCCCCGCTCACTGTTGCCTCGATCTGTGCCACCTCTTTGTTGCCCTTTCTCTGTCCCCCCCCTCACTGTCCCCCTTTATCTGTCCCCCACTCTCTGTCCAACCTCTCTCTGTCCTACTCTCTCTGCCCCCCCTGTCCTCCTCTCTCTGTCCCCCGCTCTCTGTTCCTCTCTCTGTCCCCACTCTGTCCCCGTTCTCTTACCCCTCTCTCATTATGTCCTCCCCTATTTCCCTCTCTCTCCCTCCCTCACCTTATCTCTGGCTTACCTCTCTCTTTCTCTCTCTCTCTCTCTCTCTCTCTCTCCCCGTCTCTCTCTCTCTCTCTCTCTCTCTCTCTCTCTGTCTCTCTCTCACTCTCGCCCTGCTCCTTCACTCTCTCTCCACCTTCTCTCACTCTGGATCCCCCTACCTCGGTCTCTCTTTCTCCCCACCTCGCTCTGTTTCTCTCTGACCAAATATCTCTCCCTCCTGCCCCTTCCTCTCTCTCTGACACACTCTGGCTCTCTCACGTGTCCCTCTTCCTCTAATCCAGACGGGGTTTGGGGAAGGTTGGTGCTTTGGCTGCATGTGGTTGGAGGGGTGGTTGTGAGATGATGGAGAGGTATGGGAGGTGGGAGGAGGGGGAAAATGGAGTAGAGACGGAATTGCGGGAGGGAGGCAGATGGCAGGAGAGAGTGAGTGCAGGGGAGGGGAGAGGAAAAAGTGGAGGCAGGTGGAGAAATCAGGGTTAGGGGTGTGTGAGAGAGAGAGGGTGGACGAGGGAGAGTTAAAGGGAGAGGCGGTGAGAAAGACAGAGTGTGCAGTGAGAGAGAGGGAGAGAAATGAGGAGAAAGAGTAGGGGAGAGGAAATGGGGAGGTCAGGTTGAAGTGGGTGGTACAGAGGAAGTTAAACCCAGCTCCTGAGCTCAGGACACAGTGCCCTCCCCTTCCCTGAGGCCCAGGACTTGGGGCTGAGTCTGTCTCTCTCCAGCTCAGCTTCTCCAACACAAAGACACACAACAACATCGGTCACTCTGCTGCTTGGCACGCTTTAATCAACATTTTTATTGGTTACAAATGGAAGTGATGGATACAGTCAGTGGGATGGTGCCTTTTCTCACTGGCCCCTGAGTTGTGAGAAACATTGAAATGTTTCCCTGTAACCCCCCTGTTGGATAAGGATGGATAAACCAGCGCTACCCTCAGTCTGTTACCATAGCGACAGGCTACTCCATCGCTGAAACACTGAACTGAAAGGGAAAATCCGGATGGATTGATTAATGAGGGAATTTGATGGATGGATGGATTTGGGTGAAGGGATATTTCAGCACATTCTTCAGCTGCTGCCTGAACTTAGTCTGGGTCACGGCATAAATCGCGGTGTTTGTGCAGCAACTGAGGAGCTGCAGCATGAAGCCCAATTCCCCCACAAAGGGATCGAGATACATAGAATTATACCCAACATCATCCATCCGGTACCATATAGAATACAGCATTAACATTGACCATAACAGGATGAAATTGGCCGAGATCACAAACAGTAAAATGATGGATTTTTTTCGGTTTCTCATTTCAGTGTCAGACTGAGCGTCCCCATTGGTGTGAGCGCGGAGTCTCCTGCGGGCTCTGCTGGTCACTAAAATGTGTCTGACGGTGAGAACATTGAGCAGCAGAATCAGGAGAAATGGGACACACGGGGTTAGAATGTGGTGGAGGAACTCGATTGTGAGCCAGACAATGGAAACTAGAACAGCGAATGTTACCTCACAAAACCAGGGGGTGTTCCCCAGCGAATACCAAGGTGCGAGAATAAAATACCAGGGAATGTTCTTTAAACAGCTCAGCACAGTCACTGCTCCCAGAACCACAGCCGCCGTTTTCTCACTGCAATATTTACTTTTCAGCTTCTGGCAACAAATGGCCACAAACCGATCAAAGGTGAAAGTGACGGTGAACCAGACAGAGCAGTCAGTGGCTGCATAAAGCAGGATGGCGTGGATATTACACACGGGGACGAAGTACCTCAGGAAATAAAACTGTTCCGGATAAACAATGGGAATGTGTCTCAGGATCAGGTCGAGGATAATGACCAGGAGATCCGCCGCTGCCATGGCCCCCAGGTAACGTCTGACACATGGAGACAATCCACAATCTTTATAAAGCAGGACGTAGATGGTCACGACGTTAACTGTGAGGAAGGAAAACAAACCCATTATCCATCAGCCTGGAGTCAAAGGGACCCGTTTGATCGGGGACCCAGTGAGATTTTCAAATGTGTCCCTGTATTCAGGGATTTATTAAAATAATTGGAGCTGGAATAACAAATGGGAAGGTCTGAATTACTGACAAAAATGTGACATAAACCACCAGAAACCCTCCATCCCCAAACACAGAGACACATCCATAAGGACAGATGGTTTCTAGAAAATTCCCACACACTCGATCCCTCTAGAGCAGACACAGGTCACTCCTTCCCAGTTCCTAATACGGAGGGAGGGAATGTTGCTGTCCTGAAGGATTCTCTCCCAGTTTCCGGAAGACAAACGGAGTTTGGGAATTCCTGTATTTTGGTCTAAATTGTGGTCGATCCTGTGTTGTGGAGAAATGTAAACACAGGGAAAACGTATTCACCCCTTTAACTGCATTAGGGACCTTCGGAACAGTGTCTCCTTCTCCCTGGAACGGGATCGCTTCCCTCGGGATCGTATCGTTTGTTGAATTCACTGACGTCCGGCCATTCACAAACAATGTCAGGGACAGAACGTTCCTGGGAATGTCAGTTATAGAATGTTGGGGACAGAACGTTCCAGGGAATGTCAGTTATAGAATGTCAGGGACAGAACGTTCCGGGGAATGACAGTTATAGAATGTTGGGGACAGACATTCCAGGGAATGTCAGTTATAGAATGTCAGGGACACAATGTTCTGGGGAATGACAGTTATACAATGTTGGGGACAGACATTCCAGGGAATGTCAGTTATAGAATGTCAGGGACACAATGTTCTGGGGAATGACAGTTATACAATGTTGGGGACAGACATTCCAGGGAATGTCAGTTATAGAATGTCGGGGATAGGACGCTCCGGAGAATGTCAGTTACAGAATACTGGGGACAGAATGTTTCGGGGAACTCCTTGACCTGTCCATCACCTTTCCCACCATGCCCACACCGCACTCCTCTCTGATCAATCAACTCTCCCCCACCTCCATCTACCGATCACATTCCCAGCTTCCATCCCCCAGCCGCAGGCCTAGCCCCCTCCCATTTATCTCAACCACCCCCCCCCGGCCCACAAGCCTCATTCCTGATGAAGGGATTATGCCCGAAACGTTGATTCCCCTGCTCCTTGGATGCTGCCTGACCTGCTGTGCTTTTCCAGCACCACACTCCCAATCAGGAAAGAGTCTGACACAGTCATACTCACGGGACCAGGCCTGATGGGTCATGTTTCATGAAACCCCATCACCATCCCTGGGTATATCATGTCCCACCGGCAGGACAAACCAACCAGCGGTGGGGACTCCCTTGGATACAATCAGGGATGGAGTTACCCTGAAATTCCCCAACATTGATTCCAGAACCCGGGAAGGCTCATGCTAACAGGTCACAAATGGTCAAGGAAATCGTCTGAGGACCGTCATTCCTGCCCCTCCACCCCACCCCTTCCGTGATAACTCGGTTCCTTCGAGGTTGGAAACAAATCAGTGGAAGCACTGAGGGTGATAAGGATTTCAATGTCCATCACCAAGAGTGTCTCCATAGGTCCACCCCTGACTGAGCAGGGAGAGACCTCACATACACAGCAGCCAGACTGGGGCAAATGATGGGGGAACCAATAAGAGAGAAACATTCTCACCAAACCCCTTGTCCCAGAGGGATCTGTCCCTAACAGTATCTGTTGGAGCAGCCAGCACACAGTCCTGGTGGAGGGAAAGTCTTAGCCTCAAATATGAAGACACTGCCCACTGTGTTATGTGCATGGGTACACTGTAACGTTAATGGGGTGAGGGATGGAGCGTCAAATCACAGGAATGGGAACTAAAGGCATCGCCAGATCCGCTGAAACGGTTAGATAGACCACATTCTCAACCCACCGCACAGAACCAGCCCAGACACCAACAGCCCAAAGGAGATATCTGTTCACTGTGGAACACAGTGTAGACCAGAACATCCTGCTCAGTACAACCCCGCAATCTGTCCCGAGTGGAACACTGCGCAGATCATATCAGAGCATTTATCTTTAAACCATCTGTCGAGTATGGGAAGCTGGGATAGAGTCAAAAAAACTGTAGATGCTGGAACCCAAAGTAGACAGGCAGGAATCTGGGAGAACACAGCAAACCGGGCAGCATCAGAAGATGGAGAAGTCGACGTTTCGGGAGTAACCCTTCTGCAGGAGACCTGAAGAAGGTTTACTCCGGAAATGTCAAACTTCACACCTCCTGATTCTACCTGGCTTGCTGTGTTCCCCCAGCCTCCTGCCTGTTTAGTGTGGGAAGCAGTGGAGAGCACACCCATGCATTGATCGATAAACACGGATTAGATATCTGTCCAGCACCAGGAGATGCGCAGTGATCACCAATTTGTAACCTGGAGCAGTTACCCTCGCAGCATGTAGGACTGTGTACCCAACCCCAGTACATTGATCTGTAAACCAGGAGCAGTTACCCTCGCAGCATGTAGGACGGTGTAAACCAATCCAGTGCATTGATCTGTAAACCAGGAGCAGTTACCCTCCCAGCATGTAGGACTGTGTACCCCACCCCAGTGCATTGATCTGTAACCCAGGAGCAGTTACCCTCCCAGCATGTAGGACTGTGTACCCCACCCCAGTACATTGATCTGTAACCCAGGAGCAGTTACACTCCCAGCATGTAGGACTGTGTACCCCACCCCAGTGCATTGATCTGTAAACCAGGAGCAGTTACCCTCCCAGCATGTAGGACTATGTACCCCACCCCAGTGCATTGATCTGTTAGCCAGGAGCAGTTACCCACCCAGCATGTAGCACTGTGTACCCCACCCCTGTGCGCTGCTCAGTAACACTGTGTTAGATCCCTGCCCAGTGTGGGGAAACTTGCAGCCCATACTGGAAGTGACAGGATGTGCAGCTCCCATCCATTTACAGCTCCATCATCTCCATTGTGCCGTGAAGAGGGGATGCTGTGAGTGTGAACATCACTGCCAGAGAGAGAGACATATAAGTGGAATCAGTTTGAACAATGACAAATGGGAGGGGTATGGGAAATAGACAGAGAGGGGGAGACTGAGAGACAGTATTATGGAATGATGTGTTGCCAAGATTCAGAATGCTGAAATGAAATTATTTTAACAGCATCCAGTAAAATGAGCTAGCGTTTCCAGGAATGATAGGTGAACAGGCTATTGGTGGGAGTTCAGATGGAGCAGAGTTTTGGATGAGTATTTGTTGTGCAGCTTTGTATCTGGGCGTAGGGTCAGCAGAGTCTTTGACTCATTGGGCTAAATCTAACAATAATTTGTCTTAGTGCCATTTTCATTGACTATGACAGAGGGATCATCCACACGAGGCCGAGCTAGTTTCCTGTTGCTATCTTATCGAACTCATGTCATTAACAAACCACCCCACCCCATGGTGTCCCTCTCATTCAATGGCAGTCCAAATCTCCAACCCATCTTTATTGGAGGTACTCACCATCGCCCGGATGCCCTTGAATATTCTTGAAACACTGGCACTGGCATCTTTCAAAGGCCAAGGGGCATACGGTTGAGCTTTCCTGTTAGGAGCTGCCCTGCATAGTTTACCCCGATCATGGCAGGTAAGGGGCAATTACACCACGGTTTGTCGACAGGGGCACGGAGGTCCTGGTGAATGGGCTAGTACAGAGGCGGGCCATTCTCTTCCCAGAGGGGGCGACACCACCAGACCCACTGAGCATGGTCTGAGCACACCACCCAGCTCAGTGCAGGATCTGCAGTCTGAGGAAATGTCCAGCAATACAGGACAAGCATCAATAACTTTCCCCACTCTGTCAGGATAAGGCTCACTGCATTTTCACTTCTCCCCCACACTCACTGTATATCTGTTACAGCACCGACCCCCGAACAAGGCTCATGCTCCACCACACTCACAACTGCATGCAGCATCTTCTCACTCTCTCCCTGTCTCTCTCTCTCTCTCTCTCTCTCACCCCGTCCACTTTACCCCCACATCAATAACACTGAATTGATACAACGCTGTCGACAGACTCCCTCTCAAATCCTCACCATTAACTATTATCTCACCTACACTAACACGAACAGCAGGGCCACCCACTCCCACCCTCACTCCAGCCCTCCCTTTCTCCCATTCCAGGAGAAATAGCCTGGAACAGGACAGAAAGGGCCAAGCTGGGTGGTGGAGTGCCCAATACCCGTTCCCTCACCCCCCTCCACCTGCCATTTGGGGAGGACCCTGGTACGAGCCAGAGAGGAATGTCGTGTGGAGATTCTGAAACATCCACGTCCCATCGACCGAGTAAGGAGCAATGTTCAGTTAAGGGCAATTCTCACTTTAAACCCACTGGCAGCTCCGTTTCCCCCCGGCACAACTTAGAAGCTGTGGCCCTGATGCCATCTCCCTTTTGTGTCGAGCTGGTACAAATGGAATCCCCATGGTCTCGGTGGGCAGGAGGGTGAGCTCACAACATATCGTCACCACCACCTCCCAGGAAGGGAGCACGGAGACTCCCTCCTACACCTCCCACTGTAAACAGCTCAGATACTGAAACTAATCTGTGACAGTTACTGCTCTCCCAACTTGTCCTGATATCTTCAATAATCTGTGCTCATATACACCCAGCGCTCTCTGCTCCTGCAGCCCCTTTATAATGGCACAGCCTGTTTTATATTGTCTTTCATTGTCTTTCCTACCAAAGTGTATCACCTCAAACTGCTCTGCACTGATCCCCATCTGCGATAAACCTGAACACTACACTAATGTGTGATTGTCCTGTTAGAGTTCCACACTGTCCTCCATTGACTTCAGAGTCCTTCCAGGTTCGGTGCCACCTACAAACATTAAGATTGTTATAGCGTCACAGTCCCCATGAAACAACTGAAATCCTGCCCCACACACACGAGTGTGAGCAAGTGAAATACTGATATATTCCCACGGACAAAGTCGAATAATGACATACTGGCAATGGAGCAACAAATGTCCTGACACACAGCAGACGGAGCGAATGAAATATTGACAAACCACAGAGCAAGAGAAATCCGGATAGGTCCCACTTATCGATATTCATCAGGGTATAATGTGATGAAGTTGAAAGTGTGTACTGTACCTTCATGAGAGAGGGAATGCTGTTCTGAACTGAGAGCTGACAAGCACCTGTGGTATGAGAGGATGGCAGACCCAGAAACAGTATATTGCTATCGAGCTGGAGTCAGGTAATAAGAAGTTCAGAGAAAGAGGGTCCCAGAGTTTGCATAGTTGATGTAAAATGTTCACTTTCAGAGTGAAAAAAAATAAATTGTATTATTTATTTAAACAGTGAAATTTGGCAGATCTGACACTCATATTTTAACAGTTTATGAGGCGAATTGAGCATTTCTTTATGTTTCATTTAAATTACCAGATAAGCTTCCGACGTGTCCTAACCTTTCCCGTGTGTGTATCTGTGTGTCTCTGTGTGGGGCAGGTCTGGCAATCTCTGTGGTGCTTAAAGTGATACAATGCCCCCCTCTGCTGGCCTCCACACGCCACTGCACAGGCATTGGCAGAAGGTGAAAACCAACAGGGATTCATTCAGAGATGGGGAGGGAGAGGACAGCTGCTCACCGCACCATCCAAACTGATGTCTTATCCATGGACTGATCTAAATGTCCTTTAAACGTTGTAACTGTCCCTGCTTTCACCACTTCCTCTGGAAGTTCATTCCACACACAAGCCAGCCTCTGTCAAACATTATTACCGCTCATGACTTTCGTAAATCTTTTTCCTCGCACCTTAAAAATCCCTCAGTTTTGAATCATCAACTCTAGAGAAAAGACATCAGTCCTTCAGCTTCTCTGTAACTCTCATTATTTTATAAACCTCTGTAAATTTACTGCTTAATCTCGTATTCTTCAGTGAAAAAAGTCTCAGCCAATCCAGCCTCTCCTCATAGCTCACTCCCTCTTTCCCAGCAACATCCAGGTTAATCTATTCTCAATCCTCTCCAGTTTAATAATATCAACGTCAGTAATATCAAAGTGAATAGTCAAGGTGTTTTCTAAGGGTAAGGGAGACCAAAACTAGAAGACATAGGTTTAAGGTGAGAGGGGAAATATTAAAGTGACCTAAGGGACAGCTTTTTCACCCAGAGGGTGGTGTGCCTATGGAATGAGCGGGCAGGGTGACCAGAAGAAGTCTCACCAATGTCCTGTACAACCACAACATGACATCCCCATTCCGATACTCAAAGGTCTGTCCTATGAAGACAAGTGTGTTAAATACCTTCTTAACCACACTATCGATATGAGATGCAAATTTTAAAGAATTAAACCTGACGGCCTAGGTTTCTGTACTACAACACTGCCAAAGGCTCTACTTTTAATTGTAAAGGTCCTGCTGTTGTTTGATTTACCAAACCCAATACCTCGCATTTATCCAAACTAAACTCCATCAGACACCCCTCAGCCCAGTGAATGATATTACTGTCACCTCACCCTCCCCCTTCAATTTTAAAATGCCCATCCCCTCTCCAGGAAGCCTGCACACCCCGGCCTTGATTTTCACAAAGACCCTGAGCTTGGGTTGCCTTGTGTGGTTTGGGGGAGGAGGAACAGTTTGCAGAGAAAGTCAGTGGGGAGGAGAGGCTGGACAGTAATCACCGGCCAGGAAGAGAGGAGTCGCACGTGAGAGTTGGGTAAGAGTGATCGGTGTTTTGCGGTCAGAAATTAAGCTGTTCCTTCGTCTCTTGTGTTCAGTAATAAATATCCATTTGAGACCCTTCATTGGGCAGACTGTGATTGCAGGATTTCTTTCCTTAATATTGCAGACTACAGATAATAGCAATTAAAGATATTTATAGATAATTTCGATGGCACAGCAAGTACACTCAATATCCTACAGTTGAGACCAATATCTTGCATTTGTTTAATAATGCAAAGTGTTTTCTGTAGTTCAGTAATGGTAACCTGTTTATAATAAATCCACACCGAGCTGAAAGTGGGCACTAAAATATGACACAAAATCTGGGTATGGTAGTGTAGTAGGTAGTGTCCCTGCCTATGAGCCAGAGCTCTGGATTTGATTCTAATTCCTGAACTTGTGTGATAGTGTTCCTAGCTCTGGGGTAGAAGGCCTGGATTCAAGTCCTGCCTGTTGCAGAGGTATGTCCCAGCATGTCAGGACCGTCTGATGAACAAACACACAGGAGAATACTGTTACAGCTTCATGGGTATTGCTGAGTGATGCTAGTGTCCCTGCCTCCGGGCACAAAGGTCCAGGCATAAAGCCCACAGATGTATCTCGTGATACATCTGAACAAACTGATTAAAATGAATTTCGAATTGCGACTTGATGGAGAAGGAAGAGGTGTCAGTATTGCATTTCAGAATTTCGGCCCAGGATGAGTGAAAGTACAGCCATTCGTGTTGATTGGGGTTACATTTCTCAGCAGTAAAGGTTTATAAAATCAAAATGGCCATAGATAGGGTGAGTAGTCAGGAGTTTTTCCCCAGGTTAGGGGCGTTCAAAACCAGAGGGCTTTGGTGGAAAGTGAGAGGGGCAAGGTTTTGAGGAGGCCTAAAGGGCACCATTTCACAAAGAGGGTGGTGTGCGTATGGAACGAGCTGCCAGAGGAAGTGGTGGAGGCTGGTACAACTACAGCTTTTGGGTACTGAGAGACCTGGCGAGCTTTTCCAGCAATTTCTGTATTTCTTTTAAAAATGCATTCAGTTTAACACAGGTATTCTGAATAAATTAAACATTTTTATTTTTTAATGACGCAGGGACATATAAACATATCTTCAAATTGACCAAGACCATTTTCTGCTCAGGGTATTGCTCTGTGTATGACAGCAGCAATGATGCACCTACATGGAACAGGGAATGTGATGGAGACATAGTTTGGACAATGTACAAGGAGACAGCACATGGTCCAGTTTGGGAGAGGATGACATTACTGTGTGATTCAACTCAGAGAGGGAGAACATGGAATCTGCCTGAGAAGGAATGGCCTATTGCACTTTCTCTCCTTCATTGTTCCTCATCACAGCAATGTGTGCGAGCTAAAACAAAACCTCTACAGTCATCGTTACCATTCTTATTTTTATGGAATCAAACAGGCCCTTCGACCCAACAAGTCCATACCAACCTTCCCAACCCATTCCCCTATATTTACCTCTGACTATTGCACATAACCTAGAAATCCCTGAACACTACGGACAATTTAGCATGACCAATCCACCGAACCTACACAGTTTGTGGTAGGAAACTGGATCACCCATTAGAAGCTCACACAGACAAGGGGAGAATGTGCAAACTCCACACAGACAGTCACCCAAGGCTGGAATCGAACCCAAGTTCCTGGTGCTGTGAGGCAGCAGTGCTCACCACCGTGCTCCCCTTTGGATGATCCCGAACCAGAATTCACTGGAATCTCCTCAGTGCCTAAAGCAAAGGGAATTCAGCCAAATCCAAACTCTCCCAGGATGAAATCCCATTGCTAGCAGCCGTGTGAGTTCAATATCTTCAAAAGCAGAATAACGTTTTGGACAATCTCTCAATTTTTCATTTGTCACGAGTTTCAATAATATTTGGACCAAGTTATTTCAAGTTAAAATTGCAGAGATTTTGTGTGTGTGTGTGTCAGTGTTTTTAGAAAGGGAAATATTGATTATATAATTGCAATACCCAAACAGTTTGCTATTCATCTTTCCATCATAGTTTGAATATCATTGCTCTGGATCATAAACGTGTTGTTTTAGCAGATTAAAGAAACGAGCCTGACTTGTTCCTAAAACTGACCCTGACACAGTCTGAGACCGATATCATCGGCCATATCACCAACCTGGTTACATTTAACATTTGTTATGAGCAGTGGAGGAGTGGGACTTGAAAAGGAAACAGTGACCCCAAAAAGCCGGGGATCGATAGACCCTTGAGCCTGATGTCAGTGATGGGTAAGTTGTTGGAGGGGATTCTGAGGGACACGATTTGCATACATTTGGGAAGGCAAGGGCTGATCGGAGTAGACAACAAAGCTTTCTGCATGGGAAATCATGTCTCATTAATTTGGTTGAGTTTTTTGAAGAGGTGACAAAGAACATTGATGAAGGCAATTTTGTAGACATTGTCTCTGTGGACTTCAGCAAGGTGTTCATTTAAAGAACAAAGACCAAAGAAAAATTACAGCCCAGGAACAGGGCCTTCGTCCTCCAAGCCTGTACCGATCCAAATGTGCTGTCTCAATCTATCGGTCAATTCTTAAGCATCTGTCTTCCGCTGCTCCCCACCGACTCATGCATCTGTCCAGACGCATCTTAAGTGAATCGACCGTGCCTGCCTCTCCCACCTCTGCTAGCAACGCGTTCCAAATGTCCACCACCCTCTGTGTGAAGTACTTACCGCGTGTATCCCCCTTACACTTGCCTCCTCTCACTTTGAAAGCATGAACTCTCGTTATTGAATCCTTCAACCTGGGAAAAAGCTTGTCTCTATCCACCCTGGCTATACCCTTCATGATTTTGCAAACCTTAATCAGGTCCCCCCCACCCCTCAATCTCCTTTTATCTAGTGAAAATAAAACTAACCTACTCAGCCTCTCTTCATAGCTAGTATTTCTTTCTGATTGGTAGACAGATTAGTAAGTTTCAGTCACATAAGATACAGAAGAAGCTCGTCACAATTGGCTTGAAGGAAGAGGGATATTTTTCAGACTGGAGGCTTGTGAGCAGCAGTGTGCTGTAAGAATCAGTACTGAGTTCACTGCATTTCATCATTTATGTAAAGGATTTAGATGTGAATATTGGGGCCATAGTTAGTTAAGGTTACAGATGACATCAGAAAGGTGGTGTAGTAGATTATCTCAGAGTACAACAAGACCGCAATTAGATGGGACAAAGGGTCAAGGAGTAACAGATGAAGTTTAATTTAGATAAATTGAAGCTTTGGATTTTGGGAAGGCAAATCAGGGTAGACATTATATACTTCATGGTCAGGTCCTGGGGAGTGTTGTGAAACAAAGGGACACAGGGCTGCAGGTACATTGTTCCTTGAAAGTGGAGTCGCAGGTAGACAGAGTGGTGCAGAACACATTTGGCACATTTGCCTTAATCAGTCAAAGCATTGAGTATAGGAGGTGTGGTGGTATGTTGTATCTGTACAGGACGTTGGTGAGGCCACTTTAAGAATACTGTGTACAACTCGGTTTTCTGCAGAAATGACTTACACGGATGTTCCAGGACTGGTAGTTTGAGCTTTAAGGAGAGGTTGATTAGGTTGAGGTGTTTCCCCCTGGAGTGTCAGAGGCTGAGGGGTGACATTATAGAGGTTTATAAAACCATCAGGGGCATGGATATTCTGAACAGCCACGTTCTGCTCTCCAGGGTAGGGGAGTCCAGAACAAGAGGGCATAGGTTGGAGGGGAGAGGACGAATGATTTAAAAGGGACCTGAAGGTAAATGTTTCACACAGAGAGTGGTGTGTGTACAGAAAGTGCTGTCAGAGTAAGTGGTGAAGGCGGTTACAATTGCACGTTTAAAAAGTATCTGAGAGGAGGGATATTGGCCAAATGCTGGCAAATGGGACTGGATCAGATTTGATATCTGATCGGAGTGAACAGATTGGACTAACGGGTCTGTTTCTGTTCTGCATGACTCTCTGATTCTATAAGAGGGATGACGAAAAATTCTGAAAGGACCTTTCAAGTGGGAATTCTCTTCACTGGAAGTTTATTTTGCCTCTATGTTCAAATTGTTTGAAAGCTGCATTACTAAATATTTGACAGAGAAGTGAGTCACGGATATTGGGATACAGACAGGAAAGTGGGCCTGAGACCCCAACCTGAGCAGCCACAATCTTAGTTCCTGGTGGAGAAGGGTCAAAATATCTAATGACCCACTCCTGTTCCTCAGTCCCATGTTTCTGTGTTCTATTCAGCCCCTCAAACCTGCTAGACAGGAACAGTTGGAGGCCACTTACTCCTATAATCTGGTGCACAGAAACAGAGGACACCATTCAGCCTCTCAAGACTGTCACACATGCTTTGATGTGATTTGGGAAATGTAATTGGAAAATCCAGGCACGGGTATGAAAGAGTCCCCTCATCTCTCTTTACAGAGCGTCCCCTCTCTGCAACGTCTGCTTCAGTTGTTGGTCACGTTGTAGACCCAGATTCACTGTGAATGCAGCCCATATACCTCACTCAGAGATGGCTCACAAAATCATCTGCTCTTCCTGACTGCAATATTCAAAAACATAACATTCATGAAAATAACACCCACTAACTCTCCAATAACAGAATGTGAGAACATCAGAAACAGGGGCAGGTTGTTCACGCCCCAAGCCTGCCTTGCCCTTCACTAAGATCATGACTGATCTGGTCCTGGTCTCAAATCATCTTTCATACCCAATTCTTCATAGCCCTCACCACTCTGACAGGTCAATATCCATCGACCTCCTCTTCAAATACTTTCAGTAATCTCGGTCCCCGAACACTCCTGGGAAGTGAAATCCTGACATTCAATCCCACCTGTTTGAAGAAAACACATGCTGCTCCTATATCATGGCCTATTGATGTGAACAAAAGAAGTTGAGACAAGGGTTCAGGTAAAAATGACTGGCCCTGATATTAAGGCAGTGGTTGGCTTTTTTTGACATCAAGGAGCTTAACAAAACTGCACTTAATGGGAATCAGAGTAGCCTCTCCAGTGTTTGGAGTCAAACATGGCACAAAGGAAGAAGGGCATCATCTCAGTCCTGTGCCAGCTCTGTGGGACATCCTCAGGGTAGCTTCCTCTTCACAAACATCTTCAGCTGCTTCATCAAGGTCTCCCCACCTTCACCCTCCCCACCATAAGATCAGAAGTGGGGATGGTCACCGAACATTCCACAATGTTCAGAACATTTTGTCCCCCGTCAGCTCCTGAACGAGTCTGTGTCCGTGTGCAGCAAGACCCAGACTCCATTGAGACTTGTGCTGTTAAAGTGTCGGTAACATTCATCTACCAGCACTGCCTGACACTGCACATTGCCCCAGTAAAACAAGAGTTCATTCGGCATCTCACGCTGGTTTCACAGGAATATGAGGAAGCCATTCAGCCCGTTGACACTATTGGAGAAGAACAGGGACAGCCTATTCAGTGCATCCAGCCTATTACTCAGAAAGAGAAGGAGTCTAATGTGTTGGGCCACACCAGAGCGCCTGGAAAATATTTGAAGGCGGTAGCCTAGACTCTATTTTTATTTTAGTGGAAATGTAAAGTGTCTGTTCTAGACGCAATGTGACTGGTCAAAGTACTTGGTGTGAAGCAAAACACCATTTATTGAAACACGAAAGATAAAATGAAATCAAAGAAAGAGGAATCTAGAATAACTTAATTCTATTGGACAAGTTAACAGTATAATAGACCTAGGAACTATTACTAATGAACTGTTCCAATATAGGAAAATCCCATAAACACAGCCCTTGGCAGAAAGGAATATTCAGACACAGAATGTCACAAACATTTCTCTAATCCAGGAATTAAAAACAGCACCAAGAGAAAACTCAGGGAAAGTAGCAGGAGACATTCACTGAAGCTTCCAACTCTGTGGAGACCCCAATAGTTTCTGATGTTACTGAGAAACCAAAACCCAGTGATCATAATCTGTGAGAGCTGGCCACACCCATTCAGGCTGCATTAAAATAAACACAAGGCCTCTCTCGTTGTTTACTCGAGTGGTCTTAACTAGCCAGCTTGGTAATGGTTGTTCAATCTCTCTCTTAAAAGAAACCCGGACAAAATCACCTCTTAAAACTGCAGCATCATCACACTTGTCAGTACATCGAGCTTTCAAAAAGAACCAGGGGTAAGCCAATCCGGCCCTTGACCCTGTCCAATCGGACGAGGAAGAAGCCATTCAGTTCCTTGGGTCACTTAAACAGCAATGGGATGAGGCCATTCAGATCCTTGGGTCACTTACACAGGAACAGTAAGAGGCCATTCCCCCCTCAACGTACTTACACAGGGGCAGAATGAGGTAATTGATGCTGATTCCTGATGAATGGCTTATGCCTGAAACATCGATTCTCCAGCTCCTCGGATGCTGCCTGACCTGCTGTGCTTTTCCAGCAATCGACGCTGTACTCTGATCTCCATCATCGGCAGTCCTTACTGTCTCCAGATTGATGCTCTAACATGATGAACAAGTGGAGCAGAGGCTGCACAGACAGACTGCTCCATGTTGTTCCTCCTGGCTCCGTTGCTTATGATACACGCGTGGGACTTTAATGTGGTTTTCTAGTGGTGAGGAGGGAAGCCATATGTCTTGTGTGAAGTCTCAAGAAGGCATCTTTCATCTCTGAGATGCCAGCCTGGTGTTCTCTGTGCAGGGCGGAAGATGTTGAGAAAAGCTTCCTGTTTCAGATGGAAGGTATTGTGGCTGCTGTTGGGGACTGTGAGCAACATGACTTTCAGTACGGGTTCACACGCCAACTGCACAGTTAATTTAGGCATATAAACTATTAGGAAGGTCACGTTAGACTGATGAATGGACTCTCTAAGTTTAAATCATGCTGATCTTGTTCATGTTGATCACGTCTAGTGCACATCCTGTTTAGTATAACCTGTATGCCTTACTCTGTCCAAGTCTATTTCCACCCTATGATCTGTCTGGCCATGCTTACTATGATCTGCTTCACTGCTCATAAACAAAGTGTTTCCCTGTACTGAGGTACACGTGACAATAAATCAAACCAATCAATCCTGGGTAAAGTATGGAATTTGTCACCCTATCAATGTCTCTTTTGGAAATAAGTGATCGCTGCCACTCCTCGTGTTTCAGCGTCACCATTTCTTCGTCTCTCACAGTTCTACAGATTAAACACTCAGCTTCTTCACTCTATCCTCCTGTTACCATCACTGGTGTCTGTGGTAAGGAGACTATTCCTTACAAAGGAGATCAAATCTGTAGAGAGTGCCTCGAATGCTCTCTCAGCAAGGCTCGACAACAGCAGGAAGATGCCTTTACTTATGTACTCCAATCATCTTACAATGAAGGACAGCATACCATTGTCTGCACCCATTACTGACACAGGGTTTGATTCAGAGCAGTCAGCATAGATTTGTGAGTGGGAGATCATGCTTCCCAAATTTTTTAGAGTTCTTTGATGAAGTGACCAGGAAGGTTGACGAGTACAGAGCGGTAGACATAGTCTCCATGGATTTCAGTAAGGCCATTGTTCAGGTTCCACATGGCAGGCTGCTCTGAAAGGTTACATCACGTGGAATGCTGAGGGAACTGGCCAATTGGATACACAGTTGGCTTGATGTTAGGAAGCAGAGGGTTTAGTGGAAGGATACTTGTCAGACTGGAGGCTGTTATCTATGATTATCTATGATTATCTATGACTGCAGACACATATACTTGTGATAAAACTTTTCAATGATCTCTGAATCGGCCAAGCAAGATACTGTATTGTATCACACTGCTCTGAGGTCTTAAAAGGATAAACCTGGACAGAACACCCGGCCCCAGCCTTAGTATGGAAAAAGGGAACGGGAAACACAGTCCTGTTGACCCTGCAGAAACCTCCTTCCTAACATCTGAGAGCTTGTGACAGCATTTAAACAGCTTTCCCACAGACTGCACAGAAACATCAGGAATGGAGTAGGCCATACAACACATTGAGCCTTCCTCATTGTCGTTCATGTTCAAACATCTCCACAATGCACTTATCCCACACAATGAATATATCCGTTAATGTGATTAACCGTGGGAAGCTATAAAATAGGAAGTGCAGTAGTCCCTTTGGTCCATCGAGTTTGCTCCCAATTAAATACAATGATACCTCGACCTTTATTTCCATACCGTACTCCTGCTCTCCCACCATCCCTTTCCTGTCTCTAAACCTGTATTTATATTCAGTGTCTTGGTTTCCATGTGCGAGCACATTCCCCAGGTTCTCCAGTCTGTGAGGGCAGACGTTTATTGGCATCTCAGTGCAGAATGGCCTGTCTGTATCTAATACTGTGGCCCCTTGTTTTAGACATCACAGCCTGGGGAATTAACATCCCTGCTTCCATTCTGTCTCACCCTGTCAGAGTTTTATATATCTCACTGAGATCTTCACACATTTTCCTAAACCCCATGGAATACAGGCCCAGTCGCCCCCAAACTCTGCTCCCACAGCAAGCCTGTCATCCTAGAGATCGGTCTGGTCATCTTTCGCTGCTCTCCCTCAATGTCAGGTTTGCCCTTTATTAGGTACAGAGACCAAACCTGCACACAATATTGAACAATGTTCAAGATGGGGTCTCACTAAGGCCCTGTACAGCTGCAGTAAGACACCCTTACTTCTGGACTCAAATCCCCCTGAAATGAAGGTCAACACCCCATTTACCTTCCTAACTGCTTTCTGCTCCTGCAATATTGCTTTCAGTGACTGGTCTGCAGGGTGATCCAGATCCTTTGCAATGTCACAGCTCCCCACTTGGTAGGTCTATGTACACTGGGCAGCGTGTGAATGCCATTCCCAGTATTGCCTTGTGGGTTCAGACCTCACTGCGCTGCTGGGACCTCAGAGGCTGCGCAGAAGGAAACAACAAAAAGGAGCAAGCGTCCCTTTGTAGATCAACATGTTTCAAACAATCCCTTTTCAAACGATAGGCTTCCAGTCTATTGTTCCAAACAAAGGGCACACTGTCACCTCTCCCCACATTGCTCTCCATCTGCCACGTATTTACCCATTCACTCCTCTTGACTTAGTCACCTTGAAGCTTTTTTACAACCTCCTCACCCACTCACAATCCAACATCCTTTAGTTCTGTCCGCAGCTTGGGATATATTGTATTTGATTCCTGCAACCAAATGTTTAATGGGTATTGTGAACAGATGGGGCCTGAGCACTGATCTCTGTGATATCCCAGCAACCTTCCTCTGTTATTTTATTTAAATAATATTTATTTCCTGAATCTGGGTGTGACTGGCTGGGTCAGCATTTGTTGCCTGTCCTTAGTTGTGCGTAAGAAGGTAGTGGTGAGCTGCCTTATTGAACCGCTGCAGTCCACTGTGGATTCAGTGACAGTAACACCATTGAATGACAAGGGGCAGGTTAGATTGTATTTTAGTGGTGATGTTCACGGTCTGGCATTTGTGTGGCGTGAATATTGCTTGCCACTTGTCAGCCTGAATACTGTCCAGATCTTGTCGCATTTGGACATGGCCTGCTTCAGTATCTGAAGAACCACAAATGTTGCTGAACATGGTGCAATCATTGGCGAACATCCCCACTTCTGACCTTAAAATGGAGGCAAGGTCATTGCTCAAGCAGCCCTGAAGATGTTTGGGCCTAGACCACTGCCCGATCAACTCCTACAGATTTATCCTGGAGCTGAGTTGATTGACCTTTATCAACCATGACCATCTTCCTACGTGTCAGGTATGATTCTAACCAGCAGGGAGTTTGCCCCTGATATCTATTGATTCCAGTGTTGCTAAAGCCCCTTGATACCACACTTGGGCGAAGGCAGCATTGATTTAAAGGGTTATCACTCTCACCCCAACTCTGGAATTCAGCTCTTTTGTCCATGTTTGAACCACGGTAATGAGGTCAGGAGCTGAGTGGCCCTGGTGGAGCCCAAACTGGGCGTCATTGACCCGGTTATTGCTGAGCAGGTGCTGCTTAAAAGCACTGAGACCTTCCACCACTTTACTGATGATCGAGAGTAGACTGATGGCGTGGGAATTGGCCGGATTGGATTTGGTCTGCTTTTTATATACAGGAGATACTTGGGGTAATTTTCGACGTAATCGGGGAAATGTAATTGTTGTACCTGTATTGGAACAGGTTTGCGAGGGCAGTGACAAGGTCTCGAGCACAACTTTTCAGTACTATTGCCAGAGTGTTGTCAGAGTATGTACCCTCTGCAGTATCAAGTGTCTCCAACTGAATCTGGATATGGCGTGGACTGAACCAAATTGGTTGATGACTGGTAACTGAATTGCTGAGGACGACTGGAGGAGGCTGAGGTGCATCATCCACTCAGCACTTCTGACTGAAGTTTATTGCGAATGCATAAACGTTATCTTTTGCACTGAAGTGCTGGTCTCTTCAATCATTCAGGATGGAGATACTTGTGGAATCTCCTCCTCCAATGACTTGTTTAATTGTCCATAACTATCCTCAACTAGAAGTGGAAGGACTGCAGAGACCTGAACCGTTGCTTGTGGAATCACTTAGCTTGACTGTCACTTACGGCTTGTGCTGTTTGGTGCACAAGCAGTCCTGGTTGGTGGCTTCATCAGGCTGGCACCTCATTTTCAGTTATGCCCGGTGCTGCTCCTGCCCTCCTGCACACTCCATTGAATCAAGGTTGATCCTCTGTCTTGATGGTAATTGTTGTGAGGTGTATATGCCAGGCCATGAGGTTGTGGTTGAGTACAATTCTGCTGCTATCGATGCCCTACAACACGTTATGGAAACCCAGATTTGAGCTGCTAGATTTGTTTGAAGTCTGTCCCATTTAGCACGGTGATAGTGCCACCCAGAATGATGGAGGTTATTCTCAATGTGAAGGTGTGACTTTGTCTCCACAATGACTATGCAGTGGTTACTCTTACCCGACACTGTCATGGACAGATACTTGTACAACTGGCAGATTAGTAAGGCTGTGGTCAAATATGGCTTTTCCCTCTTGTGGGTTCCTTCACCACCTGCCATCGACCCAGTATATCAGTTATATCCTTTAGGACACGGCCAGCTCAATCAGTAATGCTGCAGCTGAGCTACTCTTGATGGTGGACATTGAAATCCCTCACCCAAAGTACGTTTTGTGCCCTTGCCACCCTCAGAGCTTCCTCCAAGTGTTGATCAGCATAGAGGAGTACTGACCCATCAGTTGGGAGAGGCTGGTACATGGTAATCAGCAGGAGATTGCCTTTCCCATGTGCAAACTAACGCCATGAGACTTCATGGGATACAGGTCACTGTTGAGGACTCCCATAGCAATTCCCTTCCAACTGTATCCCACTGTGCCGCCATTTCTGTTGTGTATGTCCTGCTGGTGAGATAGGAGCTATCCGGGGAAGGTGATGGGGTGTCAGGGACATAGTCATACTCACAGAACCATACCTTAAATACAATGTCAGGCTGTTGCTTCACAAGTCTGTTTATTTCTATTCACTGTTTCCTGCCAGTTGTCCCATTCTAGAAGCATGGCCATATATTCACCCCAATCCACTCAGATTTGATTTTGCAAACTAGGCTGGGAGGTTTATCAACATTTTTTTTTGAAAATCCACGTGTTTTACATCCATTGCTTCTCTTTCATTTGTCTCCCAGTCAGTTTCTGAAACATAATTCCCATTTCATAAATCTATGTTAGTGTTGTCTATGACCATTATTTTCAGTCCCAATAATTTCTCCCAAACCATTTACTTATTATGTTCTATGTTCCATGTACTATTTCGTTTCCCACACTGGACTTTGCTGGTATTGTCAGAAAGTTCTGTGAAGACAGAACTGAAGCAGTGGATTCATAGTTTTCCCATTTCCCTGTTCCCCATTCTCCATTCTCTGGTTTCAAACTAGAAGGAACCCACACTGTTTTTTCATACTTCTCACATTGACATAATTTGACAAGCTATAACAGTTCACTCTTATAACCTTTGTGAACATTATCTTCAGAAACCTATCAATCACTGTGTTAAGCTGCTCAGTTCCACATCATACACACACAGGAGCATAGTCTCTGTACCAACAGAAATACAGCACGATCTATATTAGTCCCACTTTCCAACACCAGGCACACAGCCTGGAATGTTATGGCACTTCCAAGTGCTCGTCCAAGTACACTTAACGATTGAGAGGTTAGCCGTGATAACTCCCCTCTCAGGAAGTACATTCCAGAACTCAACACCTTCTGGGTGAACAAAAGTAATCTTTAAATCCTCTCTTTTCCTCATATCCTTCAAATTAAGGTGTGCTCCCTTGTTCTTGACCCTCTGTCTAAAAGGAACAGCTACTGTCTATCCACCCTGTCCATGCCCCTTGTTAACTTATCCTTCTGAATCACGTCCCCCTCAGCCTCTCTGCTCCAAAGTAAAAAACCTGAGCTTATCCAGCCTCTCTCCATAGCTGATATGCCCCATTCCAGGGAATATCCTGGTGAATCTCCTCTGCAACCCCCTCCAGTGCAATCACATCCTTCCTGTAATGAAGCTCCCAGAATGACATACAGTACTCCATCATGGACTAAACCAAGCCCTGTATAACACTTATAATATACTCCCTGATTAATAAACGCTACACCCAAAGTTCAATTCTTAACTCGTCCATTACCCTGTTCAGTCACATTCAGGGATGTGTAGAGAAACACCCTGTGAGCTCCCTCGTGTGTGGCCAGTCATTGTGTACACCCCATGTCTGGTTCCTCCTTCCAAAGTACATCACCTCATACTTATCAGGATCACATTCCATCTGCCATTGATCTGCCCATCTGATCATTCCACTTGTATTTTCCTGTAAAATCAGAACTTCCTCCACATTACCAAACACCCGGCCAATCTTTGTGTCAAACACAAACTTACTTATCACAGCCCTCCACCCACTCACCCTCCAGATTCATATCTATACCATTTATGAATGCTACAAAAAATAAGGGACACAGCATTGAACCCTGTGGTACACCAGGGGACACTGGTCTCCAGTCACACAAACAGCCTTCTCCCACCACCCTCTGCCTCCTGACACAAAGACAATTTTCGCTGTAACTTTTCAAGTTATCCTTGATACTCTGAGATTTTACTTTATTTTTTTCAGTTTCCCATGCGGAACTTTGTCAAAGGCATTGCATCAAAACTAAATAAGCGACCTCCTCAAAATAATTGAATCAACTCCATTAGTGTGAGTTCACTCTGATAAAGTCATGATGATTTTCCCTGATCAAACCTTGCCATTCTGATTGGAGTTCAATTTTCTCCTTCTCTATTTTCTCCAGTAGTTTCCCGAACAGTGATTTAATGCTCGCTCGTCTAAAGTTTCCTGGTCTATCTCTACCACCCTTACTGTGAAGTGCAATCATATTAGCTGTTCTCCAGTCCTCTGGCACCTCCCCTATTGTCAGATTCTAATTAAAATTTCCAGTCAGCGTCTTTCCTCCCTTGACTCCAACATTATCCAGACCTGCAGATTGGTCCAATTTTATACCAGACAAAGCCTCAAACCGCCGCTCATATTTTCCATCAATCTCTTTCCAAGAGTTTTCCAGTCCATCTTCTCGAATTCTGTACCTGCATCCTCCTTCTCCCAAGTAAAACAGCTGTGATGTTTACATGTAACAATCTATCAATGTTCTCCGGGTTGACACACTGATTGCCCCTTTGGTTTCTAATGGACACTAACTGTTTGCTGAATATTCTGTTCTACTTGTCCGTGTAGAATATCATGGGATTCTCCCTTATCTCTCCTGCTTGCACTTCTCCATGTCCCTCGGTTGTTGTCTCCCCTCTATGTTTCTAAGTTTCACTAAAATCACGTCTCATCTTTTGAAACTCGAGATCACAGGCTGAGTTTCCCCATCAGACAATCCTGCCATTTTATGGATTAATTTGGAGAATACCTTTTGCAGTTCGTCTGTAGTATATTCTATCTTAGATTGGGACTCCAAGCGGTACACAATACTCTCAGTTTAGTCTCAGCAACAGTCCGTGCAGCTGGCGCATGGCATCTTCTATATTTCAATTACATTCACATGAATGTAAAACTAATTTTTCGTTTCCTATTTGCTTGTGATTAGATTACATTGCGTTACAGTGTGGAAACAGGCCCTTCGGCCCAACAAGTCCACACCGACCCGCCGAAGCGCAACCCACCCATACCCCTACATTTACCCCATACCTAACACTACGGGCAATTTAGCATGGCTAATTCACCTGACCTGCACATCTTTGGACTGTGGGAGGAAACCGGAACACCCGGAGGAAACCCACACAGACACGGGGAGAATGTGCAAACTCCACACAGTCAGTCACCAGAGGCGGGAGTTGAGCCCGTGTCGCTGACGCTGTGAGGTAGCAGTGCTAACCACTGTGCCACTGTGCCGCTCAATTCTTCCCAATTCCTTTCACTTTAACTTTTCTTATGATGTTAGTGGGAGAGTTCTTACAAAAGATCCTCTTGAATATCCAACGATACGTTATCCATTAGCTCCTCATTGCCTACGTCCACAAGAATCATCTTCAAACCATTCCAAAAAATGTTTGCCACTTCTGGTTTTCGTTTCATCGATGCATTATCATCCTCCCCAGTTTTCCCATTACCTTCTATATATCCAGTAACACGTTCTTTATAATCGAGGCCAACAGACACCCGACCGCGGATTACAAGTTCTGTATTTCACCACTCTCCATCTTCATCCTTTCTTAAACTGTTGGATAATATTTATCAGCTTTGCCTTATCCAGATTGGCTGAATATATTTCGGGAAAGTATTGGAAAACAGCGTAATAATCTACGATGCAATCAATATGTCTATTGCTGCTTCCTCTGAAATTCTTGTATCAAGTACATCTGATCTGTCAGATTTATAAATACTCAATCCAGCTTTCTTTTAAAAAATGACCTCAACACTTATAAGAATAATCTTAGACTTTACTTACACAAGCCCCATGGTCACTTGGTATTTCTGGGAGAATTTCTGGATATTCTGCCTTGAAGATGGACACAAAGAAACTGTTTCTTTTCCCTGCGATTACTCTGTTGTCTTCAATAAATTATTCTGTCCGCACACCCACTGTTCCATATTTGACCTTGTTTTTACTTTTGTTTCATACACTGATGTACTTTTTTTTTTAGCAGTCTTTATGTTTTTCTTTTGTTTGTATATGTTTTCGCTTTTTGATTTTCTTTTCTTGGTCATCCGTTGCTGGGTCCTATATTTCTCCGAATCCACTGGCTTACTACGGTACTTAGCATTTTTCTAAGCTAATTCCTGTGATCTAATAGATACTTGAAGGTGAGGCTGAAAGGGTTAGGTCGGAGACTCGGGTGGACCAGATTGATCAGAAGGAAGATGAACACATAGGAACGTTCAAAAGGGGGGAGGATGCTGAGTTGGAAGATTGGACTGGGATAAGGTGGAGTTAGGGTAAATGGGGAAACTGGTGAAACCTGCATTAATCCCCTGTGGTTGGAGGGTCCCAAGGTAGAAGAGGAACCTTTCTTTATCCATGCTTCGGGTGGTTAGGGTTTGGCAATGGAGGAGGCCCAGGACTCTCACGTCCTTGGCAGAGTGGAAAGGGGAGTTAAAGTGTTCAGCCACAAGGCGGTGGAGTTGGTCAATGTGGCTATCCCAGATATGTTCTCTGAAATGATCACCTGCCTTACCAATGTAGAGAAGACCACACTGGCTTTAATGTATGTAGTAGATGAGGCGTTCTGTCTCCCTTCATCACCTTTCACTTTCAACCCCACCTTCATCTACCTCTCGCATTCCGAGCTACCTCCCTCCTGCCACACCGCCTTCTCATTTATCTCTCAGCCCCCTTCATCATAAGCCTCATTCCTGATGAAGGGCTTATGCCCAAAACGTCAATTCTCCTGCTCCTAGTACCCTGTTTGACTGTGCTTTTCCAAGACCACACTCTTCGACTCTGATCTTCCAGCACCACACTCTTCGACTCTGATCTCCAGCAGCTGCAGTCCCCAATTTCTCCTCACACCTTCAGGGCTTGCATGATTCAGATTTATGACAGTTACTTCAAATAAAACAAACACTACCGTGTACTCAAACAGCATAAAAGAAAACCAATGCATTGTGGTCACTGTTCCCAAAAGGTCCTTTACAGCAAAGTTTTCAATTAGTTCTTTTGATCATTCAACATCAATTTCTAAATAACCTGATCTCCAGCTCAGTGCTCGACAAAATGTTAATGCCAGATATCTAACACATGCTCATGAAATCCATTTTTCCCAGCATTAGCATTCAGTTGGGTTAACACAGTTTAGATATAATGTAAACAGTACGTTATTACTGCAGTAGCCACAAATGTGTATATCTCATTTCCTGTTTTATAACATGTCCAACATTTGTATTGCAGCTTTCACTTTGATATATAACTCCGATCAATGTTTCCTTCTCCTTGCTGTTTTTGCACTCCACCTTACTCGATTCTGGAGAATCTGAGCAATGTGGGATTTGGGGAGATTAATGGTAGAGATCATCTCGCCACATCATTTATGATCTTCTTAAGCATCATTGTGACATTTTCTCCAGATCTCCCGTTATGCTAGTGGACTAGAGAAGGACAATGATCGTTCAACAATGCTATGTTTCCCCCAGAGAGCTGAGACAGCTCTAACCTGGGTGGGAACCTTACAGCAGGATGGTAACGTGTTGCTGCTGCTGTACAGGATCTTGGTGAGATCACATCTGGAGTAGTGTGTCCAGATTTAGTCTCTTCAATGAAGAAAGGATGTTGTTATATTGGAAACAGCTCAGAGATGGTTCCCTCAGCTGATTCCTGCAATGAAGGTGCTAGCGTATAACGAAAGGATGATCAGGTTGATCCAAGAGCTATTGGAGTTTACAAAAATAAAGGATGATCTTATTTCAATATAGATGACGGGAAGGAGTCAACAACTGAAGAGAATTACACAGACAGTGGGGGAATCCATTCCGTTCTCCAGCCTGTTACACAGGAACAACAGGAGGATATTCAGGCCTTCGAGCCTGTTACACCAGAATAGGACGACACTGTTCAGCCCCTCGAGCCTGATGTATATTTACAGGAGGAGGCCAATCAGCCCCTCGAATCTATAACACTGGACCCAGAGTAGGCCATGCTGCACCAGTATCCTGTTACACAGCAACAGGATCAGTCCATTCAGCCTCCTCAAGTCCGTAACATAGGAACTGGAAGTGGTCACACAGTGACTGGAGATTGTTACACTGGGATAACAGGAGGTCATTCAGACCCACCAAGACAGTTGCAAGGGAAATGTGTTAGGATAAAAACTATCTGATACGTTTTTCATGAGAAAGGAGGAGGTAATTCAGACACGTGTCTGTTGTATGGGAACAAGAGAAGACCAATCGCTCCCTTCGTCCCATCTCTGGGATACATGAGGAGACCGTTCAGTATCTCCACCGATTTTGGAGAAATATGAGAAGACCCATCAGACCCTCAAAATGTTACACAGCAACGGGAAGATTCCATAATCCCCCACCCCTCTAACGCATCAACAGGAGGTAGTCACTCTGGCCTTGGAGATGACAACATGGGAACACCAGAAAGACTTCATCCCATCGATTTTGTACACCAGCAGGATGATGAGTCCAGTCAGTCACACATCCCGCTTATGCAGCAATTGGAGCACATCTCTTAAAACCCTTTTGCCCATCAAACAGGAATTCAAAGAAAAATGTAAAGGTTTTAGAAAGGGAAGAACTTATAATAGCTGAATACATTAGGGAGTAAAATGTAACAATAAAGTATTGTAATTTAAGGCAAATTATTAGAATCCATTGTTGAGGACATTTGCAAATGTAAACCACAATTCATCGGACTCAACATGGTTTTACAAAAGATAAACCGTGATTGAAGTGTTTTCTTGAGTTATTTAAAGTTGTGACAAACAAGGTGGATAGTGGGAATCCTGGAGATGGAATGTGTCTGGTCTTCGTGAAGGCATCGGATATGTCGCTTCTCCAAAGAGTGAGTGGTAAGATCAGACAGCATCAGTTTAGGAGTAATTTATTGGCTTGGATAGAGGATTGGTTAACCAACAAAATGCAGTAAGATGAATTAAACGTATCATTTTTTATTGGAAAATGCAATTTGTTGGGTGCCATAGATTTCAGTTCTCATGCCTCAACCATTTGGGATCGATATTATTACTCGGTTGACGGGATAGAAAATACTATAGCTACATTTTCAGATGACACTCACATTGGTGGGAAATTACTTTGGAATGATGATGATGATGATGTAAGAGATTTAAAAACTATATGAATAGGTTGGGTGAATGGGCAAATGTTTGGCAATGAAAATTAAAGTGGATAAATATAGGGTTATTCAAGTTGGCCAGCCATATAAAAAGGCAAATTATTATCTAAATGGAGAGAAACTTCAAAGTGCTTAAGTGCAGAGGGAGCTGGGTGCCTGCTTGCATATCACAGAAAACTTGCTTGCGGGTACTTCAAATAATGAGAAATGCAAGCATAACCTTATTGTTTATTTATAAAAGTATAGAGTAGAAAGGTAGGGAGTGTTGCTGTAGCTATGCAAGGCATTAGTGAGGCTGCAACTGGAGTCAGGTTTGGGTGTCTTGTAATGGGATACAGACGAAGGAGAGCAGAACGTCTGCAATGGAATATGGATGGGGTAGGGCAGAGCATCTGCAATGGGATAGAGACAGGGGGAGAGCAGAGTGTCTGCAATGGGATACAGACAGCGGAGGACAGAGCGAGGGCAGTGCATCTAAAATGGGATACAGACAGGGCAAGTACAGAGCCTCTGAAAGGGAGACACACTGGGGAAGGAATGCACGCCTGCAATGGAATACAGGCAGGGGGAGGGAAGAGTGTCTGCAATGGGATACTGATGGGTGAGGGCAGAGAGTCTGCAGTGGGATAGAGACGGGGGAGAGCAGAGTGTCTGCAGTGGGATACAGACAGGGGAGGGCATAGCATCTGGAATGGGATCCAGACAGGGGAAGGGCAGAGTGTCTGCAATGCGACACAGCTCGGGGAAGGCAAAGCGTCTGCAATGGGATACACACAGCGGAAGGCAGAGCGATGGCAGTGCATCTACAATGGGATTCAGACAGAGGAAGGGCAGAGCATCTGCAATGGGATACAGATGGAGGAGGGCAGAGAGTCTGCTATAGGATACAGACAGTGGGAGTGCAGAACGTCTGCAATGGGACACAGATTGGGGGAGGACACAGCAACAAGCAATGGCATACAGACAGAGGATAGCTGTGAGCAAAGCTTCAGCAGAAAAAAAGAAGTACAATATACATGTGATGGATATTTTCTGTTGTGCGGAAAAAACGAAACAGCAGAAATTTATTTAAATGCAAGGAGAATGCAGAACTCGGTGTTACAGAGGGATTTGTGTGTCTTAGTACATGAATCACATCAAATTAACCTGAAGATGTAGCAAGTGATTTGGAAGGTAAATGTCGTGATCCTGTTTCGTGCAAGGGGTGTTCGGTATGATCTTAGCGATGTTGTCTGCATCAGTACAGGGTATTGCTGAGATTACATCTGTTGTATTATGTGTAGTTATAACTGTCTAAACTGAAAATAAAAAAAACAAAATTGCTTTCGAAACGTCTCAAAGATTTTTCTCTTTACTCATTCTTGGGATGAAGGCATTACGTTATGAAGAATTAATAGTTCGGCCTGAGAATGAGGGATGTTTTCTTGAACAAATAAGACCTTGAGAAGAGTGTAGTTGGTGAATACCGGATGGATATTTCTTCTTGTGTGGAAGAATAAAACTGGGGAAATACTTTAAGAATAAGTCAGGTTCAAAGGAAAGGTCATTGGACAGAAACATTGAACTCTGAATTCTGTTCCTACATGCTGACAGACAAGCTGAGCTTTTCCAGCAATTACTGTATATGTTTAAGAATTTTCATTTTAACACAGACATTGTGAAGACATGAAACGCTTATGTTTACATTATGCAGGCACATATTAACACATCTTCAAAACAAGTAGGACCACTAATTGTTAATGAATAGATTCTGCAATAACACACTGACCTGGAGTTGAGAATGTGATGGAGTCATATAGTTCAGACAATATTCAAGAAGAGATCACTGATTCCAGTGTGGGACTGATAACGTTACTGATTTAACTTACAGATGGAAAATGTAACCTATCTGTGGAGAAACATTCTATTGTTCCCTTTCTGTTTCACAATCGCTCATCACAGCAATTTGTGGGAGTGAAAAGTCGTCTTTACCACTAATGGAGGATTCCTGATGAGGATTCATTGGAATCTCCCCATTGCCTGAAGCAAAACAATTCAGCCAAATTCAACTGTTTCATGAAGAATTCCCATTGTCAGAAGGCTGTGCAAGCAGAATAACTACAGAACTAATTATCTGATACGATGGTGAGGAGAACAGACAGTAGATTCTGTGGCTGCAAATGGGAATCCAGAATGGTGTGTAACCTCCCACATGCACAGGGTCCAGGATGTCTCAGAGCGGCTGCAGAACGTTCTCATCGGGGGTGGGGTTGGGGGGGGGGGGGGGGGTGGGGAAGCAGCCAGAAGTCATTGTGCACATTGGCACAAAGGACAGAGTGACACAGGGAGAAATAGTGATGACATCCTGCAGAGTGATTGTAGAGAGCTAGGGGAAAGGATAAACGACAGTGGTAATATCCAGTTTATTTCCAGTGCTCCATGCTAGTGAGGGTAAGAACAGGAGGATATGGCAGGTGAAGGGGTGGCTAAAGAATTGGTGCAGGGGGCAGAGCTTTTTGGATTACTGGGATCTTTTGTGGGGCAAGGTGACGCATTCAGGAAGGACGTGTTGTGCCTGAACTGGAAGGGGACCAATATCCTGGCAGGCTGGTTTGCAACTGCTGCAAGGGAGGGTTTCAACTAGATTGGCTTGGGTTGGGGAGGGGTTTGATCCTCAACAGCAGGGAGGCAAGTGCGAGGCTGGAAGGAGATACAGTAATCAGAAACAGTAAAATGAAAAGACAGGTCAGGCTAGACAACGACAGGGAGCAAGGAATGTCTGTTGGATTAAATAGCAACTGTTTCAATGCAAGATGGCTGACAGGTAAGGCTGATGAACTCAGAGCATGGATCGGTGCGTGTGACTGGGACATTATAGCCATTTCTGAAAAATGGCTAAGGGAGGGACAGCACTGACAGCTTAATGTACCAGGGTACAGGTGTTTTATGCGGGACCGAGATGGTGGAAGGAGGGGACGGGGAGTTTCATTTTTGATTAAGGTGAGTATCACAGCAGTACTCAGAGATAAAATAACCGATGGATCATCCTGTGAGGATTTGTCTGGGGAGCTAATAAATAAGAAGGGAATGGTGATAGGATTTGGTTGTACTATAGGCCCCCAAATAGTAAACGAGGATTTATGGGAACAAAAATATGTAGACAGACTGGGGAGACTTGCAGGGCCAATAGGATTGCATTAGTAGGAGATTTTAATTTTCTTAACATAGACGTGGACTGACAGATAATTAAGGACTGAGATGGGGTGCATTTAGTAAGTGTGTTCAGAATAGTTTCCTCAAGCAGTCAGTAGAGGGTGCAACTGGGGAAGGGACGAAGCTTGACCTACTCTAAGATCGAGAGCAGTGCAAGTGATTGAGGTGACTTGCGGGAGAGCACTCTGGGACCAGTGACAATTGTTCGATTAATTTTTAAATAATTATTGGAGAAGGACAAAACTGCTCCACATGTTCAACTTCAAAGTTGGAGCAAGGCGAATTTTGATGGAATTAGATAGGAGCTTTCGGGGTTGGTTAGAGGAGTTTGTTTGCAGACGAAGGGGCCTCCTGCAAATGGGAGGCCTTGAAAAGTGAAATGTCTCCAGTTCAAGGTCTATATGTTCCTGTGACGGTAAAAGGCAAGGTTGGTAGGAAGAGGGAACCTCGAATGTCAGGAGATATTGAGGCTTTGACCAGCAAAAAGGAGGCGTGGCTCAGGTCCAGGCAGCTGGGGATCGAGGGAATACCTGGAGGTGTACAGGGGGTACAGGAGTTTACTGAAGAAGGAAATCAGGAGGGCGAAAAGGGGGCACAAGATAGCCTTGGCTGAGAAGATTAGAGTGAATCCAAAGAGGTTCATTAAGTATATTAAAGTAAAAGGAATAGCTAAATGAGAATATGACCCCTCAAAATCCAAAATGGACATGCATGTCTAGAACCGTAGGAGAATTGCGAGATTCTCAATGAATATTTCTCCTCTGTCTTTACCGTGGAGAAATACATTAAACTGGGGAGGTTATCAAAGGTCATGATGTTATCTTGGGGTCAGTCAATATCACAGGAGAAGACGTGATGGATGCATTAGAATGTATGAAGGTGGATACATCTCCTGGTCCTAAACAGTTGCATCCAAGAATACTGCAAGAGGCTACAGAAGAAACTACGGGGACCCTGGTTGATATTTATGCATCATCATTAGCTACAGGTTAGTTTCCAGAATATTGGAGAGTACCAAATGTTGTGCCATGATTCAAGAAGGGAAGCAAAGAAAACTCTGGGATCTATAGACGAGGAAATCTAACATCTGTGGTAGGTAGGTTACTTGAGAAGACTCTGAGGGATGAGATATACATGCATTTGGAAAAATAGGGTTTTTTTTAGAAATAGTTTTTTTTTCAGATTCCTTACAGTGTGGAAACATGCCATTTCCCTCAACAAGACCAACCGACCCTCCAAACAGTAACCCACCCAGTCCCATTTCCCTACCTTTCACTTGGAGGTCGCCACTGATGATGTTACCTAGCCAGGTAATGAAAGGTCTGGATATCAAACCTACAGCTCAGCGAGCAAACCTACACCCGACACTATGGGTAACGTAGCATGACCAATTCACCTGACCTATACATCTTTGGATTGTTGGAAGGAAATGGAGCACCCAAGGGAAGCACACACAAACACAGTGAGAATGTGCAAGCACCACACAGAGTGTCACCCGAAGCTGGAACCAAACCCGTATCCATGGCACTATGAGGCAGCAGTACTAGCCACTGAGCCACCATGCCAACCTTGCTTTTTTCAAAACAGTTCAATGACACAGGGACAAAATCTATTCTGCCCTTCATCCATGATGCACGTTCCAATATCACATACCATGGATATTTTATTCTCCACTCAAAATGTCATCTTTTATTATTTATTAGTTAATTATTATTAATTCAAATAATTATTAATAGTTGTATTTAGACTGGAAAGATTGCATGGCTTTGTGAGTGGAAGATTATGCCTCTAAAATTTGTTTGACCTCATTGATGAAATGAGCAGGAATGTTGATGAGGGCAGGGCGGTAGACATAGTCTGTATGATTTTCAGTGAAGCCTTTGATAGGTTGATCTGGAAGATTAGAGAAGCATGGAATCCAGAAGGAGCTGTCAAATTGGACACACAATTGTCTTCATGGTAGTACGCAGAGGATAATAGTAGAAGGATGCTCTCGGACTGGAGGCCTGTGACACATGAAGTGCCTTGGTGTCGCTGCTGGGCCCATTGCTGTTTGTTATGTATAACAATGATACTCTTGTGAATGTACAAGGCATAATTAGGAAAGTTGAAAATGACACTAAAATAGGTGGTATCGTGGACAGTGAGGATGTATGTCAGAAATTGCAGCAGGAACTTGATCAAACTGGAGAAGTGGGCCGAGGAATATTTTGACTAAGTTAGATCAAGGTAGGAGTTCCATGCTGATTGTTAGGACCTTAAGGAGTGCAGTTGAGCAGAGGGACCATGGAGTTTAGGTCCACCGTTCTGAAAAAGTGGGGTCATAGTTAGACATGGTAGTGAAGAAGGCTTTTGCCACAGTAGCATTCATCTGTCAGGACATGGAGGAGAGCAGTTGGGAAGTTACATTGCAGGTATACAGGACGTTGGTGAGGCTGCACTTGTAGTGCTGCGAGCAGTTTTAGTCACATTGCGATCGGAAGGATGTTTTTAATTTGGAATGTGTGCAGACGGAATTTACAAAAAAGTTGCCAGGACCCAACAGTATGAATTATAGGGAGAGATTGGACAAGCGAGGACTGTTTTCTTTAGAGCACAGGAGACTGAGAGGGATCTTAGAGAAGTTTACATGGATAGAATTGAGGAATCGAAGAGGAGAGGGCATCAGTTTAAGCTGAGAGGGGAATGAATAAAAGGGAAACTGATGGAAAATGTTTTACACAGAGAGTGGTACACAAAGGGAATGTGCTGCCAACAGAAGTGGTTGAAGCATTTATATTAACGATATTTAACCGACATTTGGGCAAGTGCATATGTAGGAAAGGACAAGAATTCTATGGGCCAAGTGCTGGGAAATGAGTTTAGTGTAGTTGGATATTTGAGTCAGCATGGATGAGTTTGGGCCAAAGGGCCTCTCTGCCTCTCTCCATGCTGTAGGACTTCATGACCCTACAAATAGAACAACATTTGGGTCAAACTCTCATCTTTCCTTTGGTCATGAGTTCGAATCATATTTGGACAATGTTCTTTCAAGTTAACTTTGCAGATATTTTGCTTTTCAGTTTGCTATCAACAATACGTGTGTGTTTGTGTGTGTGTGTGTGTGTGTTTGCGCGCGCGCATGCGTGCGTTTCTCAGTATGTTTCAAAGGGAAATATCTATGTACATATTTGCAATATCCTCTCGTCATTCCTCTTTCCATCATAGTTTGAGCAATTTTGTTTTGGTCATAAACGTGTTGGTTTAGTAGGTTAAAGAAATCTGCCTAACTTGTTCCTAACACTGATCCTGACACACTCTGAGAACTATATCATTGGCCATATCACCAACCTAGTTATAAATATTTTTTTGTGGCCAGTGGAAGATTAGGGCTAGAAAAGGGAGCAGTAAGCCAAAAGATCGCAGGGAGTTATCGACTCAATCAGCCAGTGTCAGTGTCGAGGAGTTCGTTGGAGTGGATTCTGAGGGATAGGATTTACATCTATTTAGAAAGACAAGGTTTGATTAGGATCAGTCAATATGGATTTGTGTGATGGAAATCATGTCTAATTAATGTGATTGAGTATTATGAAGAGGTGACAAAGAAGATTGAAGAAGACACTGTGGTAGATATTGTTTACATAGACTTCAGCAAGGCATTTAATACGGTACCTCATCGTAGATAGATTACTAAAATTAGGTTATATGTAATCTAGGAAAAGCTAATCAATTGGATACAAAATTGGATTGAAGGTAATAGATTGTTTTCCAGACTGGAGACCTATGGCCAGCGGTGTGCTGAAAGAATCAGTGCTGAGCTCACTGCTTTTCTTCACTGATATGAACAAATTTGATGTGATTTTCAGAGGCATGGTTAATAAGTTTGCAGATAACATCACCAACGTGGTTCAGTGGACAGTGAAGAATATTATCTCAGAATATAACGGGATCCTTGACCAACAATGAGCCAAGGAATGGCAGATGGAGTTCAATTTAGATATTTGTGAGGTTTGGCATTTTGGTAAGTTAATGCAGGGCAGTGCCCTGGGCAATGTTGCTGAACAAAGAGATCGATGGGTGAAGATTCATAGTTACTTGAAAGTAGAGTTTAGTTCGGTAGAGTGATGAGGAACATAGTTGTTCATCAGTCAGAACATTGAGTATAGGAGTAGGGGTAGCGAGTTGTGCTTGTATGTAGGTGAGCCACTTTAAGAATACTGCATACATGTCAGTTGACTCTGCTAATGGATGGATGTTGCTAAGCTTGAAAGGGTGCAGAAAAGATTTACAAGGATTTTCTGGAACCTGAGGGTTTGAGCTACAGGGAAATAATGAACCGGTTGAGGCTTTTCCCCCTGGACTGTCAGAGACTGAATGGTGACATGACAGAGGTTTAAAAAAGTCCTGAGGGACATGGATAGTCTGAATGGGCAAGATCCTTTTTCCCAGTGTAGGGGCATCCAGAACTAGACAGCATAGGGTGAAGGTGACAGGGAACAATCTTAGAAGGGACCTGAGGGGAAACTATTTCATACAGAGTCTAGTGGGTGTACTGTCAGAGGAACTGGTGAAAGGGTGTACAATTACACATTTAAAATGTATCTGGATAGGTACATAAATAGGAATGGTTAAGAGGGATGTGGGCAAATGCTGGCAAGTGGGAAGAGATCTGATTCAGATGCCAGATTGGCGTGGACAATTTGGACAAAAGGATCTGTTTCCACTCTGTATGATTCTCTTATTCTCACAGCGGGATGAGGGAAAATTCTAAAAGGGCCATTCGAATGGGAATTCTCTTCCCCGGAAGTTTGTGGTGCCTCTCTGATCACAAGTATTCACAGCTGAGTTAGCTAAAGTTTTGACAGAGAAGTGAGTCACAGATAATGGGACACAGGCAGGAAAATGCGGCTGAGACCACAACCTGATCAGCCACAATCTTAATGCCTGGTGGAGAAGGCTCAAATTCTCTAATGACCCACTCCTGCTCCTCACTCCCATGTTTCTGTGTTCCATTCAACCCCTCAGACCTGCTAGACAGGAGCAGCTGGAGTCTACTTACTGTTAGAGCATGGTGCACAGAAACAGAGGAGACTATTTCATCCCTCAGGACTGTCCCACTCGGTTTGGGAGATTTGCAAAATGTAATTAGAATACCCAGGCTAGATATGAAAGAGGTTGGTCATCTCTCTTTTCAGAGCTTCCCTTCTCTGTAACTTGTGCTTCATTTGTTGAATATGTTGTCGACCCAGATTCCGTGTGAATACAGCCCCCAAATCTCATCCAGCGATGGCTCACAAAAATCAGCTGGTCTCCCTGATTGCAACATTCCATGAAAGACCTTCCAGAAAAATAACATTAATAACTTTCGAATAACAGAATGGGAGAACCTCAGAAACAGGGGCAGGTCATTCACATCCCAAGCCTGCCTTGCCCTTCACTAAGATCAAGGCTGACCTGCTCCAAGTCTCAAATCTTCCTTAATATCCAAGTCTTCTTGAAAACTTCCATAGAATACAGAACAAAGAACAGTACTGATGTGGAGATGCTGGTGTTGGACTGGGGTGTACAAAGTTAAAAATCACACAACACCAGGTTATAGTCCAACAGGATTAATTGGAAGCACACTAGCTTTCGGCGTGTTGCTCCTTCATCAGGTGATAGTGGAGTGCTCAATCCTAACACAGAATTTATAGCAGAAATTTACAGTGTGATGTAACTGAAATTATACATTGAAAATTGATTGTTAAGCCGTTTATCTGTTAGAATACAGTGATAGTTTCACTTCTTTCATCTGGAAATCACAAAACCTTTTTTTAAAAGTTGCATTCTCAGGTTAGCTGTAAACAATGGTGATAGCTAGACAATATGTTGAAGGTGTTGGCCCCCTGTGTTCTCTGTCTATGCCATGATGTTTAGTTTGATTCTAATCTAAAAAGTGAGATAATGGTGTTTTAAATGAATTAATGCAGTTTTTGAGCTCAGAATTCTACATGCATGCAGTTAAAACCTTCAGCCCTCGACGTTGAACCGTTTATCCTACTCTAAGATCAGACTAACCTACATGCTTCCATTCACCTTGTTCCTTGTGCCTATCCATGAGTGTCTTAAGGGGTATGGGTGGGTTGCATTTCGGCGAGTCGGTGTGGACTTGTTGGGCCGAAGGGCCTGTTTCCACACTGTAAGTAATCTAAATCTAAGTATTTGACTCTACTACCACTGCTGGCGGTGCATTCGATACACCACCACTCTTTGTGTAAAGAATCTACCCTGATATTTCCCCTAAACCTTCCTCCAATTAACTTAAAATTATGCCACCTACTGATAGATATTTCTGTCCTGGGAAAATGTTTCTGGCTATTCACTCTCTCTATGCCTCTCATCATGTTGTAAACCTCCAGTGAGAAAAGCCCTCACTCCCTCATGGTCTCTTCATAAGACCTGCTCTGCAGTCCAGGCAGCATCATGGTAAATCTCCTCTTTACCCTCTCTAAAGCTTTCTTATCCTTCTTATATTGAGGAGACCAGAACTGAACACAATATTCCCTGTCCGGCCTGAGCAGGGCTCTATCGAGCTGCAGCATAACCTCGCGGCTCTTAAACTCAACCCCCCAGCAACTGATAGCCAACACACCATATGCCTTCTTAACAACCCGATCAACTTGGGTAGCAACTTTTACGGATCTGTGGACATGGACCCCAAGATCCTTCTGTTCCTCAACACTACCAAGAATCCTCCCTTTTACCATGTATTCTACAATCACATTCGAGCTTGCAAGGCGAATCATTTCAGTTTGAACTCCATCTGCCGCTTTTCAGCCAAGCTCTGCATCCTATCGATGTCCCGTTGCAACCTACAATAGCCCTCCACATTCTGTACCACTCCAACCACCTTTGTGTCATCGGCAGACTTACTAGCCCACTCTTCAACACCCGTATCCAAGTCATTTAAAAGGTAACAAAGAGCAGAAGTCCCAGAACGGATCCCTGCCGGACACCACTGGTCTCTCTCAGTGATGTAGCTCTCTGTGTAAGAGAATTCCTGGCGTTCACTATCCGCTGTTTGAAGAAAACGTTCTCTGCTTCTGCACCATGACGTATTGAGATGAGCAAAAGAGGTAACGCAGGGGCTCAGGTAAGAGAGACAGACCCTAAACTCAAGGCAGTATTTGACTGAGAATGATATTAAGGAGCCTGAACAAAATCGCACTTAATGAAAATTAATTATGACCTCTACTCTTTTTGGAGTTATTCACGGCACAAGGGAAGATGATTATCACTGGTTGGCATCAATCATCTCAGCCGTGGGACACATCTGCAGGAGATCCTCAGCGTAGCTTCCTCAGCCCAGGTATCTCCAGTTTGTCATCACATAATTCCTACAGGGTGTGGAAGGAGACTATTCAGCCCATTGAGTTCAAACTGAGCAGTTTCAATTCCCTACAGTGTGGAAACAGGCACTTCGACCCAACCAGTCCACACCGACCCTCCAAAGAGTAGCCCACACAGAGACATTTCCCTCTGACTAATGCACCGAACATAATGGACAATTTAGCATGGCTAATTCACCTGGCGTGCACATCTTTGGATGATGGGGGAAACCGGAGCACCCGGAAGAAACTCATGTAGACAAGTGAGGAATGTGCAAACTCCACACAGACAGTTGCCCAAGGCTGGAATCGAACCTGGGACCCTGGTGCTGTGAGGCAGCAGTGTTAGCTACTGCGCCACCATGCCAGCAGAGAGGGGGCATTCACTGAAGTCTACAAAATTTTCATTACAAGTTGTCCCTCTTCAGGTCTTGAAACAGTCTGTGACCATGTGCAGCAAGACTTGGACAACATTCAAGATCGCGCTGTTAAAGTCCGGCTAACATTTATGTAACAGAACTGTACATTTCCACAGTAAAAGGAGGAGTTTATTCAGCACCTCAATCTGGTTTCACAAGGAAGTGGTGAAGCCATTCATCCCATCAAAACTACTGGGCAAGAAGAAGGATAGACCATTCAGCCCCTCCTGCCTGTTGCACAGGGAGGTAGGAGTCTGTTCTCACCCACATGTCACGTACATGGCAACAGAAAGAACCATTTCACACCCGGAGTCACTGACAAAGGAACAGGAAGAGGTTATTCGGCTTGTCAAGCCATTAACTCAGGAACAGGAAAGCGTCAGAGATGCTCCAACATCACAAACAAATGGAGCAGGGGCTGCACAGACAGACTGCTCCAAATTGATCCACATGGCTTAATTACTCATGGTACATATGTGTTACTTTAACATGGGTTTTCTGGCAGTCGGAATGAAGCCAACATTTTTTAGCCATTCTCCAAGTTATCTTCCATCTTCAAGAAGGCAGACCCATGGTCTCCGTGGAGGTCAGAAGCCGTTGGGGAATAACTAACTATTTCAGAATGAAGGTATAGTGGCTGCTGACAGGATTATGTACAAAGTGACATTCAGTGTCACACAGTAACTGTGCATTAAAGTGTTCAGTGTTCATTCAGAGCCTGTCCCTCTCTGTCAATCGACATGGAGGCTCTGCAGATGCGTGTAAACTGTCGTGAATCAAACATTTAATGAAAAATATGAAATTTTCACCCTATTCAGCTGTTTGGGAAATAATGAGTTTCTGTCCATACCCATCAAGTTTCAACTTCCTCATCTCTCACAGCCCTACAGATTAAGCGCATGGTTACTGTAATCTCTCCTCATGGTAACATCACGCCAGTGTTTAGTCTGGTCAAACTACTTTGCACTCTCTCAGTAACAAAGATATCATAGATTATAAAGCAAACCAAACCTTTACACAATGCACCAAATACTCTCTCAACAAAACACGATCAGTGGGAACGATATTCTAACTTTCATACTTCAATCATTTTGCATGAAGAGCCACATATCATTTACTTCCTGTCTCTGTATGAATTCTGTCAGTGACTTATGACCAAGGACATCCAGGTCCTTTTCAACAAAAGCACTCGCCAACCTCTCTACCATTTAATAAATATAAATGTACATTATGATATTTGTTGTTCACATCTGAATAATTTTTATACCTTATGAACAGCTATTGCCAAACACGGCTCCTGCTGCCACCCATCGATCATTCAGTCCAGAGAAAAACACTATTCTTCTCGTATCTCCATGACCCAATGTTTAACCCATGTGGTATATATTCCACCCCTACCTACCCATGGACTCTAACATTCCCCATTCTCCTGTATTCAAACATGTCAAACGTCTTCCAAAATTACAAATACTCCACTCCCATTGGTTGTCAACTGTCGTTGTCACAACGGACAATCTCCACAAACAGGTTTATCAAAGATCATTTCCTTTCCTGAATCTAGGCCGAATGTACCAAATCACATCATTATTCTCCAACTATGCAGTTGTTACGCTCCTTATAAAAGGTTCCAAATTTTTTTTCTCACAGCTGACATCAAACTATTTATTTTTCTGTTTTCTCTCTCCATCCTGTTTTAAATATTTAGGTTGACAATAGCTGCTTTCCAGTCTGTGGCATCGTTTCCAGAATCTCACTAACTTTGAAGTTAATTCTTTCACTAGCTCTTTTCTCATCTCAATCACTCTGGGATGGAGCTCATCAGATGCAGCAACTTATGAAACTTCAATTCAGTTAGATTTTCAATGACATATTCTTCGTTAATTCTAATTTGCTGCAGTTTCCAATTTTTACCAGTCACTCTGTTCTGGAAATTGGATTCTGTACCTTCCCCTGTGGAGATGGAACCAATCCTTTCCTCTCAGTAGGCAGATGGTTTCAGTCAGCTTGTGAATACATTGGAGGACTGCACTTCAGAGATGGTAGATATATCACCCACTGCTGCCTGCATAGTTCCAGAATCAATCCAGTTTAATTCGTCATGAGTGTCAGCACAGTCCTGTCCCTGGTATGAGGCTACAGGTTATACTGAAGGAGGGGATACAGTTCAGTGACCACCTCAATTTTGAGACAAGCTGGTTTTACACTTTACACCTGAATGGACAAATGTTCCAGGAAATCCCAGAGAGAAAAATACAGTCCCTCGCGCCTCCCAGTTTACACAGCTTCCCTTTTTGTAGTCTCAGCTCCATTTGTTTATCATGGACCCAGTCACACTGTAAATGCAGTATTCAGAGTGGGGTCCCCAGACCCTCGGGTCTCCCTGAATGAACCCAGTAGCTGACATCACAATCCTGAGAACACCATCCACAGAACCTCCACTGACTTTCTAGATGACAGCAGCAAGTCAATTGTCCACACCCGTAGTGCATCCATTCTGTGTTGAAAATGCCGCGGTCGCCTCAATTTCTCTTCCTGGCTGAGAAAGCTCTTACATATCAACACAGTCGCACAGTAACAGTTCCTCTCTCCAAAGAAGCAGTTGACAATGGAACATTACGTTTCTCTACATCTCAGCGACTATAAGAATTGCTGATGGAGTTGATCACCACACTCAGAGACGAGAGATAGAGGGAACATAACTCACGGTAAGCAAGGACATCCCATAATAAATATGATATTCAGGAATATGTGAAAAGGGGAAATGGGAGAACAACTTCCCATTCTGTTTTCCTTTCAGTCCATCACCAGCAATCTTTTTGCTGGCTTTTCCTTCCTCTGTCTCTTTCTCTCTCTCTCTCTCTCCCTCTGTCTCTCTCTTTCTCTGTCACTTTCTCTCTCTCTTGATGGACATCACCCACTCAACACAAACCTCCCGCTCACCCTTCCTACCATCCCTGATATAATAATATTATTTCTCAGTTGCATTCAGTTTTGATAGGTTCACTGAACTCAAAACCTTATTTTTGGTTTTTTTCGATAGACTGCCATACCTGCCGAGATTCTCCAAAATTCTTTCAGACGGTGGAGAATTTTATTTCAGAATTTTATTTAGCATCCCCATTTCCTTGGTTATTTCACCTTTACTGTTGTTGTTTTGCGCGATGCCAGCATCACTGGCAAGACCAGCATTTGTTGTCCATTCTAACGGCCCTTGACCACGCGGCCATTTGTCAAGGCAATATGGAGGCAACCACATTGTTGTGGATCTGAGGTGACACTTAGTTCAGACAGGGCACTCATGTTAGATTTCTTTACCAAAGATTATCAATAAAATAAGAAAAGAAATCCTGATGGTTTATGGTTGCCATGCGTGAAATTAGGCTTCATTCCAATTTTTGATATTGTAATTTAAATTTAATCATTGGCTGTGGTAGGATTTCAGACAATACTTTTAGATTCATAACCTGTGCCTCTGAATTACACTGTCAGTGACATTATTCCTCTGTTTAAGAGTCCCTGTTATGAAGTCACTGTAGAGACAAAAACAAGTTTGGGGTCAAACTATTTGTAATTGGAAGAGAGGTCAGAAGAGACCTGGAACCATATAATCTGTTGTTAACGAAGGGGTAGATGATGGCGAAGTCAGCAACAGAACCCAGGCGGAGTTGGAGATTGGGGATATTATGTAGGTGGGTGTCGGTAGGTTTGATCACAGCGAGAATATGGAGACATAAAACAGTTCACGGTAGAAAGGAGACTCAAGGTTCCGAACAGTCTTATTCCTTCTCAGATGTTTATGATTATGTATTTTGGAAATGCATGAGAAGGAAGTGGCATTGGTGACTGAAAGTTTATGTAGTTGTTAAATATAATCAACCAGAATAGCAATAACATTCAGCATCATTTATAGAATTGACAGAGATAGACTTACCAGGAACACCAATAATAGCGAGGATGGGATAGTACCCAGCTTGAATTATCATCAGTACGGCTAGTATCCGCAACTGTAACCGTGGCCAATCCTGAGAAAGCCAGTAAAGACCCCAGGATAAAGCCCTGTCCATTGTTGTGACATTGAAGTCTAATGTTCTCAGATTCGGATCCATTGTTGGAACATTCTAATATTCTCAGATTCTGATTTCTCTCTCTTCCTCTGTAGCTGCTGATCCCAATCTTGATGAGGTTGACGCTGCGCCGAATACTATGGCATAACAAGTTGAAAGAAGTCCCTAATTATGGAAGAGGAAAATCCTCCAGTGACACAGTTAGGTCCAGGAAGACTGATATTAATCACAGTCACTGAACAAACAACTCCAGTTAACCCCATTTCACGGCAACTCTGATATATCATAATAATACTTGGTGTGGGTGGAATTTTGATATCGATGATTATTGGTCTAATGGTACATCTCCAGTTGTAAACATAGAGGTGAGGAAGCGAGATAATTCTTTCTCTTCACAAGCTCGATGATTATGCTGTGTTTTGGCAGTATCGGAATTGCTGGGCTCCTGAGGCCGTCTGTGCCTGATCACCAGGCCTGCTGCATCTTTTTGTTTTATTTATTTATGTTTAACTTTGACTTTTGTCTGTCCAGCATTTAACGGCTTAGGTGGTTTAGGCATTTTTGAGATACACCTACAGAGCCATAGACGATGTAGATACAGTCCATTCCTTATGTTCTTGCAGCCGCGGCCTGGTACTGTAGAGTGATGGTCAAACTCTTACAGAACCAGGATTCTTAATTTTACCTTTTGCCAGTTATTGCTGGGGTCTCAGCAGGGTTGGAAGGCAGTAAATCTCTCCCGGGTGCTACACATTGTCTCTGTGATTTCTCTCGGAATTGCCTTTTGATGTTCTTTCCTCCTGGATTGGAGAACTGCATGTCAGCTAATCTGTTTCCTGCATTTGTTTTTTGACATTTGTGTGTTTATTGCATGATACCATATTGGAGCAATTACTGTATAGTAGTTAAATAAACTATTATTCTGCTAAATGTTCCAACAGAATTAAGTTATTGCAAGTTCCTCTTCCTTTTGTTGTCTTTTATTGACAGTCTTCAAATAAATTGTGTTTGGCTTAATGTCGAATATTTTGACAAAGTAAATTCTATCTCAAACACAGCACCTCACAGTTACCAGCGGAATGGGCTGAGTTGGAGGACTGATAATCTTGTCAGGAATTATGTCGGATACTTAATCCACCTCTCATATCCAGCCCAGACACACATAAGCCCAGTTGAGGTACCTGCTCAGCATGAAGCACTGCGTAGACCAGGCTAGTGTACTGCTCAGCAATCCGTCCAGGATCGAATACTGTTTAGAGCTCACAAGTTCACTACTTATGATTCCAACAGTGCAGTGATATATAAACTTGGACTAGATGATCTGTTCAGCACAGGGTGCTGTGAAGAACACACAAAGGCATTGTTCGATACACACGGATTGGATATCTCTGCAGCATGGGGAGCTGTGCAGTGAATAGCAGTGAATTTATCTATTAATTTGGAGCAGTTACCATCCCAGCCTACGCAGCTGTGTACACCAATCGCTGCATTGCTGTGTAACACTGTGTTAGATCACTGCCCAGCGTGGGGAAACTTGCAGCTCATGGTGGAAGTGACAGGATGTGCAGCACCTCTTCAGTTATAGCTCCATATCTCCACTATAGCATGATACAGGAGTGATGTGGGTGTGAAACTCTCTGCCAGAGAGAGATGGCGGGGGAATAAGTTTAAATACCAACAAATGGGAGGAGGTTGGTGAAAAGAGAGGGGGAGATTGACAGATGAATTTCAGAGAAGGACCTGATAGTAGATTTAAAAATTGTGAAATGAAACCATTTCGATAGCATCTTGCAATATAGGCCACTGTTTCTAGGAATGATGAGGGAGCAGGATATTGGTGTAAGTTAAGATGATTGAGAGTCTTGGATAAGCAGTTGTCCTGCAGCGTTGTAACTGGGAGTAGGATCAGCAGATTCTTCGACTCACTGGGCTGAATCGAACAATAATTTGTCTCAGTGCCATTTTCATTGAATGTCACAGAGGGAATGTCTGCACGAGGCAGAGCTAGTTTCCTGGTGTTGTCTTATCGAACTCACCTCATTAACTAACTACCGAACACCATAGTGTCCCTCTCATTCAACGCCAGCCCGATTTTCCCACCCATCATGGTTGGAGGTGCTCACCATCGCCCAGAAACCCCTGGATATTCAGTGATCCCTGGTACTGCTGCCATCATTAAAAGGCCAATGGGCACACGGTTGAGTTTCTCAGTTTGGAGTTGCCCTGCATAGTTTTCCCGATGTTGTGGTTCTGTTCGCCAACATGGGAATTTGTGTTGCAGACGTTTCGTCCCCTGTTTAGGTGACATTCTCAGTCCTTGGGAGCCTCCTGTGAAGCGCTTCTGTGATGTTTCCTCCGGCATGGCAGTTTACCCGAGCATGGCAGGTTACACCACAGCTTGTCGACAGGGGCACCGAGGTCCTGGAGAATAGTCTAGTACAGAGGGGCACCATTCTCTTCGCAGAACATGGTCTGAGCACACCACCCAGCTCAGCGCAGTATCTGCGGTCCGAAGAAAAGTCCAGCAATACAGGAAAAACATCAATATCCTTCTCCACTTTATCAGGATAAGGGTCACCGTATTCTCTCTACTCTCTCACACTCACGCTCTCACCACTGCAAAGCAGCACCTTCTCTCTCTCTCTCTCTTTCTCTCTCTCTCTCTCTGCCTCACCTCTGCAATACCCCCACATGGTTATAAAAAGTTCTTATGAGTGCAGTTTCTAGAATTCTCTGGATGATGTCGTTTGTACAATGTTCCAGATAATTTTCAAAATAATTCAGCTTGAGCAAAATGTTCATCCCCCAGTATATAACGAATCAGAGGAAGGAGCAGAGTTTTACTTTCTTTAAAATCACTCAGGATGAAAGTGCATCATGAGGTCATTAATCCTCTCAAATATGCTCCATAATTCAGACAAAGGGAGCACCTAAACACTTGAAGACTCACTCTCTTCTTGAAGACAGGCGCCACTTTGGAGTTTCGCCAGTTTCACTGGAACACTCCTGTAATCCCGAAAGTTATGAAATATTTCACTGTGTCACCAGTCACTCTGTAACCATTTCTATTAAAGCAAGCTATGAATTGCTGATGAGCTGTTTACCTTTGGTCTTTTCTGTTTGCTTTGTTCGAGACAGTGCAAAATTTTCATCTGACTACAATTGTGTTTATAATATTGAAACTCTTCGTGCATTCCCCTGCGAGGAACGATGTAAAATACTGTTTTAAATTCTCTGCCTCTTCCTTGAAACCAGTTCCCCAGTCACATCCTCCAGTGAGTTGTCACAAATATTTTTTCCTGCCTTCCTTCCAAGGGTCACACACACATGATGAACGATTTTTATTCAATATGGGAAAACACCTGTGGTTAGTTTCTTTTCATATTTCTTGCCAGTTTTGGAATGTTTTTCTTTGTATTTTGGTTTATGCAATCTGCTTCTTGTTCCGAAAGTAAACTTCCCAAATGTGGCCAACGCTACAGCTCACCAATCTGAATTCTTTAGTTTGTGATTGATTAGTATCCTTCACAGCCTTTGTGCACCATGGGTGGTTCATCTTCACATCTTCACATCATCTCCTTTTTCACCAGAGCCAAACATTACTGAGAGTTATTAATCAGTACCTGCTTAAATGACCCCTCCCCCAACACACACACACACACACACACACACACACACACACACACACACACACACACACACACACATCTGCTGACCTTCATCTGTGTCTATTTTCACACTCCAGATATATGACATAAATCTGCATTTGAAATGCCTGGCTCTTTTCAATCATTCAGGGGGAACCTACGTATGTGGTTGAACACATGATCAGCTGAGGATGACTCCACTCTCCCAGTTTCCCTGGCTCTGTCATTTCTGTTCGACAATGCCACATTCCTTTGAGAAGCTTCCTACATGACATCCTTTTCTCTTAAACCAGAAATCCCCTCACTCTGATGTACTGAGCCTTCAGCTGTGACTGTCCCATCTCCCTCGTTTTTGCCCTCACTCCGTCCCCTCCTTCCCAGAACAATGATAGATCTCCCCTTATCCTCACTTGTACTGCACTAGACTCTGCATTCAGAGAATCATCCTCCCCCACTTCCACCACCTCCAGCAGGACCACACCATCAAACACATCTTCCCCTTCCGCTAACTGTCAGAAGTTCACAGAGACCACTCCTTCTGTGGCACACTCCATTACCCTGAACACTTCCCCACACCCCCATGACACCTTCCCATGTAAATGCAGAAGCTGCAGCATTTGCTCATTCATCTCTTCCCTCTTCACTGTCCAAGGCTCTAAACACACCTTCCAGATGAAGCAACATTTCACTTGTACGCTTTCAATCCAATCTCCTGTCATTGCTGCACACAATGCAGTCTCCTTTACATTAGTGAGCCAAATAGAAACTGCTTTGAGGAACATCTCCACTCTGTCGGTTGGAATGACCCTAACCTTCTGCTTGCTCCCCATTTCAATAACCTACATTGCTCTCAAGATAATGAGAATTATTTGAGGAGGTAACGAAGGGTTGGACCAAAGACATTTACCTATTTGAACTTCCAGAAGGCCTCTGATATGGTACCGCACAGGAGGCTGCAGAGTAAGATAAGGACCCATGGTGTCAGAGGACAGGTACTAGCATGGATAAAAGGTTGGGTCTCTTACAGGATGCAGAGTGAGGATAAAATTGTCCCTCTCAGGATGGTAGCCGGTGACTAGCAGTGTTCCACAAGAGTCAGTGTTGGGACCACAACATTTCACTTGAGAGGTGAATGATCTGAGTGGCGGGACAGAAGGCATTCTGGCTACGTTTGCAGATGAAGCAATTACAGGTGGAGAGGCATGTAATTTTGAGGAGACAGGGAGTCTGCAGAAAGATTTCGACAGTTTGGGAGAGTAGGAAATGGAGTAGGAGATGGAATACAATGTGGGAGGGTATGAGGTAATGCACTTTGGTAAGAAGAATACAGGCATGGACTATTTACTAAATGGGAAAAAAATCAGAAATCTGAGTAACAAATGGAGTTGGGATTCCAAGCGCAGGATTCGACTTAGATAAACTTGCAGGTTGAGTCAGTTAAGAAGGCAGATACAATGTTGTCATTCATCTTGAGAGGAGTAGGATATAATGCTGGGGATTCTGAGGCTTTTTAAGGCTCTGGTCAGACCACATTTCCAGTATTTTGTGCCTCATACCTCAGGAAGGATGTATTAGCCTTGGTGTGTGTCAAGAGAAGGTTCACCAATGAAAAGTTTAACACATGAGGAACGCTGGAGAACTCTGGGTTTATATTCGATGGAGATTAGAAGGATGAGGGGTGATCCAATTGAAACTTACAGAATACTGAATGACCTGGATACAGTCAAAATTAGGAGGCCGGAGGACACAGGCTTAGAGCAAAGGGAAAATCCATTAGAACGGGATAAGATCAAACGTCGTTAGCCAGAGAGTGGTGAAATTGTGGAATTCCTTAGCACAGAAGGCTGTGGAAACCAGATCATTTGACACCAACGATATAGCCAGGAAAGGGACTGCGGATCTGAAAAGTGACTACAGAGAGTTAGTTTGGAAGCCGAAGGGTAGGACGAGTAGAGTAGTGATTTCAGGTTTGCTACCAGTGGCATGAGCTCGTGAGATGAGGAACAGTCAGCGAATGCAGCTTTATACTTGGCTGCGAGGCTGGTGCAGGAGGGAGGGCTTCAGATACTTAGACCATCAGGATACCCTCTGGGTAAGGTGGGCCCTGTACATGAAGGATGGGTTGCACCTGAATTGAAGGGGCACAAATGACCTGTTTGGGAGGTTTGCTCGTGTGATTCGGGCGGGTTTAAACTAGTTTGCCAGGGGGGTAGGAATCAGACCGCATGTCTGAGACGGGGTTAGTTGCAGACTGGACAGTAACAGGGATATATTGAATCTATCAGGAAGGTTTCTCACGCGATGAAACAAAGGGATCAGTTAAAGTGCGTCTGCTTTAATGAAAGGAATGTCCGAAATAAGAGTGACAAACTTAGAGCATGCATCAGTACTTGGGGCTACGATGTCGTGGCCATAACAGAGACGTGGGTTTCACAGGGGCAGGGATGGTTGCTTGATGCTCCAGGGTTTAGAAAGTTTAAAAATCTTTAGGGCCGGCGCGGTGGCGCAGTGTTTAGCACTTGCTGCCTCACCGCGCCAGAGATCCGCGTTCAATTCCCACCTCAGGGAACTGTCTGTGTGGAGTTTGCAAATCTTCCCCGTGGGTTTCCTCCGGGTGGTCCGGTTTCCCTCCATAATCCAAAAATGTGCAGGTTAGGTGAATTGGCCATGCTAAATTGTTAAATGGAGGGGTAAATGTTGGGGAATGGTTCTGGGTGGGTTGCTCGATGGAGTGTTGGTGTGGACTTGTTGGGCCGAAGGGCCTGTTTCCACACTGGAAGTAATCTAACAAAGAACAGGGTGGATGGAAAACGAGGTGGGGGTAGTAGCATTGCTAATCAGAGAGTGCGTCACAGCTACAGAAATGAAGGTTGTTGAGGAAGGCGTGTCAACTGAGTCAGTACGGGTGTAAGTTAGGAACAGCAAGAGAACAATCACCGCATTGGGGGTTTTCTACAGACCATCTCATAGCAGTAGAGAAATTGAAGATCTCATAGGCGGGCAGATTCTGGAAAAATGCAAAAGTAGCAGGGTTACTGCTATGGATGATTTTAACTTTTCCAATATCGACTGGAACCTCCTAAGTGCAGATGGTGTGGATGAATCCGTTTTTGTCAGATGTTTTCAAGAGGGTTTCCTTGCTCAGTATGTAAACAGACCGACGAGGGGAGAGGCTATTTTGGAATTGGTGTTCGGCAACGAGCCAGGATAGGTTTCAGAACTCACGTTGGGAGAGCACTTTGGTGAAAGTGATCACAACTGCCTCACATGTAGCATCGTCTGTGAGAGTGAAAGGAGCAGTTTCCCAGGGAAGATATTTAATTGTGGAAAAGGAAATTATGATGCTATCATAACCGTTAGTGCTGTCAGCAGGTTGGGATATATTGTATCTGATTCCAGTAACCAAATATTTAAAGGGCATTGTGAACAGCTGGGCCCCAAGCACCGGTCCTTGTGACACCTCAGCAAACTTCCTCTGTTAATTTCTATTTATTTATTTCGTGAATCTGGGTGTCACTGGCTGGGCCAGCATTTATTACCTGTCCCTAGTTGCCCTTGAGAAGGTGGTGGTGAGCTGCCTTGTTGAACGCTGCAGTCCACCTGCTGTGTTTGACCTCCAATGCCATTAGGGAGGGAATCCCAGGATTCTGACCCAGTGACTGTGAAGGAGCGGTGATATATTTCCAAGTCAGGATGGTGAATGGCTTGGAGGGAACCTGAAGATGATGGTATTCCCATACATCTGTAGCCCTTGTCCTTCTAGATAGACATGGTTGTGAGTTGGGAAGATGGCATCTGAGGATCTTTGGTGAATCATTTCATTGTAGCATGTATATAGTAAAACACATCTGCTGCTGCTGAGCGTTGATGGTGGAGCATTGTGGATGAAGGGACAGTCAAACTGGCTGCTTTGTCCTGGATGGTGTAAAGCTTCTTGAGTGTTGTTGGGGCTGCACTCCTCCAGGCAAATTGGGAGTCTTCTACTACACTTCTGACTTATGCATTGAAGATGATAGACAGACGTTTGGAAGTCAGGATGTGAGTTACTCGCCGCAGTATTCCTACTTTCTGACCTGCTCTTATAGTTACTGTGTTCATGTGGCGAGACCAGTGAGTTTTTGAGCAATGATTACCCACAAGGAATTTGATACTGGGGATTCAGTGATAGTAACACCATTGAATGCCAAGGGGCAGGTGAGATTGTATTTTATTGTTGATGGTCACTGTCTGGCATTCGTGTGGCCTGAATATTACTTGCCACTTGTCAGCCTGGATACTCTCCAGATCTTGTCGCGTTTGAACATGGACTGCTTCAGTATCTGAGGAGCCACAAATGTTGCAGAACATTGTACAATCATTGGCGAACATCCCCACTGCTGACCTTAAAATGGAGGGAAGGTCATTGATGAAGTAGCCCTGAAGAAGTTTTCGGTCACTGCTCGAGGACTCCTACAGATTTGGAGCTGAGTTGACTGCCCTTTATCAACCATGACTATCTTCCTACGTATCAGGTATGATTCTCACCAGCGGGGAGTTTCCCTCTGATACCCATTGATTCCAGTGTTGCTAAGGCCCCTTGATACCACACAGGGTCGAATGCAGCCTTGACTTAAAGGGCTGTAACTCTAACCCTACCTCTGGAATTCAGCTCTTTTGTCCATGTTTGAACCACGGTAATGAGGTCAGGAGCTGAGTGGCCCTAGTGGAGCCCAAACTGGGCGTCATTGACCAGGGTATTGCTGAGCACGTGCTGCTTAAAAGCACTGAGACATTCCACCACTTTACTGATGATCGAGAGAAGACTGATGGGGTGGTATTTGGCCGGATTGGATTTGTTCTCCTTTTTATATGCAGGAGATACTTGGGGTAATTTTCCACAAAATGAGGAAAAGCCATTGTTGTAACTGTATTGAAACAGTTTGGCTAGGGGAGTGGCAAGATATGGAGAACAAATTTTCAGTACTATTGCCAGAATGTTGTCAGATTATGGACCCTATGGAGTATCCAGTATCTCCAATCGTTTCTGGATATCGTGTGGACTGAACCAAATTGGTTGATGAACTGGTAACTGAATTGCTGAGGACCACTGGAGGGGGCTGAAATGGATCATCCACTCAGCATTTCTGACTGAAGATTGTTGCGAATACATCAGCCTTATCTTATACATTGAAGTGCTGGGCTCTTCCATCATGGAGGAAGGGGTTATTTGTGGAATCTCTTCCTCTGGTGAATTGTTTAATTGTCCCCAACGTTTCTCGACAAGATGTGGAAGGACTGCAGAGCTTAGATCTGAACCGTTGCTTGTGGGATCACTTGGCTCTGTCTATCACTTACTGCTTATGCTGTTTGGCGCACAAGTTATCCTTTTTGGTGGCTTCACCAGGCTGACACCTCATTGTCAGGTATGCCTGGTGCTGCTCCTGCCATCCTGCACACTCCACTGAACCAATGTTGATTCTCTGGATTGATGTCAATTGTTACGAGGGGGATATGCCAGGCCATAAGGTTGAGTGGGTGTACAATTCCGCTGTTATTGATGACCCACAACACCTTATGAACATCCAGATTTGAGCTGCTAGATCTGTTCGAAGTCTGCCCTATTAAGCACCGTGATAGTACCACCCAAAATGGTGGAGGTTATTCTCAATATGCAGGTGTGACTTTGTCTCCACAATGACTATGCGGTGGTCACTCTTACCGATACTGTCATGGACAGATACTTCTGCAACTGGCAGGTTAGTAAGGCTGTGGTCAAGTATGTATTTTCCACTTGTTGGTTCCTTCACCACCTGCCACCAGTTATATCCTTTAGCACCCGGCCAGCACGATCAGTATTGCTGTAGCTGAGATACTGTTGGTGGTGAACATTGAAATCCCCCACCCAGAATACATCTTGCGTACGTGCTACCCTCAGTGCTTCCTCCAAGTATTGATCAGCATGGAGGAGTATTGATTCATCAGTTGAGAGAGGCTGGTACATGGTAATCAGCAGGAAGTTTCCTTTTCCATGTGCAAACTAATGCCATGAGAGTTCATGGGATAAAGAGTCACTGTTGAGGAATCCAAGAGCAATTCCCTTCCAACTGTATCCCACTATACCGCCACTTCTGCTGTGTCTGTCCTGCTGATGAGACAGGAGGTATCCAGGGAAGGTAATGGGGAGTCTGGGACATAGTCATACTCACAAAATCATACCTTTCAGAAAATGTCAGGCTGTTACTTGACGAGTCTGTTTATTTCTATTCACTGTTTCCTACCAGCTATCCCATTCTAGAAACATATCCATATATCGCTCCAATCCACTCAGATTTGATTTTGCAAATTGAGATTGGAGCTTTACCAACATTTTTCTAAAAATCATAATGTTTTACATCATTGCTTCTCTTTCATTTGTCTCCCAGTTTGTATCTCAAACATAATTCCCATTTCATAAATCTATGTTAGTGTTGTCTATGACCATTACTTTGAGTCACAATAATTTCTGCTAAACCATTTACTAACTATGTTCTATGTTCTATGTACTCTATCATTTTCCCACACCAGACTCGGTTTTCCTTGTATTGTTAGAAAGTTTTGTGAAGACAGAATGGAAGTAGTGGCTTCATAGTTCTGCCATTTCCCTGATCCCCATTTTCCATTCTCTGGTTTCAAACAGTAAGGAAACCGCACTTGTTTTCTCATATTTCTAACATTGACATAATTTAACAAGCAAATACAGTTCACTGTTATAACCCTTATGAATATAATTCTTCAGAAACTCATCAATTCCTGCCTTAAACTGCTCAATAATTGACCTTCCACACCATACACTCACAGGGGCATAGACTCTGTGCCAAAAGAAATACAGCACAATCTATACTAGTCCCACTTTCCTCCACCAGGCCCATAGCCTGGAATGTTATGACACTTCCAATTGCTCGTCCAAGTGCTTTTTAACAATTGTGAAATGATCATTCCCCTCTCAGGAAGTAATCCCAGAACCCCACACCTCGAGGTGAAAAAATGTTTAAATCATCTCTGAATCTCAAACTCTTCACTTTAAAAGTGTGCTCCTTTGTTCTTGACCCTCCACCCTGTCTGTGTCGTTTATAATCTTATCCTTCTGAATCACTGACCCCTCAGCTTTCTCTGCTCCAATCTAAACAACCTGAGCTTATCCAGCCTCTCTCCATAGCTGATACGCTCCATCCCAGGGAACATCCTGGTGAATCACCTCTGCACCCTCTCCAGTACAATCACATCCTTCCTGGAATGTGGTTCCCGGAGCTACATATAGTATTCCGTTTTGTCCGAACCAAAGCCCTGTATTGCTCTTATAATCTACATCCTGATTCGGAAACGCTACACCCAAGGTCCAATTCTTAACTAGTTCATTAACCTGTCCAGGAGAAAGTGAGGAATGCAGATGCTGTAGGTCAGAGCTTAAAAAGTGTGTTGCTGGAAAAGCGCAGCAGGTCAGGCAGCATCAAAGGAGCAGCAGAGTCAACGTTTTGGGCATAAGCCTTCTTCAGGAACCTACCCAAAACATCGATTCTCCTGCTCCTTTGATGCTGCCTGATCTGCTGCGCTTTTCCAGCAACACATTTTTAAGCATTAACCTGTCCAGTCACATTCAGGGATGTGTGGAGAAGCACAATCTGAGCTTCCCAGTGTGCTGTCATTCATTGAGTCGTCCCCTGTCTGGTTCCTTCTCCCAAAGTGCATCACCTCATATTTATCAGGGTTACGTTCCATCTGCCATTGATCTGCCCATCTGACCATTCCATCTGCATCTTCCTGTAACTTAAGGCCTTCCTCCTCACTGTGAACAAACCGGTCAATCTTTTATGTCAAACATATACTTACTTATCACACCTCCCCTACACTCCACCAAACCCCTTCCACATTCAGATCTATATTTTGTTATGAATAACACAAACAATAAGCGACACAGCACTGATCCCTGTGGTACACAAGGAGACACTGGTCTCCAGTCACACAAACAGCCTTCTCCCACCACCCTCTGTCACCTGCCACTAAAATAATTTTCGTTGTAACTTGTCAAGTTATCCATCATATCGTGAGATTTTACTTTATTTTTCAGTTTCCCAGGTGGAAATTTGTCAAAGGCCTTCCTTCAAAACTATATAATCGATCTCCTCAAACTAATTCAATCAAATCTATTGGACGTGACTTCCTTCTGATAAAGTCATGATAATTATCCCTGATCAAACCTTGTGACTCTTTATGGAGTTCGATTTTCTCCTTCCCTATTTTATCCTGTCGTTTCCTTAACGGTGATCTAATACTCACTCGCCTATAGTTCCTTGGTCTATCTCTCCCACCCTTACTGTGAAGTGGAATCATATTAGCAGTTCTCCAGTTCTCTGGCACCTCCACTATGGTCAGATTCTAATTAAAATATTCAGTCAGGGTCTTTCTTCCTTTGACCCCAACAGCCGCCTGTGATACAACTCATTCAGACATGGAGATTGGTCCAAATTTGTACAGAGCAAAGCCTCAAATCCTTTCTCATGTTTTACATCAAACTGTTCAAGGGCTTTCAAGTCCATCTTCTTGAATTCTGTACCTACCTCGTTCTTCTTCCAAGTAAAATAGGTGTGAAGGTCTCATGGAACAATCCATCGATGATCTCCAGCTTGACACACAGATTGCCACTTGGTTTCTAATGGACACGAGCGATTCGGTGGTTATTCTGTTCTACTTGTCCGTGTGGAATACCCTGGGATTCTCCCTTATCTCGCCTGCTTGTACTTCTCCATGTCCCTCTGTTATTCAGTCCTTTCGATGTTTCTAAGATTAACCACAATCTACTCTCTTGTTTTGAAACTCGAGATTACAGGCTGAGGTTCCCCATCAGACAATCTTGCCATTTTACGGATTAATCTGGATAATACCTTTTGCAGTTCCTCTGTAGTCAGTATATTCTTTCTTAGATTGGGACTCCGAACGATACACAATATTCTCCGTTTAGTCTCACCAACACTCGATGGAACTGGTGCACGACATCCTCTATCTTCCAATTACATTCACATGAATGTAAACCTAATTTTTACTTTCCCATTTGCATATGTTCTTCCCAATACCTCTCGCTTTAATTTTTCTTATGAAATTGCTGTGTGAGTTCTTTAAAAAATGCTCACGAATATCCAACTGTACGTTATCCAATGGTTTTTCATTGCCTATGTCCACAAGAATCATCTTCAAAATACTCCAAATAATGTTTGCCACTTCTGGTTTTCCTTCCATCGGTACATTCACACACTCCCCAGTTATGTTATTACCTTCTAAATATCTAGAAGCATGCTTTTTATAATCGAGTCCAACAGATACCTGACTGCGGATGACAAGATAACTGGTCAGTAGTTTACATTCTCCAAATCCATCCTTTCTTAAACTGTTGGATAATATTTATAATCTTTGCCTTATCCTGATTGGCTAAATGCCTTTCGGGAATGTGTCGGAAAATAAAGTGACAATCCGCGATGCACTCAACATGTCTATTGCTACTTCCTCTGAAATTCTTGTATGAAGTACATCTCGTCTGTCAGATTTATAAATACTCAATCCAGCTTTCTTTTCAAAGATAACCCCAACACTGATAAGAATATTCTTAGACTTTACTTACACAAGTCCCATGGTCACTTGGTATTTCTGGGAGAATTTCTGGACATTCTTCCATGAAGATAGACACAAAGAAACTGTTTCTTTTCCCAGCGATTTCTCTGTTTTCTGCAATAAATTACCTTGTCTGCACACCAACTGTTCCACATTTGACCTTGTTTTTATTTTTTTCATACATCGATAGACGTTTTTTAGCAGTCTTTATGTTTTTCTTTCATTTGCACGCTTTTTCTCTTTTTGATTTTATTCTCAGTTTCTTGGTCATCCTTTGCTGGGTCCTACATTTCTCTGAATCCACTGGCTTACTACAACACTTGACATTTTTCTAAGCTGCTTCCTTTCATCTAATAAGTAGATGAAGGTGGGGTTGAATGTGATAGTCAGAGAGGAAGGAGGGTGGAACAGATGATAGGGAGGAAGGTGGACACATAGGAATGTTCAAATGGGCGGTGCTGATTTGGACGTTTGGAGTAGGATAACGTGGGATTAGGGGAAATGGGGAAATGGGGAAATCCACTATTATCCCCTGTGGTTAGAGGGTCCCAAGGCAGAAGAGGAGGCTTTCTTCCTCCAGGCTTCTGGTGGCTTGGATTTGGCGATGGAGCAGGCCCAGGATCCTCATGTACTTGGCAGAGTGGGAAGGGGAGTTAAAGTGCTCAGCCCAAGATGATGGATTTATTCAATTGGCTGTCCTAGAGATCTTCTCTGAAATGATCCACAAGTTGACCTCCTGCCTCGCCAATGTAGAGAAGACCACATTGGGTTTAATGGATGCAGTAGATGAGGCATTCTGTCTCCCTTCGTCACTTATCACTTTCAATCCCACCTTCATCTACCTATCACAGGCCCAGCTACCTCCCCCCTGCCGCACCCTCTTCCCATTTATCTCTCAGACCCCTTGGCCCAGAAGCTTCATTCCTGATGAAGGGCTTATGCCCGAAACATCGATTTATCTACTCTTAGTATGCTGCCTGACTGTGCTTTTCCAGCACCACACTCTTCGACTCTGATCTCCAGCATCTGTAGTCCCCACTTTCTCCTCACACCTTCATGGCTTGCATGACTCAGATTTATAACGGTTACTGCAAATAAAACAAAAACTGTTGTGTACTCAAACAGCATAAAAGAAAACCAATACATTGTGGTCACTGTTCCCAAAAGGTCCTTTACAGCAAAATTGTCAATTAGCTCTTCTGATCACTCAACACCAATTCCTAAATAACCTGATCTCGAGCTCAGTGCTCGACATAGTGTTCATGCAAACCATCTCACACGTGGTCATGAAATCCATTTTTCCCAGCATTAGCATTCAATTGGATTAACACAGTTTAGATATAATGTAAACAGTACATTATTACTGCAGTATCCACAAATGTGTATATCTCATTTCCTGTTTTATAACATGTCCAGCATTTGTATTGCAGCTTTCATTTGGATATATAATTCCCAACAATGTTTGCTCCTCCTTGCTGTTTTTGCGCTCCACCTTACTAGATTCTGTGGAATCTGAGCGACGTGGGCTCTGGGGATGTTAATGACAGAGATCATCTTGCCACATCATTTATGATCTTCTCCAACTTTAATTTCTCCAGATCTCCCGTTATGCTGATGGAGTAGAGAAGGGCAATGATCTCCCAACACTGCTCTGTATTCCCCCAGAGAGCTGAGACAGCTCTAACCTGGGTGGGAACTTTACAGCAGGCTTGTGAAGTGTTGCTGCTGCGGTACAGAGAGATCAGATCTGGAGTAGTGTGTACAGATTTAGCCTCTTCTATGAAGAAAGGATGTTGTTATATTGGAGGCAGCTCAGAGATGGTTCCCTCAACTGATTACTGCAATGAAGGTGCTAGCTTATAACGAAAGGATGATCAGTTTGACCCAGTAGCCATTGGAGTTTACAAAAATAAAGGATTATCTTATTTCAACATAGATGGCAGAAGGAGTCAACGAGTGAAGTGAATTACACAGATAATGGAGGAATCCATTCCGTTCTCTAGCCTGTTACACAGGAACAACAGACGGATATTCAGGCCTTCGAACCTGTTACATCAAAGCAGGATGAGGCTATTCAGTCCCTGGAGCCTGATATATATTTACAGAAGGAGGCCTTTCAGCCACTCGAGCCTATAACAGTAGGCCATGCTGCACCAGTATCCTGTTAAACAGCAACAGGATCAATCCATTCAGCATCCTCAAGTCTGTAACATAGGAACTGGAAGAGGTCAAACAGTGACAGGAGATTTGTTACACTGAGATAACAGGAGGCCATTCGGACCCACCGAGCCTATTGCAAGGGAATTGGATAAGGATAAAAACTATCTGAGACTTCTTTCATGAGAAAGGAAAAGGTAATTTTGACACGTGTCTGTTGTCTGGGAACAAGAGAAGACCAATCACTCCCACACTCCCATCTCCGGTATACATGAGGAGACCATTCAGTGTTTCCACCTGTTATGGAGAAATATGAGAAGACCCATCAGCTCCTCAAAATGTTACTCAGCAACAGGAAGATTCCATAATCTCCCAATCCTCTAAAGCATCAACAGGAGGAGGTCATTCTGGCCTTGGAGATGACAACATGGGAACACCAGAAAGACGTCAGCCCATTGAGTTTGTACACCAGCAGGATGGTGAGTCCATTCAGCCACACATACCCCTTGCACAGTAATTGGAGCAGATCTCTTAAAAACGTGTGCCCATTAAATAGGAATTCAAAGAAAACGTGAAGGTTTTCGAAAAGGAAGAACTTATAATAATGGTATACATTAGGGACTAAAGTATAACAATAAACTATTGTAATTTAAGGCAAATTGTTCGAGTCCATTGTTCAGGACATTTGCAAAGTTAAACCACAATCCATCAGAGTCAACATGGTTTTACGAAGGCTAAGTCGTGTTTGAATTGTTTGCTTGAGTTATTTGAAGATGTCACTAACAAGGTGGATAGTGGGAATCCTGGAGATGGAACATATCTGGTCTTCCTGAAGGCATCGGATATGTCGCTTCTCCAAAGAGTAAATGGTAAGATCAGACAACATGGGTTTAGGAGTAATTTATTAGCTCGGATGGAAGATTGGTTAACCAACAAAATGGAGTCAGATGGAATGAATGTGTCATTTTCTTTTGGCAAATGCAATTTTTGGGGTGCCATTGATTTCAGTACTCATGCCTCAACCATTTGCAATTGATGTTATTACTGTACTCGGTTGATGGGATAGAAAATACGATGCCACATTTTTAGATGACACTAGCATTGGTGGGAAATTACTTCGGAATGATAATGCAAGAGATTTTAAAACTATATGGATAGGTTGGGTGAATGGGTCAACATTTGGCAAGGAAAATTAAAGTGAATAAATATGGGGCTATTCAAGTTGGCCAGTATAATAGAAAGACAAATTATTATCTAAATGGAGAGAAAGTTCGAAGTGCTTAGGTACAGAGGGATCTGGGTGTCTGCTTGCTTATCGCAGAAAACCTGCCTGTGGGTACTGCAAGTAATGAGAAATGCAAGCATAATTTCAGTGTTTATTTATAAAAGGATAGAGTAGAAAGGTAGGGAGTGTTGGTGTAGCTATGCAAGGAATTAGTGAGGCTGCAACTGGAGTACAGTTTGGGTGTCCTGCAGAATGATGTATTTCCATTGGAGGCAATTCAGAAGAGCTTCATCAGATTGATTCCATATTTGAAGTGTTTGTCTTATGAAGAGAAATTGAGCAGTTTAGGCCTATACTCTCGAGTTTATAAGAATGAAAGGAGATCTCATTGAGGTCTGTAAAATGCTAAAGGTAATTGAAAGTGTAGATATGGAGTGGATATTTTTTCATGTGGCGCAATCTACAACATGAGACTAGAGTTTGGAATGGAAAGATGGCAGGAAAGTGGAACAGAGGCCACGTTGACATCAGCCTCATCGAGGGGTTGGATTCCTCACAGATGCTCCTTGTTCTTATTCAACCTTTCGACTGTGTTGCACAGGAGTGGGGAAGGAGAGGGTATCATACAGGAAGCAGGCACTCAGGATAAATCAGTCTCAATCAGTTAGACAGGAGGTAACCAGTTGGGTCACAGAGTAGCCAGTATCCTAGGATTCTCTGGGAAGCGAGGGAGGAGATAGCAGAGCCATTGGCCTTGATTTTTATGTCGTCGTTGTCTACAGGAATAGTGCCAGAAAACTGAAGGATAGCGAATGTGGTCCCCTTATTCAAGAAGGGAGTAGGGACAGACCTAATAACTATAGGTCAGTGAGTCTCACTTCTGTTGTGGGCAAAGTCTTAGAGAGAATTGTAAGGATTTATGAACATCTGGATAGGAATAATGTGATCAAGGATAGTCAGCATGGTTTTGTGAAGGGCGGGTCGTGCCTCACAAAACTTATTGAGTTCTTTGAGAAAGTGACTAAGGAAGTGGACGAGGGATTTTAGCAAGGTGTTCGATAAGGTACCCCATGGTAGGCTACTGCAAAAATTACGGAGGTATGGCATTGAAGGTGCATTAGAGGTTTGGATTAGGAATTGGCTGGCTGGAAGGAGACAGAGGGTATTAGTTGATGGCAAAGGTTCATGTTGGAGTGCAGTTACTAGTGGTGTTCCACAAGGATCTGTTTTGGGACCTTTGCTGTTTGTCATTTTTAGAAATGACCTGGAGGAGGGGCTTGAAGGCTCGGTGAGCAAGTTTGTGGATGATACGAAAGTCGGTGGAGTAGTGGACAGCGAAGAAGGATATGGCAGGTTACAGCGGGATATAAATAAGTTGCAGAGCTGGGCAGAAAGGTGGAAAATGGAGTTCAATGTAGCTAAGTGTGAAGTCATTCACTTTGGTAGGAGTAACAAGAAGAAAGATTACTGGATTAATGGGAGGCTACTTGGTAGTGTGGATGAGCAGAGGGATCTTGGTGTCCATGTAAACAGATCTCTGAAAGTTGCCACCCAGGTAATTAGTGCTGTGAAGAAGGCATATGGCGTACTGGGCTTTATTGGTAGAGGAATTGAGTTCTGGAGTCCTGAGGTCATGTTGCAGTTGTACAAGACTCTGGCGCGGCCTTATCTGGAGTATTGTGTACAGTTTTGGTCGCCATACTATAGGAAGGATGTGGAGGCACTGGAACGGGTGCAGAGGAGGTTTACCAGGATGTTGCCTAGCATGGTAGGAAGATCGTATGAGGAAAGGCTGAGGCACTTGGGGCTGTTCTCATTGGAGAAAAGAAGGTTTAGGGGAAATTTGATAGAGGTGTACAAGATGATTAGGGGTTTAGATAGGGTTGACAGTGAGAACCTTTTTCCGCGTATGGAGTCAGCTGTAACTAGGGGACACAGCTTTAAATTAAGGGGAGGTTGGTATAGGACAGATGTTAGGGGTAGATTCTTTACTCAGCGTGTTGTGAGTTCCTGGAATGCCCTGCCAGTATCAGTGGTGGACTCTCCCTCTTTATGGTCATTCAAGTGGGCATTGGATAAGCATATGGAGGTTATTGGGCTAGTGTAGGTTAGGTAGGCTTCGGTCGGCGCAACATCGAGGGCCTGTATTTTTCTATGTATATTCTATGTTCTCTGTTCTACTTGGTTCTTAACTATTTACAGTCTATATTAATGATCAGGAGGATGGAACAGATATAGAGATGCTGAGTTTGGTGATGTCGTTGTGGTAAGCAAGAGATTAAATTATCAAGAGAGGGTGGAGAGTCTGCAAATAGATTCAGAGAGGTAAAGGCAATAGATAATAGTTTGGCAGGTGGATTTTAACATGATATAATCTGTCATTTAATTTTCCAGAAATAACGGAAAGCAATATGTTACTGAAATGGAGAGGGATTTTAGGACTTATTGATACTGTGTCCTTGGGGGAGTTGGGGGGTGGGGCGCACTCAGACCCGTTCAGACATGGGAGGTTTTGCTCCATCCCTGCTCCCAGACACTCCAAGTGATCCAATTGCTCTCCGTACACATGGAATACTTTAATGTGGTTGATTAGTGGTGGGGATGGTGTTTTGAAATGTGCATCAAGAGGACGGCTTTTATCCAAGATATATTCATTTCTTTCTACGTGGAGACCCAATGACGATGGGACTGGCTGACTGCTTCTGAATGAAGAGACCATGACTGCTGCCAGGACAGTGGGTATTCGCCAACATGATGTACTGTGCATGGGTACACTGTAACATTAATAGAGAGAGAGAGAGCTCCTTCAGTTCCTCTACCTCTCCCCATTGACATGGATATTCTGCAGATGCCATGCACACCATTGGGAATACCACTATACTGGATACACCCGGCAGCTCCCTGCTGAGGGAGAAACAATGTATTTACCTCATCCACCACATATACCCTCCATCACCGAATGGTGACATCAATGTTGAGATACTGGGAAATGATGGATATGTCACCTAGTTCTGCCTAGAAAGTTCTGGATTATCGAAGCTGAATGAAACAGTGACCCTAATAGTCACTGGCAGCACCATCCTCCCCCTGGTGTGATGCTGCAGGTCGTGTTGAAGGAGGTGACACCGCTCTGTGACCAGTTCCTTGTTCAGTCAGGGTCCCCTCACACTCTGCTACTGGGTTAAGTGTAGCTTGGGAAGCTGTTCATGGAATACTTGGGGTGGATACAGCAGATCCTTTTCCCCACACACACTCACTCCGTGGTTTCAGAGTTTCCCTTCTCTGCAGCCTCTACTCCATTTGTTGTTCATGTTGCAGGCTCAGATGCTGTAACTACAGTCCCCATGCTCCATCCAGAGTTGGGTCACCAAATCCTCAGGTCTCCCTGAATGTCTGAGGCAGCTCACAGCAGAAACCTCCAGCAAACCATCTCCAGCCCCTCTACTAACTTTTCAATTACAGGAGTCAGTCAGAAACCCCTCTGCTACAAGTGTTGTGGACCAGACCAGATCCCCGCAAAATATTTTAAGAAGGCCGCATAGACCCAAACCTATTCTTATTTTAAACATAGATGTGAAGTGTGCGTTCCAGATATGTTGTGAATGGTCAAATCACTCGACGTTAAGCAAAATATAATCTATTCAAATGTTTTGTTTAAAATCCAATCGAAGTAAAGAACATTTTGGTATAGCTTATATGTTGGAACACTTACACAAACAATAGATACTGTACCTTCTTGGTATACACTGCTTGGCACAAAGATATCTTCAAATACCGATTCTTACATGCAATTTTCTGATCCAGGAGGAAACAACATGAACAGAGATCTCAGAGAGAAAAGCAGCTGTGGATCATGTATTGATACTTACAACCCTTCGAGGATCCCCAACAGCTTCTGAATGCTGCTGATAAAAGCAAAACGAGAAAACCTGGTCTGGGAGAGCTGGCAACTGCCCTTAGATTGTTACCACCATTTAATAAAACCTAAAGGCCTCCTCAGTTATTTACTTAAACTGTGTTCAGACAGCAGTTCTGCACCTCTGCCTTTATAACCTCCCTTCAAAAACAACATAAGAGAACATAACCTCTTTACAGTGATAGTAAACTCACAACTCACCTTTAATAAAATGATCCATCAATATATAAAAATATATTAATTTTAGGCCTGCTAATCGTCCTCTATTAGTAGACTGAAATGCATATACTTTACATTGACTCTGAGCATACAAATGTTCACAACTAGTTTCGATTTCAGTCATTTTACTCCTGCCACATAATGCCTTTGTCTTTCTTGATCCAAGTCTCCACAACATGTCAAATCTTAGGTTTCTCGACCTATCAACGGTATAATTTCAAATTGAATAGCAGCAATAATAAGCTCAATTGAATCAGACTGGTATTCGACGCCCTAAACTTCTTCAATAACTTTAAGGGGTCGTGATCATTGATAAAGATTTGTCTCAGGTATGTTATTGGCAATTGAAATGCTGAAATGTTGTAACGCCAAAACCAGGCTCAAGGCCTCCTTCCCCATTGGAGAATAAATCTGTTGATGTTTCCACTGGACACTCTGACCACACGTTACATAATGGAGCACTTCTCATCTCTCCAATAGTCCTTCTGAATGACATAGCTCCTCATGTCTCAGCATAAAAGAATTACATGCTTCTGTGCCTCTTAATGCTGTAACCCCTTTACCTGCTACTCCTGGCCTATGCCAATAAACCTTACTCTCACAGGGATATGTTTTAAGAAGATCTCGCACATTCTTCTCAATCTCTCACAGAAACCAGCCTTTGATTTCTGAACCGAATCATTATCATCAGCCATTTCAGCTTCGAATCTTGCCATTTTAACTCTCTGCTATTCCACACGAGTTCTCACGACTGCAGGAAGTGAATTGTTGAACTTCTCCAAAACAAGAATCTCTCTAACAGTGCTATAGCTTTGTTCTGTTTTTAATGCCGTTCCCCACTTTTCAAAATTACTTTGTTAGATTCTTTCAAACTCAATGTGCGTTTAACCAGGGACACTATTTTAGATTCCTGAAACACTGTCGGCTTCTGGTACAAGCTCATATGCACTTCAGATGGCTTTCTTCACCTCCTCCGATAGGGATGCAAATACCTATCAGCTTTGTTTGGATCAACTAAATCCACATGGTCACTAGGCACTGCATTTGTTTCGCCACTTTCTCAAATGAGATTAAAAAGGCTCCTCCATTATTCTCATCAAATTTAGATAATGCCTGGGTTTATTTAAACAGATTTCCATCAGGCCTTTGGCTACTATGGGGTTGCTCATCCTCACTATCCTCCTCATCCAGTCTACCATCTACCTTCATCTCGACCTTATATGTCAACTTTCCTCTCTAATTAATTACTTTTGAAGTTGAAACTCTCTGCTTTTCTTCTCTCTTTTTCTTTCTTTCTTCTTCATTTCCTTTTCTTTTATTTCTACTTTTCATCATAATTCAAACAGTTTCAATTCCTTCTCATGTTCAAGGCACCTCATTTGAAATTGAATTCTAGCCATTTCCGAAAACTCTGATGGCGTTTCTACCAAATGTAATTGCCAAGCTCTAGCTGTAATTATCTCTCATTTTTACACAGACAAACACAACCCCAACACCAGCTTGTCTGCCAATTCCTACAGCTTTGCCTTCATTACCTTTTGTAAAACCCCCAACTTCATTTCTTCTACACCCAGAGAACTCTTAGTGATTGAAAGAATCTTTATACACAAAACACTGTTTAAACCAACCGAATTCAACATCCGGAATGAAAGACACGAACAACTACCATACGTGAACTTTGAACGCAATACTCTCTCGGTGCATATTTTCCAGTGTCTGCATGAGCTTATTCTGGATGCTCTGGTTTCCTCCCACAATCCAAAGATGTGCATGTCAGGTGATTTGGTCATGGTTAGTTGTTCAAAGTTTTCAGGGATGTGTGGGTTAGGTGCCTTAGTCGGGGTAAATTTTTAATAATAGGGTAGATGAATGGGTCTGGGTAGGTTACTTCTCGGAGGGTCTGTGTGGATTTGTTGAGTCGCGTGGCTTGTTTGCACACTGTAGGGATTGTAATTCTAAATCAGTTTGGTATTATCGATTTAGAACCAGACAAGAGACCCCAATTTGCTACCGACCAACCAGACTGACTCAAACTATTTAAAGAAGGTAGCTTGGATGCCAATCTTTCCTTATTTTAAAGGTAGATGTGAAGTTTGAGTTCCAGATGTGATGCTACTAGTCAAACCACTCACCATTAAGCAAAACACAACATACTTAAAGACTCTAATGAAAATCCATGCAAAATGAAGGGGAATTTAGAATTATTTAACTATTGGAAACCATAGCCGAATAATGGATACAGTACCTTCTACAAATGAACTGTTCCAATATAGCAACATCCCATAAACACATCTCTTGGAAACATGGAACATTCAGACATACATTCTTGCATACAGTTCTCCAATTCAGGAGGAAACAGCATCATGTCAGGTTTCAGAGAGAATAGCAGCTGGGGATAAGTTACTAGGCCGTTGTTACTGCTATTTATTATCAACCCTAAAAGTGTCATAAGTCATTTACTTGAACCGTTTTCATTCGGCAGTTTGGCCTTTAAGATCTCTTATTTAAAGAAAGGAGAAAATAATCTTTTTTAAAAAGTGACAACATTGTCACACACTTTAGATCCCTGGCCCTTTACTTGAGGGACTTCCTCGATCGGAAGATCACCTGAGAGGGACAAATACAGGTACAGACCAAGTTACAAGGATGTGTCTCAATAACGTCTGAAACACCCCTGACCGTGGACCATCACATGGGACATACCAGGACGTGAAAAACAGCTTGACACACACCATTTCCCTGTTTCTGAGCTTCACAATGTTAGCACTCGATACACTAGAGAGCCATAAACAAAGGCCAGGGAAAGAAACAGAGGGACAGAAGGATTCACATTAAAGACAGAAAGAGACAGTTAATTAACTGAAAAGATGTTGTGGAAATATGGGGAAAAAGACTGGAGTAGGACTAACTGGAGAAGTGAGGATCTTCGAGAGTAAACTTTAAAGAATGAGAACATTGAATAAAGGCATTGTCAGATCAGCTGGAATGGTTTGTTACATCAAGTTCTGAATCTGCTTCATAGAACACCACAAACAACATAAACTGGGACAAGATGACAGCCCAGCATGGAGAGCTGTGCAGACCATGCTAGTGTGTTGCTCAGTAAACTGCACTATCTGCCCAGCATGCAGAGTATTGCAAACTTTACTATCATATGGTAACTATACTCGCATCAAATTACTGCAATATCTACAATGAGAAAGTTTGCTGTGTGTGTGTTCATCAGAGGCTGAGAGAGAGTGTGTGTGTGCGGGATTGGCGTGGTTGAATGCGAAACTCATTGTTTGAGAAGGAACGCACATGGAGGAAACTATTTTAAATAAGAACAACTAGCAGGCACTTTATTAATCAACAGAGAGAGAACGAGAGAAGTTTCATGGACAGATGAGATAAAGTGTTTGAGAATGTTAAAATAAAGTCATTGTCAGACACAATAGCAATATACATCCGCGTGCACAAGAATGACAGATGGATGGGAGTTTGGTGTGAATTCGAATCAGATTTGCTTCGGCAGGTTTGAAGCCGGGAGCGTCAGCAGCAGATTATTGGATGTGTTAAGACTGTACTTCATAGCTCAAGGTTCAAACAGCAGCTGGACTAAACCAGTGAGATATATTCTGGGGTGGTGAGCATTTCAAGTTAGAAATTGTCAGGGTATGGTTTCATGAATCAGCTCATGGTCAAATGGATCTCCCACAGTTGTGACATGTCTGCTTCAACTGCAGATATTGGCCAGGGATGGGATGGAAACAGTGGCAGGAAGTGGAGTTTGTAACCAGAACAGTAGACGGTGACCTCCCTGCTCTTAATATTTAAATAACAAAAGCAATGATACAGTAAATTGTAGGTCTGCACTGGAACTGAGTAGGTCAACATAGAGAGTAACACTGCCAGCTCAGAGAGGGAGACAGTCATTGAACACATGCATTGATGTAGTTAGTAGTGGTCTGTAGAGTAAATATCTGGAATGAGAGTTTCAACAGTGAAATAATAGTGGCAAGAAGTGTAAACGATATAAAAGAACAGTAATACAGTCATAATCGGTTTTGAGAACAAAAAAATCTGGACGTTGACACTTACAAGGAACACCAATGATAGCCAGGAAAGGATAATAAAAATATTGAATAATGAGAAGAGCATAATAGATCCGCCATGATAATGACAACCAATAAAATGCAGAAAGACGCCAAACATAAATGTATCAACTCCAGTCTATTGTTGGAACATGCCAGTCTAATGTTTCCAGATTCTGACACATTTTTGGAACATTCCAGTCTAATGTTCTCAGATACTGATCTCTCCTCCCCCTCTCTCTGGGTCTGCTGTTCCCTGTCAGTGCTGTCGGTGATGCTCCTGCTCATGTTATGGGATACCACATTGAACGGCGCCCATATATCATTAAAAGATGGAAACCCTCCACTGGGATAATGAGAATCCATGGATATTGGCATTAAGCACAGTCACTGAACAAACACTGGGAAAATTAGCAAAGACTACGACAACGGATGAATGGGCATTGCAAAACAATCAACAGACAGGAGGGTTCCCTCCCAATTGGGGAACACTTCAGTGGTCCCGGACATTCAACCTCGGACTTTCTGGTGACCATCCTTCAAGGCAGATTTCAGGACAGGCAGCAGCGAAAAGTGGCCGAGCAGAAGCTGATTACAAATTTCGGTTCCCATAGGGAGGGCCTCAACTGGGGCCTTGAGTGCATGTCACATTGCAGATGATCACCATTGCACTATACACACATACACACACACACACACACACACACATATATACACACACATACACACACACACATACATACGGACACATATGTACACAGACACGTACACTGACACACACACACCCTTACAGACACACACACTCTCACAGGCATCCGCTCAGAGACTTAGACCACTTTACACTCATGCATACACATATACACTCTCTCTCACTGATACTAAAGCCCCCCACCCCAGACACACACACACACACACACTACCACACTTACACATGCACCCCTCACAGACTTAAGACACTCTACATCACTACACACACATATACACTCCATCTCACACCCACAACCCCCAGCTAAGAGAAACACACACATACAAACAGACAAAGACCCACATGCACACATATATTTTGTGGGGCGAATTTGTACTTGCAGAGTTACATTGTACTTTGCTCAAAAACTGCATGCATTCATGTAGAACTCTGAGCTCAAAAACTGCATGAATTCATGTAAAACTCTGTTATCTCACTTTTCAGATTAGAATCAATCTAAACATTATGGTATAGACAGAGAACACAGGGGCTAACACCTTCAAAATATTGTCTAACTAACACTCGTTGTTACTGCTAACCTGAGAATGCAACTTTAAAAGAAAAAGGTTTTTTAATTTACACATGAAAGAAATGAAACTATCATGATATTCGAACAGATGAAAGACTCAACAAACAATCAAGGTATTTTTCAATGGATACTTTCAGTTACATCACACTGTAAATTTTTGCGATAAATTCTGTGCCTTAGAAGTGTGTCCTCCACTATCACCTGATGAAGGAGTGGCGCTCTGAAAGCTAGTGTGCTTCCAATTAAACCTGTTGGACGAAAACCTGGTGTTGTGCGATTTTTAACTTTGTACACCCCAGGCCAACACCGGCATCTCCAAATCATGACTAAACAAACAGGCTCAGTTAACCAGTTCCACACATCATTTTTCATATCACTATAAAAGAGAACATTTACCGGGTTTGGATGGAATGGATGAGGGTTGCTGAGGGATGGACCAAAAATCTTTAAATCCGTTGAATCTTTTTTAAAAACTTGTATATGAGAGGATTAAAAGGCACTGCAGTGTTCTATATGTGTTCCACTCTGTTTATGAAAGGAGGCAATTATAAAATAACGGATTGGCTGCATACAAAATAGTCAGGTGGGCAAGTTTCTAGATACCTTAACCCAAAGTATAATACTGGTTGACCAGTGTGAGGTTCCTCCTGGTTTTAAGTGCCCTGTTATCAAATCCTTTCATAACCTTGCGACAGAGCATTGAGATTGCTGCTGAGCAACAGGTCGAAGCAATTCTGTCCCTATGGGCCTCTTACAAAGGGATACGAGAAGGTCATTCAGCCCATATTAGTCTGTTTCTACTTGAAAAGGTGGAAATATAAAATATTGGCACATTTTGCCAACAGAATCATTCAAAACGAAGAGATATGTCGCTGCTGCTGTATGAGGTGTTACTGAGAGAGCACCTGGAGTACATTGTATTGTTTGTGTTTCTGTAACTGAGAAGGGATGGACCTTCATCAGATACAGATTAACGGCTGCTCGTAATCCACGGGTTGCTGTGGCATTTAATATCTTGGGTCTGTTACACAAGGACAGGAGGTGGCTATTCAGCCTTTCCAGTCTATTACAGAGTGACAGGAGGAGCCCATTCAGCCTCTCGAGCCTGTTTCAGAGGGGCAGGAAGTGTTTCTGTTACACATAAATATTAGTTTTAAATTAGTTTTGGAATAGGAAAGACCTGATGTCAACATTAAAGTTCTAACTTTGAACAAGGCCAATTTTGAAAGTGTTAGGCGAGCCCTGTGAAAGGCTGATTGGAATACCCTATTCACAGGTAAATGGATGGTTGGAAAATGCAAGGCCATCAAAACTTGGTTTCGTAGATTCCAGAGCCAACGTGTTCCTATTAGTGAGAGGGGTAAGGCTGGTGGGTGCAGGGAGTGCTGGATGGCTAGATATATTGATGCTCTGGTCAAGGTAAGGAAGGAGGCATATGTCAGGTAAACAGAGCTGAGATTAAGTGAATCCCGAGAGGTGTATAAGGGCAGCAAGTGTACAGTCAATGGCGAAATCAGGCCAGAAAAATGTGGACAAGGGATGGCTTTAGAAATACGGTTAACGAGGTGTTGAAGAAATTATACAAATCCTTTAATGGCAAAAGATTAACTTTGAGAGAACAGGGCCCGTTAAATATAAGTAAGACTATCTATGTGTAGAATCACACGAAACAAAAATTTCTCCTCAGTATTTAATGACGAGGAGGTTACAAGAGCGAGAGAATGAATAAATATACAGTGATACATTGAAAGGTGTCTATATTACAAGGAGGTGTTTGACATTTTAAAACACATAATGGTGAACAAATCCTTGGGACCTGATCAGTTATATCCCAAATGTTTGTGGGAAGCCAGAAAGGAGATTGTTCAGCATTTTGATGATGTATTTGTATCACTGATTTCCACAGGTGAAGTGTCAAAAGACTGGAGGGCAGCTAACATAGTGTGGTTATTTAAGAAAGTAAGGGAAAAAAACAGGTAACTATAGATCAGTGAGCCTGACGTCAATGGTGACTAAATTGTTGGAGGGGAATTTTGTGGGAAAGGATGTGTATACATTTGAAAAGACGAGGACTGAAGAGGGCTTTGTACATTGGAGATCAGGTCTCACTGACTCGGTGTAATCTTTTGACGAAGTGATGAAGATGATTGATGAAGGCAGGACAGTGGATGTTGTCTTTATGGAATTCAGTAAGAAAACCTAAATGTTCTACATGGTAGACAGGTTAGCAAGGTTAGACTGCCTGGGATCCAGGGGGAGCTCGTCATTTAGATCCAAAATGTTCTTGAATATTGGAGACAGGCCGTGAGAGTGGACATTTGTTCATTAAACTTGGAGACCTGTGACCAGTGGCGTGCCGCAAAGATCAATAGTGGTCAACTGCCTTTTGTCACTGATACAAATCATTTACATTTGAGTATATGAAGTATGGTCAGTAAAGTTGTAGAGAATTACAAATTTCGTCGACGGTGAAGAATGATCTCTCAGACAATAATGGGACTTTGTTTCGGTGAAACGAGAAGTGGCAGATAGAGTATATTTTAGTTTCATGTGAGGTGTTGCATTTTGGCAAGACAAATCAAGGCAAGACATGATAGAACTCCATAGAAAGTATTGAATCCCTACAGTTAGGAAACAGGCTTTTCGGTCCATGGAGGCCACACCGAACCTCTAAACAGTATCACACTGGACAAACCCCTACCCTATCCCTCTGAGTCTGCATTTCCCATGGCTAATCCACCTCCCCTCCACAACCCTGGGTACGGTGCGCAATTTAGCATGGCCAATCTACCCTTACCTGTATATCCTTATGCTGTCGGAGTAAAACATAGCACCCGGAGTAAACTCACGCAGACACGGGGAGAATGTACAAACTCCACACAGCGAGTCACTCAAGGATGGAATTAAACACAGGTCGCTGCCCGGTGAGGCAGCAAAGTTAGACGAGTGGTGCAGGTTCTCCGTTCCTTGACAGTGCTGTCACAGGTAGACAGCGCAGTATGAAGGCATTTGGTGATCTTCCCTTTATTGGTGCGTGCTTTGAATCGAAGCATTTGCATGACATGTTAAATCTGTCCAGGACATTGATTTGGCCACTTTTGTAATATTACCTTTAATTCTGGTCTGCCTGCTGTCGGAAAGATGTTGTCAAACATGAAAGGGTGCAGAAGAGATTTAAAAGAATGTTGCAGGTGTTGGAGGGTCAGAGTTACAGGGAGAGTTTGAATAGGCTGGGGCTATTTTCAAGTGTTGAGGCTGAGAGGGGAACCTTAAAGGGGTTTACAAAATCATGAGAAGCGTAGATAAGGTAAACAGTCTATGTCTTTTCCCAGGATAGACGAGTCCAAAATTAGAAGACAAAGGTTTAAGGTGAGAGGAGAATGATTTAAAAAGGGAAATGAGGGGCAACATTTTCACACAGAGACCGCTGTGTGTATGGATTGAACAGACGAAAGAGGTGGTGGAGGCAGGGACAGTTACACCATTTAAAAGGCATTTGGATGGATACATGCATGGGAAGGTTTTAGAGGGAGATGGGCCAAGTGCTGGCAAGGGGGACGAGATTAATTTAGGATGTTTGGCGATTTGGATGATCAGACAGAACGATCTTTTTCCGTGCTGTACATCTCTGAGAGTCTATTGACTCTTCAGTGTATAACACGGGAACAGGAGGAGGCGATTCACCATCTGATTTGTGCCAGTCGGCTTGTTTGCTCAATTACTGAGAGTCAAATACAAAAATACATCATTCAGAATTTGATGGTGTTTTACAGAAACAGGAGAAAGGCCTTTAGTCAAGAGAAGCTGTAAAGAATGTGAAGAGGCCATTCAGTCCCTCACCTCCATTCCACAGGAGCAGCAGGTGAGCACAGAGCTATTGGAGCCTGTTACTCAGGAGCAGGAGGAGGACATCTATTTTCACAAAACTTGGGATCAGGAGGGAATCATCCAACTGCTTGAAACTGGGACACAGGAGCAGGAGACTCAACTGTTCGAGACTGGGACACAGGAGCAGGAGGCAGTCACTTAACTGCTCAAAACTGGGGCACAGGGAAATCTGGAGGCTACTGAGGCCCGAGGATCCTGTTACGCAGGAACAGGAGGAGGTGACTCACTTCCCACCAGTATGGGACACTGGGAGAAAAGGGGAGTTTGCTTGGAACAAACAGAAATATATGAATATGTTGCATCAGTGGTCCATTCAATCCTGCCCCACCATTCACTATGACCACGGCTGATCTGATGGTGATTCCCTCATTCCATTTTACGGAGACTGTCCTCTCTGCAGCCTCTGCTCCATTTGTTGGTCATGTTGTAGACCCAGATGCTGTAACAACAGTCACCATGACTCATCCAGAGGGATGGGTCTTACCGGATGAGTCAGGATTTGAAGGGTCCAATCAAAAGAATTAAAACACAAAATCAAGACATAGCCAGATGTTTAGTTCTCTCACAGTCGCAATCTAACTCACATAACTCACATATTCAGGATGGAGCACTGTGTAGATCCGGCTAGTGTACTGCTGAATGCAACCCAGCTATATCCAGAGTGGAACTACATGCAGCCAATGCTGGATCTATAATCCTGGGCTAGATGTCCAGTATGGGAAGCTGTGCAGTCCGCACTGGTTCATTCATAGATAAACAAGGCTGTTGCATTGTTCGGTAACACTGTGTTAGATCGCAGTCCAGTGTGGGGAAACTTGCAGCCAATTTTGGAACAGATAGGATGTGCAGCTCCCATCCATTTACAGCTCCATATCTCCACTGTGCCTTGACAAGGGATGCTGCGAATGTGAAAGTCACTGCGAGGAAGAGATGTAAATGGAAACAATTTAAATACCATTAGTTCTGATTAAGGCGCATATCACTCTAGTATTTGAAGATGAAATAACTGAGATAATATCCAATGCTTTTTGACAATGCTACATAAATGTTGTCATTTTATCTAAGAATAACAGACTAATAAGGGTTCACTTTGTCTGAGAGGGCTCAATGTCTAGCCGTATTGATGCCGAGTCCTCAGCGGGCCAGGCACTAACATAGGATGATAAAAGAGCTTACTTGATTGCTTTTAATCAGGGAGATTTACCCCCCACAATCTGTGGGGCAGTTGCAATTTTGTTAGCTTGATAAAGAATCGCTTATGGTACCAAATAAAAGAGCTAAACTCGCCATTATGTTTCCGAAATATCTGTGTGGGAAACATCAAAGAAAGCATTCGCACGGGGTCGAGGAAATGAGGAAGAACATTCATTTTAATAAGAGCGATCTGAACGAGCCAGGATATTGGAAGTGCCTCCCATCTTTGCAGGTCTTGTTTAATTTTGTCAAACAAATGGACACAGTTCACGTTAAATAAATGATCAAAGACAGATGTAATGAATATACTGAAATAGGGAAATGGAGCAGTGGTCAGCACAGTGGTACAATGGTCAGTACTGCTGCTTCACAGAGCCAGAGACCTGGGTTCAATTCCTGTGTCAGGTGACTGCCTGTGTGGAGTTTATACATTCTCCCTGTGTCTGCGTGGGTTTCCTCCCACAGGGCAAAAATGTGCAGGTTAGGTAAATTGCCAGCTGTGTTAGGTGAAGGGGTCAATGTCAGGGGGTGGGTTGGTTTGGGCTTTTTGGGCCGAAGGGCCTGTTTCTACACTGTAAGTAAACTAATCTAAGTACTCAATTAACCAACTAGTCTAAAGAATAAAGGGATACATTCGCTAATGTCTCAAATCTATTATATTGCCCTTAATCTTAATCAATAAGTATACTGCTCCATGGTCAGAAGTGGTAATATTCCCAATTGTGCAGGATGCCACCGAATCTATGATTATTGCAGGAATGGGGAAGATATCAACCCTCATGTGGAATTTATGCCGGTTAAAGAAGAAAGTAAAATCCCTACTTGTGATGTGGATCTGCCACCAGACATCCACCAGCTCTCGTTCTGCACACATATCCACTAATTGCTTACATTATGACGAGGGTATTGGGGCACCTACGGACATTCTGTCCACCGTGGGGTCCATAAGACTTTTGAAAACTTCTACAATAATGTGAAACGATGCAAGATAACTGAATTTGGAAAATGCATCTACCAGGAATTTAAGAGGGTACATTGGGAGTGGGGTTGGGGGGGGGGGCAATAAACATTCAAAATACTATATTCTTTTCTATACTTCAAGCCTTTGGGTATTATGAACCTCGCGTGAGTGTCAAATACAATCTAGTAGGTTAAATGGAAGATTCTTTTTATCCATTATGGCTTCTCCCCTATTCGTAATATTAAAAGACGAGAAATAAACCTGATCATGCCCGACCTGCTGGAATATCAAATGTTCCTTGTCATCAAGGTGCATCTCCTGCAATAGGACAACATCCACCCTCTCTTTTTTAGACTAGAAAGAAAATGTTTCCTCTTTTCTGGCCAATGGCTCACCTTAATGCTCCAGGTAGACCATTTAAGCACATCATTACCCAGAACACACTATAGCAACATTTGAACTGGAGAGAGGAAGAACTTGAATTACTGATCATTAATAAACAAAGTCTCATAGAGCTTAAAAACTACACAAACTAAAAATACTACAACTTCCAAGTCTCAGAACTTTCAAAAACTAAGCATTTTAAGTAAATGGCTGGGATGGAGAGGGTTAGGGAACCCCTTTGCCCGTACTGTGATGCAGAGCCCAACAAAGCAGACCTTCCAGATCACCACCATCTTGGGTTTCCCCTTAACATTTTATCGATATTATCATTTCATTTTGCATTATATTCCTGGATGTGCTGGAGCAGTGTAATTTTTTAACCACTGTCAGCATTTCCCAACACTGGACATTCCTGCCATTCCCCGATATTCCTTGATTCCGTTATTCTTTTTGAACCTTCTGTCTGTGCCTCAAACATATTCAATATCTCTGCCTCCAATGCTCTGCAGGGAAGAGAGTTCCAAATACTCTCACTGTTGAGAAAACTAAAATTTACTTCATCTGTGGATGAGATTATTTTTGTCTCCTTACCTGAGAAAGGATATAATTAAATTGGAAGCAGTTAGATGTTTCACTTCATGTATTCCAGGAATGAATGTCTCATATTATGAAAGCTTTAACAGGTTACTCTTGGAATGAGAGGTGATCTTATTGAAACATACAAAACCAAGAGGACAGTGATCAGATAGATACCCACTGGGTATTTGTATCGTCCAAACGTCTTGTTGTTTTTATAGAATCTCTACAGTGTGGAGGCAGGACATTCCGTCCATCAAGAGCACATTGACCCTTCGGAACAGTATCCCCTCCAGACCTGCCCCTCTAATCTATCCATGTAACCCTGCATTTCCCATCACTAACCTCTCTAACCTACACATCCCTGGGCACTATGGGCAATTTAGCATGGCCAATCCGCTCTAAGCTGCATATCTATGGACAATGGGAGGAAATCCACACAGACATGGGGAGAATGTTCAAAATCAACATAGAGGGTTGCCCGAGGTTGGAACTGAACGCAGCTACTTGTTAACGGGAGGTATCAGTGCTAACCACAGATCCACCATGCGCATTCGTTAAGTCCATTAGTTACTTGTGGCTAACTAAAGAAATCTGCCTGACTTGTTCCTGTCACTGAACCTGACTCAATCTGAGAACTTTATCATCGGCCATATCACCAACCTGGTTACATTTAAAATTTGGTGTCAGCAGTGGAGGAATGGGACGAGAAAAGGAAACAGTGACACCATCCAACCTTCGTCAGAGCAGGAATTAGGATAAATCCACAAAGTGGGATTTCAGTCAAGTGGGAATTCTCTTTCCCAGAAATTTGGAGTGGCTTGACCTTTATATTACATCGAAGCTGGCTTTGTCTGATTTTCCATGGACAGGTGAATCAGGGATAATGGTGCATGGAAAGAAACGTGCAGCTGGGATCACAATGAGATGAGCCATGATCTTATTTACTGGTAAAGTAGTGTGAAAGGGCTGAATGGCCCAATTGTGTCGCTCAGCCCTATGTTCTGATGTTCCATTCAGCCCTCGAACATGCTAAACCGGGGCAGATGGAGGCCACTCCGATGGTTAGGTGTAGTTTTTGAAATGTACTTGGAAAATCCAGACTGGATCAGGAAATGACCACCACCCCCACCCCCCAGTCCCTTTTTCGAGGTTTCCCCTCTCTGTAACGTCTGCTCCAGATGTGGGTCATGTTGCAGACCCAGATACACTGGGAATATAGCCACATACACCACCCAGGGTTAAAACAACAAATCCTCTGATCTCCCTGAATGCAACATTGTACAACACGATTTCTAGCAAAATAACCCGTTACTTTCCAAAAGCATAACATGTGAAATTAATAAATAGGAACAGGAGTAGATCAATTGGCCCCTCAAGCTAACCCTGTCATTTAATAAGAACATGGCTGATCTCCTCCAGGGCTCAACTCCACTCTCTTCCCGACCCCTTGTATCCCTCCACACCTCTCTGAGTTAGGGAGATCCAGACATTCACTACCTTCGGAGAGAAGAAATTACTCTGCATCTCAGATTGAAATCGATGTTCCATATTCGGTATCTATATCATCGAGTTCAACACTTTGCTCAAGAATGGAAACAACTTCTCAACATCTACCTTCTCCAACCCCTTCTGTGTCTTGTAGGTTTCAGCATTATCACTCCTCATTCATTTAAACCCCAATGAATAATCGCCTCACCATCTTAGAGATTCTCAATAACACAACCCTTTCTTACCAGAAAACCACCTAATGTACCATCCAAGTTATTTGTTGCATCATCATGCTGACTTTATCTTTCATACCCAGGAAGACTCCAATGCCTTTACTGGTCCTTTTCTGGAAGTCCTCTCCATTAAGTATCAGCCTGCCTTTTGATTCTCCATGTCATCCTCAAACTCGGATGTATGTTGCACTCAGCTCCCTCCTTCAGGCTGTCAGTATAGATTGTAAATAACTGATGCCATCAGACTGATATTTGTGGTCCTCCAGCAGATAAACCTTTACCATAAAGATCCATTAATCCTGACTCTTCGATTTCTGTGTTAAACAATCATCATCCCATGTTAATAAAGTATCCGACGTCCTGGAGCTTCTGTTTTGTGTAAGAACTTTTGTTTTGTAATACCTTGTGGAAAATCTCTGGAAAGCCTGGTGTCCACCAGATCCCCTTTATCAAGTCCACTTGTTACATTTTCGGGCATCTCCAGAAATACTTTGCATGGTTTTACAGGGCAAAATATCATGTCCCTTTCACAAAACCACCCTGACTCTGCGTGAAGCTTTTCTAAATGTCCATGCTGGGCAGGTATTCCAAACTATACTCGTCCCATCTGTTTTCATTAGGTCCATGGGCCTCTAAATGTTTCCCATTCATATGTTTGTCCAAATGAGTTTTAAATGTTGTAGCTGTCCTTGCATCTCCCACTCTTCCTCTGGAAGCTCATTCCATACTCGCACCGCCCTCTGTGTAAAAAAGCTGCCCTTTAGTCCCTTTTAAATCTACCCTCTTTCACTTTAAACCTTATGTTTGGACTCCCTTATCATTTGGAAAATACCTTGGCGATTCACCCTATCCATACCTCTCATGATTTTATAAGTTTCTATAATGTCATTCCTCAACATCCTACACTCCATCTGATATAATCTTCAAGAACAAGCGTTTAAAGATGAGCACTGCAAAATTAATCAATATTAAAAATGACAGGTAACCAACAATCGGCACAAATGTCAAACTGTGACTTGTTTTTCTCCATATTACAATACTAAGGCAGCATGAAACGCTTACTAGTGCCAATAAGAAGTCAAGCACCTGAATTCCTTTATCTAAAGGTGGTAATGATCACGACAGTGAAAACATATCTGTGGCCAGATGTATATACCACATAGTCAACATTCGCCCTCCTGGCCTCCGTATGACTTTGTGTGGTTGTGTCTTTTTTATCTTGCATTCAATAGAGAGAACCCCTTTCCTCCATTCACACCTTAAATTCGACCCGTTATTCAGAATCTTTCCGTTCACCACTGCGAAAAGCCCGTTTTTCTTTTGCCACACCCACTTTTCCCTGCCACCCATCCTCTACATCTGGCAAGGGACTAAAAGACCATTTTGCAATTGTATTCAGTTTTGAAGAATTGTCACACTGGACTGGAAACACTAACTCTGTTTCTCTTTCTCTGCAGATGTTGACAGACCTGCTGAGTTTCTCCAGAAATGAATAGGCGCAGAACAATTTTTCAATTAAATAAAGAATGATGGATACTGGAAATAAAAATAAAAAGCCTTTATAGAAGGTTCACTGGATCTGCAAGTTCAACTCTGCATTCACTCCAGAAAATTCTTGAACATCTTTCGCAATTTCTTCAGCAATTTCTGTTTTTGAACAATTTCCAACGACATATTGTCAAAGATGCCCAAACATCCTGTCCAACATGGAGCGTTGTACACTGGGAACTGAACAGTAACGCATGGTGACAAGTTCCTTAACTCTGAAACTGCATAAGGCTGGCATCACTGATACTGCAGTGCTCTGAATTATGGTCAGGGAGAAAAACAGAAGGAAACACATTCACTTCAAATACAGAAGATGGCATTACTGAAAGGAAACATTTCAGGTTAGTACCTTAAATGGATGTTGTTTATGTAACAAATTGGAGGTGTGATACCAAGGAAAGACTTCCAGCAGAATGAGAATATGAAAATGGAAGTATTTCCGCAACAGAAACCAGAGTAGGTCACTGAATATCGGGCTGATGGGTGAATGGGTCTCGGTGTGAACTGTAGATATTGCAGCTAAAACTTGATTATCATCTGATGCTGTAGATTTCAATGACAATCTGTAACCTTCAGGATAGTCCATCCATCTACCTTTACCATCAAGCCGATTCATGGGTCAGTGACGAGTGTGGGTGAACGTGGTCGGGTCGGAATCACATGCACCTAAACCTGTTGACAATCCATTAAAGCTACCGCACTTGACTGGTTACACGACGAACAGCAGGACTAACATCTGATACAGAGAAACAGAGATGATCCCAAGACTAACAAATCAGATATAAGCTCTGTCGTCCTGTCAAATCCATGCATAAAAGTCGATGGACCGTTAAACAATTTACTGGAGGAGAGGACTCCACAAATATCCCCATCCCAAATAATGGAACAACCCTGTGCATCAGTGTAAAATATGCAGTATCTGCGCCATCCTCAGCCAGAAGTGTTGTGTCGATAACCCACCTCACCCTCAATATGATACCCTCAGAAGCACAGATGCCCATCTTAACCAATTCAATTCACTGCACGTGACATGAAGCAACAGCTGGACACTGTAGATATGACAAAGGCATTTGGCCCTGACACCATTCCTGCAATCGGACTGAGGACTTTTGCTACACAACAAGCCGTGTTCCTGAGGAAGCTGTTTCATTCGAGCTCCAACTCTGACAACTCCCTGGCAATGTGGGTAATTACTCAACTATGTCCCATCCCCCAAGAAGGGAATAATTACAATCAGACCAATTACCACGCCCTCAGTCCCATCACGATAGTCAAATTGGTTGGGGTTATTTTTGGTAGGGCTGTCAAACAGCACAGAAATAATCGATTCAATGTGGTTTCCGATAGGCCCCCATGTGGAAATTGTGCTGTTGTGGAATTGTCATTGGATTGCTAATCCAGACCAGGATAATTCTCTGACAACTGGTGCAAGTTAAAAACAATTAATAAAATATCGAGATCTATTATCTGGTGTCAGTAATAGTGATCTTGTGTTCAATGTCGATTATAGATGTCGATCTCCTTACCTAGTGTACTTTCAGGAAGTGAATCTCGCGTGCTTTCCTGGTCTGGCCTAAAAGTGACTCCAGACACACAGACATGTGATAAACTCTTCAATGGTCTCTGAAACGGCCAAGCAAAGCACTCAATTGTATCAAACTGCTCCGAGAGCTTAAAGGATAAACCGGAGAGAACAGCCGCCACCAGTTTTCCCCATACAATATACATATCCCTTAATATGTTGAAACATTGTGAAACATAAAATGAGAACTGCTGTAGTCCATTCAGCCCATCAGTTTTGCTCCTCCATTCTATGCACAGGCAGTTCACCAATAACACGTGTTAATTAAATACAATTCGGCTGCAATGCAATTCATGAACCTTTTTCTATAAAGTGAACTGGCGTTATAAGAAAAGGGAATGGGAAACACAATCCTGTCGACCCTGCAGAGACCTCCTTCCTAACAGCTGAGAACTTGTGACAACATTTACAGAGCTTTCCCACACACTGCACAGAAGCATCGGGAAAGGAATACGTCATACAGCTCATTGAGCTTTCCCTATTCTATTTAATGGTCGAACATCTCCTCAACGCAGTTTTCCCCATACAATATACATATCCCTTAATATGTTGAAACATTGTGAAACATAAAATGAGAACTGCTGTAGTCCATTCAGCCCATCAGTTTTGCTCCTCCATTCTATGCACAGGCAGTTCACCAATAACACGTGTTAATTAAATACAATTCGGCTGCAATGCAATTCATGAACCTTTTTCTATAAAGTGAACTGGCGTTTACTGTGACGCGATTCCTTGGCTGGCACCAGCTGAACAGCAAACCCAGCCTCAGAAACCCTCTATCTACAAAAGGTACAATCAATGTGTTCAGCTAAAACAGGAATCCAATTGGCTCTTCAGGCATTGAAACTGAGCCAGAAACTTGGAATTGTAGTCTATATTTAGAAAGAACTTTATTTCAAACTGTGGGGAGAATCTTGGGCAAAACTGGAATTTGGTCGGTCAGCCCCCGCGCGCTTTCTGGTGAAGATTGTGGTGAAAGGTACAGTGCACCAGTGAGTGACTGTCGTGTGAAAGCGTTACATTTACAGCACTGTTCCATTACAACACGTAATGTAAAGATTTATTTAGACTGTCCTATTGTGTGTTAGACCAAATTTAACTTTTGGTTTTTACTGATATTTTTGGGAGTTCGCCACTTACCCTCTTTTTTACCATAGACCCCATTATTAATATTGCACGATTTTCTACAACACAGTGTTGTACAGGAACACAGTTATTGTGTTATTGGAGAACAACCTGGAATTATAGCTGATCTTCTATCTTCACAACATACTCCTGCTCTCTCTCTATCCCTTTAGTTTCCAGAAATCCTTATTTATATTCAGCCCCTTAATTTCCACAGCCTGATCTGGGAGAGAGTACCCCTGGTTCGCCACTCTCTGAGTGCAGGCATTTATTCTCATCTCAATGCAAAGTGGCCTGTCTGTACCTAATATTGTCGCCCCTTGTTTTAGACGTTCCAGCCAAGCGATTTACTGATCTGCTTCTAATCTGTTTCGCCCTGTCAGAGTGTTATATATTTCACTGTGATTTTCACTCATTTTCCTAAAGCCCATGGAATACAGGTCCAGTCACCCCAAACTCTGCTCCCACAAGAAGTCTGTCATCCGAGATCAGTCTGGTCATCCTTTGCGGCTCTCCCTCAATGTCAGGTTTGTCGTCTGTTAGGAAAAGAGACCAAAACTGCACACAATCCTGCACAATGTTCGAGATGGGGTCTCACCAAGGCCCTGTACAGCTGCAGTGTGATACATTTACTCCTGTACTCAAATCCCCTGAAATGAAGGTGAATACAGCATTTATCTTCCTTCCTGCTTTCTACTCCTGCAATATTGCTTTCAGTGACTGGTGTACAGGGAGATCCAGATTCCTTTCAAAGTTACAGTTCCCCACTTGCTGGGCCTATATACAATTGTCAGCGTGCCAATGCCATTCCCAGTATTGACTTCTGGCTTCAGAACTCACTGCCCTACATGGACTCTGAGGGCTAGGCAGAAATAAACAATTATGCAGCTTAAGTTAATTTATAGTGCAACATTTTTCAAATACTCATTTTTCAAATGGGAGGCTGCCAGTCCATTGTTCCCATCAAAGTACACAACATCTCATCCACCCCATTACTCTCCATGTGCCACGTATTTGCCCAGTCACTCAACTTGTCTCAATCACCTTGGAACATTTTTTACGTCCTCCTTATCCACTCACAAGCTGACATCGTTTAGTGCTGTCAGCAGACTTGGGAATATTGCATTTGTGCCCCTCACCCAAAGATATTGGGAATAGCTGGAGCCCAAGACATGATCCTTACAATATCCTCCAAGCCTTCCATATAAAAATAAAACATTGTTTTATTCCTACTCACTGTTTCCTGCCAGCTCTCCCATTCTAAATCTATGACCACATATTTGTCCGAGTCCCATAGGATTCGAATTTGCACAATAGCCTTGGGGCTTTATTAAAAATCTTTCTGAGATTCCACTCGCATGGCATTGATAGCTCCTACAGATTTTTACTAAAAGCCACTTTCTCAAATATGATTCCCATGTCATAAATCTCTGTTGACTTTGTCGATGCCCATTAATTTCAGTCCAATACTTTCTCTAAACTGTTTAGTTGCTATTTTCATTCTTTTCCCTTTTTCTCACAAGACTGAAATTCCCTAGTATTGCTAGGAAGTTTTCTTTTTAGATTTGTTTTCTTCTGTGAAGGCATAACTAAGGTATTTGCTCCATAGTTCTGCCATTTCCCGGTCCTCAATTATCTCGTATCAGACTGTCAGAAATCTGAAACTTTTTTTCTCTTAATTTTGCCATTGACATATTTCCAGAAAATATTACAAGTTCTCTATTAACAACTTTGTTAAGATATTCTTCAGAAACCCATCAATTCCTACCTTAAGCTACTCAATGATTGACCTTCCACAGCCATACAATCACAGAAGCACAGACTCTGTACTACCAGAAATACATCGTGGTCTACTTTAGGCCCACTTTCCGACACAAGACCGTAGCCGTGAATCTTAAAGCATTTGAAGTGCACAACCATGTGGTTTCTAATGGTTTGAGGTTACCATGACAACTCCACTCTCAAGAAGTGCATTCCAGACCCCAACACCCTCTGGTTGTAAAACAATTCTCAAATCTTCACTAAACCGCAAAGCCTTCACTTTGAAAGTGTGGCCCTTTTAGTCAAAGCAACAGCTGCTGTCTATCCACCCTGTCCATGTACCTCGTAATCCTATCCTTCTGAATCACAGACCTCTCAGCCTTCTCTCCTCCAAACTAAACAACCTGAGGTTATCCACCGTCTCTCCATAGCCGATATGCTCCATCCCAGGGAACATCCTGGTGAATCTGCTCTGCACCCCCTCCACTACAATCACATCCTTCCTGTAATGTTGTTCCCAGACCCACACACAATATTCCATCTTGCCTTCACCACAGTTCCGCATAGTTCTTACAATCTATGCCTCGATGAATAAAGGCTATGTTTACATTCCCCTAGCCTTTCCCATATTGTGTATAACCTGTGCAGTCGCATTCAGCAATGTGTGGAGAAGCACCCTCTGAGCTTTCTAGTGTGTTGCCTTCATTGAGTACTCCCCTGTCTGGTTCCTTCTTCCAAAGTTGCATTACCTCATATTTATCAGGGTTACATTCCATCTGCCATTGATCCACCCATCTGACCATTCCATCAGTATCGACCGTAACGTAAGGCCTTCCTCCTAACTGCCAACCACCCGGCCAATCTTTGTATCAAATCCAAATATATTTATTACACACCCCACCCCTCGTCCATATTCAAAGCTGCATCATTTATGAATACCACAAATAATAACGTTAAAAATCTCTCAACATCAGTTACATCACGTGGTTGTGCACGTTGATGAAGAACCTACGTTTCGAAAGCTAGTGCTGTCGAATAAACCTGTTAGACTATGGTCTGGTGTTATACTATTTTTAGAGTTGTCCACCCCAGCCCAAGACTCGCACCTCCGAATCACAAATAATAAGGGACCCAGCACTGATGCCCGTGGTACACCATTGGACACTAGCCTCAATTCACACAAACAGCCTTCTACCACTCCCCTCTTTCTCTTACTACTAAAGTTGATTTAAATGCAACTTGGCAAGTCACTAATGAGTCCTACGTGTTCATTGGTTATTCTGCTCCACTTGACACACTTGTCGGTTATCTGGAGATTCTCCGTAATCTCGCCTTGCCTTGCCCCTGTGTGAGTCAGTCCCCTCCATGCGCAGAATTTCCTCCCTTTTGCAGTCTTAAATGGTTTGTCATTTATCCTGCCATTATTTGCCTTGAATGTAGATTAGACAGCCTGATAAATTTCCTGTTAATTTCCAACTTGTCGTGTGTTTTGATAGTTTTATAAAGTTCACAGTGACCCACCGCTGGTTCTTTGAACCTCAAGAGAACATAGGCCGAGTTTCCTCATCACGCAAGCTTGCCACCTGAGGGATTTGTCTGGATAATGTCCAATGCACTTCCTCTGTGGTCAGTATATTCTTTCTCAGATTCGGTCACCAAAACTGTGCACAATACTCCAGGAAGAATCTCACCAACACACTGCTTCAACGTGTCTTTACATCTATATTCTGACTCCCTTAAAGGAAGGCAAACCAAACTTTAAGTATACACAGACATATATTCCTCCAAATACCCTTCAGATCATTGCATTTTCGAACTCATTGTGTGAGTTCTTAAAGAAAGCCTTCTGATAATCTAAAATATGCCAATTCTACTGGATCCCCATTATCTATGCTGTAAGAATCAACTTCAAACAATTTCAAAGTTTGTAAAGTATGATTTCCCTTTCAGAAATTCATACTGAGTCTCTCCAATGTTGATGTTAATGTCTAAGTGTATCCAATATCACATCCTATATAATAGATTCCAACAGTTTCCCGACAAATGTCAAGTTAATTTGTCAGCAGTTCTCCACACTGTCTCTTCTTCCCTTTGTCGATGCTTGGATCCCTACCATTCATCTATAGTGCTTGGATCACATTTACTCATATACAATTATGTACACCAGCTTGCAGACTCTGCAGAATGTACAGTAAAATAGAACGCAGTCATCGACAATGCAATCAATACTTCTATTTGTGAGTTATTTCTGAAGATTTTGGTATGAAGTACATCTGGTTTGTCAAGGTTAGCAATGCTCAATCCAGCTGCATGTTCAATATTGCCTTGTTACTGATATGAATTGACTTTATGCCTTTACTTCCACAAGTCCTATACGATCACTTCGTATTTCTGGGTGATTTTCTGGATCTTACTCCATTAAGACAGATGGAAAGTAACTGGGCATTTGTTTTGCCATTTCCCTGTTATCCACCATCAACATGTCTCTCCCGATTGCAAATTTCCACATTTGACAATTTTTCTTTTCTTTTGAAATATAGATCATAGATTTTTGCAGTCTTTGTGTTCCTGTTTGTTTGCATGCATGTTCGCTTTTTGATTTCCTCATCAGTTTCATGGCCCTCCTTTTCTGGATTGCAATTTTCTGAGAATTCTTAGGATTCCACAATGTCTGGAATTCTTCTGAAGTCACTTTCTGTGAATAATATATTCTTTAATTTGTTATGTTAGTCATCATTAAGTCACTTACTCACTCTTTGGTGTTTTCACCTGCAATAAGTAGACATATCTTTCAGACGATGCAGTATTTCTATAAATCTCCTGGTCCTGACCAGATATATTCAGGAGCACTGCACAAGGAGAGAGAAATAATAGTGGGGCCCCTGGTTGGTACTTTTGTATCATCGGTAGCCAACGGGTGAGGTCCTGGAGGACTGGAGGGTAGCGAATGCTGTGCCTTTATTAAAGAAGAGCTACAAAGAAAAACCTGGGACCTATAGACCAGTAAACCTGACATCTCTAGTAGGTAGGTTTCTTGAGAAGATTCTGAGAGAGAGATGATATACATGCATTTGGAAAGGCAGGGTGTGAATATGAGCAGTCAGCTCGTCTTTGTGCATGGGGGATCATGGTTTAAAAATTTGTGAGTTTGCTTTGGTGAAATGACCAGTAACTTTGACAAGGGCATGGTGGTATACGTAGTGTATATGGATTTCAGTAAGGCCTTCAGTAAGGTATCACATGGTAGGCTGCTCTGGAAGTTTAGATCATATGGAATTGAGGGGGAGCTGGCAAATCAGATCCAAAATTTGCTTGATGGTAGGAAATATAGAGGAATAGTGGAAGCATACTTATACAGACTGAAGGCCTCTGACGACTGGAATGTCTCAGGAGTCAGTTCTGGGACTATTGCTGTTTGTTTTATGCATGTGTATTGTACATTTATTTGCAGATAAGTGTCAGTTCTTGCATTTTAGAAAGTCAAATCAAGGTAGGAGTTTCATGGTGAATGGCAGGGCCTTAAGGAGTGTATTGAGACAAAGGGACCTTTGGATTCAGGTTCAAGGTTCTCTGAACGTGGAGTCACAGGGAGATCAGGCAGTGAAAAAAGCATTTGGCACACTGGCCTTCATCAGTCAGAGTAATGAGTATCGAAATTAGGGAGTTAGTGGGCGGCACGGTGGCATAGTGGTTAGCACTGCTGCCTCACAGCGCCAGAGACCCGGGTTCAATTCCCGCCTCAGGCGACTCTCTGTGTGGAGTTTGCACATTCTCCCCGTGTCTGCGTGGGTTTCCTCCGGGTGCTCCGGTTTCCTCCCGCACTCCAAAGATGTGCAGGTCAGGTGAATTGGCCATGCTAAATTGCCCGTAGTGTTAGGTAAGGGATAGATGTCGGGGTATGGGTGCGTTGCGCTTCGGCCGGGCGGTGTGGACATGTTGGGCCGAAGGGCCTGTTTCCACACTGTAAGTAATCTAATCTTGTGTTGCAGTTATACAGGATGCTGGCGAGGCAATACTGGTCGTGTTATGTTCAGTGTTGTTCACTTTGCTTTCGGAAGAATGTTATTAAACTGGAAATAGTGCAGAAGAAATTTACAAGGATGTTGCCCGGACTCAATGGTCTGAGATATAGTGAGAGGTTCGGCAAGCTAGGAGATTTTACTTTAGAGTGTATGAGACTGAGGGGTATCTGATAGAAGTATATAGGATCATGGGAAGTATAGATAGAGTGAATGCACTCAGTCTTTTTTTCCACAGGATTGAGCAACCTACGGACCAGTGGGCGAAATTTAAGATCCATGAGGAAACAGTAAAAGGGAAGCTGAGGCGCAATTTCTTTTACACACAGGATGGTATACATATGGAATGAGCTGCCAGCAGAAGTGTTTGAGGCAGGTACATTCACAAAATTTAAAATGCATTTGGACAAATACACGGATAGGAAAGAATAAGATGGATATGGGGCAAGGACAGGGAAATGGGGTTAATGTGAAGGAACATTTTGTTCGGAATGGACCAATTTGGGCTGAAGGGCCTTTCTCCGTGATGTCGGACTCTATGACTCTCACAATTGTCTTCTCCCATTGAATGTTATATCATACTTCCCCAATTCATTGGAGCGAACTTGACCCTCTAGCCTCCGGGGCTTCCATGATGTGTGACCAGAATGTTCAAACATTCGAGATTGTATTCAGACGCTGTGTAAGAATGCAACATATTGATGTCACTATTCCTCCAAAGCTGCTTCAGAGCAAGGTTATTAACTAGTCCTCCTAACAACACAACACCAAATCTGAAATAATGTGCTCTCTAGTTTGGTTCACAACATACTGTTCAACCTACCTGATACACACTTACGGAAGTTATTCTTCACAGTTTCAGTGCCATTTGAGACCATCTATTATTACTGCAGCACACACGATTATTTGTTACTCATTCACAGGATGAGGGGGTGGGCGTCCCTGGATAACCAGCATTTATTGCCCATGCCAGAGGGCAGTTAACAGTCAGTAGTGTTGTCTTGAGTCTGGAGTCACTTGCAGGCCACACCAGGTAAGGACAGCAGTATCCTTCCCTCAAGAACATCAGTGAACCAGATGAGTTTTTCCAACAATCGACAGTGGATTCCTGGTCATCATAAACCCTTGATTCCAGATACATATTGAATTCAAATTCCACCATCTGCCTTGTCAGGATTTGAATTCATGTCCCCAGAATATTACCTGGGTCTTTCGGTTAAGACCCCAGCGATAATATCACTGTGTCATTGCTCCCCCTTGCATATACTTGCATACCTAATTTCCAGAGCATATGTTGTAAAGTATTTACGTGACAGATTTGGTTTTGATATATTATACACTAATGTTTGCTTCACCAAGATCCACCCAAACTGATTCTGTGGGAAGTGATGGAAAGGGTCTGAGGCGTTATTACTGATAGACTTGGACAAGACGTTCAGGGAGACTCACCTCAACGCTGAGATGATCTGAAGAACTGGTCAGCAATACAGGACAAGCATCAATATCTTTCCCCTCCACTTTGCCAGGATAAGTGTCACCATATTCTTCTGCTCCCTCGCACTCACTGTATATCGGTTATAACCCCTACCCCCGAACAAGGCTCACACTCTATCTCCAAATAAAGCTCAAGCACGACGACACTCACTGTTGAATTCAGCACCTTCCTTCCCCCACTTTTTTCTGTCACTGACGCAATAGCCCCGCACATTAATACCACTGCATGGATACAACACTGTGGTCAGACTGCCTCCGGACATCTCACCCTTCACCCTTCCCCTATACCAGCATTAACAGCAGGGACACCCACTCCCACCCTCACTCCGTCCCTCCTCTTCTCCCATTCCAGGAGAAACATCCTGGAATAGGACATAAAAGGCCAAGCCGGGTTTTAGAGTGCCCGATATTCGTTCCCTCACCCTCTACCTCGACATGTGGGGAGGATCCTGGAAAGAGCCAGAGAGGACCAGGACACCTCGTGCGGAGATTCTGAAACATCGACGTCCCACCAACCAAGTAAGCAGCAATGTTCAGGAAAGAGCAATTCTCAATTTAAACTTGCTGGGAGTTCCAATCTCATCTCTCTCACTTTTCAGGCTTAGTTAAAAGCATTAATGAAAGACTAAAAGTAAAAATAATGTTTATTCTCTTCAGTAAAAATGTTAAAAAGAAAAAAATAGATGATATAAGTTCATTACAAAAAATCTAAAACATGACGTTCATTCAAAATTATGGACAATCCTCGTAAATACTCGACATCATTTCTCTCAATAAATCTTCTTACCAGTGTTTGTATTCTAGCATCTGCTTCGTTAATTTCAAAGGAATATCGTGCCCTGCTATCAGATGCTCATAGTAAATGTCCCTTCCTCTCTGAACTTTTCGTAAACTCTCAATATATTTCCAAATAACTAGCTGTTCCACATCAAGTTCGCATTGTCATCTCCTGTGGGCAGCTTTTGCATTATTGTCTGTTTTGTCCTCATTGTTTAAAGTTCTTTCATATAAATTCCACATTCCAACTGGAAAAAGCGTAATCATTTCCTCTACGTAATCTTCTACCTCCATAGTTATCCTCGAACCAGTCCAGCAGCGGTTGCAATTCATCTGGAAGCGCATCAGACAAATGTTCAATAGCTTCATGAACGTTTTCAATGTGAATAAATGCAAGACCAATGATCATTTTAGCTATGAAAGAAAACTCTGAGTCAGTGTTATACTTACTCAAGGTGCCTTTTTAACATTTTTACTGAAGGGAATAAACATTATTTTTAGTTTTATTGCTTTGATTAATGCTTTTATCTAAGCCTGAAAAAGAATAAATATGATCTGTGTGAGGTCATCAACAAATTACAATCTATTCTAATGAACCGGATGAAGGAGATGGAGCTTAGTTTGATCATGCACCAGGATAGTCATTCAATAAGATGTCAAATGGAGACAGAGTGTCTGCAATGGGATACAGACAGGAGGAGGGGAGAGCGTCTGCAATGGGATGCAGACAGGGGACGGCAGAGCATCTGCAATGGGATACAGACAGTGGACGGAAGTCTGTCTGCAGTGAGATACAGATGGAGGATGGCAGAGCATCTGCAATGGGATACAGACGGGGGGAAGGCAGAGCGTCTGCAATGCGATACAGACAGGGGGAGGGCAGATAATCTGAAATGGGATACAGACAGAGGGAGGGCAGAGAGTCTGCAGTGGGACAAGACGAGGAAGGGCTGCGCGTCTGCAGTGGGATGCAGACAGGGGGCGGCAGAGCGTCTGCAATGGGATACAGACAGGGGAGGGCTGCGCGTCTGCAGTGGGATGCAGACAGGGGGCGGCAGAGCATCTGCAATGGGATACAGACAGGGGAGGGTTGCGCGTCTGCAATCGGACACAGACAAGGAAGGGAAGAGCGTCTGCAGTGGGATGCAGACAGGGGGCAGCAGAGCGTCTGCAATGGGATACAGACAGGGGAGGGTTGCGCGTCTGCAATCGGACACAGACAAGGAAGGGCAGAGAGTCTGCAGTGGGATGCAGACAGGGGGCGGCAGAGCGTCTGCAATGGGATACAGACAGGGGAGGGTTGCGCGTCTGCAATCGGACACAGACAAGGAAGGGAAGAGCGTCTGCAGTGGGATGCAGACGGGGGCAGCAGAGCATCTGCAATGGGATACAGACAGGGGGAGGGCAGAGAGTCTGCAATGGGATGCAGACGGGGGAGGGAAGACTGTCTGCAATGGGATACAGACAGAGGATGGCAGACCGAGGGCAGTACATCTATAATGGGACACAGACAGGGAAGGGCAGAGCCTCTGCAATGCGATACAGACGGCTGAAGGCAGTACGTCTGTAATGGGATACAGACAGGGAGGGGCAGATCGTCTGTTATGGGACAATGTCTGGGGAGGGCAAAGCAACAAGCAATGGCATACAGACAGAGGATGGCTGTGAGCAAAGGTTCAGCAGAAAAAAAAACTGTGCAATATATATGTGATGGAAATTTTCTGTTTTGGGTAAGAAGAAACAGCAGAAATGTATTTAAATGCAAGGAGAATGCAGAACTCAATGGTACAGAGGGATTTGTGTGTCTTAGTACATGAATCACATCAAATTAACCTGAAGATATAGCAAATGATTTGGAAGGTAAATGTCGTGATCCTGTTTCGTGCAAGGGGTATTTGGGTATGATCTTAGCGATGTTTTCTGCATCAGTACAGGGCATTGCTGAGATTACATCTGTTGTATTATGTGTAGTTATAACTGCCAAAACTGAAAATAAAACAAAATTGCTTTTGAAAGATGATTCTCTTTATGCATTCTTGGGCCGAAGGCATTACGTTATGAAGAATTAACAGTTCGGCCTGAGAATGAGTGTTGTTTTATTGACCATATAAGATCTTGAGAAGAGTGTAGTTGGTGAATACCGGATGGATATTTCTTCTTGTGTGGAAGAATAAAACTGGGGAAATACTTTAAGAATAAGTCAGTTCCAAAGGAAAAGTCATTGGACAGAAAAATTGAATTCTGAATTCTCTTCTTACATGCTGACAGACAGGTTGAACTTTCCCAGCAATTACTGTATATGTTTTAGAATATTCATTTTAACACAGATATTGTGAAGACATGAAACGCTTATTTTTACATTATGCAAGCACATATTAATACATCTTCAAAACAAGTATGACCATTTATTGTGAATGAATTGATTTGGCAATAACGCACTGACCTGGAGTCGAGAATGTGATGGAGTCATATCGTTCAGACAATGTTCAAGAAGAGCTCACGGAGTTCAGTGTGGGACTGATAACGTTACTGATTTAACTTACAGATGGAAAATGTAGCCTATCTGTGGAGAAACATTCTATTGCTCCCTTTCTGTTTCTCTATCGCTCATCACAGCAATGTTTGGGATTGAAAAAAAGCCCAGTCGTCTTTCCCACTAATGGAGGATTCCTGATGAGGATTCATTGGAATCTCCCCACTGCCTGAAGCAAAACAATTCAGCCAAATTCAACTGTTTCATGAAGAATTCCCATTGTCAGAAGTCTGTGCAAGTAGAATAACTACTGAAGTAATTATCTGACTCGATTGTGAGGGGAACAGACAGGAGACTCTGTGGCAGCAAATGGGAATCCAGAATGGAGTGTAGCGTCCCACATGCCAGGGTCCAGGATGTCTCAGAGCTGCTGCAGAATGTTCTCACCGGGGGTGGGGGTGGGGGGAAGCAGCCAGAAGTCATTGTGCACATTGGTACAAAGGACAGAGTGACAGAGGTAGAAATCGTGATGACATCCTGCAGAGTAATTATAGAGAGCTAGGGAAAAGGAGAAAAGTCAGTGGTAATATCCACTTTACTTCCAGTTCTCCGTGCTCGTGAGGGTAAGAACAGGAGGATATGGCAGATAAAGGGGTGGCTAAAGAATTGGTACAGAGGGCAGAGATTTTTGGATTACTGGGATCTTTTGTGGGGCAAGGTGACGTGTCCAGGAAGGACGGGTTGTACCTGAACTGGAAGGGGACCAATGTCCTGGCAGGCAGGTTTGCAACTGCTGCAAGGGAGGGTTTCAACTAGATTGGCTGGGGTTGGGGAGGGGTGGGATCCTCAACAGCAGGGAGGGAAGTGCGAGGTTGGAAGGAGATACAGTAATCAGAAACAGTTAAATAAAGGGACAGGTCAGGCTAGACAATGACGGGGAGCAAGGAATGCCTGTTGTATTAAATTGCAACTGTTACAATGCAAGATGGCTGACAGGTAAGGCCGATGAACTCAGGGCATGGATCGGTGCATGGGACTGGGATATTCTCGCCATTACTGAAACATGGCTAAGGGAGGGACAGCTCTGACAGGTAAATGTACCAGGGTACAGGTGTTTGATACGGGACAGAGATGGTGGAAAGAGGGGACGGGGAGTTTCACTTTTGATTAAGGTGAGTAACACAGCAGTAAACAGAGATAAAATAACTGATGGATCATCCTGTGAGGATTTGTCTGGGGAGCTAATAAATAAGAAGGGAATGGTGATAGGCTTTGAATTGTACTATAGGCCCCCAAATAGTAAACGAGGAATTAGGGGAACAAAAATATGCAGACATACTGGGGAGACTTGCAGGGCCAATAGGATTGCATTAGTAGGAGATTTTAATTTTCCTAACATAGACTGGGAATGACAGAGAATTAAGGACTGAGATGGGGTGAATTTATTAAGTGTGTTCAGAATAGTTTCCTCACGCATGAAGTAGAGGGTGCAACTCGGGAAGGGACGAAACTTGACCTACTCTAAGATCGAGGGCAGGACAGGTTACTGAGGTGAGAGTGGGGGAGCACTCTGGGACCCGTGACCACAGATGCATTAATTTTTAAATAGTTACGGAGAAGGACAAAACTGCTCCACATGTACAAGTTCAAACTTGGGGCAAGGCGAAGTTTGATGGAATTAGACAGGAGCTTGTAGGAGTTGGTTGGAGGAGTTTGTTTGCAGGCGAAGTGACCTCCTGCAAGTGGGAGGCCTTTAAAAGTAAAATGTATACAGTTTAAGGTCTATATGTTCCTGTGAGGGTAACAGGCAAGGTTGGTAGGAAGAGGGAACGTCGGATGTGAGGAGATATTGGGGCTTTGACCAGCAAAAAGGAGGCGTGGCTCAGGTCCATGCAGCTGGGGATCGAGGGAATACCTGGAGGTATACAGGGGATACAGGAGTTTACTGAAGAAGGAAATCAGGAGGGCAAAAAGGGGGCACAAGGTAGCTTTGGCTGAGAAGATTAGGGTGAATGCAAAGAGGTTCATTAAGTATATTAAAGTAAAAGGAATAACTAAATGAGAATATGACCCCTCAAGATCCAAAGTGGTCATGCACGTCTAGAACCGTAGGAGATTTGTGAGATTCTCAATGGATATTTCTCCTCTGCCTTTACTGTGGAGAAATACATGAAGACTTGGGAGGTTAACAAATGTCGTAAGGTTATCTTGGGGTGAGTCAACATCACAGGAGAAGACGTGTTGGATACATTAGAATGTATGAAGGTGGATGAATCTCCTGGTCGTAAACAGTTGCATCCCAGAATACTGCAAGAGGCTACAGAGGAAACTACAGGGACCCTGGTTGATATTTTTGCATCAGCGTTAGCTACAGTTTAGGTTCCAGAATATTGGAGAGTAGCAAATGTGGTGCCATTATTCAAGAAGGGAAGCAAAGAAAAATCTGGGATCAATAGACGAGGAAATCTAAATCTGTGGTACGTCGGTTACTTGAGAAGACTCTGAGGGATGAGATATACATGCATTTGGAAAAATAAGGGTTGATTAGAAATAGTCTTTTTGACAGATTCCATACAGTTTGGAAACAGGCCATTTGGCCCAACAAGACCACACCGATCCTCCAAACTAACACACCCAGTCCCATTCTCCTACTCTATATTTACCCCTGACGAATGCACATAACACTATGGGTAACTTAGCATGGCAAATTCACCTGACCTATATATCTTTGGATTGTAGAAGGAAAGTGGAGCACGTAGAGGAAACCGGCACAAACACAGTGAGAATGTGCAAACTCCACACAGATAGTCACCCCGAAGCTGGAACCAAACCCGGATCCATGGCACTATGAGGCACCAGTACTAGCCACTGAACCACCGTGCCACCCTTTTTTTTCAACACAGTTCAATGACACAGGGACAAAATTTATTCTGCCCTTCACCCATGATGCACATTCCAGTATCACATACCATGGATAATTTATTTTCCACTGAAAATGTCATCTTATTATTATTTATTATTTAGTTTGTTATTATTAATAATTATTTTTAATCGATATTTTTAGACTGGAAATATTGCATGGCTTTGTGAGTGGGAGATCATGCCGCTCAAATTTGTTTGAGTTCATTGATGAAGTGACCAGGAATGTTGATGAGGGCAGGGCAGCCGACACAGTCTGTATGGTTTTCACGGAGGCCTTTGACCAGGTTACCATTGATAGGATGGTCTGGAAGGTTAGAATCGCATGGAATCCAGAGGGAGCTGGCGAATTGGACACACAGTTGGCTTCATGGTAGTAAGCATAGGGTAATAGTGGAAGGATGCTCTCGGACTGGAGGCCTGTGACACATGAAGTGCCTCAGGGGTCACTGCTGGGCCCATTGCTGTTTGTTATCTGTATCAATGATATTCTTGTGAATGTACAAGGCATGATTAGGAAACTTGAAGATGACACTAAAATAGGTGGTATCGTGGAGAGTGAGGACGTATATTAGAAATTGCATCAGGACCTTGTTCAAACTGGAGAAGTGGGCCGAGGAATATTTTGGCAATACTAGATCAAGGTAGGAGTTTCATGGTGATTGGTAGGACCTTAAGGAGTGTAGTTGAGCAGAGGGACCATGGAGTTTAGGTCCACCGTTCTCTGAAAGTGGGGTCATAGTTAGACATGGCAATGAAGAAGGCTTTTGCCACACGAGCAAGCATCGGTCAGGACATGGAGGAGAGCAGTTGGGAAGTTATGTTGCAGTTATACAGGATGTTGGTGAGGCTGCACTTGTAGTGTTGTGTTCAGTTTTAGTCACATTGCGATCAGAAGGATGTTTTTAGTTTGGAATGTGTGCAGACGGAATTTATAAAAATGTTCCCAGGACTCAACAGTATGAATTATAGGGAGAGGTTGGACAAGCGAGGACTTTTTTCTTTCGAGAATAGGAGACTGAGAGGGATCTTATAGAATTTTACACGGTTAGGGTGAATGGATCCAGCCTTTTTTTCCTAGAGTTGGGGAATTGAGGAGGAGAGGGCATCAGTTTAAGGTGAGAGGGGAATGAATATAAGGGAAACTGATGGAAACTGTTTTGCACAGAGAGTGGTACACAAAGTGAATGAGCTGCCAACGGAAGTGGTTGAACATTTATATTAACGATATTTAAACGGCAAGTACATGGACAGGAAAGGACGAGAATGCTATGGGCCAAGTGCTGGGAAATGAGGTAGTGTGGTTGGATATTTGGGTCAGCATGGACGAGTTTGGACCAAAGGGCCTCTCTGCCTCGCTCCCTGCTGTCGGACTTGATGACACTGCAAATAGAACAGCATTTGAGTCAAACTATCATTTTTCCTTTGGTCATGAGTTTGAATCATATTTGGACAATGCTCTTTCAAGTTAACTTTGCAGATATTTTGCATTTCAGTTTGTTATCAACAATACGTGTGTGTATCCGTGCGTGTGCATCTGTGTGTGTGTATGTGTGTGTGCCTGTGTATGTGTTTGTTTGTGTGTGTGTGTGTGTGTGAGAGAGAGAGAGTGTGTGTGTCTGCATGTATTTCTCAGTATTTTTCAAAGAAAAATATCAATGTACATATTTGCAATATCCTCTCGACATTCCTCTTTCCATCATAGTTTGAGCAACTTTGTTTTGGTCATAAACGTGTTGTTTTAGCAGATTAAAGAAATCTGCCTGATTTGTTCCTAGCACTGACCCTGAGAACTGACCTCTGAGAACTATATCATTGGCCATATCACCAACATAGGAATATTTATTTTTTATATCAGTATCAACCAACGTTAGTGTCGAGGAGTTCGTTGGAGGAGAGTCTGAGGGATAGGATTTACATCTATTTAGAAAGACAAGGACTGATTAGGGATAGTCAATATGGATTTGTGTGATGGAAATCATGTCTAATTAATGTGATTGAGTATTATGAAGAGGTGACAAAGAGGATTGAAGAAGACACTGTGGTGTACAATTTTTACACAAACTTCAGCAAGGCATATAATAAGGTTCCCCATCGTAGACAGATTACTAAAATTAGGTTATATGTAATCTTGGAAAAACTAATCAATTGGATACAAAATTGGATTGAAGATAATGGATTGTTTTCCAGACTGAAGACCTGTGGCCAGCGGTGTGCTGAAAGAATCAGTGCTGAGCTCACTGCTTTTCTTCACCGATATAAACAACTTTGATGAGATTATCGGAGGCATGGTCAGTAAGTTTACAGATAACATCACCAAAGTGGTGCATTGGACAGTAAAGAAGATGATCTCAGAATATAACGGGATCCTTGACCATCAATGAGCCAAGAACTGGCAGATGGAGTTTAATTTAGATATTTGTGAGGTTTTGCATTTTGGTAAGTTAAAGCAGGGTAGTGCCCTGGGGAATGTTGCTGAACAAATAGAACTACGGGTGAAGATTCATAGTTCCTTGTAAGTAGAGTTTAGGTCGGTAGAGTGGTGAAGAACGTAGTTGGCATGCTTGCCTTAATCGGCCAGAGCATTGAGTATAGGAGTAGGGGTAGGGTGTTGCGCTTGTACAGGACGTAGGTGAGGCCACTTTAAGAATAATGCGTACATGTCAGTTGAGTCTGCTAAAGGATGGATGTTGTTAAGTTTGAAAGGGTGCAGAAAAGATTTACAAGGATTTTCTGGAACCTGAGGGTTTGAGCTACAGGGAGATGATGAACAGGTTGGGGCTTTTTCCCCTGGCCTATCAGAGACTGAATGGTGACATGACAGAGGTTTAACAAGTCCTGAGGGGCATGGATGGTCTGAATGGGCAAGATCCTTTTCCCAGTGTAGGTGCATCCAGAACAAGAAGGCATAGTGTGAAGGTGACAGGGCAAAGACTTAGAAGGGACCTGAGGGGAAACATTTTCATACAGAGGCTGGTGGGTGTACTGTCAGAGGAAGTGGTGAAAGTGGGTACAATTACACGTTTAAAATGTATCTGGATAGGTACATAAATAGAAATGGTTAAGAGGGATGTGGGTCAAATGCTGACAAGTTGGACGAGATCTGATTAAGATGCCTGATTGGCGTGGACAATTTGGACAAAAGGATCTGTTTCCACGCAGTATGACTCTCTTATTCTCACAACAGGATGAGGGAAAATTCATAAAGGGCCATTCGAATGGGAATTCTCTTCCCCAGAAGTTTGTGATGCCTCTCTGATCACAAGTATTCACAGCTGAGTTAGCTAAAGTTTTGACAGAGAAGTGTTTCATGGATAATGGGACACAGGCAGGGAAATGAGGCTGAGACCACAATCTGATCAGCCACAATCTTAATGCCTGGTGGAGAAGGCTCAAATTCTCTAATGACCCACTCCTGCTCCTCAATCCCATATTTCTGCATTCCATTCAACCCCTCAAACCTGCTAGCAGGTAACTTGTGCTTCATTTGTTGATCATGTTGTAGACGCAGATTCACTGTGAATACAGCCCCCAAATCTCACCCAGCGATGGCTCACAAAATCCGCTGGTCTCGCTGATTGCAACATTCCATAAAAGACCTTCCAGGAAAATAACGCCAACTAACTTTCCAATAACAGAATGGGAGAACATCAGAAACAGAGGCAGGTCATTCACATCCTAAGCCTGTCTTGCCCTTCACCTAAGATCAATCTGACCTGCTCCAAGTCTCAAATCTTTCTCAATGTCCAAGTCTTCTTGAGCACTTCCATAGAACACAGAACAAAGAAAAGTACTGATTTGAAGATGCAGGTGTTGGAATGGAGTATACACAGTTAAAAATCACACAACACCAGGTAATAGTCTAACAGGTTTCTTTGGAAGCACACTAGCTTCCTCAGCGTCGCCCCTTCATCAGGTGAAAGTGGAGGGCTCAATCCTAACACAGAATGTATAGCACAAATTTGCAGTGAGATGGAACTGAAATTATACATTGAAAATTTGATTGTTAAGCCTTTCATCTGTTAGAATACCATGATAGTGTCTCTTCTTCATATGTAAATGACAAAACCTTTTTTTTAAAGTTGCATTCTCAGGTTAACTGTTAACAATGGTGATGCCGAGACAATATGGTGAAAGTGTTGCCTCCCTGTGTTCTCTCCCTATGCCATGATGTTTACATTGATTCTAATCTAAAAAGTGAGATAACGGTGTTTTACATGAATTCATGCAGTTTTGAGCTCAGAGTTCTACATGAATGCATACAGTTCGGACCTTCATCACTCGACGTTGTGCCATTTATCCTACCCTAAGATCAGACTAATCTACATGCTTCCGTTCACTTTGTTCCATGTGCCTATCCAAGAGTTTCTTAAGTTTCCCTCACTTATTTGACTCTACTATCGCTGCTGGCAGTGCATTCGACTCACCCACCACTCTCTGTGAAAAGAATCGACCGCTGATATCTCCCCTAAACCTTCCTCCATTTGTCTTAAAATTATGCCACCTAGTCATAGATATTTCTGCCCTGGAAAAATGCTTCTGGCTATTCACTCTCTCTATGACTCTCATCATCTTGTACACCTCCAGTGAGAAAAGCCCTCGCTCCTCATGGTTTCCTCTTAAGACCTGCCCTCCAGTTCAGGCAACATCCTGGTAAATCTCCTCCTGGTAAGTCGCACTTAATTAGAATTAATTATGACCTCTCCCCTTTTTAGAGTCATTCATTGCACAAGGGAAGATGATAATCATTGGTGGGCATCAATCATCTCAGCCGTGGGACACATCTGCAGGAGATCCTCAGCGTGGCTTCCTCAGCCCAGGCATCTCCAGTTTGTCACCACATAATCCCGACAGTGTGGAAGAAGGCTATTCAGCCCACTGAGTCCAAACTGAGCAGATTGGATTCCCGACAGTGTGGATACAGGCACTGTGGCCCAACCAGTCCACAACAACCCACTGAAGAGTAACCCACCCAGACACATTTCCGTCTGACTAATGCACCTAACATAATGGACAATTTAGCATGGCTAATTCACCTGGCCTGAACATCTTCGGACTATGGGAGGAAACCGGAGCACCCGGAGGAGACTTATGCAGACAAGTGGGGAACGCGGAAACTCCACACAGACAGTTGCCCACGGCTGGAATCGAAAGTGGGATCCTGGCGCTGTGAATCAGCAGTGTAAGCTACTGAGCCACCGTGCCAGCAGAAGAGAGGGCATTCACTGAAGTTTACAAAGTTTTCAGGACAAGTTGTCCCTCTTCAACTCTTGAAACAGTTTGTGACCATGTGCTGCAAGACCTGGACAACATTCAAGATCGTACTGTTAAAGTCTGGGTAACATTTATGTCACAGCACGGTACATTTCCACAGTAAAACGAGGAGTTTATTCAGCACCTCAATCTGGTTTCACAAGAATATGGGGAAGCCATTCATTCCATCAAAAATACTGCGCAAGAAGAAGGATAGACCATTCAGCCCCACCTGCCTGTTGCACAGGAAGTCAGGGAGTCTACTCTCTCCCACATGTCATATACATGGGAACAGACAGAACCATTTCACACCCGGAGTCACTTACAAAGGAACAGAAAGAGGTTATTCAGCTTGACAAGCCACTAACACAGGAACAGGAAAGTGTCAGAGATGCTCCAACATCACAAACAAATGGAGCAGGGGCTGCACAGACAGACTGCTCCAAATTGATCCCCATGGCTTAATTACTCATGGTACATATGTGTTACTTTAACATGGGTTTCTGGCAGTCGGAATGAAGCCAACATTTTTAGCCATTCTCCAAGTTATCTTCCAACTCCAAGAAGGCAGACCCATGGTCTCCGTGGAGGTGGGAAACCGTTAGGGAAGAACTAACTGTTTCAGAATGAAGGTATTTTGGCTGTTGACAGGATTATATACAAAGTGACATTCAATGCAGTGTCACACAGTAACTGTGCATTAAAATGTTCAGAGTTCATTCAGAGTCTGTACCTCTCTGTCAATTGACATGGGAGCTCTCCAGATGCACATAAACTGTCATGAATCAAACATCCAATGAAAAGTATGACATTGTCACCCCATTCAGCTATTTGGGACATAATGAGTTTCTGTCCATACCCTTCAAGCCTCAACTTCTTATTCTCTCACAGCACTACAGCTTAAACACATAGTTACTGCGCTCTCTCCTCATGGTAACATCATGCCAGTGTTTAGTCTGGTCAAACTCCCGTACACTCTCTCAGTGACAAAGTGATCATTGTTTATAAAGCAGACCAAACCTTTACACAAAGCACCAAATACTTTCTCAACAAAACACGATCATTGGGAAAGATATTCTAACTTTGATATTTCAATCATTTTGCATGAAGAGGCACATATCATTTACTTCCTGCCCTGTATGAATTCTGTCAGTATCTTATGACCAAGGACATCCAGGTCCTTTTCAACAAAAGCACTCGCCAACCTCTCTACTGTTTAATAAATATAAATGTACATGATGATATTTGTTGTTCATACCTGAATCATTTTTATACCTTGTGAACAGCTATTGCCCAAACACTGATCCTGCTGCCACCCATCAATCCTTCAGTCCAGAGAAAAACAATATTCTTCTCGTATCCCCATTACCCAATGTTTAATCCATGTGGTATATATTCCACCCCTACCTACCCATGGACTCTAACATTCCCCACTCACCTGTATTCATACATGTCAAACGTCTTCTAAAAATACAAATACTCCACTCCCATTGGTTCTCAACTGTCGATGTCACAACGGACAATCTCCATCAACAGGTTTATCAAAGATCATTGCCCTTTCCTGAATCTAGGCCGAATGTACCAAATTATATAATTATTCTCCAAGTGTCCAGTTGTCACATTCCTTATAAAAGGTTCCAATAGTTGTTTTCCCTCAGCTGACATCAAGCTATTTAGTTTTCTGTTTTCCCTCTCCATCCTGTTTTAAACAATGAAGTTTACAATAGCTGCTTTCCAGTCTGCAGGATCCTTTCCAGAATCTAACTAGCTTTGAAGAATAATCAGTAATTCTTTCATTAGCTCTGTTCTGATCTCAATCACTCTGGGATGGAGCTCATCAGATGCAGCAACTTATGAAACTTCAATTCAATTAGATTTTCAATGACATACTCTTCATTAATCCTGATTTCCTGTAGTTTCCCATTTTTACCAGTCACTCTTTTCCCCAATACTTCTGGAAATTAGTTTCTGTACCTTCCTCTGTGGAAATGGAAACAATGTATTCCTCTCAGCAGGTAGATGGCTTCAGTCAGCTCGTGAATATATTGGAGGACTGCACTTCAGAGATGGTGGATATATGACCCACTGCTGCCTGCAAAGTTCCAGTATCAATCCAGTTTAATTCATCATGAGTGCCAGCACAGTCCTGTCCCTGGTATGAGACTACAGGTTACAATGAAGGAGGGGATACAGCTCAGTTACAACCTCAATTTTGAGACAAGCTGGTATTACAATTTACACCTGAATGGGTGCAGCTTAGACAAATGTTCCTGGAAATCCCAGAGAGTATAGTACAGTGCCCTGCTCCTCCCAATTTACACAGCTTCCCTTGTTTGTAGTCGTAGCTCCATTTGTTTACCATGGACCCAGACACACTGCAAATGCAGTATTCAGAGTGGGGTCCACAGACCCTCGGGGCTCCCTGAATGAACCCAGTAGCTGACATCACAATCCTGAGAACACCATCCACAGACCCTCCACTGACTTTCTAGATGACAGCAGCAAGTCAATTCCCCACACCCACAGTGCATTCAGTCAGTGTTGAAAATGCCTCGGTCTCATCAGTTTCGCTTCCTGGCTGAGAAAGCTCTTACATCTCAACACAGTCGTACAGTAACAATTCCTCTCTCCAAAGAAGTAGTTGACAATGTAACATTATGTTTCTCTATATCTCAGCAACTATACGTATTGCTGATGGACTTGATCACCACACTCAGAGACGCGAGATAGAGGGAACATAACTCACGGTAAGCAAGGGCATACCATAATAAATATGATATTCAGGAATGTGTGAAAAGGGGAAATGTTAGAATAACTTCCCATTCTGTTTTCCTTCTAGTCCATCGTCAGCAATCCTTTTTCTTGCTTTACCTTTCTCTCTCTCACACACACACACACACACGCACTCTTTCTCTCTCTCTTTCTCTCTCTCTTGCTGGACATCATCCACTCAACACAAACCTCCCACTCACCCTTCCAACCATCCCTGATATAATAATATTATTTCTCAATTGCATTCAGTTTTGATAGGTTCACTGAACTCGAAACGCTATTTGTGTTTCTTCCGACAGACTGCCATACCTGCTTAGATTCTCCAACATTCTTTCAGACGGTGGAGAATTTTATTTCAGATCGCCAGCATCCACATTTCCTTGGTTATTTCACCTTTAATGCTGCTGTTTCGCGGGATGCCAGCATCACTGGTAAGGGCAACATTTGTTGTTCATCACAACTGCCCTTGACCACGCAGCCATTTGTCAAGGCAATATGGAGGCAACCATATTGTTGTGGGTCTGAGGTGACACTGAGTTCAGACAGGGAAAACATGTTAGGTTTCTTTACCAAAGGTTATCAATAAAATAAGAAAAGAAATCCTGATGTTTTATGGTTACCATGAGTGAAATTAGGTTTCATTCCAATTTTTGCCATTGGAATTTAAATTTAGTCATTGACTGTGGTCGGATTTCAGACAATGCTTCTGGATTCATATCCTGTGTCACTGAATTACACCGTCAGTGACATTATTACTCTATTTAATAGTCCCTGTTGTGAAGTAACTGTAGAGACAAGAACATGTTTGTGGTCAAACTATTTGGAACTGGAAGAGAGGTCAGAAGAGAACTGGAGCCATAAAATCTGTTGTTAACGAAGGGGTAGATGATAGCGAAGTCAGCAACATAACTCAGGCAGAGCTGGAAATTGGGGATATTATGAAGGGGGTATCAGCAGGTTTGATGTCAGAGAGAATATGGAGACATAAAACAGTTCACGGTAAAAAGGAGAGTCAAGGTTCCGAACAGTCTTATTCCTTCTCAGATGTTTATGAGTAAGTAGTTTGGAAATGCATGAGTAGGAAGTGGGGTTTGTGACTGAAAGTTTATGTATTTGTTAAATATAATCAACCAGAATAGCAATAACATTCAGCATCATTTATATAATTGACAGAGATAGACTTACCAGGAACACCAATAATAGCGAGGATGGGATAGTACCCAGCTTGAATAATGTACAGTACGAATCGTATCCGCAAATGTAACCCCGGCCAATCCTGAGAAAGATAGTAAAGACCCGAGAATAAACTCCTGTTCATTGTTGGAACATTCCAGCCTAATGTTCTCAGATTTTGATCCATTGTTGGAACATTCTAATGTTCTCTGATTCTGATCTCTCTCTCTCTTTCTCTGTAGCTGCTGATCCCAATCTTGTTGAGGTTGACTCTACCCCGAATACTATGGCATAACAAGGTGAAGTAAGTCCCTCATTATGGAAGAGGGAAATCCTCCAGTGACCCAGTCAGGTCCAGGAAGACTGATATTAATCACAGTCACTAAACAAACAGCTCCAGTTAACCCATTTCACGGCAACTCTGATGTATCACAATAATACTTGGTGTGGGTGGGATTTAAATATCGCTGATTATAGGGCTCATGGCACATCTCCAGTTGTAAACATAGAGGTGAGGGAGAGAGATAATTCTTTCTCTTCACAAGCTCGATAAGTCTGCCGTGTTTTGGCAGTGTAGGAATTGCTGGGCTCCTGAGGCCGTCTGTGTCTGATCACCAGGCCCGCTGCAGCTTTTCATTTTATTTATTTATATTTAACTTTGACTTTTGTCTGTCCAGCATTTAACGGCTTAGGTGGGTTTAGGCATTTTTGAGAAACACCTACAGAGCCATAGACGATGTAGATACAGTCCATTCCTTGTGTTCTTCCAGCAGTGGCCTGGTCCTGTGGAGTGATGGTCAAACTCTCACAGAACCAGGATTCTTAGTTTTACCTTTTGCCAGTTATTGCTGGGGTCTCAGCAGGGTTGGAAGGCAGGAAATCTCTCCCGAGTGCTACACATTGACTCTGTGATTGCTCTTGGAAATGTCTTTTGATGTTCTTTCCTCCTGGATTGGAGAACTGCTTGTCAGTTTCCTGCATTTGTTTTTTGACATTTGTGTGCTATTGGATGATGACATATTGGAGCAGTTACTGTATAGTAGTTAAATAAACTATTATTCTGCTAAGTGTTCCAACAGAATTATGTTATTGCAAGTTCCTCTTCCTTTTGTTGTTGTCTTTTATCAACAGTTTTCGAATAAATTGTGTTTTGCTTAATGACGAATATTTTGATCAAGTAAATACTATCTCAAACACAGCACCTCATATATACCAGCGGAATGGGCCGAGCTGGAGGAGTGATAGTCATGTCAGGAATTATATCAGATACTCAATCCATCTCTCAGATCCAGCCGGGATATGTATAAGCCCAGATGAGATACCTGCTCAGCATGAAGCACTGCGTAGACCAGGCTAGTGTACTGCTCAGCAATCCGTCGAGGATCGAACATTATTTAGAGCTCACCAGTTCACGACTTATCTGTCCAACAGTGCACTGATCTATAAACTTATACTAGATGATCTGTTCAGCACAGGGTGCTGTGCAGAACATACAAAGGCATTGTTCTATACACACGGGCTGGATATCTGTGCAGTATGGGAAACTGTGCAGTGAATAGCAGTGAATGTATCTATTAATCTGGAGCAGTTACCTTCCCAGCATACACAGCAGTGTACACCAATCACAGCATTGCTGAGTAACACTGTGTTAGATCACTGCCCAGCGAGGGGAAACTTGCAGCTCATGCTGGAAGTGACAGGATGTGCAGCACCTCTCCATTTCCAGGTCCATATCTCCATTGTGGCATGACACAGGAGAGCTGTGGGTGTGAAACTCACTGCCAGAGAGAGATGGCGGGGGAATCAGTTTAAATACCAACAAATGGGAGGAGCTTGGTTAAAAGACAGGGGGAGATTGAGAGAGAATTTCAGCGAATGATCTGATGGGAGGTTTAAAAATTGTGAAAGGAAAACATTTCGATAGCAGCTTGCAATATCGGCCACTGTTTACAGGAATGGTGGGTGAGCAGGATATTGGTGTAAGTTAAGATGATGGAGTGTTTTGGATAAGCATTTGTCCTGCAGCTTTGTAATTGGGAGTAGGGTCAGAAGAGTCTTCAACTGATTGGGCTGAATCTGACAATAATTTGTCTTAATGCCATTTTCATTGAGTGTGACAGAAGGAATGTCCGCACAAGGCAGAGATGGTTTCCTGGTGTTATCTTATCGAACTCACCTCATTTACTATCCACCTCACTCCATGGTGTCCCTCTCATTCAATGCCAGCCCGATTCTCCCACACATCATGGATGGAGGTACACACCATGTCCCGGATGCCCCTGGATATACAGTGATCCCTGGTACTGCTGACATCATTAAAAGGCCAAGGGGCACACGGTTGAGCTTTCTCAGTTTGGAGCTGCCCTGCATAGTTTACCCCGAGCATGGAAGATTAGGGAAATTACACCACAGCTTGTCGACAGGGGCACGGAAGTCCTGGTGAATGGTCTAGTACAGAGGGGGACAATTCTCTTCCCAGAGGGAGCCACACCACCAGACTCACCGAGCATGGTCTGAGCACACCACCCAGCTCAGTGCAGTATCTACGGTCCGAAGAAAAGTCCAGCAATACCGGAAAAGCACCTTCCCCGTTCTGTCAGGATAAGGGTCACTGTATTCTCTCTACTCTCTCACACTCACTGTATATCTGTTAGAGCCTTCCCCAGAATAAGGCTCCATCACTCTCACCACTGCAATACAGCACCTCTCTCTCTCACCTACGCAATATCCCCACATGTTTATAAAATGTTGTTATGAGTACAGTTTCTAGAATTGTCTGGATGATATCGTTTGTACAATGTTCCAGATAATTTAAAAAAAAATTCAACTTGAGAAAAATATTCATCCCCCAGTATGTAACGCATCAGAGGAAGGAGCAGAGTGTTACTTTTTTTTAAAATCACTCAGGAAGAAAGTGCATCATGAGGCCATTAAGCCTCTCAAATATGCTCCACTATTCAGGCAAAGGGAGCACCTAAACACTTGAAGACTCACTCTCTTCTTGAAGACAGGCGCTACTTTGGAGTTTCGCCAGTTTCACTGCAACACTCCTGAAATCCCGAGAGTTATGGAATATTTCACACAGTGCCACTCGTCACTCTGTAACCACTTCTATAAAAACAAGCTATGAATTACTGATGAGCTGTTTACCCATGGTCGTTTCTATTTTAGAAAAGCCTTGTTCGTTTTGTTAGAGACAATGCAAAACTTTCATCTGACTACAATTTTGTTTATAATATTGAAACACTTTGTGCCTTCCCCTGTGAGGAACGATGTGAAATACTGTTTTAAATTCTCTGCCTGTTCCCTGAAACCAGTTCCCCAGTCACATCCTACAGGTGTCCCACATATTCTTCACTGCCTTTCTTCTAAGGGTCACACGCACATCATGAACGTTTTTTATTCGATATGGGAAAACTCTTGTGGTTAGTTTTCTTTTTCATATTTCTTACCAGTTTTGGAATATTTTTCTTTGTATTTTGTTTTGTACAATCTGCTTCTGGTTCCAAAAGCAAACTTCCTAAATGTGGCCAACGCTAGAACTCACCAATTTGAATTCTTTAGTTTGTGATTGATTAGTATCCTTCACAGCCTTTGTGTATCATGGGTGGTTCATCTTCACATCTTCATATCATCTTCTTTTTGACCAGAGTCAATAATAGCTGAGCGTTAATAAGCAGTACCTGCTTAAATGTTCCCCCACCCCCCAACACATCTGCTGACCTTCACCTGTGTCTATTTCCACACTCCGAATTTGGCCAGATATATTACATAAATCTGCATTTGAAATGCCTGACTCTTTTCAGTCATTCAGGGGGAAGCTACATATGTGGCTGAACACATGGAGAGAGACTCCATTCTGTCAGTTTTTCTGGCTCTCTGATTTCTGTTCAATGATGTCACATTCCAGTGGGAAGCTTCCAACATGACATCCCTTACTCTCAAACTAGAAATGTCCTCACTCTGATGGACTGAGCCTTCAGCTGTGACTGTGCCGTCTCCCTCACTTCTGCCCTCACTCCATCCCCTCCTTCCCAGAACAATGATAGATCTCCCCTTGCCCTCACTTTCTACTGCACTAGAAGCTGCATTCACAGAATCATCCTGTGCCACTTCCACCACCTCCAGGAGGACAGCACTATCAAACATATTTTCCACTCCCATCCACCTTCAGTATTTCACAGAGAGTATTCCTTCTGTGGCACGCTCCATCACCCCGAACATTTCCTCACAACCCCATGGCACATTCCCATGTAAATGCAGCAGCTGCAACATTTGCCCATTCACCTCTTCCCTCCTCACTGTCCAAGACCCTAAACACACCTTTAAGGTGAATTAGCATTTCAGTTGTACTCTTTCAATCCAGTCTCCTGTCATTGCTGCTCACAGTGCAGTCTCCTTTACATTAGTGAGCCAAACAGAAACTGCTTTGAGGAACATCTCCACTTTGTCTGTAGGAATGACCATTTCCTTCTGATTGCTCCCCATTTCAATAACCTACATTTCTGTCACGATAATGAGAATTCTTTGAGGAGGTAACTACGCGTTGAACCAGAGACAGTTACCTATCTGAACTTCCAGAAGGCCTCTGATATGGTACCGCACAGGAGGCTGCAGAGTAAGATAAGGACCCATGGTGTCAGAAGCCAGGTACTAGCATGGATAAAATGTTGGCTGTCTGGCAGGAGGCATACTGAGGATAACATTGTCCCTGTCAGGATAGCAGCCGGTGACTACCAGTGTTCCACAAGAGCAAAGGTTGGAACCACAACATTTCACCTTATAGGTTAATGATCTGAGTGGTGGGACAGAAGGTATTCTGACTACGTTTGCAGATGATGCAAAGATAGGTGGATGGGCATATAGTATTGAGGAGGCAAGGAGCCTGCAGAAAGAATTCAACAGTTTAAGAGAGTGGGAAAAGGAGTAGCAGATGGAGTACAATGTGGGGCAGTGTGAGGTCATGCACTTTGGTATGAAGAATACAGGCATGGACTATTTACTAAATGGGAAAAAAATCAGAAATCTGAGTAACAAAGTGACTTGGGATTCCAAGCGCAGGATTCGCCTGAGATAAACTTGCAGGTTGATTCAGTAGTTAAGAAGACAGATACAATGTTGTCATTCATCTTGAGAGGAGTAGGATATAATGGTGGGGATTCTGAGGCTTTCTAAGGCTCTGGTCAGTCCACATTTCCAGTATTTTGTGCCTCATACCTCAGGAAGGATGTATTAACCTTGGTGTGTGTCAAGAGAAGGTTCACCACAAATGAAAAGCTTAACACGAGGAACGTTGGAGGACCCTGGGTTTATACTCGATGGAGATTAGAAGGATGAGGGGGGATCCAAATTGAAACTTACAGAATACTGAATTACCTGGATAAGACAGATTTGTGAGGACGTTTGCACAGGAGGACACAAGCTTAGAGCAAAGGGAAAACCCATCAGAACGGAGATAAGATGAAACGTCTTTAACTAGAGAGTGGTGAAATTGTGGAATTCCTGACCACAGAAGGCTGTGGAAACCAGATCATTTGGCACCAACGATATAGCCAGGAAAGGGACTGAGGATCTGAAACGTGACTATAGAGAGTCAGTTTGGAAGCTGAAGAGTAGGACGAGTAGTGATCTCAGGTTTGCTACGTGCCACGAGCTAGTGAGATGAGGAACAGTCGGAGAATGCACCTTTACACGTGGCTGCGTGGCTGGTGCAGGATATCTTTTGGGTAAGGTGGCACCTGTACATGAAGGACGGGTTGCACCTGAACTGAAGGGGCACAAATGGCCTGTTTGGGAGGTTTGCTCGTTTGATTCTGGCCGGTTTAAACGAGTTTAGCAGTGGTGTAGGAATAAGACCTCATGTCTCAGAGGGGGTTAGTTGCAGACGGGACAGTGACAGGATATATTGAATCTATGAGGAAGCTTTCTCACGCGATGAAACAATGGGATCAGTTAAAGTGCGTCTGCTTTAATGCAAGGAATGTCCGAAATAAGAGTGATGAACTTAGAGCATGGATCAGTACTTGGGGCTACGATGTAGTGGCCATAACGGAGACTTAGGTTTCACAGGGGCAGGGATGGTTGCTTGATGTTCCAGGGCTTAGAACGCTTAAAAATGTTTCGGGGCAGCACGGTGGCACAATGGTTAGCATTGCTGCCTCACAATGCCTGAGACCCGGGTTCAATTCCCACGTCAGGGAGCTAACTGCACGGAGATTGCTAATTTCCCCCGTGGGTTTCCTCCCATGATCCAAAGATGTGCAGATTAGGTGAACTGGCCATGCTAAATTGCCCGTAGTGTTCATTGAAGGGATAAATGTAGGGAAATGGTTTTGGGTGGATTGCTCTATGGAGGATTGGTGTGGACTTGTTGGGCCAAAGGGCCCGTTTCCACACTGCAAGTAATCTAACAAAGAATAGGGTGGGTGGAAAATGAGGAGGGGTTATAGAGTTGCTCATTAAAGAGTGCGTCACAGCTACAACAATGAAGGTTGTTGAGGAAGGTTTGTCTACTCAGTCAGTATGGGTGGAAGTTAGGATTAGCAAGGGAACAGTCACCGCATTTGAGGTTTTCTACAAACCACCTAATAGCAGTAGAGAGATTGAAGATCTCATAGGCGGGCAGATTCTGGAAAAATGCAGAAGTAGCAGGATTATTGTTATGAGTGATTTCAACTTTTCCAATATCGACTGGAACCTCCTAAGTGCAGATGGTGTGGATGAAGCCGTTTTTGTCAGGTGTGCTCAAGACGGTTTCCTTGCTCAGTATGGAGACAGACCGACGAGGGGAGAGGCTATTTTGGATTTGGTGTTCGGCAATGAGCCAGGACAGGTGTTAGAACTCACGGTGGGAGGGCACTTTGGTGAAAGTGATCACAAATGCCTCACATGTAGCATAGTCTGTGAGAATGAAAGGAGCAGTTTCCGAGGGAAGATATTTAATTTTGGAAAAGGAAATTAGGATGCTATCAGACATGAATTAGGAAGGACAGACTGGGAACAATTGTTCCACAGAAAGGGCACAGCAGACATGTGGAGACTATTTAAGGAGCAGTTGTTGTGAGTGATACACAAATTTGTCCCTCTGAGACAGGTAAGAAGGAGTAAGATTAAGGAACCTTGGATGACGAGAACAGAGGAACGTCTCGTCAAAAGGAAGCAGGCAGCTTACGTAAGATGGAGGAAGCAAGGATCTAGCACAGCTTTAGAGGATTACAGGCTTGCTCGAAAGGAGATCAGAAAAGGACTGAGGCAAGCCATGATGGGGCACGAAAAAGGCTTGGCAAGAAGGATTAGGGAGAATCCAAAGGCATTTTACTCATACGTGATGAATAAGAGAATGATCAGAGAGAAGATAGGGCCAACCAGGATTAGCGTAGGGAACTTATGCGTGGAATCTGAGCAGATAGGGGAATCCCTAAATGAGTTTTTTGATTCGCTTTTCACCAAGGAAAGTGAACTTGTTGTAAATGAAACTTAGAGGAGCTGGGCCAGATCAGTCTTGACCAAATCAAGATTGATGAAGATGATGTGCTAGCAATTTTGGAAAACATTAAGATGGATACGTCCCTAGGGCCAGACCAGATTTATCCGAGACTGCTCCGGGAAGCAAGAAAGGAGGTTGCTAAGCTGATGGTGAGGATATTTGCCTCCTCACTCTTCACAGGAGTCGGACCAGAGGATTGGAAGGAGGCGAATGTTGTTCCTTATTTCAAGAAGGTTAATAGGGAAATCCCTGGCAATTAGAGACCAGTCAGTCTTACGTCTGCGGTCAGCAAAGTTTGGAAAAAATTCTGAGGGATAGGATTTATGACTATTTGGCAAAGCATTATGTGATTAAAGGCAATCAGCATGGCTTCATGAGGGGCAGGTCATGCCTCACAAATCTTATTGATTTCTTTGAGGAGGTGTCAAGACAGGTCAACGACAGTCGAGCAGTGGATGTGGTGCCTGTGGACTTCAGCAAGGCATTTGATAGGGTTCCCCATGGAAGGCTCATTCATAAAGTCAGGAAGTATGGGATACAGGGAGATTTGGCTATCTGAATTCAGAATTGGCTGGTTGGCGGAAGGAAGACAGTGGTTGTAGATGGAAAGTATTCTGCTTGGAGGACAGTGTTGAGAGGGATCCCACAGGGCTTTGTTCTTGGGCCTCTGCTCTTTGTAGTTTTTATAAATGACTTGGATGAGGAGGTTATCGTGTGGGTTAGTAACTTTGCTGATGACACAAAGGTTGGAGGTGACGTCGATAGTATAGAGGGCTACTGTAGGCTGCAGCACGACATAGACAGGATGCAGAGCTGGGCTGAGAAATGGCAGATGGAGTTCAACCTGGATAAATGTAAAGTGATGCATTTTGGAAGGTCAAATTCGAATCCTGAATATAGCAATAAATACAGGATTCTTGGCAGTGTGGAGGAACAGAGTTATGTGGGTGCACAAGTGCATAGATCCCTCAAAGTTGCCACCCAAGTGGATAGGGTGTCAAGAAAGCATATGGTGTTTTGGCTTTCATTAATAGGGGGTTCAAGTTTAAGAGCCGTGAGGTTTTGCTGCTGCTCTACAATTGCTGGTGAGACCACACTTGGAATATTGTGTCCAGTTGTGGTCGCCCTACTATAGGAAAGATACAGAGGCTTTGGAGAGAGTGCAAAGAAGGTTTACCAGGATGCTGCCTGGCTTGGAGGGCTTGCTTTATGAAGAAAGATTGAACAAGCTTGGATCTTTCTTTCGGGAGACAAGGGGGAGAGAGGAAAGCTGAGCGAGGTGCACAAAATAATGAGAGGAATAGATAAAGTCAATACCGGGAGACTTTGCTCCAGGGCAGGATTGACGAGTACGAGAAGTCAGAGTTTGAAAACTTTAGGAGGAAGATCAAAGGGAGACGTCAGAGGTAGGTTCTTTATGCATAGATTTGTGAATGCATGGAATGCGTTGCCAGCTGTGGTGGTGGAAGCAAAGTCATTGGGGACATTTAAACGACTGTTGATTAGGCACATGGATAGCAGTGAGTGAGGGGCGCGTAGGTTAAATTACTACATTTTACATGAGGATTAAAGCTCGGGACAACATCGTGGCCCAAAGGGCCTGTTCTGTACTGTACTGTTCGATGTTCTATGTTCCGTTTAGTATATTTAAAACAGACTCAGATAAGGTTTGATTGACAAGGGGATCAAAGATTACTGAGAGGAAGCAGGAAAATGGGGTTGAAAATCTATCATTCGTGATCGAATGGCGGAGCAGACTTGATTGTCTGAATGGCTTCATTTCTGCTCGTATAGACTTGTGGTCTTATAATATTTCGGCCCTGGATGGCACGGTGGCTCAGTGGTTTGCACTGCTGCCTCACAACATCAGGGAACTGGGTTCAATTTCCTCTGTGTGTTGTAGTTTCCTGCCACAGTTCAAAGTTGTGCAGATTAGGTGAACTGGCCATGCTGAATTGCCGATTGTGTTCAGGGATGTTGATGTTAGGTGCAATAGTCAGGGGTCTATGTATAGTATTAGGGTAGAGAATGGATAGATTCACATATTCTTTGGAGGGTCAGTATAAACATGTTGTGCTGAAGGGCCTGTTTTCACACTGTAGGGATTCTAAGAAAATGCATTTTCTTAGAATCCCTACAGTGTGAAAACAGGCCTTTCAGCCTAACAGGTTTATACTGACCCTCCAAAGAGTATGCGAACCTATCCCATGAACACAACCCAAAGAGTATGCGAACCTATCCCATGAACACAATCGGCAATTCAGCATGGGCAATGAAGCACAACCCAAGCTCGAGTAACACCTCACTTTACACTTTGGTACGTTACAGTCTATAGGAGTTAATATTCAATTCCAGAACTTCACATCCTGCACCCACTATGGCTGTTCTCCATTTTCCGTACACGCTCCCTCTGTGCTCCCTAAGTTTGTGTCTTGTTTATGTTGCATTCAACAGAGGAAATCAATTTCTAATATTTACACATTAATTTACACCCATTACATAACTGTGTCTCTTTCACCACAATTTAAAGCCCATTTGTCTTTTACACTGGGCCTCCAAACACTCTTTCCCACCTCTGCCAAGATACTAAAACACTTCTTTCCAATCATTTGCACTTCTATAGAATATTTGCACTGGACTTGAAACATTAACATTGTTTCTATGTCTCTGAGATGCTGCCAGACCCACTGAGTTCCTTCAAAAATGAAAAGTTACAGAATACATTTTCCATATAGCAAAGATCATTGGATACAGGAAATCTGAAACAAAAACAAAAATTGTTGGACTTACTGGGTGCTTTGAGGAATAATCACAGAACCCGAAAGATTACCTCTGCTTTCACTACACAGATGCTGTTAGACTTGTCAGTGTCTTCAGCAATTTCTGTTTTTGAACAAGTTTCAAACATGTTTGTCAAAGCTGCTCACACGCCCTGTCCAACATGGAGCGCCATACACTGGGAAGTGAATGATCACGCAAGGTATACAAATTCATTTGTTCTGAAACTACATAAGGCTGTCATCACCGACACTACAGAGCTCTTAATCATGGTCATGGAGAGAAACAGAGGGAAACACATTCACTTTAAAGAGAAGATGGCATTCCCGGAGGGGAAGAGATTCAGGTGAAAACGTTAAATGCTTTTGAGGAATGTGACAAATTGGATGCATGGCATCATGAAGATACCCGAACAGGATGAGAATTCTTCAAAAAGGAAGTGTTCCCACATCAGAAACCAGGATAGGGCACTGTGTACAGGGGAGAAGGGTGACCGTGTCCCCATGCAAATTGAGGACAGGCAGCAGAATTATATTGCAGAAATTGTGGCTCAAACTGGGCATTCATGTGATGCTGCACATCATCGCAGCTGTAGTAGCAGAAGCAGTAGTAGAATTATATTCAACCACAATATAATCTCTCAGTCTACCATTACCATAAAGCCGATCTCCGGTTCAGTGATGAGTGTGGGTGAACATGCCACGGTCAGAACCATGTGTACCTAAACCTGAGGACAACCCATTCAAGCTACCACACTTACTGCTTACATTAACAAACAGCAGAACTAACATCTGATGGAGAGGACGCCATGATCCCAAGACTGTGACCATTTCTTTTAAAACCAGATATGAATTACTGCTGGCCTGTCTACTCTTAGTCTACTCTTAATCTGTTAGAAAAATCCTTGTTTCCTTTGTTTGAGATGTTTCAAGAACTTCTCTCCTATTAACATTTTGTGTACATCATTGATATACTTACTGTGCCTTTCCCTATGAGGAAAGATGTAAAACATGGGTGTAAATTATCTGTCTGCTCCATGTAGCTAATTCTTCAGTCACACCCTCCAATTATCCTCAGTATACTTTCCTATATAATTTCACCGAAGGTCACACACTCATCTTGAACTTTTGTATATGCTCGGAAAAGCTCGTGCTGCTTGTTTCTGTATTTCTTGCCAATTGACTACATCTTGTCTATCCTGCCCTTTTCCTCGCTTTCTCGATTGATACAGCCATATAGCGCACAAACAGACCCTTTGGTCCAACTTGTCCATGCTGACCAGGTTTTCCAAACTAAACTATTCCCATCTGATTGCATTTTGCCCCTATGCCTCTAAGCGTTTCCCATTTATATGTTTGTCCTAATGAGTTTTAACTGTTGTAGCTGTACTTGCACCTCCAACTCATCCTCTGACAGCCCATTCCATATACACACATCACCCTCTGTGTGAAAATATTGATCCTTCGTCCATTTCAAATCTCCCCTCTTTCACCTTAAACCTATTCCTTCTATGGTTGAACTCCCCCATCCCGTGGAAAAGACCTTGGCTGGTCACTCAATTCAAACCTTTCATGATTTTATAAACTTCTACAATATCATCCCTCAACCTCCTTCGCACTATCTGACACTAACTTCAAAAACAAACATTTAAAGATAAGCACTGCAAATTTGAGACAGTATTCAAATGACAGGTAAATAACGCTAAGCCCAAGCTTCCTACTGTGATTTGTTTTTCTCCATGTTACAATACTCAGGCAGCAGGAAACTGTTACGAGTACCAATAAGAGGTCAAACACCTGAATTGCTTTGTCCAAACCGTGTGATATCACATCTCTGGCATGAACCATATAAGAAGGGGAATTCTTGTTCCACACAGTCAGCGTCGACCTTTAGCAGAGTGAGATGAAGGCTGAGTATACGTTTTGAAATTTGGATCACAGTGTGAATTCAGTGTAAAGGGGGAGAGGTGTTTTCAATAATGTTTATTCCAAGAATGAAACTTTCCGGAGTGAGATGTGAGTGGGAGGGTGTAGAACAGCATGAATGGAGAGGCCGAGCCACACTGAGACCAGAGCAAAGTGACAGCACAAAACACAGCTTGATGCGACAGCAGAGTAGGTGGACTTGATCAAAGACTTTCAGGTGAAATGGGTTGGGGACCATAATGTGAGAGAATGTACTGTGTAATTTGAGAGGAAGAACCTGGAATCAGGAAGGGGAGATGAGCAGGGAAGAGGATGGAGCAGCAATGGCAGTGTTTTCTGCCAGGTAAATCAGGAAGCACAGCTGAAATTCAAGCCTAACATCAGCTTATGGTCCCTGAAATAAACATTATAAATCTGGCCCTCCACTAATGCTCATCAATAGGATCCTTGAGAGCTTTTGTCAACCATGGGTGGTTCACCTGCTTATCGAGTTCTTCTATTTGAACAGAAACAATAATTACTGAGCGGTTTGGGATATCTGCTTGAATGTCTGGTCACGTATACTCACTGACCTTCCTCTTCGTCTATTTTCCCGTTCCGCTTCAGACCAGATGTGAGGCAGAAATCCTCAATGTAGATGCCTGGTTCATTTCAATCATTCAGGGGGAACTCCCGCATGTGGCTGAACACATCATCAGCGGAGGCTGACTCCATTCTCCCAGTTTCTTCATCTCTGGTATTTCTGTTTGATGATGCCACATTCCTGTGTCCTGCATCTAATGTGACCTCATTTTCCTTCAAACCAGAAATCCCCTAACTCTCGTGGCCATGGACTTCATCTGTCACTGTCCCATCCCCCACGGTGTTGCCCTCAATCCGTCCCCTCTATCCCAGAACAATGATAGATTCCTTTTTGTCCACACTTCTTCCTGCACTAGAATCCATGTTCACATAATCATCTTACGCCATTTCCACCATCTCCAGCAGGACAGCACCATCAAAAACATCTTCACCTCCCGCCCACTGTCAGTATTTCGCAGGAACCGTTCCCTCTCTGTCCCCTCCATCACCCAAAACACTTCCCCACTCCCCCATTCTACCTTCCCATGCAATTGCAGAAATTACAACACTTGTCATTCACCTTTTCCCTCCTCACTGTCCAAGGAACCAATCATACCATCCACGTGAAGCAGCATTTCATTTGTAAACTTTCAATCTGGTCTCCTATCATTGCTGCTCACAATGCAGTCACTCTATATTGGCGAGACCAAACAGAGATTGCTTTGAGGAACACTCCCACTCTGTCTGTGGAAATAATCTTGACCTTCTCATTGCTTCCCATTGCTTCCCATTTCAATAATCTACCTTGCTCTCATGCTAACATTTCGGCCCTGGGCTGCTGCAATGTTCCAAGGAAGCACAACCCAAGCACGACTAACAACTCACTTTACACTTTCGTACTGTAGGAGCAAATATACAATTTCACAACTTCACAGTCTGACCCCATTATAAATGTTCTGCAGTTTCCATGCATTCTCCCATCTGGCCTCCCTACGACCTTGTGTGGTTGAATCTTCTTTATCGTTCACTCAATAGAGAGAACCCCTTTTCCCCATTCACATTTTAATTATTAGGCTACTTCACATGATCTTCTCGTTCTTCACGACTAAAAGCATGTTTGTCTTTTGCCACACCCTTTTTTTTAACCGTCAACCCACTCTCCACATCTGTCAATGGATTATAAATCTCATTTTTCAATCCTTTTCAGTTCTGAAGAAGTGTCATACTGGACTTGAAACGCTAACTGTTTCTCTGTCTCTGCAGATGATACCAGACCTGTTGAGTTTCTCTAGAAATGAATAGGCTCAGAACAAATTTTCAATTAAACAAATAACTATGGATACTGGAAATAAAAATGCAAAAATGGCTGGAGAAAATGGGAGCTCTGTGGGTGGCACGGTGGCACAGTGGTTAGCACTGCTGCCTCACAGCACCAGAGACCTGGGTTCAATTCCCGCCTCAGGCGACTGACTGTGTGGAGTTTGCACATTCTTCCCGTGTCTGCGTGGGTTTCCTCGGGGTGCTCCGGGTTCCTCCCACACTCCAAAAATGTGCACGTTAGGTGAATTGGCTGAGCTAAATTGCCCGTAGTGTTAGGTGTAGAGTAAATGTAGGAGAATGGGGTCTGGGTGGGTTGTTCTTCGGCGGGTCAGTTTGGATTTGTTGGTCCGAAGGGCCTGTTTCCACACTGTAAGTAATCTAACCTAATGTAGAAGGTTCACTGGCCCTGAAAGATTAACTCTGCTTTCACTCCACAAGATGCTGACAGACTTGCTGAATTTCGTCAGCAGTTTCTGTTTTTGAACAAGTTCCCTAGTCGTGTGTTAAAGCTGCTCAAACGCCCTGTCGAACACGGAGCCGTGCACTGGGAAGGGACTGACAATGCAAGATGCACAAATTTCTTGGTCTGAAACTACATAAGGCTGGCATCTCTGATACTGCAGAGCTCTTAATCATGGTCAGGGAGAGAAACAGAGGGGAACACATTCACATCAAACTCAGAAGATGGCATTGGGGGAATGGAAAAGATTCAGATGCAACCGTTAAAGGGTTTGAGTAAAGTAACAAATTGGAGGCGTGATACCAGGGAGAGCAGAATGAGAATAGGAAAATGGAAGTGTTACCACATCAGAAACCAGGTTAAGACACTGAGTACATGGCTGATGGATGAATGGATCTTGGTGTGAACTGGGGGACAGTCCGTAGAATTGAATTGAACATATTGGAGCTCAAAGTTGGCATTCATGTGGTGCAGTACAATCACGGCAGCAGCAGAATTGTATTCAACTACAATCTGTAACATTTTCCCCAGGATAATCCCTCGGCCTACCATTAACATCAAGCTGATCTATGGTTCAGTGTGAGTGCGGGTGAACATGATACAGTCAGAACCATGTGCACCTAAACCTGATGACAATCCATTAAAGCAACTGCACTTGACTGGTTATATTCAAAACAGCAGGACTAACATCTGATACAGAGGGCAAAATGATCCCAAGACTAACAGATCAGATCGAAGTTCTGCAGCGCTGCCACATCCAGACATAAATGTCAATGGACTATTAAACAACTCACTGGACGAGAGGACTCTATAAATATCGCCATCCTATATCACGGGACAGCCCTGTACATTAGTGTAAAATACATGGTTGTATTATCTGCATCGTACACAGCCAGAAGTGTTGAGTTGATGATCCACCTCACCCTCGCCATGCTGCCCACAGAATCACAGATGCCAGTCTTTAATCGATCTGATTCACTGCACGTGACATGAAGAAACAGCTGAACACAGTAGATACGACAAAGGCAATGGGCCCTGACCCCATTCCTGTAATGGGACTGAAGACTTGTGCTGTACAACAAGCCGTGTCCCTGGGGAAGCTGTTTCATTCCCGCTGCAACTCTGACATCTCCCTGGCAATGTGGAAAATTACTCAGCTCTGTCCAATTCCATAACAAGGGAATAACTACAGTCTGACCATTTACCACGGCCTGAGTCCCGTCACGATAGTCACATTGGTGGGAATTCTTTTTGACAATGCTGTCAAGCAGCACAGAAGTAACCAGCTCAGTGTGGTACCCATGTGGAGATGGTGTTGTTGTGGAAAAGTCACTGGATTACTAATCCAGTCCAGACTAATGCTGTGGCAGCTGGTGGACGTTATAATTAATAAAATATCGGAATGTAAAACTTGGAGTCATTAACAGTGACCTTGAAGCCAATGTCGATTGTAAACACCAATTTCCTTCCCCAATGTACTTTCAGGAAGTGAATCTCCCGTGCTTTCCTTTTCTGGCCTAAAAATGACTCTAGACACACAGACATGTGATACACTCTTCAATGGTCTCGGAAACAGACAAGCAAGACATTCTATTGTATCAAACTGTTCCGGGGTCTTAAAGGATAAAACCGTACAGATCATCCAACATGGAGCACAGGGCAGGACACTGGGTAACACACAGAGACAACACATGCACACAGACCCACACGGACACACAGACACATTAGCATCTTTAGGATATAACTAGATAAGTTATGCTTAATGATGGGATCAAGGCTTGTTGTGAGAAGGCAGGAGAATTGGCTTGAAAAGCATGTCAGCCATGATCAGTAGCTCAGTAGACTGGATGGGCCAAATGGCCTTTTATTCTGCTCTAATTATTTACGGTCATAAATAATTACGGTCCATCATAATTATTTACGGTCTATGGTACATGCATTTGTCTGTGTTTGTGTGCATACTTCTGTGTGTGACCATGTATTTGTGTCTGTGTTTGAGTGCGTCTGTGTGTACATGTCTGTGTGCTTGTCTGTGTATGTATCTGTGTGTGTGTCTGTGTATGTTTGTGCTCCTCAGTATTTTTAGAAACGGAAATATCAATATACATTTTTGTTTTATTTCTATTCAGTTTGACATTCATCTTTCCATCATAATTTGAGGAACTATGTTTTCATCATGAATTTGTTACTTTAACAAATGAAGGAAATCAACCTGACCTCTTCCAAGGATGACCCTGACCCAATGTGAGACCTATAACATTGGCCATATCATCAACCTGGTTACACCGATAATTTGCTGTGACCAATGGAAGAGTGGCAGTAGAAAATAAAACAGTTACCCAACAACCCAAGGAACTCTGGACCAGTGAGCCTGATATCAGTGGTGGGTGAATTGTTGGAGGGGATTCTGAGGGATAGCCAATTGCATGCATTTTCAAAGGCAAGGATTGATTGGGGATAGTCACCATGGCTTTTTGCATGAGAAATCGTGTTGTACGAATTTGACTGAGTTTGTTAAAGAGATGACAAAGCAGATTGATGAAGGCAGTATTGTAGATGTTTTCCAGACAGACTGGAACAAGTTGTTCGACAAGTTTCTGCATTTTAGGCAAGTTAGTAAGGTTAGGTTACATGGGAACCAGCGCACCCAAGCCAATTGAATACAAAATTAAATTGAAGGGAGGAGACAGAGGTTGGTAGAGGACTGCTTTTCAGACTGGAGTCCCGTTTTAAGGTACAAGGGGAAATATTTTAGAGGGAGCTTAGACGCAATGTTTTCATACAGAGGGAGGTGTCCATATGGAATTACCTCCCAAAGGAAGTGGTGGAGTCTGGCATCTTGATGAGTATTTGAAAGGGAGGTTTAGATGAATATGAACCAAATACTCTCAAATCAGACTCGATCATAATGGGATATCTGGTCAGCACTTACACATTTACATGCTTTATGACTCTATCAGAGGGATGAGCAGAAATTCTAAACAGGCATTTCAAGTGGGAATTCTCTTCCCCACAAGTTTGACATGTTTCTTTGTTTATACTTATTCAATGCTGAGTTAGTTAAATATTGGACAGTGAAGCGATTCTTGGATAAGAGCACACAGACAGGAAAGTGGAGCTGAGACCACAACTTGATCAGCCACAATCTTAGTCCCTGGTAGAGAAGGCTTGAAGTGTCCAATGACCCACTCCTGCTCCTCAGTGCCAGGTTTCTGTGTTCCAATCAGCCCATCAAACCTGCTATACAGGAGCAATTAGAGGCTATTTACTCCTTTCACAGAAACAGAGGAGACCATTCAGCCCCTCAAAACTGTCAAACCCAGTTTGGGCTGGTTTGGAAAGTGTAATTGGAAAACTCATGCAGGGCTATGAAAGAGGGTCCTCATCACTTCTAACTGAGCTTCCCCTTTCTGCAACCTGCGCTTCGTTTGTTGGTCAAGTTGCAGACCAATTTCGCTGTGAATACAGCCCACATTCCTCACCCAGAGATGGTCCAGACAATCTGGTAATATTCAATAACAGAGTTTCCAGGAAAATAACAGCCTCTACTTCCCAATAATAGAACGTGAGAAGGCCACAAACAGGGATATGTCATTCATCCACACGCCACCCACCCACCCAACCCCCACCCCACCCACAAGCAGGTCATCTCCCACAATAAGATAATAAGGTCTAATATCCTTTCATGTCCAATTCGTGTCAGAGCCCTCAACTCTGACTGGTCAAAAAGCACTCCCTGACCCACACTGTGGCCTAATGATATATGCAAAAGACGTGAACACAAGGGCTCAGGGAAAAGTGACCGGCCCTGACATCAAGGCATCATTTAACTAAGGATGGTCTCAAGGAGCCTGAGCAGGATCGCACTTAATGGGAATGAGTTGTAAACTTCCCTGGTTAGAGTGATTTAAAGTATAAAGCACAATGATTGTGGTTTGTGTCCAAAAATCCATGCAGTCCTGGACATGTCTGCAAAAAGATCCTCAAGGTAGCTTCCTCAGCACAAACTTCTTCAGCTGCTTCATAAATGTCTTGCTCACACCATAAGATTAGAAGTGGGGGTGTTCACTGAAGATCACACAATATTCAGGAAAAAATGTCCCTTCAGCTCCTGAACTCGTCTGTGTCCATGTGCAGCAAGACCTGGACAACATTCAGGCTTGTGTTGTTGGAAGTATAGGTAACTTTCATGTAACAGTGCTGCTGGACTCGACACATTTCCAGTTAAAAGGAGGAGATTATTCAGCGCTTCATGCTAGCTTCACAGGAATATGAGGAAGTCATTCAGCTCAATGATATTATTGGAGAAGTGTAGAGATAGCCCATTTAATGCCTCCAACCAATTACACAATACGAGAAGGAGTCACGTGTTATGGACGACAGCAAAGCTCCTCAAAAATATTTGAAGACATTGGCCTAGACTCTTCTAATAATTAAGTGTTCTGATACAGTAATATCCCATAAACATGTACTTGGCAAAAAGGAAAGATCAGACACAGATTCTCAGATGCAGATCTCCAATTGAGGAGGGAAAACAAATCAAGTGAAAATTTAGAGAAAGTTGCAGCCAGGAGATTTCCACCGAAGCTTCCAACTCTCTAGAGACCCCAATAGCTTCTGATGTTACTGAGAAACCAAAACCCTTCCTGTAATGTGGCTGCCAGAACTGCACACAGTATTCTATCTATGGCCTAACCAATGGCATGTTTAACTCATGTAATGTCGCCTCAATGAATGAACACTATGCCTACCGTCCCGTGTGATTTCTTAACTGGCTATTGCACTGTCCAGTCACATTCAGGAATGTGTGGAGAAACACCCTCTGACCTCCCTAGTGTTGTGCTATTCATTGAATTCTCCCCTGTCTGGTTCCTTCTTCCAAAGTGCATCATCTCATATTTATCAGGGTTCCATTCCATCTGTCATTGATCTGACCATGTGACCGTTCTACCAGTATCTTCCTGTAACATAAGGCCTTCCTCCTCACTGCTGACCACCTGGCCAATCTTTGTGTCAAACACGAAATTACATATTACGCTCAGCCCCCACCCCCACCACCCCCTCCACATTCACATTTGCATCATTTATGAATACCACAAATAATTTGATACACTGCATTGCTCGCTGTGGGACTGCTCGCTCAGTAACTTGGGACCACATAGCTGTTCTCCAGTCCTCTAGCACCTCCTTGTATGGTCAGATTCAACTGAAACATTTTGGTCAGGACATTTCCTCTCTTGTCTCCAACAGAATCCTGCGATACAACTCATCTGGACTTTACATCATCCAAAGCCATCAATCCCAACTTGCATCTTATATCAAACTGTTTGAGAACTTCCCAGTCCATCTTCTTGAATTCTGTTCCTGCATCTTCCATAACGGAACTAAAACAGATGTGAAGCTCTCATGTCACAGTCTATCAATGTTCCCCAGTTTCACATACTGATTACACCCTTGGTTTCGAAATGAGTCCTAATTTTTCTCTGGTTATTATGTTCAGTATGATGTTTTTGTAGAACATCTTGGGTTCTCTCTAACTTTGCCTGCTGCACTTCTCCATGCCGTTGTATTAGTTAGTCTGCTGTGCGTGAATTTTCTAAGTTTCCCTCACATCACTTATTCTTTGAAACAGTACAGAACACAAATATAATCTCATCCACACTGCATGCAATCTGTGCAACTCCAGCATGTTATAGAAAAACAGGTGCTGGAAGCTTCTCAAGCTCTGTGGAAGGATCCATAGGCTCTGATCTACAAAGGATCTAAGACCTTTCTACGGCTGTGATCCGCAAGAGGCAAGCCTTTGGTAAGGCAAAAAGGAGGCTGAGGGATTTGAATATTCTGTACTTGGTAAGATATCCAGCAACGTTACGTTTCAGCCATGGAGGGTCTGTGTTTAATTTTCACTCACGAGAAAACGCAACGGACTTCCTGTACACATTAAAATAGATTGCTGGTTCAAATAATATGGACAAATGTGTTCCCTTTGTTTTCTCTGGGCTTTACCTGGTTTATCTCATTTTGGGTTTTTTTTTAATTTGTGGAGGTCCCATTTTTCCTTTTTCTGTCTCCTCCTTTCTTCCTCCCCTCCCATTATCCTTTGTTTTTCGATCATTTGTTTTTCGTTTCTCTCTCTTAGTATGGAATAGGAAAGGGGGTTGGGGAGGTGGGGTGGTTACATTTTCTTTCACCAGGACTGCCTCGGGTGAAGGTATGGATGGGACGGGGTTGAATGCCCACTTTTAATTTTCTTGTTGTAAGACCCGTGTAACGTTTTTCAACTTTGTTTTGTCTTGGTTGGGAGCGGCTTCAGCTAGGAGGAGCCATGGGGGATTAGTGGTAGTATGAGCGTCCCCTGTGGGCAAGGGGGAAAGTCTCTGCTTATTTGTGTTCCATGTTGGTTCATTGTGGAAGTAGTTGTTAGAGGTTTTGATTTGGTTGTTTTTGTCGTTATATTTTCATGTTTATACGAACTGTTTCCAGCTTTCACTCGGCGCGCTATAAATGGGGTTCTTCTCCCAGTGGGTCATGGGCTGCTTCGGATGGTTATGGATAACCGCTCGTTTAAATAGTGCACCTGGAATATTAAATGGAGCCATTCACTGATTAAAAGAACAAATATAGAAGTAAATGAAATGGTTGATGTAGCCTTGCTGCAGGAAACACATCTAACCGATAAGGAGCATTTACACTTACAGCAGGGAAGGTTCAGACGGGTGTTTTTTATCCTTTAATTCAACAAGTTGAGGAGTAGCTATACTCATTCATAAGAACCTTCCACTTCTGTTGTTTGACCAAATTAAGAATGAATGTGGGTGGTCTCCGATCCTTAAAGCTCTAATACATCGAGAGGAATACTGGACCTTGAATAATATTGCAACCAGCACACCCCCTCAAATTTCACTTAGATGCACTCACAAGGTCATACAATTAAGGGGAGACTTTCATTGACGTAAAGACCCGAGGTGGATAGGATGTCGAGGGGTCTCGCGGGTATTTCCCCGTCACCCAGGCAGCTGGACGACCTGAACAGGTAGCTGGGTTGGTGGATGTGTAAGATGTCTTCACCCTGAAGATAGGGACTTCACCTTTTTTTCTAAATTACATAAATGCTATACTAGGATTGACATGTTGTTTGCCCCATTGGTCTTTTTAAATTCGGTGCTGTCCTGTAGAATTGGGACCGTATACATTTCTGATCATATGGCAGTGTACATGGAGGTCAAGGATGGTGGTGATGGGACAGGGTCACGGCACTGGCACGTGGATCCTTTCCTCCTGAAGGATAGCAAATTCATTGAGTATTTTTCGGGGGAATTTGAATGCTTTTGGAAGATTAACTTGTGTACGGCCAGTAATCCGATTGTGTTCTGGGAGACTGCCAAAGCCTATACAAGGGATTTGATTATTTCTTACTCGGCGACTCAGAAGCGGCAGAAGAGAGAGCAGGAGTGTATGCTTGAGGCTCGGCGAAAGAGAGCTGAGACACCATATTTTGTCAGACCGTCTGTAACTTAATTGCAGCAGATTACAGCCCTCCGGATTGCTCTGAATTCTGCACTCGCCCAGACAACAAAGACAGAGATTGTGTTAGCGAAACAGAAGTTATTCAATCATGGTGATAACCAGGCAGATATTAGGCATACTTGGCCAGAAAAAAGATTGCTGCTATTATCACCCGCGATCCCCCAAAAAATTAATGAAGCGTTCAGGAAGTTCTACTCTGGGTTGTTCCAGTCAGCGGGCTGGGAGGACTGATTGGCGATGATGGAGTCCTTTATGAAGACCTTGGACCTCCCAGGTGTAAGTTCAGAGCAGGCGTCTCTTTATATTTCCCCATGACAATCCGAGAGATGCAGGAGACAGTGAGGCAGCTCCAGAGTTGTAAAGCCCCCGGCCCAGATGTATTTTCGGAGTGAGATTTAGAAGGAGTTCATAGACATGCTGGCTGGGCCAATGTTGGTTATGTACAATTATTCGTACAGTCAGGACTGCCTCTCATCCTCTCTGAGAGAACGAAATATTTATCTTATTCTCAAGAGGGGGAAAGTCCCAGAGGATTGCACTTTGTATATGTCTATATCATTATGAAATGTGGACTTTAACATTTTGTCGAAAATGCTGGCTTTGAAGATCCATTGTGAAAGAGCTGAAAATGTGTTGCTGGAAAATTGCAGCAGGTCAGGCAGCATCCAGGGAGCAGGAGAAGGGCTCATGCCTGAAACGTCGATTCTTCTGCTCCTTGGATGCTGCCTGACCTGCTGCGCTTTTCCAGCAACACATTTTCAGCTCTGATCTCCAGCATCTGCAGTCCTCACTTTCTCCATTGTGAAAGAGGACCACCCTTTAAGCAGATGGCGTTCGTCTCTTTCGAACAAACCCAATGATATCTGTGTCCTGTTTAATATGAATGATTAATTTATTTCGATCTTTCTTAGGGTATAAAATCAACTTTATGAAATCGGAGGCCATTCCTGTTGGGGGTCTTATTGGAGTACCCGACCTTGGGGTGGAATCTGATTCCCTTCCAGACAAGGAGGTTTAGGTATTGTTATTATCCAAGCCTTCGATCAATTACATAAAGCTAACTTCGTGCAGTTGCTAGAGAAGATAAGACAGAATCTTCCAATATCCTGTTTGGGTTAGCTCTGGTTACAATGAATGTCGTTCCTTGTTTATGATACCCCATGCCAATGCTCCCTTTGACGCTGCCCATACAGGCGCTGTGGAGGCTTAACAGTTGGCTTTGATCTCTCATCTGACGTCACTGATGGCCTCTTATTAAGCGGGACAAATTGCAGCTTCCACAGTGAATGGGGGCGTGTTGATTTTCCAGACGTTAAGAAATCCCAACTAAGTTCCTTGCTATCCGATGTGGCTGATTGGGCTTGTCAGGACCCATGGTCAATTTGGCTCGACATCCAGGCCTTCCAGGCAAAACGTCCCCTCATTAACCTGTTGTTCATGGGCAATGTGAGGACTGTTATGGAGAATTGCAGAAACCGATTGTCCTTAAAACAGTGAAAGCATGGAGAATGATGGGACAAGTTGAGGGCAATTTACAAAACAAAAACTTTGGCTTTCACTCCCATTGTAGGATTTGTAGGATTCCAGCTAGGATTGATGGATTCTGGCTTTCGGCTCTGGGAGTCCAGATGAGTTTCCTGTTTGGGAGAACTTTTTGACGGGGAAGTCATGATGACTTTTGAGCAGCTGAGCTAGGAATATGAGATATCTGAGAGGGACCACTTTTGTTACTGTCAGTTTCAGGACTTTGTACAGAAAAAGTCTATATGAATGGTTCGTCTCTGTCCGTCAGGTGTGGAGACGAGAGTGCTTCAGAGTACGGGCACTCTCTCGGTCAGCGCCTTCTGTCATTTATTAGGAGGTAGTGTCTGGAAGGTTACTGATCCTGTTACACCAGAACAGGAAGAGGCTATTCAGCCCCCTGGAGCCTATATACAGTTACCGGAGGAGGCCAGTCAGCTCCTCGACTCGATAACACTGGGCCCAGAGTAGGCCATGCAGCGCAGTACCTTGTTATGCAGCAATAGGATCAGTCTCTTCAGCCTCCTCAAGTCTGCAACATAGGAACTGGAAGAGGGACTAGAGATTGGCGCACTGGGATACCAGGAGGATATTCAGTCCCATCGAACCTGTTGCACGGGAATTGGAGAAGGATGCAACCTATAAGATTTCTTATGGGAAAGGAGGGAGAAGTTTACCTCACGTGTCTCGTGTATGGGAACAGAAGAAGGCCAATCATTCCCTCAGTCCTAGATCAGGGATGGAGGAGAGACCGTTCAGTATCTCCAGTCTGTGATGGAGGAATATGAGAAGTTTTTTTCAGCCCCTCAAACTGTTACACAGCAGCAGGAACATTGCATAAGCCCTCACGACTTTTATGCATCAACAGGAGGAGGACAGGCAGACCATCGAGATGGTGATGTGGAACACCAGAAAGACATCAGCCCACCGACTTTGAGCACAAGGAAGAGAATGAGTCCATTCAGCGACTCCGACCTCTTACAGAGCAATCAGAGCAGGTCATTTCACGCCATGTGCCAATTATACAGGATTGGATCGAAAAAAGAGATTATAGAGCAGTAAGAATTTAGAATGATCACCTTCGTGATGGACTATATAGTAGTGAGAATACTGTTGAAATTTAAGGAATATTGTTAAAGTCGATCATTCAGGAATTAATGACAAGAAATTTGCAAGGTCAAACCACAAATCATCAGAATCAACATGATTTGAATCTTGGGGATCTTAGAGATGAAATATCTGGACTTCCAGAAGGCATTGAATAGCTCTGCACAAATGATTAATCTGCAGAATAAGATCGTTTGTGATTAAAAGTAATTTATCAGCTTGGATACAGGCTTAGTGAAGCAACAAAATACAGTGAGATGGAAAAAATATGGGTCATTTTCTGTTTGGCAAAATTCTACTTTTAGGAAACCATAAGTCTTGGTCTCCAGGCCCCAACTATTTACAATCTATAGTCTTCCGTACTTGAGAGGATAGAACATGTTACAACCAAATTAACAGATGACTCTAACTCAGGTGAGAAATTGCAATGAAGACGGAAGAAGTTAGTAAATATATATGGATAGGTTGGGGCAACATTGGACAGAAGAAACTGAACAACGAAAAGTATGAGTTTATCCGTTTGGATCAGTGCAGCAGAAAGGCAAATTATTATCCAAATGGAGAGAGACTTCAGAATGATTAGGTACAGAGGGATCTGGCTGTCCGCCTCCATACTACAGAATACTCCGATGTAGGTACAGCTGATAATGAGAAAGGCAAGTGCAACTTTGGCACTTATTTCTAAAACAATGGATTATAAAGGGAGGGAGGTGTGAGATCGCAACTGAGTACTGTGTGCAGTCTTGGTGTCCTGACTGTAGGAGGGATGTATTTGCCATGGAGGCAGTTCATGTGGGACAATCTCGAACGATCCTAAAACCATAGTTTTAGGATGACGTGGGGGAGAAATGAAACAGGGGTGAGGAGAAAATACTTCTATCACAGGGTTGGGAATCTGTGTAATCCACTGCCCGAGAGTGCAGTAGGTGCTGGAATATTGAGTAAATGAAGGAATATGGAGAGCGGACAGGAACGTGGAACTGAGGCCACAATGACATCAGCTAAGATTGTATTCAATGTTGGAAGAGGCCTGAGGGGCTGGATTGCCGAACTGATGCTCCTCGTTCCTATTCAGTGCTTTTAATGTGTTACACATAAATGGGGGAGGGCTGGTTATCGGACGGGAAGCAGGCACTCCGGATAAATCAGCCTTAGTCAGTTCGACAGAACGTCACCAGTGGAGTCACACAGTGACCAGTGCTGGGTCCACAGCTCTTTACAATCTGTATCATTGATCAGGAGGAGTGGAGCAAATGTACTGTAACTATGCATGCCTATTAAACTAAGATAAACAGGAAACTAAATTATCAAGGGAAGGTGGACAGTCTGTAATTGGATATGGACAGGTGAAGTCAATGGATAAAAGTTTAGCAAATGGGATTTAAGATAATATATAGTCTGTCATTTCTTTAGGAAGAATGGTATGTTACTGAAGAATGGTATTTACTGAAACAGAAAAATACTACAGGACTTAGTGATGCAGTGTGTACTAGAGGGTTCATTCTGACCCGATCAGACACGGGAAGTGTTGCTCCATCTTCCTGATGTTCCCAGGGACCCCATTGCTCTCAACCACCATATATATCCTCCGTCTCCAAATGGTGATGTTGACGTCGGCATACTGGGAGATGATGGATCTGTCACCCACTCCTGCCTGGAAAGTTCGGGATCATAGAAGCTGAGTGAAACAGTGACCCCGGCAGCACCGTCCTCCCCCTGGTGTGAAGATGCAGGTCGTGTTGAAGGAAGTGACACCGCTCTGTGACCAGCTCCTTGTTCAATCAGGGTCCCCTCACACTCTGCTCCTGTGTTAAATGTAACTTGGGAAGCTGTTCCTGGAAAACCCGGTGTGGATACAGCAGATCCCTTTCCCCAAGGACACTCACTCCGTGGTTTCACATCTTCCTCTCTGTGCAGACTCTGCTCCATTTGATGTTCATCTTACAGACGCAGGTGTTGTAACTACAGTCCCCATGGTCCATCCTGAGTTGGGTCACCAAATCCTCAGGTCTCCCTGAAAGTCTGAGGCAGCTCACAGCGCTACCTCTAGCGAACCATCCCCAGCACCTCCACTAACTTTTCAATAACAGGAGTCAGTCAGAAGCCCCTCAGCTACAAGTTAGAGACCTGCTCTTTTGCAATAATACTCGAGAGGTTTCCTTGTGTTACCGACGACACAAACATCTGAGAGGGAGAAGCACAGGGGTTCAGTGGACACGCACAGACCAAGGTTCAAAGACATGCCGAAAGCTGCTGGAACCACTGTCCAACATGGGGCACCACAAGGGGCACACCGGGAAGTGAACAATAGCCCAACACACACACCCCTGTCCAACATGGGGCACCACAAGGGGCACACCGGGAAGTGAACAATAGCCCAACACACACACCCCTGTCCAACATGGAGCACCACATGGGGCACACCGGGAAGTGAACATGTGACCAGCATGCACACACCCCTGTCCAATGATCACCACATGGGGCACACCGGGAAGTGAACAATAGCTCAGCACACACACACCCCTGTCCAACATGGAGCACCACATGGGGCACACCGGGAAGTGAACAATAGCCCAGCACACACACACACCCCTGTCCAACATGGATCACCACATGGGGCACACCGGGAAGTGAACAATAGCCCAGCACACACACACATCCCTGTCCATGGATCACCACATGGGGCACACCGGGAAGTGAACAATAGCCCAACACACACACCCCTGTCCAACATGGAGCACCACATGGGGCACACCGGGAAGTGAACATGTGACCAGCATGCACACACCCCTGTCCAATGATCACCACATGGGGCACACCGGGAAGTGAACAATAGCTCAGCACACACACACCCCTGTCCAACATGGAGCACCACATGGGGCACACCGGGAAGTGAACAATAGCCCAGCACACACACACCTGTCCAACATGGAGCACCACATGGGGCACACCGGGAAGTGAACATGTGACCAGCATGCACACACCCCTGTCCAATGATCACCACATGGGGCACACCGGGAAGTGAACAGAAGCCAAACACACAAACCCTTGCCCATGGAGCAGTACATGGGACACACCGGGAAATGAGCAACAGTCAAACACATACACCCCTGTCTATGGAGTACCACATGGGGCACACCAGGAAGTGAACAACAGTCCAGCACACACCTCCCTGTCTATGGAGTACGACATCGGACACACCGGGAAGTGAGCAACAGTCAAACACACACCCCTGTCCATGGAGTACCACATGAAACACACCAGGAAGTGAACAATAGCCCAGCACGCACCTCCCTGTCTATGGACTAGCACATGGAACACACCTGGACGTGAACAACAGCCCAGCACACACACCCCTGTCTATGGATTACCACATGGAACACACCGGGAAGTGACCAGCAGTCTGACACACACCATTTCATTGTTTCTGAGCTTTACAATGCCAGCTCTCGATACACTAGGGATCCAAATGGGACCCACAGCCGGGACGTACAGGAGACCACGAGTTATACGTTTTGCACATTGTTTCTGAGCTTCATAATAATTTCCCCGGGATTCCAGGGATATGAGCACCAACGGCCAGGTTAAGGTACAGAAGGACGGATATTCATGTTATAATTGGATGATTACTTGATCGACAAGTTCAGTAAATGTGTCTCTTCTCAGACAAATGGGATAAACTGGATGAATTGTCCTTTCTTAGGGACAATAACAAAAATAAGAATATAAAGTAAATGTGCTGACAAATCAGCTGAAATCCACATCACAGAATCAGACACCATAATCCAGATGATATATCTGTGCAGCATGTAGCAGTGTTCAGACCAGGCTAGTGTACTGCTCAATACAACCCAGCAATCTGTGCAGACCACACCAGTCCATGAACTGCCTCTCCAGCACTGGGAGCTATGCAGTGAACAGCCGTACATTGTTATGTAAATCAGGAGCATTTACCCTCCCAGCATGTACAGCAGTGTACGCCACCCCAGGGCATGGATCTGTAAACCAGGAGCAGTTACCCTCCCAGTATGTAGAGCTGTGTACACTGCCCCAGTGCATTGTTCAGTAATACTGTGTTAGATCACTGCCCAGCGTGGGGAAACCTGCAGCCCATGCTGGAAGTGACAGGATGTGCAGCTCAATCCATTTGCAGCTCCATATCTCCATTGTATCAATGGATGTAGAATATCTCAAGAGGAAGGAGGAAAATGACTTAGGGTTAAGTAGGCAAGTATCAGACAAAGCTCTAGAGGGTTACATGGTCGTCAGGAAGGAAGTGAAGAATAATCTCAGGAGAGCGAGAAGCAGGCATGAAAAAGACTTTGTAAGTAGGATGAAGGTAAAACTTAAGATGCTCTATACTTTTGTGAGGAATAAGATGATGGCTTTAGTGAGTGTAGAGCTCAGCAGGATAGTGGAGGGAACTTGCGCCAGGAGTCAGACAAGGTAGGGGAACATAGAACATAGAACACTACAGCGCAGAACAGGCCCTGCAGCCCTCAATGTCGCGCCGACCTGCCATACCAATCTGAAGCCTATATAACTTACATTATTCCATGTCCGTCCATATGCTTGATAAATGACGACTTCAATGTACTTAAAGTTGGTGAATCTACCACTGTTGCAGGCAAAGCATTCCAAAGCTCTCTCTTTAGGTCTTTCCTGTCTACCTTGTAACCCTCAAGTGCCCTCACTGAGCCTTCACACCCCATCCTAAAATAAGTCGCCGTCTTCCTCTTGACCAGAGATTCCACTTCATTCGTAAACCACTGTTCCCGCACTCTACAGCTTCCTCCCTGCATGACAGGTACGTAGATATCAAGGACACACAGTAGCTTTTCCTTGAATAAGCTCCACATTTCTACTGTGCCCATACCCTGCAGTTTCCTTCCCCATTATATGCTTTCCTAAATCTTGCCTAATGGCATCGTAATTGCATTTCCCCAGCTGTAACTCTTGCCCAGTGGTATACACCTATCCCTTTCTATCACTAAAGTAAACATAACAGAATTGTGATTGCTATCACCAAAGTGCTCACCTACTTCCAAGTCTAACACCTGACCGGGCTCATTACCCAGTATCAAAACTAATGTGGCTTCGCCCCTTGTTGTCCTGTCTATATATTGTGTCAGGAAGCTCTCCTGCACACACTGGATAAAATCTGACCACTCTATAGTACTCGTATTATAATGTTCCCGTTCAATATTTCAAAAGTTGAAGTACCCCATTACATCTACCCTGTCTCTGTCACTCCTATCGAGAATCATCTTTGCTGTCCTTTCCTGTACATCTCTGGAACTATTCGGAGGTCTATAGAAAACTCCCAATGGGGTGACCTCTCCTTTCCTGTTTCGAACTTCAGTCCATGCCACCTCATTTGACGAGTCCTCAAACATCCTTCTGCAACTGCAATAATGTCCTTGACCAACAATGTAACACCTCCTGCTTTTACCATCTTCTCTGTTCTTACTGAAACATCCAAATCCTGGAACCTGCAACAACTGTTTCTGTCCCTGCTCTAACCATGTCTTCAAAATGGCCACAACATTGAAGTCCCAGGTAACAACCCATGCTGCAAGTTCACCCACCTCATTCCGGGTGCCCCTGGCGTTGAGGTGGACGCACTTCAAACCAACCTCTTGTTTGCCGGTGCCATCTTGCGTCCCTGAAACTTGATTTTGGACCTCCCTACTCTCAACCCTTTCTATACTCGAACTACAATTTTGGTTCCCATACCCCTGCTGGATTTGTTTAAACCCACCCCAACAGCCTTGGCGAATTCCACACCCCCGCCCCCCAGGAGATTGTTACCCCTCTAGTTCAGATGAAGCCCATCCTGCTTGTAGAGGTCCCACCTACCCCAGAAAGAGCCCCAATTATCCAAGAATCCAAAACCCTCCCTCCTGCCCCATCCCTGCAGCCACGTGTTCACCTTCTCTCTCTCCCTATGCTTTGCCTCACTAGCACGTGTCACGGGCAGGAAACCAGAGCCAACAACTCTGTTCGTCCTAGCTCTAAGTTTCCATCCTAGCTCGCTGAATTTCTGCCTTTAATCCCCATCTCTCTTCCTAACTATGTCGTTGGTGCCTATGTGGACCACAACCTGGGGCTGCTCCCTCTCCCCCTTAAGGATCTCAAAAACACAATCAGTGACATCACGAACTCTGGTACCTGGGAGAAAACACAACAATCGTGAGTCTCTCTCGTCCCCACAGACCCTCCTATCTGTCCCCCAAACTATGGAGTCCCCAATGACTACTAATCTGCTCCTCTTCCCCTTTCCCTTCTGAGCAGCAGGGACAGACGCTGTGCCAGAGCCCTCTACCCCACTGCTTTCCCCTGGTAAGTCGTCCCCCCCCCATAGTATCCAAAATGATATATTTATTGTTGACTTGAATGGCCGCAGGGGATACCTGCACTGTCTGCCGGTTCCCTTTCCATCCCCTGACTGTAACCCATTTGCCTTTTTCTTGTACCTTAGGAGTGACTACCTCCCTGTAACTCCTCTCAATAACCCCCTCTGCCACCCGAATGATCCGAAGTTCATCCAGCTCCAGCTCCAGTTCCCTAACGCGGTTTTCAAGGAGCTGGAGTCAGGTGCACTTCCAGCAGATGTAGTCAGCAGGGACACTGATGGTGACCCTTACCTCCCACATTCTGCAGGAGGAACATTCAACTGCCCTAACCTCCATTCCCACTAGTCTAAATTCCCAAAGAGACTGTTGAAAAAAAAATTAAGGAATAAAAAACTCGTTTAATTTCAAAGCTGTGACACAGGTGCTTTGTTTTTGGTTAGAGGAGGAGGATTGGTGCTTTAACAGATTATAAGGCAAGGTAAGCTTTTCTGGGTGTTTGGTTTAATTCACAAATGGGTTCATTGCTGTGTCGTAACAGCACACTTGGAACATTGTGTTCGGTTCTGGTCGCCTTGTTATAGGAAAGATGTCGACGCTATAGTGAGGGTGCAGAGGAATCCCAAGGGATCAACACAAATATTGGCACACACCACACGATCGAGTGAAATATTGGGGAAATCACCAAGCGAAAAATAAATACTGGCAGATTCTGCATGTCTGTATAAACGTCAATGTGTCAGTGTTTCTGGTGTGTCTGTTCTGATGTCTGTATATCTGTGTGTGCACGTGCATCAGTGTATTGGCATTTCTTTCTGTGAGCTTTAGTATTTGTGTGACTGCGCCAATCTTTATGTGTGCCTGTGTAACTATATGCATATCTTTGTGTATCTGCGTGTCTCTGTGCGTATCCGTGTGCACAGCGGATCTGCCAGCCTCTGTGGTGTTTGAAGTTATGCAATATCCGCCTCTGCTGGCCTTCACACTCTACTGCATTGATGGCAGTGGAGGGAGGAAACCATAAGGGATTCAGTCTAGGAAGTGGGGAGAGGGAGGTAGATCATAGCACCATCCAAACTGACAGCAGCATCTGCACATGCACACACACACACAGTTGGGTATAGAAAGGATCGTAATTATACTGAGGACACTCAGAGTGGCGAATGCTCCTGAGTAATATCTTTGCTCTCTCTGCAATGTGAAAGAGATTTGTCTTTGAAGATTATTCGTTGCACAGAGTGTACACCTTAAAGAATATTTCCACTGCAACTGCATCCAAGCAACTCTGACCAAGTCATCTGTAAGGTGATGCGATGAATTTATTACATGTTCTTTAAATTGAAATATTTTATAATTCACCTCAACAAGGTGTAAGTGAGAAATGTTTGAAAAGTCCTGGAACTGACCCAGTGGTGATGGTAATATATCTAGGTATCAGACAAAACTGTTCTGTGCATCCAAAGATATTTGCAAAACCAAACAGCCGTGCAATGTGAGCGATTCACAGTATTTGATGTCCTCTGATAGAAAAAAAACTGACACTTGTGCAGTGGCATGGGGAGACCAGCAGAGGGTGGCATTGTATGACTATAAACTTAACAGGGACAGACGTAGGGGTGGAAGAGGGCAGTCAGGGTTTGTCTCAATTTCAATGGATTTACCCCCAAAATCACAGAGCCATTATTTCACAGAGCTGCACACAAACATACATAGACACATTAAACGCACAACACACATACATACCGATATGGACACTTACACACAAACACATGCACACGCCCACACACAGACACCGTGTTTTCTTTAAGATAGAGATAAGTATGTTTTTCATGACTAAGGGAATCAATGGTCAGTTGGTGAAGGCAGGAGAATGTGGCTGAGAAACATTTTAACAGTGATCAAACGGCACAGCAGATCCAAGGGGCTAAATGGCCTAATTCTGTAGCAGTGTGGAGGAACAAACGGATCTTGGGGTCCATGTCTGTAGGTGTCTCAATTGCCACCTAAATTGATAGGGTTATTAAGAAGGCGTATGGTGTGTTGGTTTTCATTAGCAGGTGGACTGAGTTGAAGAGCCGCAAGATTATGCTGCAGGTCTATAAAGCTCTGATGAGACCATATTTGAAATGTTCTGGTCGCCTCAGTAAAGAAAGGATATGAAAGCTTTAGAGCGGGTGCAGAGATTTACCAGAATGCTGCCTGGACTAGAGGGCTTGTCTTATGAAGAAAGGTTGAGGGATCTGTGGCTTTTCTCATTGGAGTAAAGAAGGATGAGAGGTAACTTGATAGAGCTGAACAAGATAGTGAGAGTTACAGACAGAGTAAATAGCCAGAGACTTCCTCCCACGAATGATTGTCACGACGTGAGCATAATTTTAAGGTATTTGGAGAAAGGTTTTGGAAGATGTCAAAGGCAGTGAGACACCAGTCCCCCTCCCTCTCCCCACAAACCGGGTCCCAGGTACAGTGAGACAGCTGTGCTAACCACTGAGATGTCATGTCCCTCTCCCCCTAACCCCCCCCCCCCAAACGGGGTCCCTGGTCCTGTGAGACAGCAGTGCTAACCACTGAGACACCATGTCCTCCTCCTCCTCCCCCAAAACCAGGTTCCTGGTACTGTGAAACAGCCGTGCTAACCACTGAGACATCATGCCCCACTCCCCCTCCCCCAAACCGGGTCCCTGGTACTGTGAGACAGCCGTGCTAGCCACTGAGACACCATGCCACCCCTCCCTATTCCCCCCAAAACGGGTCCTTGTTGCTGTGAGACAGCCATGATAACCACTGAGACAACATCCCCCCCCCCCCCATCCCCCCGAAATCGGGTCCCTGGAACTGTGAGACAGCCGTACTAACCAATGAGACACCATGCCCCTCTTCCCCTCCCCCCCAAACCGGGTCGCTGGAACTGTGAGACAGCCGTACTAAACACTGAGACACCATGCACCCCCTCCCCCTCCCCCAAACCAGATCCCTAGTACTGTGAGACAGCCGTGCTGACCACTGAGACACCAAGCCCCCTTCCCCCTCCCCCCAAACCGGGTCGCTGGTACTGTGAGACAGCCGTGCTGACCACTGAGACACCATGCCCCCCCTCCCCTCCCCTCAAACCGGGTTGCTGGTACTGTGAGACAGCCGTGCAGACCACTGAGACACCATGCCCCCCTCCCCTCCCCTCAAACCAGGTCCCTGTACTGTGAGACAGCTGTGCTCACCACTGAGACACCATGCCCCCCTCCCCTCCACCCAAACCGATTCCCTGGTACTTTGAGACAGCTGTGTTAACCACTGAGACACCATGTCCCCCTCTCCCTCTCCCCAAACCGGGTCCCTGGTACTGAGAGTCTGCCGTGCTAACCACAGAGACACCATGCACCCTCGCCCTCCTCCTGTCCCTCAATCCGGGTCCCTGCTACTGTGAAACAACCATGCTAACCACTGAGACACAATTCCCCATCCCCGCCTCCTCCACCAAACAGAGTCACTGTGCTCGGTAATACTGGGGAAATGTAAATAAAAGTGATGAGCTTAGAGCTATGATGTTGTGGCCATAACAGAGACGTGGGTTTCTCAGGGGCAGGAATGGTTGCTGGATGTTCCAGGGTTCAGAACATTTAAAAAGAATAGGGAGGAGGTAAAAAGAGGAACGGGTGTAGCACTGCTAATCAGAGAGGGCATCACAGCTACAGAGGTTAACATTATCGAGGAAGGTCTGCCTACTGAGTCAGTATGGATGGAAAGTAGGAACAGTAAGGCAGCAATCACCTCACTAGGGGTTAAATACAGGACCCCAATAGAAGCAGGGAGATTGAAGAAAGCATAGGTCGGCAGATTTTGGAAAGGTTTGAATGGAATAGGGTAGTTGTAATGGTGACTAACTTTCCCAATATTGATTGGAACCTCCTTCCAGCAGATGATTTGGAAGGAGCTGTTTTTGTAAGGTGCGTTCAAGAGGGTTTCCTAACTCAGTACATTGACAGGCCGACGAAGGGAGAGACCATTTTGGATTTGGTGCTCGGCAATGAGCTGGGGCAGGTGTCAGATCTTGCGGTGGGAGAGCATTTTGGTGATAGTGACCACAACTGCCTCATCTTCTACATAGCCATGGAAAAGGAGAGATGCCGGCACAATGGGAGGATATTTAGTTGGGGAAAAGGAAACTATGATACTATCATACTGTGTTGCGAAGCATGGACTGGGGTCAATTGTTCCATGGAAAGGCCACGATAGACATGTGGAGACTGTTTAAGGAACAGTTGTTGCGAGTGATGCATAAATGTGTTCCTCTGAGACAGGCAAGAAGGGGTAAGATAAAGGAACCTTGGGTGATGAGAGCGGAGTAGCTTCTTTTCAAAAGAAAGAAGGCAACTTATGTAAGGTGAAGGAAGCAAGGGTCTTGCGCAGCTCGAGAGGATTACAGGCAGGCGAGGAAGGAGCTCAACAATGGTCTGAGGAGAGCCAGGAGGGAGCAGGAAAAAGGCTTGGCAGGAATGATTAGGGAGAATCTAAAAACATTTGCACATATGTGAGGAATAAGAGAATGATCAAAGAAAGAGTATGGACGATCAGGGATAGCTTAGGGAACTTGTGGATAGAGTCTGAGGAGGTAGGGAAGCCTTAAATGAGTTTTTATTTGCATCTGTCTTTATGAAAGCAAAGGACTTTGTAGTGAATGAAACCATTGAGGAGCAGGTAACCCTGCTGCAACAGATAGATTGAGGAAGCTGCTGTGCTGAAAATTTTGACAAACATTAATATTATCAAGTCGCCAGGGCCAGACCAGATTTGGCCTCGGCTGCTATGGGAAGCGAGAAATGTGATTGCTTCGCCGCTTGTGAAGATCTTTGCATCCTCACTCTCCACCGGAGTCGTACCTGAGGACTGGAGGGAGGCAAATGTAATTCCTCTCTTCAAGAAAGGAAATAGGGAAATCCCCGGAAATTACAGACCAGTTAGTCTCACGTCTGTCATCTGCAAGGTGTTAGAAAGGATTCTGCGGGATAGGATTTATGACCATCTGGAAGAGCATGGCTTGATTAAATGCAGTCAGCACGGCTTTGTGAGGGGCAGGTCATGCCTCTCGAATCTTATTGAGTTCTTTGAGGATGTTACTAGAAAAGTTGATGAGAGTCGAGCGGTGGATGTTGTGAATCTGGACTTCAGCAAGGCATTTGATAAGATTCCCCATGGTAGGCTCGTTCAGAAGGTCAGGAGGAATGGGATACAAGGAAATTTAGCTGTCTGGATATCGAATTGGCTGGTCGACAGAAGACAGCGAGTGGTTGTGGACGGAAAATATTCTGCCTGGAAGTCAGTGGTGAATGGTGTTCCACGGGCTCTGTTCTTGGGCCTCTACTCGTTGTAATTTTTATTAATAACTTGGATGAGGAGATTGAAGGATGGGTTAGCAAGTTTGCAGAGGAAACAAAGGTTGGAGGTATCATTGACAGTATACAGGACTTTTGCAGGCTGCAGCCTGACATTGCCAGGATGCAGAGATGGGCTGAGAGGTGGTCGATGGAATTCAAACTGGATAAATGCGAGGTGATGCATTTTGGAAGATCGAACTTTAAAGTTGAGTACAGGACGAAAGGCAGCATTCTTGGCAGTGTGGAGGAACGGCGGGATTGTGGTGTGCAGGTACATAGATCCCTTAAAACTTCCACCCAGGTGGACAGGGTTGTTAAGAAAGCATATGGTGTTTTTGGCTTTCATTAACAGGGGGATTGAGTTTAAGAGCTTGAGATTTTGTTGCAGTGACATTTACTCATACCCCTATACTTATTCTCCCATTTCCTCATACTCCGACACTGAATTCTCCTGCTTTTTCATATAACGATACTAATTCTGCCATTTCCTCATATCCCAGTATGATTCTCTCATTTTCTGATGCCCGAGTTCAAATCTCGCATTTAGGAGTGCCCTATTCGAATTCTACATTTTAATGGTGACTTGCACCAAATATCTAATTTAGGTCCACTCTGCACCACTTCTTCCATTAACTATGTAGCTGCAACGATTCTCCCATGTCGTGGTCCACTGCTGTAATTCTCCAATTTTGGCGTTTACTGCATCAAATTCTCAAATTGCCAATTCTGCATTAATCCACCCTTTCGTCATGAACTGAAGAAACTCTCCCACTGAGTATTGCCTTGCCCCAACTCTCCTGTTTTGCTGTTTCCTGACAAGCATCTTCCACATAATGGTGCACTGCTCAAAGTTTTTTCATTAATTTCGCCCTGCATCGAATGACCACTTTCCTGCACTTTACAACATTTCTCCGACTTACTGATTCCTGCCCGTGTTCTCCCTTTTAACTATTCTCTGTTCCAACTCTGCATGCTTTAAGCACCCCACAACAATTCTCGAATTCAATATTGCCCTGAAACAATTCTCATGTTCATTGCTACCCAAACCAACTTCTCTCAGTGTGGGGAATGCCACTCTGACTCTCTGAGATAGTGGTGTCATACCCCCAATTCGCTGTTAAAGTTCCACTGTGCAATTTTTCCATTTTGTGGTTCGTGCAACAATTGTCCCAAATACAGCTTCACTTCCGTGCACCATTCTCCCATTTTCGAATCCTGCACGAATCTTCTTTTCATCAGCAGCTGCACCTCCACCACATTTAATATTATTCAGCACCAGTTCTCCCACGTCTTCCACCAATTCTCTACTTTCGTGACTTCGGCACCAACTCTCCCATTATTGATGCCCTGCGTCAATTGTCCCATTGTGTTGTTCCCTGATACACTTCCTCCACGTATTGGCTTCCCTGCTCCAAAGATTTTTTTTCCATTTCTTTGTGGGCGGACTCGAATCTCGACTTTACTGCAGCTTGCAAAATTGTTCCTTCTCAATGATTCCCTTCCCCTATTCTTCCATTTAGAGGTGTTCTGCTAAAATTCTTTAATGAATAGGCAATTTGTACTAATTTTCCAACGTAATGTCACTGTGCAACAATTCTCCCATCTACTGATATCCAACAATTCTCCCACTGCCTGACACCCTTTCACCTGTCGTGGAAATTTAATCGACTCGAATCAACTGCTAGCAAGAGCAAAGGAAAGGCTTTATTTTTCAACCTCTGCATGCAGAGCAGCCAATATACTTGGCAAAAGTGCGTTATGTAAGGGCTGTGAACATAATTCACATATTCGTGTTCTACTATTCTTATCACTTGCTCAAGGACAAGTGTTCGGAAACATTCGAGCTCATATTTGCTCATTCCCATGCCTTGGACATAATTGTCTTTATGTTTTCCGAAGCTTTTTTTCTGAACTCGGCTGCTCGCAAGGTCAGGTGAAATGTTTGCAAAGTTCCACAAAGTCAGCAAAGTATTTGCATATTTCAGCGAAGTATTAAATTTTGCAAAACAGGCTGTGGGCGGCACAGTGGCACGGTTGTTAGCACTGCTGCCTCACAACGCCTGAGACCCCGGTTCACTTCCCGCCTCAGGTGACTGACTGTGTGGAGTTTGCACATTCTCCCCGTGTCTGCGTGGGTTTCCTCCGGGTGCTCCGGTTTTCTCCCACAGTCCAAAGATGTGCTGCTCAGGTGAATTGGCCATGTTAAATTGCCCGTAAGGTTAGATAAGGGGTAAATGTAGGGTTATGGGTGGGTTGTGCTTCGGCGGGTCGGTGTGGACTTGTTGGGCAGAAGGGCCTGTTTCCACACTGTAATGTAATCTAATCTAATACTCTGATAGATTTCACAGTAAATGTTAATTTTCCATTGCATTTTCCAAATTTTTGTCATTTTACAACAAGGACAACAACCAAATAAAAAGCCAGATAGCTATATATCAAAAATAATTTACGAACACCAGGCATTTCCTCAGACACCACCTAACTCTAACAAAGCTTTGTGGTGTTTTTTTTTCCATTTCCCTGGTTTGCCCAATACACAGCCCATCTTCACACGTCACATTCGTCAACGTCGCTGTAGGGTGCGGACAAGCAATCGGATTCCTTCTTTGGGACCACTGATAGTTTAACATTTCGTATCCTACTGCATTCATAAGCAAGTGGTGTAGGCAGGTACACAACTAGGGTCTTATTCAAAGCACTATGAGTAAGACCAGTCCTACAACTAGTAGAACGATAAGGGTCCATTACCCCCATCCTCCATAAGGGACGTGAGCCATCGGGAGGAGGAGTTATCTGCTCTTGGAGGAGGTCATTTAGCTGACTTCATACCATTTATTAAACCAGTAATATTTTGGGACTCATCAGGAACATTAATACAGCACGAGGTACCTTACGTTTTGCAGACGTCCCCTCTCTTGGCCGTCAGGATGTCTAGTACTAATCGATTTTGTGTCATTGCTTCCTAACCGCCATTAACTCAGTGTTAATGAGTGCTAGGCCTTCCGCTGTCTCATTTGCGAATACACCATTTGCGAGGATGTTTTGCGAGTGTGTACCCATTCCAATGCAGAAGGATGCCCCTTCGAGTTCGGCAATTGTTGCCTTTTAGGGTGAACACTGTTGTGTTGGTGGACAGTATCGCGGTGTTGCAGCACCCCTTTCTCCCCGGGGGAGTGGTGGTACCCTTTCTCGCCACCTGCCCATATTATATATTATACCTGCCATCCTGATTAGATTAGATTACTTACAGTCTGGAAACAGGCTTTTCCGCCCAACAAGTCCACACACACCAGCCGAAGCGCAACTCATCCATACATTTACCTAACACTACGGGCAATTTAGCATGGCCCATTCACCCTACCAGCACATCTGGTGACTGTGGGAGGAAACTCACGCAGACTCATGGAGAATGTGCAAACTGCACACTGTCAGTCGCCTGAGGCAGGAATTAAACAGGGTTCTTAGCACTGTGAGGCAGCAATGCTAACCACTGTGCCACCATGCCGCACATGGTCTGTTCATTGATAAAGGAACAAGCAATGTTTATGGTCGTATTATTTGTGTATGTTGCTGTACAAGAGTCATTGTTCAAGTACAGCATCAAGGTACACTGGGAGATACCCAAAAGGAGTCTCCCCCGATTGATGCAAATACACACTTCTCCCTTGCAATTCACTATCTGGAATGCTGTGGACGGTAGCGTGTCAGGCTTGGGGCTGTAGTTAGCCTGGAGTTCGGGTGGTGACACGAGATTTGCCCAAATTGCCCCCCACTATCACGGTCAGGCTAGTCGCCTCCCGTGGAAGCAGACAGCTGGCATTTCTCGCCAGGTTCTCAGTAATTTGCTGGTCAGTCTACCTTTGGGCTGTGTGCAAACATATCCAACAAGTGTAGCCAACGTCTAATCTCTCGTTTTGTCTTATGACCAAAGCACATGCTCTATTCCCTTCACATCTAGCAATGGCCCTTCGCAGCTCCCAACCTACTGGCGTCGCATTTACGCCATTTATATCCAGTCGGCAAATTCCCCTCCTGCTTTAAATTCGCTTTCTCGCCAGGGCCGTCTCCCTTCGGGTTCGGGTGTGTCATTAATGACCTTTGCCAGGCTTGGGGTTAGGTCCATGATCTGGTTTGATTGGTTGCCATGCCCCACTGCTCCTATCGTCTGTAGTACATTCTGCACTGCATCTTGGAGGGCGGGGGTGGGGCGAATGCACCACTATATTCACCTGTCTACAGATGTCAGAGAAGGATCTATCTATTCCACACCACGAGACTCCCTCATTGCTCTTCTGAGTCTTACTTTGATCATAGAATATCTATTTTCCATGTCAGGTGCTCCTTTTGCCGTGGTGCCTACTACTAAATGCCAATCACCGGCGCGGCATGGATCCCTGCATAAATCTTAATTATCCAATTTATAGTCGTCCTTGTTACTGAACGGGTCGCATTTAAAGATCCACTTCGTCCTATCAGTTAAGATTACCGTCAGCTGCTGCATCCCAGACACCCCTGCCCTTATGAATAGTCCTACCAGGGCGCGTGCCAACAGTGTGAACTGGGGCAGCCCCACATTTGCTTAAGTCTTCTAATAAATACATTCTCTAAATTGGCTTTGGTGTTGTGCGATGTCTCCTCAGTCCCACCTGCAAGTTTGTCAGGGCTGGCGTGTATCCACGTGGCTGTTCCGGCGACCTTAACAGCTATCTGAGCTGTAAGGCGTACTTGAAACGGTCCCAGCCACCTCTTCGCCTTCCTGTTTTCCCTCCTGAAGTCTTTCGCCACCATTCAGGCTCCAGGTTATAGATCGTACATCTTCCCTTCTGCTGATTGGGGTAGTGCTGTCTTCAGTTGATTCTGTATTTGGGACAGAAGTGTAGAGAGTTTCATGCAGTATCACAACATCTCATCCTCACAGTGGCCTGTTATCTGGCTTCCCTTACGTCTCGGGACAATTCCTGTGTTTGGCCGCCTACCAAACAAAATTTCAAACGGGCTCTCCCTCTCCCTCTCCCTCTCCTCTCCTCCTAGCTCTCCCTCTCCTCCTAGATCTCATACACATTAGCACAATTGGAAGTGCCTTTGTCCATGTCATCCCTAGTTCCTCACAGCATTTTCTCAATATATTTTTAAGGTAGACTTTTCTCTTTCCGCTGCCCTACCGCTCGTTTGGTGGAAGGCATAGTGGTATCCCATGTTTATTCCCAAATACTCACTAATCTGCTGTAGGGCATTATGGACAAATGGTGTCCCATTGTCACTACTAAGCCTAGAGTGTAGGTTTGCTCGCTGAGCTGTAGGTTTGATATCTAGACGTTTCATTACCTGGCACATGGAGGTTAGTGGGCTAGTGTAGTTTAAGTGGGCTTGGATCGGCGCAACATCGAGGGCCAAAGGGCCTGTACTGCCCTGTATTTTTCTATGTTCTATGTTCTAGGTAACATCATCAGTGACGAACGCCAAGTGAAGAGAAACTGTTGTGTCCCCCTTTCTAGATAAATGTTTGTCCAGGATGGGGTTCCTGGGGTTTGTTTTGATGCCATTTCCGGTTCGTTTTCTGAGGGGTTGATAGATGCTACCTAGATATATGTCTTTTTTTATGGCGGTGTGGTTGGAGTGCTAGGCCTCAAGCAATTCTCTGGCATGTCTTTGCTTAGCCTGTCCCAGGATAGATGTGTTGTCCCAGTCGAAATGGTGTTTAAATTTCATCCGTGTGAAGGGCTACGAGGGAGAGAGGGTCGTGTTCTTTTGTGGCTAGCTGGTGTTCTGTATCCTGGTGGCTAACTTTCTTCCTGATTGTCCTACGTATTATTTGTGGCAGTCCTTGCATGGAATTTTGTAGACGACGTTGGTTTTGTCCATGGGTTGTACTGGGTCTTTTAAATTTGTTAGTTTTGTTTAGACTGTTGGTGGGATTCCGAGGGGTCTTAATAGTCTGGCTGCCACTTCTGAGACTTAATTGATGCATGAAAAGGTAGATAGGGTTTCTGGCTGTGTTAGGTCTACTTGTCGTGGTTTGTTCCTGAGGAATCTGTGGACTGTATTTTTTAAGTGTCCGTTCTTCTTGAATACATTTTATAGGCGGTTCTCCTCTGTTTTCCGAAGTTCGTCTGTGCTGAAATGTGTGGTGGTTCGTTGGAATAGTGTTCTGATACAGCTTCCTTTTTGCGTGTCGGGATGGTTGCTGGTGTAGTTAAGTATTTGGTCAGTGTTTGTCGGTTTGCTGTATATGCGGACACACCAGAGAATTCCGAGAGGCCTCGCACTCCAATCACAGCGCCATAAACAAATACATAGATCGATTTACCATCTGTCAACCCCTCAGAAAATGAATAGGAAATGATATCACCACAAACCCCAGGAACCCCATCCATAACAAACATATAAATAGAAAGCAGGAGACAACATCTTCACTTCACTTCACTTGGAGGTCGCCACTGATGATGTGACCTAGCCAGGGAATGAAACGTCTGGATATCAAACCTGCAGCTCAGCGAGCAAACCTACACCCTAAACCTCAACCTGAGCTATAAACCTTCACAAACCTTGGGACTACTAAGCCTCTCAGGGAAGCTCCATCTCGGAATTATTTCAGTTAGGAAAGCTTTGGTTATGGCACTGGCATTCTGTTTTGCCGTGGGGAACGCTTGCACCCATTTGGAAAACATATCACCAATTACCAGACAATACCTTTTTCCTTCACAGGGTGTTAGTTCGGTAAAGTCCAGTTGTAAATGTTCAAATTGTTTTTGAGGTTTCGGAAGTGCTTCATGACTCATCTGTATTCCCTTCCCCACATTATTGTGGCACAGATAACATATCGTTCACAATATTTCTGGAAGTAATGTTTAAATCCCTCAGTGTGCCACTGTGCTGAAATGCTGTCACATCTCCCCTCTTTTGACACATGTTCCTTACCGTGTGTCAGTTTGGCATAGAATGGAAATAATGATCGTGGAAGAAAAGGATTACCATTGGTGCCACACCATATTCCTTACCTCAAACTGCACTCTGATTTTTCCCAATCAAACGTGTCTTTGTGGGCGGCACGGTGGCACAGTGGCACAGTGGTTAGCACTGCTGCCTCACAGTGCCAGAGACCCGGGTTCAATTCCCGGGCGACTCTCCGTGAGGAGTTTGCACATTCTCCCCGTGTCTGCCTAGGTTTCCTCTGGGTGCTCTGGTTTCCTCCCACAGTCCAAAGATGTGCCGGTCAGGTGAATTGGCCATGCTAAATTGCCCGTAGTGTTAGGTAAAGGGTAGATGTAGGGGTGTGGGTGGGTTGTGCTTCGGCGGGGCGGTGTGGACTTGTTGGGCCGAAAGGCCTGTTTCCACACTGTAAGTAATCTAATCTAATTCAAGCCTGGACTTCGACTCTGACTCCCGTCCGTCTGCTGTTGGAGTAAGGATTTTTGTCATTCCCATGTCAAACTGATCATTTACCAGCTGCTGGGCTGCCGTCCTTGCCGCTGAGTCTGCCCTTGCATTTCCTTGAGAAACAGAATCGTTATTTTTCGTGTGGGCATCATATGAAAACACAGCGATTGATTTAGGCAATAGGACCACTTCCAAAATGTCAAAAATCTGATCACGGTGTGTGATGGGCTTTCGGGTGAAGGTCAAGAAGTCCCTGTATTTCCACCGGGGTCCAACATCATGTGCAACTCTGAATGCGTATCTGCTTTCGGTTAAATATTCGCTGTCTTTCCCTTGGTCAATTTACATGCCTCAGTCAAGGCAACCAGCTCCGCTGCTTGCGCTGACAGTTGAGAAGGGAGTGATCCCGCTTTGAATACCTCATGGGTAGTTACTACAGCATCCCCAATACAATTCTGGCCTATCTCCTTGCTCCTGAATGCTGAGCCATCCACAGAAAAAACGCCATATTTGGATTCTGAAGTGGTGAATTCTGCAAGTTTTGTCTAGGCAGCACATTTCATTAATTACAGCGATACAATCATGTGGGTCTCCGTCTCCTTCTCTAGTGAGAGGATTAGCAGCATAAAGGATGTTACATCGTTTTACTGCAATGTTAGGTTTCTCCAAGAACACAGTATTGTATCTGAGTCAACGTGCTGCCGACGTATGTGCTGTCTTTTGCTCGGAAAGCAGTAAGGATACTGCATGTGTGATCAGTTAGATAAAGTCGCCAGAGCCGATTATATCGCAAACACAGCTCACAGGCATTTACACAATCCTGCCGCTACGAGGTCGGGCTTAGCCGAAAGATAAGCTGCCAGCCTGAATTTATCCCCATGATCCTGCAACAACACAGCTGTCGTGCAGCCATGTTTTTCATCTACCATTTGACAGAAGGCTTGTTTGTATTTGGAATCCCCAGTGTAGGTGTACTTTGAAACGTCTTTTTCAATTCAACTCGGCCGCTGGGATCCATTGCAACGTACCTTGGTTCTGCTATCCTTTTCCACGGGCTATGTCACTTCAGGGCGCCTCAAGATTTGTGTAATATGGGATAAACGTTCTTTAGTACGAGCGTATGCCCAAAAAGGATAGCAAATGTTTCCTCATGTAAGTCCTTGGAATTTGCTGAATTACTTGCACTCTGTCTTGACCTTCCTTTGGTCTTCCCTTGTTCAGATATTAAGTGACCGAAGAACTTCACCTGTTGTTGCATAAATTGAAGCTTTGTGAGACTGGCTTTGTGCCCTTCCCTCGTGCAATGCAAGGGAATCCTTCACACATTGTTCTTCTGTCGGTGCTACTATTAAGCAATCGTCCACAGATTGCTGAAGCGCAGACCCAGGGGTGAAAACAAGAGTCTCCAGACTCCTGCATAGAGCCTCATTATATATGGTGGGTGACTCACAGTAACATTGACAAGGTCGTGTGAACTCGTAAGATTTCCCTTTGAATGAAAAAGTGAACCAGAATTGACTATCTGGATGCACCATTCCACTAAAGAATGTATTTGCTAAATCCACAGCAGAGAACCATTTACTGTCCGGTGGAAATTGAGCTAATACAGCATAGGGTTTGGGAACATTTGATGCGTGCGGGACAACACTGTTATTGACTGCCTGCCGGTCTTGAACAAACCTGCATTCCTCTGGTTCACTTGGAATTTTTGCCTTTTTGATCAGAAAAATGGGAGTTCTCACCGGTGAGTTTACACAGGGGATTATCTCTCTAGCCTTTGGGAAGGACTGAAAGACTGGAGTAACTACGTCCATGGCCTCGGGTTTTAACGGGTATTGTGCTCTGCAAGGACGATACTCCGACTTCGTGGTCACTCGTATTGGTTCACAACCTCGTATATGCCCCACATCATGTTTGCCTTTTACACATAATTCAGTAGGGACCGTTATTAATCTTGGGTATGAGAAGTTTATCTTAGCAAAACGCCAGGCCAGCCTTCTTGGCTCTTCAGGGCTAGACGGGGTTCCCTCGACTCTTCTATTGCCTGAGTTAGACAAATTAATTTCTTCCTATATGTCCGCACATCTGCATTGAACCACATACCCACATCGTCCCAGAACACCCAACATTTCGTTCTATATGCATTTAGTACCCATGGCCCCAAATCCTGCCACCAGTCACTGGACACCTTCGCCAGTGACACGCGAGGAGCATAGCCTTCCACATCAAAAATATAGAGTTTACTTGCCGTCGCAGGTACTTTACATAAGTTCACACTGACTGCACATCTGCCATCCCTTCAATAAAATTCGCACAATAACAACTGACCTGGTTTAACCAATCTCCTGAACCAATACTTCTCTTATGGTTCCTCAGGGCTATCGTGGTGTATGTGTGCTGTGCAGTGCAGCATATTCCCGCAAAAAAAAATCGGTGTTAATAGGATTAACATGGTTACCTGCTCACTGAACTCATTGCTCTCTGGCTTAATCGCCACTCATAGACATACACCAGGGGTCTTGGGTTGTATTTTACACTTTACACTTGTGAATTCTCCCTTTGAATTACCTGCAAGCCCGTCGGAGTACTGAGCAAATACAACCCCAGTCTCACTATGAGATCCCGAGCCATCAAATGTAAAGGACAGAATTCCGCGAACAAAATTGAGAATTAGAATGGATATACATTTCTTATTTCACACAATATGGGTGCGGTAAAACTCTCTCATATCACGACGCCTGATGACTCCATTGTGTTCAGGAACATTCCACTTATCTTTATTGTTGTCAACTCTCTGAACTGTCTTGATTTGAGGAGTCAATATGCTGGCAATGTATCTACCAAAAAGGTAACTGGTCTACCTTCCACATATAACATAGAGGTAGGCATCGACATATACGCATCATTGTTATATTGAACATATTGTTCACACTTCGCAATCTCAATGTTCAATATAGAGTTGGGATACATCTCAGTGCCCGTTAGGTTAGTAGAAGTGATTAGCATTAGGGATTCTTCGTTGCCAAGTATAAAGGAAAGAGGTTAACCTGTACCTTGTGGCCTGCCCACCTCAACCTCAGTCGTCCCCTGTCAGTCACCATGCTGTCCAGCCTCCAGGACCGATTGAGGCTGTCTGTGCGGGCACTGTCTTGACCAGTGGTCCATTGCTCCACAAAAAAAAGCACCAGCCAGATCTATCTCTGCAAGCGCACTTTCGCGATCCCTTCCCCTTTTGTGAACTCCACCTGTGCCTCTCTCTTTTCCCGCAGTTCCTCCTTCCAATGGCTGAACGAACATTTGCATCATAATAAGCTGAGGTTCATGTGATTGCTGTTCCATCTTTAATTTCCGGTTGTGGTTCTCTTGAGCCAGTAGTTTTTCAGCATGTATCACGTATTGTTCTATCTAATTTAACTTTCCCGTGTCCCAGGTAATACACGTATATTATTACCTATTCTGTTGTTTCGTACTTCATTCCATTGATGAAGCTGCTCCTCAGGTGTGCCTCATACGGTGTGATCTCTGCCGTCGTTATGTCCTTGGGTAGTATCAGTCCACAATAGACGTTATCGACTTTCGTGAGGCGCTAAAGGTACTGGGACATTGTCTCGACTTCTTTAGGGATTCTTGTTTAAATTGATTGTGGGTACGATATGCTATTGGTAAATCAGCAGACCCTGAGGCAGCGACCGTTGACTTGGAATCTTCGTGAAGTGGATCTCGTAGCGGGGCTGTAGCTCTTCGAGGGCACCCGTTAAGGTCAGGATCTGATCCAGTCTTAAGACACTGTCCAGCTTCATTCGGTTGTTTTCCGTGTGTGTGTGTGTGTCTGTGCATGTGCGCTGGGGTTTGTACGTGTACTTGATCTATCTTTATTTCGAGATTTTCTTTCCCTGAAATCAGGCTAAGCTTTCAACATGTGATAAGCACTCCAATTCACAGGTTCTATTTTACCCTTCCATTTCTCCTTCTCTCTCTCCTCCAACGGTGACCTCATTATTTGCAACTGAATATTACTAAAACTTCCTTCCTCCAGATAAACACATTCCTTGGTTTACATTTTTAACTGTTTTTCAGAAACTGGGCCATAATTATTCAGCATATATTCTATTTTTTCTTGACCATTCCGAGTTGTCTGTCGACCCTCTTTTCGTTTGCGCTTGCTGGAGCCGATTTTCATGGATATTGGAAAAGTGTTCATCACTCTCTGTCTGTCTCTCCGTCTGTCTATCTGTCTATCTCTCTCTCTCTCTCTCTCTCTCACGAGACCATAATCTTCTCTTTGCCAATATAACTTGCTTTTACCTCCGGAGGTCCCGTCTCATTGGGCGCGACCGCCTCATTGCCTTGGTTTTCAAAAACCAAGAACCCACGTAACCGGTACAGCTTTGGTGACTCCAACGCTGCCCATGGTGGCTCCAAGTCTCAAACCACCGTTAATGTTGCTGTCTCTTAAACTCTCTAGAGTTGAGTATTACTCGAATACCGCACGTGAGTTCACTGGTCCCTCTTCCTGGTTCGTCTATTCTCTTCAAACGAGTCTCTATGTGATAGTGAAGCACTTCATGTGAGGGATCACTGTGACAGTGACGCAGTAAGAGTGAGTTGTCAGGCTGATAGTGACGCAGTAATTGGAAGGAGATCAGGCTGATAGTGATGCAGTAAGTGTTACTGTGTCAGGCTAATCCTGACGCATAAAGTGGGAGGGGACAGGGTGATAGTGACGTAGAAAGTGTGATGGGTCGGGCAGAGACTGACGCAGTGTGTGTGAGACAGTCAGGGTGATAGTGAGGGAGGAAGTGTGTGCGTTCAGGCTGGTAGTGACACAGTAAGTTGAGGGTGTCAGGCTGATAGTGGCCAATAAAAGTGAGGTGTTAGGGGAATAGTGACGCAGTAAGTGTGAGGTGTCAGGCTGTTAGTGATGCGGTAAATGTGAGGGATCAGTCTGATGGTGAAGCAGTAAGTTTGAGCGAGTCAGGCTGATAGAGACGCAGCAAGTGTGGTGGGGTCAGGCTGATAATGTCACAGTATGTGTGAGAGGTCAGGCTGATACTGATGAAGTAAGTGTCGGTGAGTCAGAGTGATCCTAATGCAGGAAGTGAGAGAAGACAAGGTGATAGTGACGCAGTGAGTGTGAGGGGGTCAGCGTGATGGTGACAGAGTAAGTGTGAGTGTTCAGGCTGATATTGATGCAGTATGTTCAGGGCGTCAGGCTAATACTGACCAGTAAGTGTTAACTGACAGGGTGATAGTGATGCAGGATATGTGACGAGTCAGACTGATAGACACGGTGAAATTGTGAGGGCTCAGGCTTATAGTGATGCGGGAAGTGTGCGAGTGTCAGGCTGATAGTGACGCAGTAAGTGTGTTGGGTTAAGAGTGATAGGAACGCAATAAGTGTGAGCGGCTTTGGATGATAGTGACAGGTCAGTATGAGGGGGAGGATGGTAGTGATCCAGTGAGTGTGAGGTGTCAGGATGACAGTGAAGCAGACTGTGTGAATGTGTCATTGTGATAGTGAAATAGCAAGTGTGATGGGGTCAGGGTGACAGTGACGCAGATGCTTTCAGGGAGTCAGGTTGTAGTGATGCAGTAATTTTGAGAGGTCAGGGTGATAGTGACGCAGTGAGTGTGAGATGTCAGTGTGATAGTGACGCAGAACATTTGAGGGGCGAGGCTTATAGTGACGCAGTATGGGCAAGGGGTCAGGGTGACATTGATGAAGATGCACTCACAGGGCCTGGTTGTAATAAAGCTGTAAGTGTGAGTGTCTCAGGCTGATAGTGATGAAGTAAATGCGAGGGCGTAAGGCGGTTAGGGATGTAGTAAGTGTGCAGGGGTAGTGCTAGAAGTGACGCAGTAAATGTGAGTATTGAAGCTGATAGTGATACATTAAGTTTGAGGGGATCAGGCTGATCTTGACGCAGTAAATGTGACGTTGTCAGGATGATAGTTACGCTGTAAGTGTATGGCGGCACAATGATCTTGACGCAGTAAGAGTGGGGAGTCAGGGTGATAGTGACGCAGTAAGCATGAGTGGGTAAGCCTGATCGTGATGCAGTATATGTGAGGGAGTCAGCCTTGTGGTGGCGCAGTAGGTGTGAAATGGCCAGGCTGATATTGACGCAGTTAGTGTGTTGGGGTCAAAATGATAGTGACACAATAGGTGTAAGCGGCTCAGGATGATAGTGACACAGTGGATGTGAGATACCAGTGTGATAGTGACGCAGTAAGTGTAAGGGGTCAGGATGACAGTGACACTAAGTGTACGGCCCTCAGTGTGATAGTGCAACAGCAAGTGTGGGGTGTTAGGGTGTAAATGATGTCGTAAGTGAGAGAGGGGCCTTGCGATAGTGAAGCAGTAAGTGTGAGGGAGTCAGGCTGATAATGACACAGTCAATGTGACGGGGCAGTGTTTTAGTGACAAGATAAGTGTGAGGCGTCAGTCTGATACTGACACAATAAATGTGATGGAGTCAGGCTGATAGTGACACAGTAAGTGTGAGGGATCAGCCTGATAGTGACACAATAAGTGTAAGGATTCAGGGTGATAGTAACATGGGAAGTGTGAGGGCGTGACTGAAAGTGACGCAATAAGTGTGTGGCGGTTAGGCTGATGGGGACGCAATAAAAATAAGGCCGGCAAGGTGAAATTGGCAAAGACTGTGTGAGTGGGTCAGGGTGATAGCGACGCAGTAAATGTGAGGAAGTCAGGGTGCGAGTGACACAGTAAGTCTGAGGGGTCAGACTGATAATGACGCAGTAAGTATGAAGCAGTCTGGCTGAGAGTGACACAGTCAGTGTGAGGGGGAGAGTTTTAGTCATATAGTAAGTGCGAGGCATCAGTCTGAAACTGATACAAAAAGTGTGAGTGGGTCAGGATGATATTGACGCAGTACGTCTGAGGGGTCAGGCTGATAGTGACGGAATCAGTGTGATGGGGCAGAGTTTTAGTAACATGGTAAGCGTGAGGCGTCAGTCTGATACTGACACAAAATGTGTGATGGAATCAGGCTGATAGTGACGCAGTAGGTTTTAGGACTGAGGGTGATATTAACATAGGAAGTGCGAGGGCGTCACTGATAGTGACGCAATAAGTGTGTGGTTGTCAGGCTGATAGTCACGCAGTAAAAATGAGGATGTCAAGGTGAAACTGGTGCAGTAAGTGTGAGGATGGCAGATGGACAGTGATGCAGTAAGTGTGAGGGGTTCACGCTGATATTGAGACATGCAAGTGTGAGGGGCCAGGTTGATAGTGACGCTGTGTGCCAGCGGGTCTGGCTGATAACGACGCAGAAAATGTGAGTGTCTCAGTGTGTCAGTCATGCATTACGTGTGTGAGGGTCAGGGTGATAATGACAGAGAAAGTGTGAGGGGGTCAGGTTGATAGTGCTGCTGTAATTGTGAGCTTGATCAGCGTGATAGTGAGGGGCTCAGGCTAATAGCGACACAGCAATTGTGAGGGGGTCAGGGTGGTAGTGACGCAAAACGTGTGAGCGGGTCAGGCTAATAGTGATGCATTACGTGTGATGTTTCAGGCTGATAGTGACGCAGTAAAGGTGAGAGTGTTGGTGTGCTAGTGATGCAGTAAGTGTGAGCCGCTCAGGATGATAGTGACACAGTTAGTGTAAGGAGTCAGGATAATAGTAACATAGGAAGTGTAAGGACGTGACTGATCGTGACAAAGTAAGTGTTTGGCAGTCAGGCTGATAGTGACACAGTCAAAATGAGGGTCCCGAAGTGAAAGTGGCACAGTAAATGTGAGGGCGCCAGATGGATAGTGATGCAGTAAGTTTGAGGGGTTCACGCTGAAATTAAGGTGGTAAGTGTGAGGGGTCAGGTCCATAGTGATGCAGTTATTGTCGGCGGGTCAGGCTGATAGTGATGCATTCAAAGACCAAATATCCAAGGCTCACTGTAGTGGTGAATAGCGAGACTTGTCAAGGTTAAGATAAAAATTAATAGTTCTCATCCTGGTCATAAATCACAATGCTTCATTTTAAAATTGTCCACTCCTGCTTCGAGATTCACCAATGAGGGAACAAGATTTAATTGCACCACCCTGTTTATCTCTTCAAATATTTTGCAACTCTCAATGAGATTATCTCTCTTTTGTTGAAACTGTTCAAAAAAGACCGGATTTGCCCAATTTCAATTCACAGGACTAACGTTCATCCATGATATCAAGGCTAATCACCATTCGTGGTATTCCTCATATGGCATTAGTATCTTTCCGAAATTGAGGATTATAATTCCTCATACTGTAGTCCACGTGCGGTCGAACTGAGCCACGATACATTGGAAATAATGCTTTGTTCTCGTGCTCTGAAATCCTTCTGCAGCTTTCACAACAGACTTCTACAACTGCTACTAGACTTCAATGACTTATTAAAAAATTCTCCAAGATGCAATTCTAAAAATCTGTACATCAGACTTTCTTCTTCAAACCTTCGACAAATAATCTCCACACATTTCCCTCCTGACAAGTATGATAAAGTCAAATCGTTGCTATTTATCAAATCATGAGGGACATGGATAGGTTGAGTCGTGTTTTTCTGCTGGTGAGGAAGTCAAAACTTAGAAAACATCGGTTTAAAATTAGTGGGTAAGGATTTAAAAGGGACGTCAGGGGCAACATTTTCAGTCGTGTTCAGAATGAGCTGACAGAGAAATTGTTGGAGACTGGTACAACTGTAACATTTAATGGCATCTGGATGGATATATGAGTAACAAGGTTCAGAGGGATGTCGGCCAAAAGTTGGCAAATGGGACCTATTAATTTAGGATAACTGTCCTCAATGGTCAAGTTGGAAAGAAGGGCCACTTTCCATGTTGTATTGTTCAAGGACTTGTTGACTCTAGAACAACCGCAAAAACTTTGCAAATAATTCCGTCAAGACGATTTCAAGTTGCAAATGTTCGGTCAATCTTCCTCTCATGTGCTCACAAGTTCATTACCTGATGTCAGAACTCACGGATTAGTTGCTGGATCCATTCCTGTAAATTGGTTCTGCATTCTTTCTAATTCCGATTTTTTTTTAACGAATGTAGCTAGTGTTTATGGACTTAGCATCAATATTTCTAATACCATATTTCGATGAATATTAAAACACAACAGCATATCTACTTTGGCACCAGATGATGAGCAATTGAGTCAAAATCGATCGGACACAGTGAGACAATGATCCTCTCTTCATGTGGTGTAAATCCGTGACTCTATAATTCAACGAAGAATCATTCCCACAACTTCAGCTGTGTCAGGATCTAGTTTGCGGTGAAAGCCTGTCAATCTGCTAAAGTAACGTTCGTCTGGGTCTCTGCAAAGGATTTGGCGAAATCTTTGGGTCTTGACAATTTGTTCTTCAAACAAAGTACATATTTCATGAATTAAGTTCTTTTACTATGAAAATTAGCCACTTTTCTGCAGCTGTGATGGCCGAGCGGTTAAGGCGTTGGATTTGAAATCCCATGGGGTCTCCCTGCGCAGGTTCGAATCCTGCTCACAGCGTTGAATCTTTTAAAAGTCATTAATTCCTTTGCAGAATTTGGATTTCGTGGAGCTTGAGCTTTGCATTCAATCGAAAGTAAATTTTCAACTGTGAAGAATCCGAAGTAATTTCAAGATGTCTAATTGAATAAATTATATGTCGAGACACAAAAAGTAATCAACTTCCAACACGAATCAGTTTCAAAACATTTGTCGAACTATCGTGAAATTTGGATGTTCGGGGGGGTGGAATTAAGCAAAACAAGAAGCAATGCAATACATTTACCTGCAGGTGATGAGTTTTTTTTTAGGATCAGTTGAAAGTCAAGCTGAGAAAGTTCAACCTAATTTACAACTGACTCTCTAGGCCAATAATCTAGTATATCAGCAGTCAATGAATTAGAAAAAACAACTCCATGTGTGGAAAGGAACTCGACTGATCCAGGTTCCTGGCTTGAGGTGTGATAAGGCAAGGCGATATCAGCGGAGTAGAATTTTCTGGAAATATTAGAAATGGAATGTTAACGGTCTTCTGCTGACCACATTCGTAAGAAACTGTGCATTAAGAACTGAATTTGAAATTAACGATGAAAATCAGACTTGGCCCTCTGCTTGTGGTGCAGCATTGTTGTTGTTGAGGCTAAAATTGACCAAAATAATCGATGGGGATCTTATCCACGACCTTCGTTGGAGCAGTTGGTGTGGAGAGCTCAACATGAAGAACCAAATACCAATTATTCATCTTGGCTATCTGAATTGCTTAGTTAAACATACTCCCAGTTTAATGTAAAAACCTTTGCTCTCAGAGCTAGATATTGTCATGTCAGCATGTTCCGATCTGAGAAGATACTCCATGAAGTAGATGTGACTTAAATTTTGACTCTAACGTCAGAGATGTTGACACATTTCTGCCCCAAAACAGCACTACCATTGGTATCAAATCAAACTGAACAAAGAACTAGTTCACTTAGACATTTCCTGTCTACAGACTCTGCCAATGGACCGTTCAGGCCCGATAGGAATAGGGCGTGGTGACATCTGTTCACAAGTGGATCACTTCATTCTTGCTCACGATCCATAAACCGTAATTCATTTTGTACTTCTTAGCCATCAGCATGATAAGTGGTACATAATGCATAGGTTTGCTTCTCGAAAGAAAGAGCGAAATCTTATTCAATGCAGACGCAAATTCAAGTTGTCCCTGGTCGACCAGACAACAGATATCGTTAAACAAAGTGAATACAGAAAACAATCAATGTTTTCTGGGAGTCAAAAAGATGTACTGGGAGAACAGAAACATATATTTGGAACTAAAGTTAAATACCACTTTCAGACTAAATTTTCTTGAACCGTTATCTTAATTTGACCTTCATGTCCACCATTGCTGCAAAAATTATCTTAACAACTCAGAACTTTGTGTTCTTTGATATTGTCTCCTTCATGTTTCTCTTGATTTTGAAACTAAAAACGGGCAATAGTAATGCACCCTATTTCACTTGCAAAGATCAGAAGAAGATCAATTTATAAGAGAACAAAAATAAAGCTTCGTCTGTCTTTCGAGAGAAAACACAGTTACCATTTCGACTCCAATAAGTCTTCTTCAGAAGTCTGCGCAATGAACTCGAAATAGTAGACCGAAAACGAAAAAAAGAAGCCATAATACCACGAATACACCACCCGCAAGCGCATCAAGTCCTACTCGAATATGCTGTATTACGACTCTCAACATCAGTGGAGAACGGAACAAAGCTCATTCTGCAGTTTCCAACCTGGTATGACGGAGATTGTAAAGTCAGAAATATGATTAGGTAAAAAGCGGGATGAAAGCGGGATATCAGAAGTCTGAAAATAGCAAGTGCGTGCTTTGCTTTGAAGAAGGTTGGCAGTGATGAAAATGGAAATTAACTTCAGTGAGGGGGCTTCATTAATACTCAGAATCGTTGCAACATACAGGGATGCAATTCTTTTTGCTGGGTTTCTGTTCTGCCATTTTATAATCACGACTGCTGACGGGTTTGGTTTCCATTCCAGGCTTAGGTGACTGCCTGATGGAAGTTTGCACATTCGCCCAATTTCTGTGTGGTAGCTCTGGTTTGCTGCCACATTCTAAACATTTGCAGGTTATTTGGATTCGCCATTGAACGCACATGGTTACAGAGGCAGGAATGTGGAGAGTATCTGGATAGGACGTACTTCAGAGGATTTTTGTGAACTTAAATAGATAGAGTGGGGATAGTCTGCTGTTTCCTGGGTGAGCTACATGGACAGAGAGGGGTCAGGGTATTCTTCCCTGAGGGAGAGACATTGACAGAGTTGGGTTAGTTGCTCTTACCTGTGTCAGTCACGCAGATACAGTCGGGTCAGTCTGCCCTTCCCTGGCGAATTTCTTTCACAGAGTGGTGATAGTCTGCTCTTCCCTGCCTGAGCGAAACAGAAAGAGCGGTGTCAGTATTCTCTTCCCTCGGTAATTTATGTTGACAGTCTGGCTTCCGTCTCCTCTTCTCTGGCGAGTTACATTGTTAGAGTGTGGTTAGTATTCATTCATTTGGTGAGTGCCATAGACAGAATGGGATCAGTCTTCTCTTCCCTGAGTGAATTGCATTTATAGAGTGGGGTCAGACTGCTATTCAGTGAATGACTTATATTGACCGTGTGGGATCAGTCTGCTGAGTTAGACTGAGAGTGTGGGGTCAGTCTGCCCTTCCCTCGGTGAGTAACACTGACTGAGTGGCGTCAGTTTGCTCTTCCCTCAGTGAGGTACATTGACAGAGTGGCGTCAGTCTGCTTTTCACGGAGTGAGTTATTTGGACAGTGTGGAATCAGTCTGCTCTTCCCTGGGTGGGTTGCATTGACAGAGTGGCGTCAGTCTGCAATTTCCTCGTTGTGTTAAAGTGATCGCATGAGGTCTTAGAGCACCAATACTTCCAGGAAAGTGCTCAAGTAACATGAATCAGAACTGACTAACAATGAACCATGAAAAGTGAAGATTACCAATTACAGTCTCGATTAGATGAGGTTAACAATTGGGCTGATATCTCCACCGGATCGAGAGGACCAATCACCAGCCTCTCACATCAGGACAGAAATTAAGGAAATTAGGGAAAAGTAACCAAGTTTCACATCGCAATTTCCCTCCTTTTCGCAACAACAACAGAAAACTGCGAGCAGATTCAATGTAGAACCTAATTTCACATCAACAGGGAAAAAAAAATGTTTATTCACTTTCAGAGAAACGGTGTAAAATGAAAATTGTGTAGAATATGAAAGATTGGCGCAGCCTGTTTTTGAGTCGCATTTTATGCTGGTGGCCTTTCGAGCTGGAGGGGCACGTGACAACTACAGCAGAAGGGGAAAACATGGGCACTGACATGTTGGTTGTTTTCTTCTGTGCCACATCACAGCCGGTTTCGAAGAAATGACTGCTTTTTCTGTTCAACTTTAACAAAACTCATCCCTGCAAAACGTTGCCAACTTAATGCATTAGCACACGTGGCCGCGCAGGGATACAAACATAAGCCTTCTTAAGAAGTGGAATCTGAAATCAGTGTCTTAGGTTGCTCAGCCACTCGAGTACACAGGCCAAAACCGGAAACCCAAGAGCATGTACCTGATGATACCCTGCAGCATACTCACACCAACTGCACCAGTTCTGCACAATAAGCGGTGGGGAGGAATTGCTCTATCTGAGCGGTCGTGCTTGTTGTTCTCATCAGCAAATCTGGCTTTGAATTTGCTAGCCCATATCTGCTGCCATGCTGAAACGGAATGCAATTCCGATTAGTCGCTGTGTTTAACTTTGTTCATTCTCTCTCCTCAGATAAAGTGATCACTGAAGATGGTGAATTCTTCTCCTGCCAGAAACGCCGACTCTCCTGCTGTTCATATGAACTGAAAAACTGGTTTAGCACTGGAATCCGAGAATGGCAGAACACGTAGCAAGATTATTCGAAACCCAGAGCCAATAAGAGTTCCAACTTTCATGTTATTTTTCCATAATAGTGCATTATCCAGCAGAGCCATGAGCAACTGCCACCTGGCTGCAAGCTGAGTTGGAAACCTATGTGGGAATCAAGGACATGTGACTCACTTATTTTCAGTAAATCAAACAGTTCTCACATTGAGGTGTGCAAAACGTAATTCCTATACATATTCAGGTAAGGTCAAAGGCGATATGAGATGTCAAAGAGGTGATCACTGTTCGTGATTGCTATTTGTTCGAGTCGTGAAAAGGTTTCCCGCTTTAGTCGCATTCACGTTTCTTGTTGATGACTGAATCAGACAGAAGGTGTTTCACCAGAGCTGCACGTGACTTGCATTCCTCTCCCTCGCTGTCATACTTTCCTGGAACTCTGTGAGAACAAGAAAACAAAATACATACTGTCATTCGGCAGCCTGTCTGTGATTTCCTCATTTTCAGTTACAACATAGCTTAGACTTCAGGCCACACGGTAATATTAGTAACAGTAAGAGAACAAGAGTCGATAGTTCATCTGTGCCTTTAAATCTTTTCATTCTGAATGAACTGTATCAGTGTCTGCTGCTTCGAAACTCGAATATGTGAACTGCTCCAAACTATGATTGAGGATTTCTGGTTTTGTTTGACACACGTTGATAAACGCCAGACAGCGTTCAAATGAAGCTTTCAGAGCACATTTTCGGATGCATTTGACAGAGACTAACATCATGAATCCAGTGTTCGCTGTGACAGAAGGAAATGAATACTCTCCTTGTTACTGATCCAGGCCACCTTCGCATGAAAAGCAAATGCGGTCCTGTTGTTACAGAAAGGATCAGTGCCCGGTAAATGTGTCCTTAAAGTGGACACGATCGAAAAAATAAAGAATACCATGTTGAAATATCCAGGAAATATTGGCTGAAAAGGCGCAGACAATTTTCCCTGCAGAGCCAAGACATAGGAACATATGTAACTGCACTCTTAAACAGGATGGCCAGCAGTGATATAAACATCGCCACATATGAAGGACACTGCGAATAGAAATTTGAAAATGAAATTCACGCAGCAGGTATTCGGAATTATATTCTTTCCACCGCTACAGTAGTATTGGGCGAGTAAATTCAAAACAAGGCTTGTTGATGATTATGCAACAAAGCCCCATCGATCATGATATGAAAGACAGTCGTCCGTAAAGAGGGAACAACATTGTTTCTTCTAAGCTTTGTA